>NC_141802.1:8628538-9228538 GCF_057944985.1 Cucurbita pepo subsp. pepo
GGTTTTGAATTAGGGTCTCGATTTTAAGCACTCTTTTACGGTTTTATGCACTCCGTTTCTTTGAAATTCTATTGTAAAACATTCGGCCTAATGATTCCCAACAAAAGTTTCGAAAAACGTCGACTGTGACTCGATTTTTTTAGCACGTACTTCAAACGTTCCAGATTAAGGTTTCCGAATTACGGTCTCGATTTTAAGCACTCTTTCACCCTTTTATGCACTCCGTTTCTTCGAAATTCTATTCTAAATCATCCGGCCTAATGAATCGCCACAAAAGTTTCAATAATTGTCGAACCGTGACTCATTTTTTTAGCACGGACTTCAAACATCCCAGATTAGGGTTTCTGAATTAGGGTCTCGATTTTAAGCACTCTTTTACGGTTTTATGCACTCTTTAATTGTTTTATGCACTCCGTTTCTTCGAAATTATATTCCAAAATATCCGGCCTTATGATTCACCAAAAAAGTTTCGAAAAACGTCGACCGTGACTCGATTTTTTTAGCACGTACTTCAAACGTCCCAGATTAAGGTTTCCGAATTACGGTCTCGATTTTAAGCACTCTTTCACCCTTTTATGCACTCCGTTTCTTCGAAATTCTATTCTAAATCATCCGGCCTAATGAATCGCCACAAAAGTTTCAATAATTGTCGAACCGTGACTCATTTTTTTAGCACGGACTTCAAACATACAAGATTAGGGTTTTTGAATTAGGGTCTCGATTTTAAGCACTCTTTTACGGTTTTATGCACTCCGTTTCTTTGAAATTCTATTGTAAAACATCCGGCCTAATGATTCCCAACAAAAGTTTCGAAAAATGTCGACCGTGACTCGATTTTTTTAGCACGTACTTCAAACGTTCCAGATTAAGGTTTCCGAATTACGGTCTCGATTTTAAGCACTCTTTCACCCTTTTATGCACTCCGTTTCTTCGAAATTCTATTCTAAATCATCCGGCCTAATGAATCGCCACAAAAGTTTCAATAATTGTCGAACCGTGACTCATTTTTTTAGCACGGACTTCAAACATCCGAGATTAGGGTTTTGAATTAGGGTCTCGATTTTAAGCACTCTTTTACGGTTTTATGCACTCCGTTTCTTTGAAATTCTATTGTAAAACATCCGGCCTAATTATTCCCAACAAAAGTTTCGAAAAACGTCGACCGTGACTCGATTTTTTTAGCACGTACTTCAAACGTCCCAGATTAAGGTTTCCGAATTACGGTCTCGATTTTAAGAACTCTTTCACTATTTTATGCACTCAAGTTCTTCGAAATTATATTCTAAATCATCCGGCCTAATGAATCGCCACAAAAGTTTCAATAATTGTCGAACCGTGACTCGGTTTTTTTAGCACGTACTTCAAACGTCCCAGATTAAGGTTTCCGAATTACGGTCTCGATTTTAAGCACTCTTTCACTCTTTTATGCACTCAGTTTCTTCGAAATTATATTCTAAATCATCCGGGCTAATGAATCGCCACAAAAGTTTCAATAATTGTCGAACCGTGACTGATTTTTTTAGCACGGACTTCAAACATCCCAGATTAGGATTTCTGAATTAGGGTCTCGATTTTAAGCACTCTTTTACTTTTTTATGCTCTCCGTTTCTTCGAAATTCTATTCTAAATCATCCGGGCTAATGAATCGCCACAAAAGTTTCAATAATTGTCGAACCGTGACTCATTTTTTGAGTACGGACTTCAAACATCCCAGATTAGGATTTCTGAATTAGGGTCTCGATTTTAAGCACTCTTTTACTTTTTTATGCACTCCGTTTCTTCGAAATTCTATTCTAAATCATCCGGCCTAATGAATCGCCACAAAAGTTTCAATAATTGTCGAACCGTGACTCATTTTTTTAGCACGGACTTCAAACATCCCAGATTAGGGTTTCTGAATTAGGGTCTCGATTTTAAGCACTCTTTGACGGTTTTATGCACTCCGTTTCTTTTAAATTCTATTGTAAAACATCCGGCCTAATGATTCCCAACAAAAGTTTCGAAAAACGTCGACCGTGACTCGATTTTTTTAGCACGTACTTCAAACGTCCCAGATTATGGTTTCCGAATTACGGTCTCGATTTTAAGCACTCTTTCACTCTTTTATGCACTCAGTTTCTTCGAAATTATATTCTAAATCATCCGGGCTAATGAATCGCCACAAAAGTTTCAATAATTGTCGAACCGTGACTCATTTTTTTAGCACGAACTTCAAACATCCCAGATTAGAATTTCTGAATTAGGGTCTCCATTTTAAGCACTCTTTTACTTTTTTATGCTCTCCGTTTCTTCGAAATTCTATTCTAAATCATCCGGCCTAATGAATCGCCACAAAAGTTTCAATAATTGTCGAACCGTGACTCATTTTTTTAGCACGGACTTCAAACATCCAAGATTAGGGTTTTTGAATTAGGGTCTCGATTTTAAGCACTCTTTTACGGTTTTATGCACTCCGTTTCTTTGAAATTCTATTGTAAAACATTCGGCCTAATGATTCCCAACAAAAGTTTCGAAAAACGTCGACCGTGACTCGATTTTTTTAGCACGTACTTCAAACGTTCCAGATTAAGGTTCCCGAATTACGGTCTCGATTTTAAGCACTCTTTCACCCTTTTATGCACTCCGTTTCTTCGAAATTCTATTCTAAATCATCCGGCCTAATGAATCGCCACAAAAGTTTCAATAATTGTCGAACCGTGACTCATTTTTTTAGCACGGACTTCAAACATCCCAGATTAGGGTTTTGAATTAGGGTCTCGATTTTAAGCACTCTTTTACGGTTTTATGCACTCCGTTTCTTTGAAATTCTATTGTAAAACATCCGGCCTAATTATTCCCAACAAAAGTTTCGAAAAACGTCGACCGTGACTCGATTTTTTTAGCACGTACTTCAAACGTCCCAGATTAAGGTTTCCGAATTACGGTCTCGATTTTAAGAACTCTTTCACTATTTTATGCACTCAGTTTCTTCGAAATTATATTCTAAATCATCCGGCCTAATGAATCGCCACAAAAGTTTCAATAATTGTCGATCCGGGACTCATTTTTTTAGCATGGACTTCAAACATCCCAGATTAGGGTTTCTGAATTAGGGTCTCGATTTTAAGCACTCTTTTAATTTTTTATGCTCTCCGTTTCTTCGAAATTCTATTCTAAATCATCCGGCCTAATGAATCGCCACAAAAGTTTCAATAATAGTCGAACCGTGACTCATTTTTTTAGCACGGACTTCAAACATCCAAGATTAGGGTTTTTGAATTAGGGTCTCGATTTTAAGCACTCTTTTACGGTTTTATGCACTCCGTTTCTTTGAAATTCTATTGTAAAACATCCGGCCTAATGATTCCCAACAAAAGTTTCGAAAAATGTCGACCGTGACTCGATTTTTTTAGCACGTACTTCAAACGTTCCAGATTAAGGTTTCCGAATTACGGTCTCGATTTTAAGCACTCTTTCACCCTTTTATGCACTCCGTTTCTTCGAAATTCTATTCTAAATCATCCGGCCTAATGAATCGCCACAAAAGTTTCAATAATTGTCGAACCGTGACTCATTTTTTTAGCACGGACTTCAAACATCCGAGATTAGGGTTTTGAATTAGGGTCTCGATTTTAAGCACTCTTTTACGGTTTTATGCACTCCGTTTCTTTGAAATTCTATTGTAAAACATCCGGCCTAATTATTCCCAACAAAAGTTTCGAAAAACGTCGACCGTGACTCGATTTTTTTAGCACGTACTTCAAACGTCCCAGATTAAGGTTTCCGAATTACGGTCTCGATTTTAAGAACTCTTTCACTATTTTATGCACTGAGTTTCTTCGAAATTATATTCTAAATCATCCGGCCTAATGAATCGCCACAAAAGTTTCAATAATTGTCGAACCGTGACTCGGTTTTTTTAGCACGTACATCAAACGTCCCAGATTAAGGTTTCCGAATTACGGTCTCGATTTTAAGCACTCTTTCACTCTTTTATGCACTCAGTTTCTTCGAAATTATATTCTAAATCATCCGGGCTAATGAATCGCCACAAAAGTTTCAATAATTGTCGAACCGTGACTCATTTTTTTAGCACGGACTTCAAACATCCCAGATTAGGATTTCTGAATTAGGGTCTCGATTTTAAGCACTCTTTTACTTTTTTATGCTCTCCGTTTCTTCGAAATTATATTCTAAATCATCCGGGCTAATGAATCGCCACAAAAGTTTCAATAATTGTCGAACCGTGACTCATTTTTTTAGCACGGACTTCAAACATCCCAGATTAGGATTTCTGAATTAGGGTCTCGATTTTAAGCACTCTTTTACTTTTTTATGCTCTCCGTTTCTTCGAAATTCTATTCTAAATCATCCGGGCTAATGAATCGCCACAAAAGTTTCAATAATTGTCGAACCGTGACTCATTTTTTGAGTACGGACTTCAAACATCCCAGATTAGGATTTCTGAATTAGGGTCTCGATTTTAAGCACTCTTTTACTTTTTTATGCACTCCGTTTCTTCGAAATTCTATTCTAAATCATCCGGCCTAATGAATCGCCACAAAAGTTTCAATTATTGTCGAACCGTGACTCATTTTTTTAGCACGGACTTCAAACATCCCAGATTAGGGTTTCTGAATTAGGGTCTCGATTTTAAGCACTCTTTGACGGTTTTATGCACTCCGTTTCTTTTAAATTCTATTGTAAAACATCCGGCCTAATGATTCCCAACAAAAGTTTCGAAAAACGTCGACCGTGACTCGATTTTTTTAGCACGTACTTCAAACGTCCCAGATTATGGTTTCCGAATTACGGTCTCGATTTTAAGCACTCTTTCACTCTTTTATGCACTCAGTTTCTTCGAAATTATATTCTAAATCATCCGGGCTAATGAATCGCCACAAAAGTTTCAATAATTGTCGAACCGTGACTCATTTTTTTAGCACGAACTTCAAACATCCCAGATTAGAATTTCTGAATTAGGGTCTCCATTTTAAGCACTCTTTTACTTTTTTCTGCTCTCCGTTTCTTCGAAATTCTATTCTAAATCATCCGGCCTAATGAATCGCCACAAAAGTTTCAATAATTGTCGAACCGTGACTCATTTTTTTAGCACGGACTTCAAACATCCAAGATTAGGGTTTTTGAATTAGGGTCTCGATTTTAAGCACTCTTTTACGGTTTTATGCACTCCGTTTCTTTGAAATTCTATTGTAAAACATTCGGCCTAATGATTCCCAACAAAAGTTTCGAAAAACGTCGACCGTGACTCGATTTTTTTAGCACGTACTTCAAACATTCCAGATTAAGGTTCCCGAATTACGGTCTCGATTTTAAGCACTCTTTCACCCTTTTATGCACTCCGTTTCTTCGAAATTCTATTCTAAATCATCCGGCCTAATGAATCGCCACAAAAGTTTCAATAATTGTCGAACCGTGACTCATTTTTTTAGCACGGACTTCAAACATCCCAGATTAGGGTTTTGAATTAGGGTCTCGATTTTAAGCACTCTTTTACGGTTTTATGCACTCCGTTTCTTTTAAATTCTATTGTAAAACATCCGGCCTAATTATTCCCAACAAAAGTTTCGAAAAACGTCGACCGTGACTCGATTTTTTTAGCACGTACTTCAAACGTCCCAGATTATGGTTTCTGAATTACGGTCTCGATTTTAAGCACTCTTTCACTCTATTATGCACTCAGTTTCCTCGAAATTATAATCTAAATCATCCGGGCTAATGAATCGCCACAAAAGTTTCAATAATTGTCGATCCGTGACTCATTTTTTTAGCATGGACTTCAAACATCCCAGATTAGGGTTTCTGAATTAGGGTCTCGATTTTAAGCACTCTTTTAATTTTTTATGCTCTCCGTTTCTTCGAAATTCTATTCTAAATCATCCGGCCTAATGAATCGCCACAAAAGTTTCAATAATTGTCGAACCGTGACTCATTTTTTTAGCACGGACTTCAAACATCCAAGATTAGGGTTTTTGAATTAGGGTCTCGATTTTAAGCACTCTTTTACGGTTTTATGCACTCCGTTTCTTTGAAATTCTATTGTAAAACATCCGGCCTAATGATTCCCAACAAAAGTTTCGAAAAATGTCGACCGTGACTCGATTTTTTTAGCACGTACTTCAAACGTTCCAGATTATGGTTTCCGAATTACGGTCTCGATTTTAAGCACTCTTTCACCCTTTTATGCACTCCGTTTCTTCGAAATTCTATTCTAAATCATCCGGCCTAATGAATCGCCACAAAAGTTTCAATAATTGTCGAACCGTGACTCTTTTTTTTTTTGCACGGACTTCAAACACCCCAGATTAGGATTTCTGAATTAGGGTCTCGATTTTAAGCCCTATTTTACTTTTTTATGCTCTCGTTTCTTCGAAATTCTATTCTAAATCATCCGGCCTAATGAATCGCCACAAAAGTTTCAATAATATTCGAACCGTGACTCATTTTTTTAGCACGGACTTCAAACATCCAAGATTAGGGTTTTTGAATTAGGGTCTCGATTTTAAGCACTCTTTTACGGTTTTATGCACTCCGTTTCTTTGAAATTCTATTGTAAAACATCCGGCCTAATGATTCCCAACAAAAGTTTCGAAAAACGTCACCGTGACTCGATTTTTTTAGCATGTACTTCAAACGTTCCAGATTAAGGTTTCCGAATTACGGTCTCGATTTTAAGCACTCTTTCACTCTATTATGCACTCAGTTTCTTCGAAATTATATTCTAAATCATCCGGGCTAATGAATCGCCACAAAAGTTTCAATAATTGTCGAACCGTGACTCATTTTTTTAGCACGGACTTCAAACATCCCAGATTAGGGTTTTTGAATTAGGGTCTCGATTTTAAGCACTCTTTTACGGTTTTATGCACTCCCTTTCTTTGAAAATCTATTGTAAAGTATCTGGCCTAATGATTCCCAACAAAAGTTTCGAAAAACGTCGACCGTGACTCGATTTTTTTAGCACGTACTTCAAACGTTCCAGATTAAGGTTTCCGAATTACGGTCTCGCTTTTAAGCACTCTTTCACCCTTTATGCACTCCGTTTCTTCGAATTTCTATTCTAAACCATCCGGCCTAATGAATCGCCACAAAAGTTTCAATAATTGTCGAACCGTGACTCGATTTTTTTAGCACGTACTTCAAACGTTCCAGATTAAGGTTTCCGAATTACGGTCTCGATTTTAAGCACTCTTTCACCCTTTTATGCACTCCGTTTCTTCGAAATTCTATTCTAAATCATCCGGCCTAATGAATCGCCACAAAAGTTTCAATAATTGTCGAACCGTGACTCATTTTTTTAGCACGGACTTCAAACATCCCAGATTAGGGTTTCTGAATTAGGGTCTCGATTTTAAGCACTCTTTTACGGTTTTATGCACTCCCTTTCTTTGAAAATCTATTGTAAAGTATCTGGCCTAATGATTTCCAACAAAAGTTTCGAAAAACGTCGACCGTGACTCGATTTTTTGTAGCACGTACTTCAAACGTCCCAGATTATGGTTTCCGAATTACGGTCTCGATTTTAAGCACTCTTTCACCCTTTATGCACTCCGTTTCTTCGAAATTCTATTCTAAACCATCCGGCCTAATGAATCGCCACAAAAGTTTCAATAATTGTCGAACCGTGACTCATTTTTTGAGTACGGACTTCAAACATCCCAGATTAGGATTTCTGAATTAGGGTCTCGATTTTAAGCACTCTTTTACTTTTTTATGCTCTCCGTTTCTTCGAAATTCTATTCTAAATCATCCGGCCTAATGAATCGCCACAAAAGTTTCAATAATAGTCGAACCGTGACTCATTTTTTTAGCACGGACTTCAAACATCCAAGATTAGGGTTTTTGAATTAGGGTCTCGATTTTAAGCACTCTTTTACGGTTTTATGCACTCCGTTTCTTTGAAATTCTATTGTAAAACATCCGGCCTAATGATTCCCAACAAAAGTTTCGAAAAACGTCACCGTGACTCGATTTTTTTAGCATGTACTTCAAACGTTCCAGATTAAGGTTTCCGAATCACGGTCTCGATTTTACGCACCCTTTCACTCTTTTATGCACTCAGTTTCTTCGAAATTATATTCTAAATCATCCGGCCTAATTAATCGCCACAAAAGTTTCAATAATTGTCGAACCGTGACTCATTTTTTTAGCACGTTTTTCAAACATCCCAGATTAGGATTTCTGAATTAGGGTCTCGATTTTAAGCACTCTTTTACTTTTTTATGCTCTCCGTTTCTTCGAAAATCTATTCTAAATCATCCGGCCTAATGAATCGCCACAAAAGTTTCAATAACTGTCGAACTGTGACTCATTTTTTTTTTGCACGGACTTCAAACACCCCAGATTAGGATTTCTGAATTAGGGTCTCGATTTTAAGCCCTCTTTTACTTTTTTATGCTCTCGTTTCTTCGAAATTCTATTCTAAATCATCCGGCCTAATGAATCGCCACAAAAGTTTCAATAATATTCGAACCGTGACTCATTTTTTTAGCACGGACTTCAAACATCCCAGATTAGGGTTTTTGAATTAGGGTCTCGATTTTAAGCACTCTTTTACGGTTTTATGCACGCCGTTTCTTTGAAATTCTATTGTAAATCATCCGGGCTAATGAATCGCCACAAAAGTTTCAATAATTGTCGAACCGTGACTCATTTTTTGAGTACGGACTTCAAACATCCCAGATTAGGATTTCTGAATTAGGGTCTCGATTTTAAGCACTCTTTTACGGTTTTATGCACTCCGTTTCTTTGAAAATCTATTGTAAAGTATCCGGCCTAATGATTTCCAACAAAAGTTTCGAAAAACGTCGACCGTGACTCGGTTTTTTTAGCACGTACTTCAAACGTCCCAGATTAAGGTTTCCGAATTACGGTCTCGATTTTAAGCACTCTTTCACTCTTTTATGCACTCAGTTTCTTCAAAATTATATTCTAAATCATCCGGGCTAATGAATCGCCACAAAAGATTCAATAATTGTCGAACCGTGACTCATTTTTTTAGCACGGACTTCAAACATCCCAGATTAGGATTTCTGAATTAGGGTCTCGATTTTAAGCACTCTTTTACGGTTTTATGCACTCTGTTTCTTTGAAATTCTATTGTAAAACATCCGGCCTAATGATTCCCAACAAAAGTTTCGAAAAACGTCGACCGTGACTCGATTTTTTTAGCACGTACTTCAAACGTTCCAGATTAAGGTTTCCGAATTACGGTCTCGATTTTAAGCACTCTTTCACCCTTTTATGCACTCCGTTTCTTCGAAATTCTATTCTAAATCATCCGGCCTAATGAATCGCCACAAAAGTTTCAATAATTGTCGAACCGTGACTCATTTTTTTAGCACGTTTTTCAAACATCCCAGATTAGGGTTTCTGAATTAGGGTCTCGATTTTAAGCACTCTTTTACGGTTTTATGCACTCCGTTTCTTTGAAATTCTATTGTAAAACATCCGGCCTAATGATTCCCAACAAAAGTTTCGAAAAACGTCGACCGTGACTCGATTTTTTTAGCACGTACTTCAAACGTCCCAGATTATGGTTTCCGAATTACGGTCTCGATTTTAAGCACTCTTTCACTCTTTTATGCACTCAGTTTCTTCGAAATTATATTCTAAATCATCCGGGCTAATGAATCGCCACAAAAGTTTCAATAATTGTCGAACCGTGACTCATTTTTTTTTTGCACGGACTTCAAACACCCCAGATTAGGATTTCTGAATTAGGGTCTCGATTTTAAGCCCTCTTTTACTTTTTTATGCTCTCGTTTCTTCGAAATTCTATTCTAAATCATCCGGCCTAATGAATCGCCACAAAAGTTTCAATAATATTCGAACCGTGACTCATTTTTTTAGCACGGACTTCAAACATCCCAGATTAGGGTTTTTGAATTAGGGTCTCGATTTTAAGCACTCTTTTACGGTTTTATGCACTCCATTTCTTTGAAATTCTATTGTAAAACATCCGGCCTAATGATTCCCAACAAAAGTTTCGAAAAACGTCACCGTGACTCGATTTTTTTAGCACGTACTTCAAACGTTCCAGATTAAGGTTTCCGAATTACGGTCTCGATTTTAAGCACTCTTTCACTCTTTTATGCACTCAGTTTCTTCGAAATTATATTCTAAATCATCCGGCCTAATGAATCGCCAAAAAAGTTTCAATAATTGTCGAACCGTGACTCATTTTTTTAGCACGAACTTCAAACATCCCAGATTAGAATTTCTGAATTAGGGTCTCCATTTTAAGCACTCTTTTACTTTTTTATGCTCTCCGTTTCTTCGAAATTCTATTCTAAATCATCCGGCCTAATGAATCGCCACAAAAGTTTCAATAATTGTCGAACCGTGACTCATTTTTTTAGCACGGACTTCAAACATCCAAGATTAGGGTTTTTGAATTAGGGTCTCGATTTTAAGCACTCTTTTACGGTTTTATGCACTCCGTTTCTTTGAAATTCTATTGTAAAACATTCGGCCTAATGATTCCCAACAAAAGTTTCGAAAAACGTCGACCGTGACTCGATTTTTTTAGCACGTACTTCAAACGTTCCAGATTAAGGTTCCCGAATTACGGTCTCGATTTTAAGCACTCTTTCACCCTTTTATGCACTCCGTTTCTTCGAAATTCTATTCTAAATCATCCGGCCTAATGAATCGCCACAAAAGTTTCAATAATTGTCGAACCGTGACTCATTTTTTTAGCACGGACTTCAAACATCCCAGATTAGGGTTTTGAATTAGGGTCTCGATTTTAAGCACTCTTTTACGGTTTTATGCACTCCGTTTCTTTTAAATTCTATTGTAAAACATCCGGCCTAATTATTCCCAACAAAAGTTTCGAAAAACGTCGACCGTGACTCGATTTTTTTAGCACGTACTTCAAACGTCCCAGATTAAGGTTTCCGAATTACGGTCTCGATTTTAAGAACTCTTTCACTATTTTATGCACTCAGTTTCTTCGAAATTATATTCTAAATCATCCGGCCTAATGAATCGCCACAAAAGTTTCAATTATTGTCGATCCGTGACTCATTTTTTTAGCATGGACTTCAAACATCCCAGATTAGGGTTTCTGAATTAGGGTCTCGATTTTAAGCACTCTTTTAATTTTTTATGCTCTCCGTTTCTTCGAAATTCTATTCTAAATCATCCGGCCTAATGAATCGCCACAAAAGTTTCAATAATTGTCGAACCGTGACTCATTTTTTTAGCACGGACTTCAAACATCCCAGATTAGGGTTTTGAATTAGGGTCTCGATTTTAAGCACTCTTTTACGGTTTTATGCACTCCGTTTCTTTTAAATTCTATTGTAAAACATCCGGCCTAATTATTCCCAACAAAAGTTTCGAAAAACGTCGACCGTGACTCGATTTTTTTAGCACGTACTTCAAACGTCCCAGATTAAGGTTTCCGAATTACGGTCTCGATTTTAAGAACTCTTTCACTATTTTATGCACTCAGTTTCTTCGAAATTATATTCTAAATCATCCGGCCTAATGAATCGCCACAAAAGTTTCAATTATTGTCGATCCGTGACTCATTTTTTTAGCATGGACTTCAAACATCCCAGATTAGGGTTTCTGAATTAGGGTCTCGATTTTAAGCACTCTTTTAATTTTTTATGCTCTCCGTTTCTTCGAAATTCTATTCTAAATCATCCGGCCTAATGAATCGCCACAAAAGTTTCAATAATAGTCGAACCGTGACTCATTTTTTTAGCACGGACTTCAAACATCCCAGATTAGGGTTTTTGAATTAGGGTCTCGATTTTAAGCACTCTTTTACGGTTTTATGCACTCCCTTTCTTTGAAAATCTATTGAAAAGTATCCGGCCTAATGATTTCCAACAAAAGTTTCAAAAAACGTCGACCGTGACTCGATTTTTTTAGCACGTACTTCAAACGTCCCAGATTATGGTTTCCGAATTACGGTCTCGATTTTAAGCACTCTTTCACTCTTTTATGCACTCAGTTTCTTCGAAATTATATTCTAAATCATCCGGGCTAATGAATCGCCACAAAAGTTTCAATAATTGTCGAACCGTGACTCATTTTTTGAGTACGGACTTCAAACATCCCAGATTAGGATTTCTGAATTAGGGTATCGATTATAAGCACTCTTTTAATTTTTTATGCTCTCCGTTTCTTCGAAATTCTATTCTAAATCATCCGGCCTAATGAATCGCCACAAAAGTTTCAATAATTGTCGAACCGTGACTCATTTTTTTAGCACGGACTTCAAACATCCAAGATTAGGGTTTTTGAATTAGGGTCTCGATTTTAAGCACTCTTTTACGGTTTTATGCACTCCGTTTCTTTGAAATTCTATTGTAAAACATCCGGCCTAATGATTCCCAACAAAAGTTTCGAAAAATGTCGACCGTGACTCGATTTTTTTAGCACGTACTTCAAACGTTCCAGATTAAGGTTTCCGAATTACGGTCTCGATTTTAAGCACTCTTTCACCCTTTTATGCACTCCGTTTCTTCGAAATTCTATTCTAAATCATCCGGCCTAATGAATCGCCACAAAAGTTTCAATAATAGTCGAACCGTGACTCATTTTTTTAGCACGGACTTCAAACATCCCAGATTAGGGTTTTTGAATTAGGGTCTCGATTTTAAGCACTCTTTTACGGTTTTATGCACTCAGTTTCTTCGAAATTATATTCTAAATCATCCGGGCTAATGAATCGCCACAAAAGTTTCAATAATTGTCAAACCGTGACTCATTTTTTGAGTACGGACTTCAAACATCCCAGATTAGGATTTCTGAATTAGGGTCTCGATTTTAAGCACTCTTTCACTCTTTTATGCACTCAGTTTCTTCGAAATTATATTCTAAATCATCCGGGCTAATGAATCGCCACAAAAGTTTCAATAATTGTCGAACCGTGACTCATTTTTTGAGCACGGACTTCAAACATCCCAGATTAGGATTTCTGAATTAGGCTCTCGATTTTAAGCACTCTTTTACGGTTTTATGCACTCTGTTTCTTTGAAATTCTATTGTAAAACATCCGGCCTAATGATTCCCAACAAAAGTTTCGAAAAACGTCGACCGTGACTCGATTTTTTTAGCACATACTTCAAACGTTCCAGATTAAGGTTTCCGAATTACGGTCTCGATTTTAAGCACTCTTTCACCCTTTTATGCACTCCGTTTCTTCGAAATTCTATTCTAAATCATCCGGCCTAATGAATCGCCACAAAAGTTTCAATAATAGTCGAACCGTGACTCATTTTTTTAGCACGGACTTCAAACATCCCAGATTAGGGTTTTTGAATTAGGGTCTCGATTTTAAGCACTCTTTTACGGTTTTATGCACTCCCTTTCTTTGAAAATCTATTGAAAAGTATCCGGCCTAATGATTTCCAACAAAAGTTTCAAAAAACGTCGACCGTGACTCGATTTTTTTAGCACGTACTTCAAACGTCCCAGATTATGGTTTCCGAATTACGGTCTCGATTTTAAGCACTCTTTCACTCTTTTATGCACTCAGTTTCTTCGAAATTATATTCTAAATCATCTGGGCTAATGAATCGCCACAAAAGTTTCAATAATTGTCGAACCGTGACTCATTTTTTGAGTACGGACTTCAAACATCCCAGATTAGGATTTCTGAACTAGGGTATCGATTATAAGCACTCTTTTACTTTTTTATGCTCTCCGTTTCTTCGAAATTCTATTCTAAATCATCCGGCCTAATGAATCGCAACAAAAGTTTCAATAATTGTCGAACCGTGACTCATTTTTTTTAGCACGGACTTCAAACATCCCAGATTAGGGTTTTTGAATTAGGGTCTCGATTTTAAGCACTCTTTTACGGTTTTATGCACTCCGTTTCTTTGAAATTCTATTGTAAAACATCCGGCCTAATGATTCCCAACAAAAGTTTCGAAAAACGTCGACCTTGACTCGATTTTTTTAGCACTACTTCAAACGTTCCAGATTAAGGTTTCCGAATTACGGTCTCGATTTTAAGCACTCTTTCACCCTTTTATGCACTCCGTTTCTTCGAAATTCTATTCTAAATCATCCGGCCTAATGAATCGCCACAAAAGTTTCAATAATAGTCGAACCGTGACTCATTTTTTTAGCACGGACTTCAAACATCCCAGATTAGGGTTTTTGAATTAGGGTCTCGATTTTAAGCACTCTTTTACGGTTTTATGCACTCTGTTTCTTTGAAATTCTATTGTAAAACATCCGGCCTAATGATTCCCAACAAAAGTTTCGAAAAACGTCGACCGTGACTCGATTTTTTTAGCACGTACTTCAAACGTTCCAGATTAAGGTTTCCGAATTACGGTCTCGATTTTAAGCACTCTTTCACCCTTTTATGCACTCCTTTTCTTCGAAATTCTATTCTAAATCATCCGGCCTAATGAATCGCCACAAAAGTTTAAATAATTGTCGAACCGTGACTCATTTTTTTAGCACGGACTTCAAACATCCCAGATTAGGGTTTCTGAATTACGGTCTCGATTTTAAGCACTCTTTTACGGTTTTATGCACTCCGTTTCTTTGAAAACCTATTGTAAAGTATCCAGCCTAATGATTTCCAACAAAAGTTTCAAAAAACGTCGACCGTGACTCGGTTTTTTTAGCACGTACTTCAAACGTCCCAGATTAAGGTTTCCGAATTACGGTCTCGATTTTAAGCACTCTTTCACTCTTTTATGCACTCAGTTTCTTCGAAATTATATTCTAAATCATCCGGGCTAATGAATCGCCACAAAAGTTTCAATAATTGTCGAACCGTGACTCATTTTTTGAGTACGGACTTCAAACATCCCAAATTAGGATTTCTGAATTAGGGTCTCGATTTTAAGCACTCTTTTACTTTTTTATGCTCTCCGTTTCTTCGAAATTCTATTCTAAATCATCCGGCCTAATGAATCGCCACAAAAGTTTAAATATATGTCGAACCGTGACTCATTTTTTTAGCACGGACTTCAAACACCCCAAATTAGGATTTCTGAATTAGGGTCTCGATTATAAGCACTCTTTTAATTTTTTATGCTCTCCGTTTCTTCGAAATTCTATTCTAAATCATCCGGCCTAATGAATCGCCACAAAAGTTTCAATAATTGTTGAACCGTGACTCATTTTTTTAGCACGGACTTCAAACATCCCAGATTAGGGTTTTTGAATTAGGGTCTCGATTTTAAGCACTCTTTTACGGTTTTATGCACTCCCTTTCTTTGAAAATCTATTGAAAAGTATCCGGCCTAATGATTTCCAACAAAAGTTTCAAAAAACGTCGACCGTGACTCGATTTTTTTAGCACGTACTTCAAACGTCCCAGATTATGGTTTCCGAATTACGGTCTCGATTTTAAGCACAATTTCACTCTTTTATGCACTCAGTTTCTTCGAAATTATATTCTAAATCATCCGGGCTAATGAATCGCCACAAAAGTTTCAATAATTGTCGAACCGTGACTCATTTTTTGAGTACGGACTTCAAACATCCCAGATTAGGATTTCTGAATTAGGGTATCGATTATAAGCACTCTTTTACTTTTTTATGCTCTCCGTTTCTTCGAAATTCTATTCTAAATCATCCGGCCTAATGAATCGCAACAAAAGTTTCAATAATTGTCGAACCGTGACTCATTTTTTTTAGCACGGACTTCAAACATCCCAGATTAGGGTTTTTGAATTAGGGTCTCGATTTTAAGCACTCTTTTACGGTTTTATGCACTCCGTTTCTTTGAAATTCTATTGTAAAACATCCGGCCTAATGATTCCCAACAAAAGTTTCGAAAAACGTCGACCTTGACTCGATTTTTTTAGCACTACTTCAAACGTTCCAGATTAAGGTTTCCGAATTACGGTCTCGATTTTAAGCACTCTTTCACCCTTTTATGCACTCCGTTTCTTCGAAATTCTATTCTAAATCATCCGGCCTAATGAATCGCCACAAAAGTTTCAATAATAGTCGAACCGTGACTCATTTTTTTAGCACGGACTTCAAACATCCCAGATTAGGGTTTTTGAATTAGGGTCTCGATTTTAAGCACTCTTTTACGGTTTTATGCACTCTGTTTCTTTGAAATTCTATTGTAAAACATCCGGCCTAATGATTCCCAACAAAAGTTTCGAAAAACGTCGACCGTGACTCGATTTTTTTAGCACGTACTTCAAACGTTCCAGATTAAGGTTTCCGAATTACGGTCTCGATTTTAAGCACTCTTTCACCCTTTTATGCACTCCTTTTCTTCGAAATTCTATTCTAAATCATCCGGCCTAATGAATCGCCACAAAAGTTTAAATAATTGTCGAACCGTGACTCATTTTTTTAGCACGGACTTCAAACATCCCAGATTAGGGTTTCTGAATTACGGTCTCGATTTTAAGCACTCTTTTACGGTTTTATGCACTCCGTTTCTTTGAAAACCTATTGTAAAGTATCCAGCCTAATGATTTCCAACAAAAGTTTCAAAAAACGTCGACCGTGACTCGGTTTTTTTAGCACGTACTTCAAACGTCCCAGATTAAGGTTTCCGAATTACGGTCTCGATTTTAAGCACTCTTTCACTCTTTTATGCACTCAGTTTCTTCGAAATTATATTCTAAATCATCCGGGCTAATGAACCGCCACAAAAGTTTCAATAATTGTCGAACCGTGACTCATTTTTTGAGCACGGACTTCAAACATCCCAGATTAGGATTTCTGAATTAGGGTCTCGATTTTAAGCACTCTTTTACGGTTTTATGCACTCTGTTTCTTTGAAATTCTATTGTAAAACATCCGGCCTAATGATTCCCAACAAAAGTTTCGAAAAACGTCGACCGTGACTCGATTTTTTTAGCACATACTTCAACGTTCCAGATTAAGGTTTCCGAATTACGGTCTCGATTTTAAGCACTCTTTCACCCTTTTATGCACTCCGTTTCTTCGAAATTCTATTCTAAATCATCCGGCCAAATGAATCGCCACAAAAGTTTCAATAATTGTCGAACCGTGACTCATTTTTTTAGCACGGACATCAAACATCCCAGATTAGGGTTTCTGAATTACGGTCTCGATTTTAAGCACTCTTTTACGGTTTTATGCACTCCGTTTCTTTGAAAACCTATTGTAAAGTATCCAGCCTAATGATTTCCAACAAAAGTTTCAAAAAACGTCGACCGTGACTCGGTTTTTTTAGCACGTACTTCAAACGTCCCAGATTATGGTTTCCGAATTACGGTCTCGATTTTAAGCACTCTTTCACTCTTTTATGCACTCAGTTTCTTCGAAATTATATTCTAAATCATCCGGGCTAATGAATCGCCACAAAAGTTTCAATAATTGTCGAACCGTGACTCATTTTTTGAGTACGGACTTCAAACATCCCAAATTAGGATTTCTGAATTAGGGTCTCGATTTTAAGCACTCTTTTACTTTTTTATGCTCTCCGTTTCTTCGAAATTCTATTCTAAATCATCCGGCCTAATGAATCGCCACAAAAGTTTAAATATATGTCGAACCGTGACTCATTTTTTTAGCACGGACTTCAAACACCCCAGATTAGGATTTCTGAATTAGGGTCTCGATTTTAAGCACTCTTTTACTTTTTTATGCTCTCCGTTTCTTCGAAATTCTATTCTAAATCATCTGGCCTAATGAATCGCCACAAAAGTTTCAATAATTGTCGAACCGTGACTCATTTTTTTAACACGGACTTCAAACATCCCAGATTAGGGTTTTTGAATTAGGGTCTCGATTTGAAGCACTCTTTTACGGTTTTATGCACTCCATTTCTTCGAAATTCTATTGTAAAACATCCGGCCTAATGATTCCCAACAAAAGTTTCGAAAAACGTCGACCGTGACTAGATTTTTTTAGCACGTACTTCAAACATTCTAGATTAAGGTTTCCGAATTACGGTCTCGATTTTCAGCACTCTTTCACCCTTTTATGCACTCCGTTTCTTCGAAATTCTATTCTAAATCATCCGGCCTAATGAATCGCCACAAAAGTTTCAATAATAGTCGAACCGTGACTCATTTTTTTAGCACGGACTTCAAACATCCCAGATTAGGGTTTCTGAATTAGGGTCTCGATTTTAAGCACTCTTTTACGGTTTTATGCACTCCCTTTCTTTGAAAATCTATTGTAAAGTATCCGGCCTAATGATTTCCAACAAAAGTTTCGAAAAACGTCGACCGTGACTCGAGTTTTTTAGCACGTACTTCAAACGTCCCAGATTATGGTTTCCGAATTACGGTCTCGATTTTAAGCACTCTTTCACTCTTTTATGCACTCAGTTTCTTCGGAATTATATTCTAAATCATCCGGGCTAATGAATCGCCACAAAAGTTTCAATAATTGTCGAACCGTGACTCATTTTTTGAGTACGGACTTCAAACATCCCAGATTAGGATTTCTGAATTAGGGTCTCGATTTTAAGCACTCTTTTACTTTTTTATGCTCTCCGTTTCTTCGAAATTCTATTCTAAATCATCCGGCCTAATGAATCGCCACTAAAGTTTCAATAATTGTCGAACCGTGACTCATTTTTTTAGCACGGACTTCAAACATCCCAGATTAGGGTTTTTGAATTAGGGTCTCGATTTTAAGCACTCTTTTACGGTTTTATGCACTCCGTTTCTTTGAAATTCTATTGTAAAACATCCGTCCTAATGATTCCCAACAAAAGTTTCGAAAAACGTCGACCGTGACTCGATTTTTTTAGCACGTACTTCAAACATTCTAGATTAAGGTTTCCGAATTACGGTCTCGATTTTAAGCACTCTTTCACACTTTTATGCACTCCGTTTCTTCGAAATTCTATTCTAAATCATCCGGCCTAATGAATCGCCACAAAAGTTTCAATAATTGTCGAACCGTGACTCATTTTTTTAGCACGGACTTCAAACATCCCAGATTAGGGTTTTTGAATTAGGGTCTCGATTTTAAGCACTCTTTTACGGTTTTATGCACTCCGTTTCTTTGAAATTCTATTGTAAAACATCCGGCCTAATGATTCCCAACAAAAGTTTCGAAAAACGTCGACCGTGACTCGATTTTTTTAGCACGTACTTCAAACATTCTAGATTAAGGTTTCCGAATTACGGTCTCGATTTTAAGCACTCTTTCACACTTTTATGCACTCCGTTTCTTCGAAATTCTATTCTAAATCATCCGGCCTTATGAATCGCCACAAAAGTTTCAATAATTGTCGAACCGTGACTCATTTTTTTAGCACGGACTTCAAACATCCCAGATTAGGGTTTTTGAATTAGGGTCTCGATTTTAAGCACTCTTTACGGTTTTCTGCACGCCGTTTCTTTGAAATTCTATTGTAAATCATCCGGCCTAATGATTCACAACAAAAGTTTCGAAAAACGTCGACCGTGACTAGATTTTTTTAGCACGTACTTCAAACATTCTAGATTAAGGTTTCCGAATTACGGTCTCGATTTTAAGCACTCTTTCACCCTTTTATGCACTCCGTTTTTTCGAAATTCTATTCTAAATCATCCGGCCTAATGAATCGCCACAAAAGTTTCAATAATTGTCGAACCGTGACTCATTTTTTTAGCACGGACTTCAAACATCACAGATTAGGGTTTTTGAATTAGGGTCTCGATTTTAAGCACTCTTTTACGATTTTATGCACTCTGTTTCTTTAAAAATCTAATGTAAAGCATCCTGCCTAATGATTTCCAACAAAAGTTTCGAAAAACGTCGACCGTGACTCGGTTTTTTTAGCACGTACTTCAAACGTCCCAGATTAAGGTTTCCGAATTACGGTCTCGAATTTAAGCACTCTTTCACTCTTTTATGCACTCAGTTTATTCGAAATTATATTCTAAATCATCCGGCCTAATGAATCGCCACAAAAGTTTCAATAATTGTTGAACCGTGACTCATTTTTTTAGCACGGACTTCAAACATCCCAGATTAGGGTTTCTGAATTAGGGTCTCGATTTTAAGCACTCTTTTACGGTTTTATGCACTCCGTTTCTTTGAAAATCTATTGTAAAGCATCCGGCCTAATGATTTCCAACAAAAGTTTCGAAAAACGTCGACCGTGACTCGATTTTTTGAGCACGTACTTCAAACGTCCCAGATTAAGGTTTCCGAATTACGGTCTCGATTTTAAGCACTCTTTCACTCTTTTATGCACTCAGTTTCTTCGAAATTATATTCTAAATCATCCGACCTAATGAATCGCCACAAAAGTTTCAATAATTGTCAAACCGTGACTCATTTTTTTTGCACGAACTTCAAACATCCCCGATTAGGGTTTCTGAATTAGGGTCTCGATTTTAAGCACTCTTTTATGGTTTTATGCACGCCGTTTCTTTGAAATTCTATTATAAATCATCCGGCCTAATGATTCCCAACAAAAGTTTCGAAAAACGTCGTCCGTGACTCTATTTTTTTAGAACGTACTTCAAACGTCCCGGATTAGGGTTTCGAAATTAGGGTCACGATTTTAAGCACTCTTTAAATTTTTTATGCTCTCCGTTTCTTCGAAATTCTATTCTAAATCATCCGGCCTAATGAATCGCCACAAAAGTTTCAATAATTGTCGAACCGTGACTCATTTTTTTAGCACGGACTTCAAACATCCCAGATTAGGGTTTCTGAATTAGGGTCTCGATTTTAAGCACTCTTTTACGGTTTTATGCACTCCGTTTCTTTGAAAATCTATTGTAAAGCATCCGGCCTAATGATTCCCAACAAAAGTTTCGGAAAACGTCGACCGTGACTCGATTTTTTGAGCACGTACTTCAAACGTCCCAGATTAAGGTTTCCGAATTACGGTCTCGATTTTAAGCACTCTTTCACTCTTTTATGCGCTCAGTTTCTTCGAAATTATATTCTAAATCATCCGGCCTAATGAATCGCCACAAAAGTTTCAATAATTGTTGAACCGTGACTCATTTTTTTCGCACGGACTTCAACCATCCCAGATTAGGGTTTCTGAATTAGGGTCTCGATTTTAAGCACTCTTTTACGATTTTATGCACTCCGTTCCTTTGAAAATCTATTGTAAAGCATCCGGCCTAATGATTCCCAACAAAAGTTTCGGAAAACGTCGACCGTGACTCGATTTTTTGAGCACGTACTTCAAACGTCCCAGATTAAGGTTTCCGAATTACGGTCTCGATTTTAAGCACTCTTTCACTCTTTTATGCGCTCAGTTTCTTCGAAATTATATTCTAAATCATCCGGCCTAATGAATCGCCACAAAAGTTTCAATAATTGTTGAACCGTGACTCATTTTTTTCGCACGGACTTCAACCATCCCAGATTAGGGTTTCTGAATTAGGGTCTCGATTTTAAGCACTCTTTTACGATTTTATGCACTCCGTTTCTTTAAAAATCTAATGTAAAGCATCCTGCCTAATGATTTCCAACAAAAGTTTCGAAAAACGTCGACCGTGACTCGGTTTTTTTAGCACGTACTTCAAACGTCCCAGATTAAGGTTTCCGAATTACGGTCTCGAATTTAAGCACTCTTTCACTCTTTTATGCACTCAGTTTATTCGAAATTATATTCTAAATCATCCGGCCTAATGAATCGCCACAAAAGTTTCAATAATTGTTGAACCGTGACTCATTTTTTTAGCACGGACTTCAAACATCCCAGATTAGGGTTTCTGAATTAGGGTCTCGATTTTAAGCACTCTTTTACGGTTTTATGCACTCCGTTTCTTTGAAAATCTATTGTAAAGCATCCGGCCTAATGATTTCCAACAAAAGTTTCGAAAAACGTCGACCGTGACTCGATTTTTTGAGCACGTACTTCAAACGTCCCAGATTAAGGTTTCCGAATTACGGTCTCGATTTTAAGCACTCTTTCACTCTTTTATGCACTCAGTTTCTTCGAAATTATATTCTAAATCATCCGACCTAATGAATCGCCACAAAAGTTTCAATAATTGTCAAACCGTGACTCATTTTTTTTGCACGAACTTCAAACATCCCCGATTAGGGTTTCTGAATTAGGGTCTCGATTTTAAGCACTCTTTTATGGTTTTATGCACGCCGTTTCTTTGAAATTCTATTGTAAATCATCCGGCCTAATGATTCCCAACAAAAGTTTCGAAAAACGTCGTCCGTGACTCTATTTTTTTAGAACGTACTTCAAACGTCCCGGATTAGGGTTTCGAAATTAGGGTCACGATTTTAAGCACTCTTTAAATTTTTTATGCTCTCCGTTTCTTCGAAATTCTATTCTAAATCATCCGGCCTAATGAATCGCCACAAAAGTTTCAATAATTGTCGAACCGTGACTCATTTTTTTAGCACGGACTTCAAACATCCCAGATTAGGGTTTCTGAATTAGGGTCTCGATTTTAAGCACTCTTTTACGGTTTTATGCACTCCGTTTCTTTGAAAATCTATTGTAAAGCATCCGGCCTAATGATTCCCAACAAAAGTTTCGGAAAACGTCGACCGTGACTCGATTTTTTGAGCACGTACTTCAAACGTCCCAGATTAAGGTTTCCGAATTACGGTCTCGATTTTAAGCACTCTTTCACTCTTTTATGCGCTCAGTTTCTTCGAAATTATATTCTAAATCATCCGGCCTAATGAATCGCCACAAAAGTTTCAATAATTGTTGAACCGTGACTCATTTTTTTCGCACGGACTTCAACCATCCCAGATTAGGGTTTCTGAATTAGGGTCTCGATTTTAAGCACTCTTTTACGATTTTATGCACTCCGTTCCTTTGAAAATCTATTGTAAAGCATCCGGCCTAATGATTCCCAACAAAAGTTTCGGAAAACGTCGACCGTGACTCGATTTTTTGAGCACGTACTTCAAACGTCCCAGATTAAGGTTTCCGAATTACGGTCTCGATTTTAAGCACTCTTTCACTCTTTTATGCGCTCTGTTTCTTCGAAATTATATTCTAAATCATCCGGCCTAATGAATCGCCACAAAAGTTTCAATAATTGTTGAACCGTGACTCATTTTTTTCGCACGGACTTCAACCATCCCAGATTAGGGTTTCTGAATTAGGGTCTCGATTTTAAGCACTCTTTTACGATTTTATGCACTCCGTTTCTTTAAAAATCTAATGTAAAGCATCCTGCCTAATGATTTCCAACAAAAGTTTCGAAAAACGTCGACCGTGACTCGGTTTTTTTAGCACGTACTTCAAACGTCCCAGATTAAGGTTTCCGAATTACGGTCTCGAATTTAAGCACTCTTTCACTCTTTTATGCACTCAGTTTATTCGAAATTATATTCTAAATCATCCGGCCTAATGAATCGCCACAAAAGTTTCAATAATTGTTGAACCGTGACTCATTTTTTTAGCACGGACTTCAAACATCCCAGATTAGGGTTTCTGAATTAGGGTCTCGATTTTAAGCACTCTTTTACGGTTTTATGCACTCCGTTTCTTTGAAAATCTATTGTAAAGCATCCGGCCTAATGATTTCCAACAAAAGTTTCGAAAAACGTCGACCGTGACTCGATTTTTTGAGCACGTACTTCAAACGTCCCAGATTAAGGTTTCCGAATTACGGTCTCGATTTTAAGCACTCTTTCACTCTTTTATGCACTCAGTTTCTTCGAAATTATATTCTAAATCATCCGACCTAATGAATCGCCACAAAAGTTTCAATAATTGTCAAACCGTGACTCATTTTTTTTGCACGAACTTCAAACATCCCCGATTAGGGTTTCTGAATTAGGGTCTCGATTTTAAGCACTCTTTTATGGTTTTATGCACGCCGTTTCTTTGAAATTCTATTGTAAATCATCCGGCCTAATGATTCCCAACAATAGTTTCGAAAAACGTCGTCCGTGACTCTATTTTTTTAGCACGTACTTCAAACGTCCCGGATTAGGGTTTCTGAATTAGGGTCACGATTTTATGCACTCTTTAAATTTTTTATGCTCTCCGTTTCTTCGAAATTCTATTCTAAATCATCCAGCCTAATGAATCGCCACAAACGTTTCAATAATTGTCGAACCGTGACTCATTTTTTTAGCACGGACTTCAAACATCCCAGATTAGGGTTTCTGAATTAGGGTCTCGATTTTAAGCACTCTTTTACGGTTTTATGCACTCCGTTTCTTTGAAAATCTATTGTAAAGCATCCGGCCTAATGATTCCCAACAAAAGTTTCGGAAAACGTCGACCGTGACTCGATTTTTTGAGCACGTACTTCAAACGTCCCAGATTAAGGTTTCCGAATTACGGTCACGATTTTAAGCACTCTTTCACTCTTTTATGCACTCAGTTTCTTCGAAATTATATTCTAAATCATCCGGCCTAATGAATCGCCACAAAAGTTTCAATAATTGTTGAACCGTGACTCATTTTTTTCGCACGGACTTCAAACATCCCAGATTAGGGTTTCTGAATTAGGGTCTCGATTTTAAGGACTCTTTTACGATTTTATGCACTCCGTTTCTTTGAAAATCTATTGTAAAGCATCCGGCCTAATGATTTCCAACAAAAGTTTCGAAAAACGTCGACCGTGACTCGATTTTTTTAGCACGTACTTCAAACGTCCCAGATTAAGGTTTCCAAATTACGGTCTCGATTTTAAGCACTCTTTCACTCTTTTATGCACTCAGTTTCTTCGAAATTATATTCTAAACCATCCGGCCTAATGAATCGGCACAAAAGTTTCAATAATTGTCGAACAGTGACTCATTTTTTTAGCACGGACTTCAAACATCCCAGATTAGGGTTTCTGAATTAGGGTCTCGATTTTAAGCACTCTTTTACGGTTTTTGGTCTTCGTTTCTTCGAAATTCTATTCTAAATCATCCGGCCTAATGAATCACCACAAAAGTTTCAATATTTGTCAAACCGTGACTCATTTTTTTAGCACGAACTTCAAACATCCCCGATTAGGGTTTCTGAATTAGGGTCTCGATTTTAAGCACTCTTTTATGGTTTTATGCAAGCCGTTTCTTTGAAATTCTATTGTAAATCATCCGGCCTAATGATTCCCAACAAAAGTTTCGAAAAACGTCGTCCGTGACTCTATTTTTTTAGCACGTACTTCAAACGCCCCGGATTAGGGTTTCGGAATTAGGGTCACGATTTTAAGCACTCTTTAAATTTTTTATGCTCTCCGTTTCTTCGAAATTCTATTCTAAATCATCCAGCCTAATGAATCGCCACAAACGTTTCAATAATTGTCGAACCGTGACTCATTTTTTTAGCACGGACTTCAAACATCCCAGATTAGGGTTTCTGAATTAGGGTCTCGATTTTAAGAACTCTTTTACGGTTTTATGCACTCCGTTTCTTTGAAAATCTATTGTAAAGCATCCGGCCTAATGATTTCCAACAAAAGTTTCGAAAAACGTCGACCGTGACTCGGTTTTTTTAGCACGTACTTCAAACGTCCCAGATTAAGGTTTCCGAATTACGGTCTCGATTTTAAGCACTCTTTCACTCTTTTATGCACTCAGTTTCTTCGAAATTATATTCTAAATCATCCGGCCTAATGAATCGGCACAAAAGTTTCAATAATTGTCGAACAGTGACTCATTTTTTTAGCATGGACTTCAAACATCCCAGATTAGGGTTTCTGAATTAGGGTCTCGATTTTAAGCACTCTTTTATGGTTTTATGCACGCCGTTTCTTTGAAATTCTATTGTAAATCATCCGGCCTAATGATTCCCAACAATAGTTTCGAAAAACGTCGTCCGTGACTCTATTTTTTTAGCACGTACTTCAAACGTCCCGGATTAGGGTTTCTGAATTAGGGTCACGATTTTAAGCACTCTTTAAATTTTTTATGCTCTCCGTTTCTTCGAAATTCTATTCTAAATCATCCAGCCTAATGAATCGCCACAAACGTTTCAATAATGGTCGAACCGTGACTCATTTTTTTAGCACGGACTTCAAACATCCCAGATTAGGGTTTCTGAATTAGGGTCTCGATTTTAAGCACTCTTTTACGGTTTTATGCACTCCGTTTCTTTGAAAATCTATTGTAAAGCATCCGGCCTAATGATTCCCAACAAAAGTTTCGGAAAACGTCGACCGTGACTCGATTTTTTGAGCACGTACTTCAAACGTCCCAGATTAAGGTTTCCGAATTACGGTCACGATTTTGAGCACTCTTTCACTCTTTTATGCACTCAGTTTCTTCGAAATTATATTCTAAATCATCCGGCCTAATGAATCGCCACAAAAGTTTCAATAATTGTTGAACCGTGACTCATTTTTTTCGCACGGACTTCAAACATCCCAGATTAGGGTTTCTGAATTAGGGTCTCGATTTTAAGGACTCTTTTACGATTTTATGCACTCCGTTTCTTTGAAAATCTATTGTAAAGCATCCGGCCTAATGATTTCCAACAAAAGTTTCGAAAAACGTCGACCGTGACTCGGTTTTTTTAGCACGTACTTCAAACGTCCCAGATTAAGGTTTCCGAATTACGGTCTCGATTTTAAGCACTCTTTCACTCTTTTATGCACTCAGTTTCGTCGAAATTATATTCTAAATCATCCGGCCTAATGAATCGGCACAAAAGTTTCAATAATTGTCGAACAGTGACTCATTTTTTTAGCACGGACTTCAAACATCCCAGATTAGGGTTTCTGAATTAGGGTCTCGATTTTAAGCCCTCTTTTACTTTTTTATGGTCTTCGTTTCTTCGAAATTCTATTCTAAATCATCCGGCCTAATGAATCGCCACAAAAGTTTCAATAATTGTCAAACCGTGACTCATTTTTTTAGCACGAACTTTAAACTTCCCCGATTAGGGTTTCTGAATTAGGGTCTCGATTTTAAGCACTCTTTTATGGTTTTATGCACGCCGTTTCTTTGAAATTCTATTGTAAATCATCTGGCCTAATGATTCCCAACAAAAGTTTCGAAAAACGTCGTCCGTGACTCTATTTTTTTAGCACGTACTTCAAACGTCCCGGATTAGGGTTTCTGAATTAGGGTCACGATTTTAAGCACTCTTTAAATTTTTTATGCTCTCCGTTTCTTCGAAATTCTATTCTAAATCATCCAGCCTAATGAATCGCCACAAACGTTTCAATAATTGTCGAACCGTGACTCATTTTTTTAGCACGGACTTCAAACATCCCAGATTAGGGTTTCTGAATTAGGGTCTCGATTTTAAGCACTCTTTTACGGTTTTATGCACTCCGTTTCTTTGAAAATCTATTGTAAAGCATCCGGCCTAATGATTTCCAACAAAAGTTTCGGAAAACGTCGAACGTGACTCGATTTTTTTAACACGTACTTCAAACGTCCCAGATTAAGGTTTCCGAATTACGGTCTCGATTTTAAGCACTCTTTCACTCTTTTATGCACTCAGTTTCTTCGAAATTATATTCTAAATCATCCGGCCTAATGAATCGCCATAAAAGTTTCAATAATTGTTGAACCGTGATTAATTTTTTTCGCACAGACTTCAAACATCCCAAATTAGGGTTTCTGAATTAAGGTCTCGATTTTAAGCCCTCTTTTACTTTTTTATGGTCTTCGTTTCTTCGAAATTCTATTCTAAATCATCCGGCCTAATGAATCGCCACAAAAGTTTCAATAATTGTCAAACCGTGACTCATTTTTTTAGCACGAACTTCAAACATCCCCGATTAGGGTTTCTGAATTAGGGCCTCGATTTTAAGCACTCTTTTATGGTTTTATGCACGCCGTTTCTTTGAAATTCTATTGTAAATCATCTGGCCTAATGATTCCCAACAAAAGTTTCGAAAAACGTCGTCCGTGACTCTATTTTTTTAGCACGTACTTCAAACGTCCAGGATTAGGGTTTCTGAATTAGGGTCACGATTTTAAGCACTCTTTAAATTTTTTATGCTCTCCGTTTTTTCGAAATTCTATTCTAAATCATCCGGCCTAATGAATCGCCACAAAAGTTTCAATAATTGTCGAACCGTGACTCATTTTTTTAGCACGGACTTCAAACATCCCAGATTAGGGTTTCTGAATTAGGGTCTCGATTTTAAGCACTCTTTTACGGTTTTATGCACTCCGTTTCTTTGAAAATCTATTGTAAAGCATCCGGCCTAATGATTTCCAACAAAAGTTTCGAAAAACGTCGACCGTGACTCGGTTTTTTTAGCACGTACTTCAAACGTCCCAGATTAAGGTTTCCGAATTACGGTCTCGATTTTAAGCACTCTTTCACTCTTTTATGCACTCAGTTTCTTCGAAATTATATTCTAAATCATCCGGCCTAATGAATCGGCACAAAAGTTTCAATAATTGTCGAACAGTGACTCATTTTTTTAGCACGGACTTCAAACATCCCAGATTAGGGTTTCTGAATTAGGGTCTCGATTTTAAGCCCTCTTTTACTTTTTTATGGTCTTCGTTTCTTCGAAATTCTATTCTAAATCATCCGGCCTAATGAATCGCCACAAAAGTTTCAATAATTGTCAAACCGTGACTCATTTTTTTAGCACGAACTTCAAACAACCCCGATTAGGGTTTCTGAATTAGGGTCTCGATTTTAAGCACTCTTTTATGGTTTTATGCACGCCGTTTCTTTGAAATTCTATTGTAAATCATCCGGCCTAATGATTCCCAACAAAAGTTTTGAAAAACGTCGTTCGTGACTCTATTTTTTTAGCACGTACTTCAAACGTCCCGGATTAGGGTTTCTGAATTAGGGTCACGATTTTAAGCACTCTTTAAATTTTTTATGCTCTCCGTTTCTTCGAAATTCTATTCTAAATTATCCGGCCTAATGAATCGCCACAAAAGTTTCAATAATTGTCGAACCGTGACTCATTTTTTTAGCACGGACTTCAAACATCCCAGATTAGGGTTTCTGAATTAGGGTCTCGATTTTAAGCACTCTTTTACGATTTTATGCACTCCGTTTCTTTGAAAATCTATTGTAAAGCATCTGGCCTAATGATTCCCAACAAAAGTTTCGGAAAACGTCGACCGTGACTCGATTTTTTGAGCACGTACTTCAAACGTCTCAGATTAAGGTTTCCGAATTACGGTCTCGATTTTAAGCACTCTTTCACTCTTTTATGCACTCAGTTTCTTCGAAATTATATTCTAAATCATCCGGCCTAATATATCGCCACAAAAGTTTCAATAATTGTTGAACCGTGACTCATTTTTTTCGCACGGACTTCAAACATCCCAGCTTAGGGTTTCTGAATTAGGGTCTCGATTTTAAGCACTCTTTTATGATTTTATGCACTCCGGTTCTTTGAAAATCTATTGTAAAGCATCCGGCCTAATGATTTCCAACAAAAGTTTTGAAAAACGTCGACCGTGACTCGGTTTTTTTAGCACGTACTTCAAACGTCCCAGATTAAGGTTTCCAAATTACGGTCTCGAATTTAAGCACTCTTTCACTCTTTTATGCTCTCAGTTTCTTCGAAATTATATTCTAAATCATCCGGCCTAATGAATCGCCACAAAAGTTTCAATAATTGTTGAACCGTGACTCATTTTTTTACCACGGACTTCAAACATCCCAGATTAGGGTTTCTGAATTAGGGTCTCGATTTGAAGCACTCTTTTACGGTTTTATGCACTCCGTTTCTTTGAAAATCTATTGTAAAGCATCCGGCCTAATGATTTCCAACAAAAGTTTCGAAAAACGTCGACCGTGACTCGGTTTTTTTAGCACGTACTTCAAACGTCCCAGATTAAGGTTTCCGAATTACGGTCTCGATTTTAAGCACTCTTTCACTCTTTTATGCACTCAGTTTCTTCGAAATTATATTCTAAATCATCCGGCCTAATGAATCGGCACAAAAGTTTCAATAATTGTCGAACAGTGACTCATTTTTTTAGCACGGACTTCAAACATCCCAGATTAGGGTTTCTGAATTAGGGTCTCGATTTTAAGCCCTCTTTTACTTTTTTATGGTCTTCGTTTCTTCGAAATTTTATTCTAAATCATCCGGCCTAATGAATCGCCACAAAAGTTTCAATAATTGTCAAACCGTGACTCATTTTTTTAGCACGAACTTCAAACAACCCCGATTAGGGTTTCTGAATTAGGGTCTCGATTTTAAGCACTCTTTTATGGTTTTATGCACGCCGTTTCTTTGAAATTCTATTGTAAATCATCCGGCCTAATGATTCCCAACAAAAGTTTTGAAAAACGTCGTCCGTGACTCTATTTTTTTAGCACGTACTTCAAACGTCCCGGATTAGGGTTTCTGAATTAGGGTCACGATTTTAAGCACTCTTTAAATTTTTTATGCTCTCCGTTTCTTCGAAATTCTATTCTAAATTATCCGGCCTAATGAATCGCCACAAAAGTTTCAATAATTGTCGAACCGTGACTCATTTTTTTAGCACGGACTTCAAACATCCCAGATTAGGGTTTCTGAATTAGGGTCTCGATTTTAAGCACTCTTTTACGATTTTATGCACTCCGTTTCTTTGAAAATCTATTGTAAAGCATCCGGCCTAATGATTCCCAACAAAAGTTTCGGAAAACGTCGACCGTGACTCGATTTTTTGAGCACGTACTTCAAACGTCTCAGATTAAGGTTTCCGAATTACGGTCTCGATTTTAAGCACTCTTTCACTCTTTTATGCACTCAGTTTCTTCGAAATTATATTCTAAATCATCCGGCCTAATATATCGCCACAAAAGTTTCAATAATTGTTGAACCGTGACTCATTTTTTTCGCACGGACTTCAAACATCCCAGCTTAGGGTTTCTGAATTAGGGTCTCGATTTTAAGCACTCTTTTATGATTTTATGCACTCCGGTTCTTTGAAAATCTATTGTAAAGCATCCGGCCTAATGATTTCCAACAAAAGTTTTGAAAAACGTCGACCGTGACTCGGTTTTTTTAGCACGTACTTCAAACGTCCCAGATTAAGGTTTCCAAATTACGGTCTCGAATTTAAGCACTCTTTCACTCTTTTATGCTCTCAGTTTCTTCGAAATTATATTCTAAATCATCCGGCCTAATGAATCGCCACAAAAGTTTCAATAATTGTTGAACCGTGACTCATTTTTTTACCACGGACTTCAAACATCCCAGATTAGGGTTTCTGAATTAGGGTCTCGATTTGAAGCACTCTTTTACGGTTTTATGCACTCCGTTTCTTTGAAAATATATTGTAAAGAGTCCGGCCTAATGATTTCCAACAAAAGTTTCGAAAAACGTCGACCGTGACTCGGTTTTTTTAGCACGTACTTCAAACGTCCCAGATTAAGGTTTCCGAATTACGGTCTCGATTTTAAGCACTCTTTCACTCTTTTATGCACTCAGTTTATTCGAAATTATATTCTAAATCATCCGGCCTAATGAATCGGCACAAAAGTTTCAATAATTGTCGAACAGTGACTCATTTTTTTAGCACGGACTTCAAACATCCCAGATTAGGGTTTCTGAATTAGGGTCTCGATTTTAAGCCCTCTTTTACTTTTTTATGGTCTTCGTTTCTTCGAAATTCTATTCTAAATCATCCGGCCTAATGAATCGCCACAAAAGTTTCAATAATTGTCAAACCGTGACTCATTTTTTTAGCACGAACTTCAAACATCCCCGATTAGGGTTTCTGAATTAGGGTCTCGATTTTAAGCACTCTTTTATGGTTTTATGCACGCCGTTTCTTTGAAATTCTATTGTAAATCATCCGGCCTAATGATTCCCAACAAAAGTTTCGAAAAACGTCGTCCGTGACTCTATTTTTTTAGCACGTACTTCAAACGTCCCGGATTAGGGTTTCTGAATTAGGGTCACGATTTTAAGCACTCTTTAAATTTTTTATGCTCTCCGTTTCTTCGAAATTCTATTCTAAATCATCCGGCCTAATGAATCGCCACAAAAGTTTCAATAATTGTCAAACCGTGACTCATTTTTTTAGCACGAACTTTAAACTTCCCCGATTAGGGTTTCTGAATTAGGGTCTCGATTTTAAGCACTCTTTTATGGTTTTATGCACGCCGTTTCTTTGAAATTCTATTGTAAATCATCTGGCCTAATGATTCCCAACAAAAGTTTCGAAAAACGTCGTCCGTGACTCTATTTTTTTAGCACGTACTTCAAACGTCCCGGATTAGGGTTTCTGAATTAGGGTCACGATTTTAAGCACTCTTTAAATTTTTTATGCTCTCCGTTTCTTCGAAATTCTATTCTAAATCATCCAGCCTAATGAATCGCCACAAACGTTTCAATAATTGTCGAACCGTGACTCATTTTTTTAGCACGGACTTCAAACATCCCAGATTAGGGTTTCTGAATTAGGGTCTCGATTTTAAGCACTCTTTTACGGTTTTATGCACTCCGTTTCTTTGAAAATCTATTGTAAAGCATCCGGCCTAATGATTTCCAACAAAAGTTTCGGAAAACGTCGAACGTGACTCGATTTTTTTAACACGTACTTCAAACGTCCCAGATTAAGGTTTCCGAATTACGGTCTCGATTTTAAGCACTCTTTCACTCTTTTATGCACTCAGTTTCTTCGAAATTATATTCTAAATCATCCGGCCTAATGAATCGCCATAAAAGTTTCAATAATTGTTGAACCGTGATTAATTTTTTTCGCACAGACTTCAAACATCCCAAATTAGGGTTTCTGAATTAAGGTCTCGATTTTAAGCCCTCTTTTACTTTTTTATGGTCTTCGTTTCTTCGAAATTCTATTCTAAATCATCCGGCCTAATGAATCGCCACAAAAGTTTCAATAATTGTCAAACCGTGACTCATTTTTTTAGCACGAACTTCAAACATCCCCGATTAGGGTTTCTGAATTAGGGCCTCGATTTTAAGCACTCTTTTATGGTTTTATGCACGCCGTTTCTTTGAAATTCTATTGTAAATCATCTGGCCTAATGATTCCCAACAAAAGTTTCGAAAAACGTCGTCCGTGACTCTATTTTTTTAGCACGTACTTCAAACGTCCAGGATTAGGGTTTCTGAATTAGGGTCACGATTTTAAGCACTCTTTAAATTTTTTATGCTCTCCGTTTTTTCGAAATTCTATTCTAAATCATCCGGCCTAATGAATCGCCACAAAAGTTTCAATAATTGTCGAACCGTGACTCATTTTTTTAGCACGGACTTCAAACATCCCAGATTAGGGTTTCTGAATTAGGGTCTCGATTTTAAGCACTCTTTTACGGTTTTATGCACTCCGTTTCTTTGAAAATCTATTGTAAAGCATCCGGCCTAATGATTTCCAACAAAAGTTTCGAAAAACGTCGACCGTGACTCGGTTTTTTTAGCACGTACTTCAAACGTCCCAGATTAAGGTTTCCGAATTACGGTCTCGATTTTAAGCACTCTTTCACTCTTTTATGCACTCAGTTTCTTCGAAATTATATTCTAAATCATCCGGCCTAATGAATCGGCACAAAAGTTTCAATAATTGTCGAACAGTGACTCATTTTTTTAGCACGGACTTCAAACATCCCAGATTAGGGTTTCTGAATTAGGGTCTCGATTTTAAGCCCTCTTTTACTTTTTTATGGTCTTCGTTTCTTCGAAATTCTATTCTAAATCATCCGGCCTAATGAATCGCCACAAAAGTTTCAATAATTGTCAAACCGTGACTCATTTTTTTAGCACGAACTTCAAACAACCCCGATTAGGGTTTCTGAATTAGGGTCTCGATTTTAAGCACTCTTTTATGGTTTTATGCACGCCGTTTCTTTGAAATTCTATTGTAAATCATCCGGCCTAATGATTCCCAACAAAAGTTTTGAAAAACGTCGTCCGTGACTCTATTTTTTTAGCACGTACTTCAAACGTCCCGGATTAGGGTTTCTGAATTAGGGTCACGATTTTAAGCACTCTTTAAATTTTTTATGCTCTCCGTTTCTTCGAAATTCTATTCTAAATTATCCGGCCTAATGAATCGCCACAAAAGTTTCAATAATTGTCGAACCGTGACTCATTTTTTTAGCACGGACTTCAAACATCCCAGATTAGGGTTTCTGAATTAGGGTCTCGATTTTAAGCACTCTTTTACGATTTTATGCACTCCGTTTCTTTGAAAATCTATTGTAAAGCATCCGGCCTAATGATTCCCAACAAAAGTTTCGGAAAACGTCGACCGTGACTCGATTTTTTGAGCACGTACTTCAAACGTCTCAGATTAAGGTTTCCGAATTACGGTCTCGATTTTAAGCACTCTTTCACTCTTTTATGCACTCAGTTTCTTCGAAATTATATTCTAAATCATCCGGCCTAATATATCGCCACAAAAGTTTCAATAATTGTTGAACCGTGACTCATTTTTTTCGCACGGACTTCAAACATCCCAGCTTAGGGTTTCTGAATTAGGGTCTCGATTTTAAGCACTCTTTTATGATTTTATGCACTCCGGTTCTTTGAAAATCTATTGTAAAGCATCCGGCCTAATGATTTCCAACAAAAGTTTTGAAAAACGTCGACCGTGACTCGGTTTTTTTAGCACGTACTTCAAACGTCCCAGATTAAGGTTTCCAAATTACGGTCTCGAATTTAAGCACTCTTTCACTCTTTTATGCTCTCAGTTTCTTCGAAATTATATTCTAAATCATCCGGCCTAATGAATCGCCACAAAAGTTTCAATAATTGTTGAACCGTGACTCATTTTTTTACCACGGACTTCAAACATCCCAGATTAGGGTTTCTGAATTAGGGTCTCGATTTGAAGCACTCTTTTACGGTTTTATGCACTCCGTTTCTTTGAAAATCTATTGTAAAGCATCCGGCCTAATGATTTCCAACAAAAGTTTCGAAAAACGTCGACCGTGACTCGGTTTTTTTAGCACGTACTTCAAACGTCCCAGATTAAGGTTTCCGAATTACGGTCTCGATTTTAAGCACTCTTTCACTCTTTTATGCACTCAGTTTATTCGAAATTATATTCTAAATCATCCGGCCTAATGAATCGGCACAAAAGTTTCAATAATTGTCGAACAGTGACTCATTTTTTTAGCACGGACTTCAAACATCCCAGATTAGGGTTTCTGAATTAGGGTCTCGATTTTAAGCCCTCTTTTACTTTTTTATGGTCTTCGTTTCTTCGAAATTCTATTCTAAATCATCCGGCCTAATGAATCGCCACAAAAGTTTCAATAATTGTCAAACCGTGACTCATTTTTTTAGCACGAACTTCAAACATCCCCGATTAGGGTTTCTGAATTAGGGTCTCGATTTTAAGCACTCTTTTATGGTTTTATGCACGCCGTTTCTTTGAAATTCTATTGTAAATCATCCGGCCTAATGATTCCCAACAAAAGTTTCGAAAAACGTCGTCCGTGACTCTATTTTTTTAGCACGTACTTCAAACGTCCCGGATTAGGGTTTCTGAATTAGGGTCACGATTTTAAGCACTCTTTAAATTTTTTATGCTCTCCGTTTCTTCGAAATTCTATTCTAAATCATCCGGCCTAATGAATCGCCACAAAAGTTTCAATAATTGTCGAACCGTGACTCATTTTTTTAGCACGGACTTCAAACATCCCAGATTAGGGTTTCTGAATTAGGGTCTCGATTTTAAGCACTCTTTTACGGCTTTATGCACTCCGTTTCTTTGAAAATCTATTGTAAAGCATCCGGCCTAATGATTCCCAATAAACGTTTTGGAAAACGTCGACCGTGACTCGATTTTTTTTGCACGTACTTCAAACGTCCCAGATTAAGGTTTTCGAATTACGGTCTCGATTTTAAGCACGCTTTCACTCTTTTATGTACTCAGTTTCGTCGAAATTATATTCTAAATCATCCGGCCTAATGAATCGCCACAAAAGTTTCAATAATTGTTGAACCATGACTCATTTTTTTCGCACGGACTTCAAACATCCCAGCTTAGGGTTTCTGAATTCGGGTCTCGATTTTAAGCACTCTTTTACGATTTTATGCACTCCGTTTCTTTGAAAATCTATTGTAAAGCATCCGGCCTAATGATTTCCAACAAAAGTTTCGAAAATCGTCGACCGTGACTCGGTTTTTTTAGCACGTACTTCAAACGTCCCAGATTAAGGTTTCCGAATTACGGTCTCGATTTTAAGCACTCTTTCACTCTTTTATGCACTCAGTTTCTTCGAAATTATATTCTAAATCATCCGGCCTAATGAATCGCCATAAAAGTTTCAATAATTGTTGAATCGTGATTAATTTTTTTCGCACAGACTTCAAACATCCCAGATTAGGGTTTCTGAATTAGGGTCTCGATTTTAAGCACTCTTTTACGGTTTTATGCACTCCGTTTCTTTGAAAATCTATTGTAAAGCATCCGGCCTAATGATTTCCAACAAAAGTTTCGAAAATCGTCGACCGTGACTCGGTTTTTTTAGCACGTACTTCAAACGTCCCAGATTAAGGTTTCCGAATTACGGTCTCGATTTTAAGCACTCTATCACTCTTTTATGCACTCAGTTTCTTCCAAATTATATTCTAAATCATCCGGCCTAATGAATCGCCACAAAAGTTTCAATAATTGTCGAACCGTGACTCATTTTTTTAGCACGGACTTCAAACATCCCAGATTAGGGTTTCTGAATTAGGGTCTCGATTTTAAGCACTCTTTTACGGTTTTATGCACTCCGTTTCTTTGAAAATCTATTGTAAAGCATCCGGCCTAATGATTCCCAACAAAAGTTTCGGAAAACGTCGACCGTGACTCGATTTTTTGAGCACGTACTTCAAACGTCCCAGATTAAGGTTTCCGAATTACGGTCTCGATTTTAAGCACTCTTTCACTCTTTTATGCACTCAGTTTCTTCGAAATTCTATAGTAAATCAACCGGCCTAATGAATCGCCACAAAAGTTTTAATAATTGTCGAACCGTGATTCATTTTTTTAGCACGGACTTCAAACATCCCAGATTAGGGTTTTTGAATTCGGGTCTCGATTTTAAGCACTCTTTTACGGTTTTATGCACTCCGTTTCTTTGAAAATCTCTTGTAAATCATCCGGCCTAATGATTCCAAACAAAAGTTTCGAAAAACGTCGACCGTGACTCGATTTTTTTAGCACGTACTTCAAACGTCCAAGATTAAGGTTTCCGAATTACGGTCTCAATTTTAAGCACTCTTTCACTATTTTATGCACTCAGTTTCTTCGAAATTCTATTGTAAATCATCCGGCCTAATGAATCGCCACAAAAGTTTCAATAATTGTCGAACCGTGACTCATTTTTTTAGCACGGACTTCAAACATCCCAGATTAGGGTTTCTGAATTAAGGTCTCGATTTTAAGCACTCTGTTACTTTTTTATGCTCTCCGTTTCTTCGAAATTCTATTCTAAATCATCCGGCCTAATTAATAGCCACAAAAGTTTCAATAATTGTCGAACCGTGACTCATTTTTTTAACACGGACTTCAAACATCCCAGATTAGGGTTTTTGAATTATGGTCTCAATTTTAAGCACTCTTTTACGGTTTTATGCACTTCGTGTCTTTGAAAATCTATTGTAAAGCATCCGGCCTAATGATTCCCAACAAAAGTTTCAAAAAACGTCGACCGTGACTCGGTTTTTTTTGCAGGTACTTCAAACATTCCAGATTAAGGTTTCCGAATTACGGTCTCGATTTTAAGCACTCTTTCACTCTTTTATGCACTCAGTTTCGTCGAAATTATATTCTAAATCATCCGGCCTAATGAATCGGCACAAAAGTTTCAATAATTGTCGAACAGTGACTCATTTTTTTAGCACGAACTTCAAACATCCCAGATTAGGGTTTCCGAATTAGGGTCTCGATTTTAAGCCCTCTTTTACTTTTTTATGGTCTTCGTTTCTTCGAAATTCAATTCTAAATCATCCGGCCTAATGAATCGCCACAAAAGTTTCAATAATTGTCGAACCGTGACTCATTTTTTTAGCACGGACTTCAAACATCCCAGACTAGGGTTTCTGAATTAGGGTCTCGATTTTAAGCACTCTTTTACGGTTTTATGCACTCCGTTTCTTTGAAAATCTATTGTAAAGCATCCGGCCTAATGATTCCCAACAAAAGTTTTGGAAAACGTCGACCGTGACTCGATTTTTTGAGCACGTACTTCAATCGTCCCAGATTAAGGTTTCCGAATTACGGTCTCGATTTTAAGCACTCTTTCACTCTTTTATGCACTCAGTTTCTTCGAAATTATATTCTAAATCATCCGGCCTAATGAATCGCCACAAAAGTTTCAATAATTGTTGAACCGTGACTCATTTTTTTCGCACGGACTTCAAACATCCCAGCTTAGGGTTTCTGAATTAGGGTCTCGATTTTAAGCACTCTTTTATGATTTTATGCACTCCAGTTCTTTGAAAATCTATTGTAAAGCATCCGGCCTAATGATTTCCAACAAAAGTTTCGAAAAACGTCGACCGTGACTTGGTTTTTTTAGCACGTACTTCAAACGTCCCAGATTAAGGTTTCCGAATTACGGTCTCGATTTTAAGCACTCTTTCACTCTTTTACGCACTCAGTTTATTCGAAATTATATTCTAAATCATCCGGCCTAATGAATCGGCACAAAAGTTTCAATAATTGTCGAACAGTGACTCATTTTTTTAGCACGGACTTCAAACATCCCAGATTAGGGTTTCTGAATTAGGGTCTCGATTTTAAGCCCTCTTTTACTTTTTTATGGTCTTCATTTCTTCGAAATTCTATTCTAAATCATCCGGCCTAATGAATCGCCACAAAAGTTTCAATAATTGTCAAACCGTGACTCATTTTTTTAGCACGAACTTCAAACATCCCCGATTAGGGTTTCTGAATTAGGGTCTCGATTTTAAGCACTCTTTTATGGTTTTATGCACGCCGTTTCTTTGAAATTCTATTGTAAATCATCCGGCCTAATGATTCCCAACAAAAGTTTCGAAAAACGTCGTCCGTGACTCTATTTTTTTAGCACGTACTTCAAACGTCCCGGATTAGGGTTTCTGAATTAGGGTCACGATTTTAAGCACTCTTTAAATTTTTTATGCTCTCCGTTTCTTCGAAATTCTATTCTAAATTATCCGGCCTAATGAATCGCCACAAAAGTTTCAATAATTGTCGAACCGTGACTCATTTTTTTAGCACGGACTTCAAACATCCCAGATTAGGGTTTCTGAATTAGGGTCTCGATTTTAAGCACTCTTTTACGATTTTATGCACTCCGTTTCTTTGAAAATCTATTGTAAAGCATCCGGCCTAATGATTCCCAACAAAAGTTTCGGAAAACGTCGACCGTGACTCGATTTTTTGAGCACGTACTTCAAACGTCTCAGATTAAGGTTTCCGAATTACGGTCTCGATTTTAAGCACTCTTTCACTCTTTTATGCACTCAGTTTCTTCGAAATTATATTCTAAATCATCCGGCCTAATGAATCGCCACAAAAGTTTCAATAATTGTTGAACCGTGACTCATTTTTTTCGCACGGACTTCAAACATCCCAGCTTAGGGTTTCTGAATTAGGGTCTCGATTTTAAGCACTCTTTTATGATTTTATGCACTCCGGTTCTTTGAAAATCTATTGTAAAGCATCCGGCCTAATGATTTCCATCCAAAGTTTCGAAAAACGTCGACCGTGACTCGGTTTTTTTAGCACGTACTTCAAACGTCCCAGATTAAGGTTTCCGAATTACGGTCTCGAATTTAAGCACTCTTTCACTCTTTTATGCACTCAGTTTCTTCGAAATTATATTCTAAATCATCCGGCCTAATGAATCGCCACAAAAGTTTCAATAATTGTTGAACCGTGACTCATTTTTTTAGCACGGACTTCAAACATCCCAGATAAGGGTTTCTGAATTAGGGTCTCGATTTGAAGCACTCTTTTACGGTTTTATGCACTCCGTTTCTTTGAAAATCTATTGTAAAGCATCCGGCCTAATGATTTCCAACAAAAGTTTCGAAAAACGTCGACCGTGACTTGGTTTTTTTAGCACGTACTTCAAACGTCCCAGATTAAGGTTTCCGAATTACGGTCTCGATTTTAAGAACTCTTTCACTCTTTTACGCACTCAGTTTATTCGAAATTATATTCTAAATCATCCGGCCTAATGAATCGGCACAAAAGTTTCAATAATTGTCGAACAGTGACTCATTTTTTTAGCACGAACTTCAAACATCCCAGATTAGGGTTTCTGAATTAGGGTCTCGATTTTAAGCCCTCTTTTACTTTTTTATGGTCTTCGTTTCTTCGAAATTCTATTCTAAATCATCCGGCCTAATGAATCGCCACAAAAGTTTCAATAATTGTCAAACCGTGACTCATTTTTTTAGCACGAACTTCAAACATCCCCGATTAGGGTTTCTGAATTAGGGTCTCGATTTTAAGCACTCTTTTATGGTTTTATGCACGCCGTTTCTTTGAAATTCTATTGTAAATCATCCGGCCTAATGATTCCCAACAAAAGATTCGACAACCGTCGTCCGTGACTCTATTTTTTTAGCACGTACTTCAAACGTCCCGGATTAGGGTTTCTGAATTAGGGTCACGATTTTAAGCACTCTATAAATTTTTTATGCTCTCCGTTTCTTCGAAATTCTATTCTAAATCATCCGTCCTAATGAATCGCCACAAAAGTTTCAATAATTGTCGAACCGTGACTCATTTTTTTAGCACGGACTTCAAACATCCCAGACTAGGGTTTCTGAATTAGGGTCTCGATTTTAAGCACTCTTTTACGGTTTTATGCACTCCGTTTCTTTGAAAATCTATTGTAAAGCATCCGGCCTAATGATTCCCAATAAACGTTTCGGAAAACGTCGACCGTGACTCGATTTTTTTTGCACGTACTTCAAACGTCCCAGATTAAGGTTTCCGAATTACGGTCTCGATTTTAAGCACGCTTTCACTCTTTTATGCACTCAGTTTCTTCGAAATTATATTCTGAATCATCCGGCCTAATGAATCGCCACAAAAGTTTCAATAATTGTTGAACCATGACTCATTTTTTTCGCACGGACTTCAAACATCCCAGCTTAGGGTTTCTGAATTCGGGTCTCGATTTTAAGCACTCTTTTACGATTTTATGCACTCCGTTTCTTTGAAAATCTATTGTAAAGCATCCGGCCAAATGATTTCCAACAAAAGTTTCGAAAAACGTCGACCGTGACTCGGTTTTTTTAGCACGTACTTCAAACGTCCCAGATTAAGGTTTCCGAATTACGGTCTCGAATTTAAGCACTCTTTCACTCTTTTATGCACTCAGTTTCTTCGAAATTATATTCTAAATCATCCGGCCTAATGAATCGCCACAAAAGTTTCAATAATTGTTGAACCGTGACTCATTTTTTTAGCACGGACTTCAAACATCCCAGATTAGGGTTTCTGAATTAGGGTCTCGATTTTAAGCATTCTTTTACGGTTTTATGCACTCCGTTTCTTTGAAAATCTATTGTAAAGCATCCGGCCTAATGATTTCCAACAAAAGTTTCGAAAAACGTCGACCGTGACTCGGTTTTTTTAGCACGTACTTCAAACGTCCCAGATTAAGGTTTCCGAATTACGGTCTCGATTTTAAGCACTCTTTCACTCTTTTATGCACTCAGTTTCTTCGAAATTATATTCTAAATCATCCGGCCTAATGAATCGCCATAAAAGTTTCAATAATTGTTGAATCGTGATTAATTTTTTTCGCACAGACTTCAAACATCCCAGATTAGGGTTTCTGAATTAGGGTCTCGATTTTAAGCACTCTTTTACTTTTTTATGGTCTTCGTTTCTTCGAAATTCTATTCTAAATCATCCGGCCTAATGAACCGCCACAAAAGTTTCAATAATTGTCAAACCGTGACTCATTTTTTTAGCACGAACTTCAAACATCCCAGATTATGATTTCTGAATTACGGTCTCGATTTTAAGAACTCTTTGACTCTTTTATGCACTCAGTTTCTTCGAAATTCTATTCTAAATCATCCGGCCTAATGAATCGCCACAAAAGTTTCAATAATTGTCGAACCGTGACTCATTTTTTTAGCACGGACTTCAAACATCCCAGATTAGGATTTCTGAATTAGGGTCTCGATTTTAAGCACTCTTTTACTTTTGTATGCTCTCCGTTTCTTCGAAATTCTATTCTAAATCATCCGGCCTAATGAATCGCCACAAAAGTTTCAATAATTGTCGAACCGTGACTCATTTTTTTAGCACGGAGTTCAAACATCCCAGATTAGGGTTTTTGAATTAGGGTCTTGATTTTAAGCACTCTTTTACTTTTTTATGTTCTCCGTTTCTTCGAAATTCTATTCTAAATCATCCGGCCTAATTAATCGCCACAAAATTTCAATAATTGTCGAACCGTGACTCATTTTTTTAGCACGGACTTCAAACGTCCCAGATTAAGGTTTCCGAATTACGGTCTCGATTTTAAGCACTCTTTCACTCTTTTATGCACTCAGTTTCTTCGAAATTCTATAGTAAATCAACCGGCCTAATGAATCGCCACAAAAGTTTTAATAATTGTCGAACCGTGATTCATTTTTTTAGCACGGACTTCAAACATCCCAGATTAGGGTTTTTGAATTCGGGTCTCGATTTTAAGCACTCTTTTACGGTTTTATGCACTCCGTTTCTTTGAAAATCTCTTGTAAATCATCCGGCCTAATGATTCCAAACAAAAGTTTCGAAAAACGTCGACCGTGACTCGATTTTTTTAGCACGTACTTCAAACGTCCAAGATTAAGGTTTCCGAATTACGGTCTCAATTTTAAGCACTCTTTCACTCTTTTATGCACTCAGTTTCTTCGAAATTCTATTGTAAATCATCCGGCCTAATGAATCGCCACAAAAGTTTCAATAATTATCGAACCGTGACTCATTTTTTTAGCACGGACTTCAAACATCCCAGATTAGGGTTTCTGAATTAAGGTCTCGATTTTAAGCACTCTTTTACTTTTTTATGCTCTCCGTTTCTTCGAAATTCTATTCTAAATCATCCGGCCTAATTAATCGCCACAAAAGTTTCAATAATTGTCGAACCGTGACTCATTTTTTTAACACGGACTTCAAACATCCCAGATTAGGGTTTTTGAATTATGGTCTCAATTTTAAGCACTCTTTTACGGTTTTATGCACTTCGTGTCTTTGAAAATCTATTGTAAAGCATCCGGCCTAATGATTCCCAACAAAAGTTTCAAAAAACGTCGACCGTGACTCGGTTTTTTTTGCACGTACTTCAAACATTCCAGATTAAGGTTTCCGAATTACGGTCTCGATTTTAAGCACTCTTTCACTCTTTTATGCACTCAGTTTCTTCGAAATTCTATTGTAAATCATCCGGCCCAATGAATCGCCAGAAAAGTTTCAATAATTATCGAACCGTGACTCATTTTTTTAGCACGGACTTCAAACATCCCAGATTAGGGTTTCTAAATTAGGGTCTCGATTTTAAGCACTCTTTTACTTTTTTATGCTCTTCGTTTCTTCGAAATTCTATTCTAAATCATCCGGCCTAATAAATCGCCACAAAAGTTTCAATAATTGTCGAACCGTGACTCATTTTTTTAGCACGGACTTCAAACATCCCAGATTAGGGTTTTTGAATTCGGGTCTCGATTTTAAGCACTCTTTTATGGTTTTATGCACTCCGTTTTTTTGAAAATATATTGTAAAGCATCCGGCCTAATGATTCCAAACAAAAGTTTCGAAAAACGTCGACCCTGACTCGATTTTTTTAGCACGTACTTCAAACGTTCCAGATTAAGGTTTCTGAATTACGGTCTCGATTTTAAGCACTCTTTGACTCTTTTATGAACTCAGTTTCTTCGAAATTCTATTCTAAATCATCCGGCCTAATGAATCGCCACAAAAGTTTCAATAATTGTCGATCCGTGACTCATTTTTTTAGCACGGACTTCAAACATCCCAGATTAGGGTTTCTGAATTAGGGTCTCGATTTTAAGCACTCTTTTACTTTTGTATGCTCTCCGTTTCTTCAAAATTCTATTCTAAATCATCCGGCCTAATGAATCGCCACAAAAGTTTCAATAATTGTCGAACCGTGACTCATTTTTTTAGCACGGAGTTCAAACATCCCAGATTAGGGTTTTTGAATTAGGGTCTTGATTTTAAGCACTCTCTTACTTTTTTATGTTCTCCGTTTCTTCGAAATTCTATTCTAAATCATCCGGCCTCATTAATCGCCACAAAATTTCAATAATTGTCGAACCGTGACTCATTTTTTTAGCACTGACTTCAAACGTCCCAGATTAATGTTTCCGAATTACGGTCTCGATTTTAAGCACTCTTTCACTCTTTTATGCACTCAGTTTCTTCGAAATTCTATAGTAAATCAACCGGCCTAATGAATCGCCACAAAAGTTTTAATAATTGTCGAACCGTGATTCATTTTTTTAGCACGGACTTCAAACATCCCAGATTAGGGTTTTTGAATTCGGGTCTCGATTTTAAGCACTCTTTTACGGTTTTATGCACTCCGTTTCTTTGAAAATCTCTTGTAAATCATCCGGCCTAATGATTCCAAACAAAAGTTTCGAAAAACGTCGACCGTGACTCGATTTTTTTAGCACGTACTTCAAACGTCCAAGATTAAGGTTTCCGAATTACGGTCTCAATTTTAAGCACTCTTTCACTCTTTTATGCACTCAGTTTCTTCGAAATTCTATTGTAAATCATCCGGCCTAATGAATCGCCACAAAAGTTTCAATAATTATCGAACCGTGACTCATTTTTTTAGCACGGACTTCAAACATCCCAGATTAGGGTTTCTGAATTAAGGTCTCGATTTTAAGCACTCTTTTACTTTTTTATGCTCTCCGTTTCTTCGAAATTCTATTCTAAATCATCCGGCCTAATTAATCGCCACAAAAGTTTCAATAATTGTCGAACCGTGACTCATTTTTTTAACACGGACTTCAAACATCCCAGATTAGGGTTTTTGAATTATGGTCTCAATTTTAAGCACTCTTTTACGGTTTTATGCACTTCGTGTCTTTGAAAATCTATTGTAAAGCATCCGGCCTAATGATTCCCAACAAAAGTTTCAAAAAACGTCGACCGTGACTCGGTTTTTTTTGCACGTACTTCAAACATTCCAGATTAAGGTTTCCGAATTACGGTCTCGATTTTAAGCACTCTTTCACTCTTTTATGCACTCAGTTTCTTCGAAATTCTATTGTAAATCATCCGGCCCAATGAATCGCCAGAAAAGTTTCAATAATTATCGAACCGTGACTCATTTTTTTAGCACGGACTTCAAACATCCCAGATTAGGGTTTCTAAATTAGGGTCTCGATTTTAAGCACTCTTTTACTTTTTTATGCTCTTCGTTTCTTCGAAATTCTATTCTAAATCATCCGGCCTAATAAATCGCCACAAAAGTTTCAATAATTGTCGAACCGTGACTCATTTTTTTAGCACGGACTTCAAACATCCCAGATTAGGGTTTTTGAATTCGGGTCTCGATTTTAAGCACTCTTTTATGGTTTTATGCACTCCGTTTTTTTGAAAATATATTGTAAAGCATCCGGCCTAATGATTCCAAACAAAAGTTTCGAAAAACGTCGACCCTGACTCGATTTTTTTAGCACGTACTTCAAACGTTCCAGATTAAGGTTTCTGAATTACGGTCTCGATTTTAAGCACTCTTTGACTCTTTTATGAACTCAGTTTCTTCGAAATTCTATTCTAAATCATCCGGCCTAATGAATCGCCACAAAAGTTTCAATAATTGTCGATCCGTGACTCATTTTTTTAGCACGGACTTCAAACATCCCAGATTAGGGTTTCTGAATTAGGGTCTCGATTTTAAGCACTCTTTTACTTTTGTATGCTCTCCGTTTCTTCAAAATTCTATTCTAAATCATCCGGCCTAATGAATCGCCACAAAAGTTTCAATAATTGTCGAACCGTGACTCATTTTTTTAGCACGGAGTTCAAACATCCCAGATTAGGGTTTTTGAATTAGGGTCTTGATTTTAAGCACTCTCTTACTTTTTTATGTTCTCCGTTTCTTCGAAATTCTATTCTAAATCATCCGGCCTCATTAATCGCCACAAAATTTCAATAATTGTCGAACCGTGACTCATTTTTTTAGCACTGACTTCAAACGTCCCAGATTAATGTTTCCGAATTACGGTCTCGATTTTAAGCACTCTTTCACTCTTTTATGCACTCAGTTTCTTCGAAATTCTATAGTAAATCAACCGGCCTAATGAATCGCCACAAAAGTTTTAATAATTGTCGAACCGTGATTCATTTTTTTAGCACGGACTTCAAACATCCCAGATTAGGGTTTTTGAATTCGGGTCTCGATTTTAAGCACTCTTTTATGGTTTTATGCACTCCGTTTTTTTTAAAATATATTGTAAAGCATCCGGCCTAATGATTCCAAACAAAAGTTTCGAAAAACGTCGACCCTGACTCGATTTTTTTAGCACGTACTTCAAACGTCCAAGATTAAGGTTTCCGAATTACGGTCTCAATTTTAAGCACTCTTTCACTCTTTTATGCACTCAGTTTCTTCGAAATTCTATTGTAAATCATCCGGCCTAATGAATCGCCACAAAAGTTTCAATAATTATCGAACCGTGACTCATTTTTTTAGCACGGACTTCAAACATCCCAGATTAGGGTTTCTGAATTAGGGTCTCGATTTTAAGCACTCTTTTACTTTTGTATGCTCTCCGTTTCTTCAAAATTCTATTCTAAATCATCCGGCCTAATGAATCGCCACAAAAGTTTCAATAATTGTCGAACCGTGACTCATTTTTTTAGCACGGAGTTCAAACATCCCAGATTAGGGTTTTTGAATTAGGGTCTTGATTTTAAGCACTCTTTTACTTTTTTATGTTCTCCGTTTCTTCGAAATTCTATTCTAAATCATCCGGCCTCATTAATCGCCACAAAATTTCAATAATTGTCGAACCGTGACTCATTTTTTTAGCACTGACTTCAAACGTCCCAGATTAATGTTTCCGAATTACGGTCTCGATTTTAAGCACTCTTTCACTCTTTTATGCACTCAGTTTCTTCGAAATTCTATAGTAAATCAACCGGCCTAATGAATCGCCACAAAAGTTTTAATAATTGTCGAACCGTGATTCATTTTTTTAGCACGGACTTCAAACATCCCAGATTAGGGTTTTTGAATTCGGGTCTCGATTTTAAGCACTCTTTTACGGTTTTATGCACTCCGTTTCTTTGAAAATCTCTTGTAAATCATCCGGCCTAATGATTCCAAACAAAAGTTTCGAAAAACGTCGACCGTGACTCGATTTTTTTAGCACGTACTTCAAACGTCCAAGATTAAGGTTTCCGAATTACGGTCTCAATTTTAAGCACTCTTTCACTCTTTTATGCACTCAGTTTCTTCGAAATTCTATTGTAAATCATCCGGCCTAATGAATCGCCACAAAAGTTTCAATAATTATCGAACCGTGACTCATTTTTTTAGCACGGACTTCAAACATCCCAGATTAGGGTTTCTGAATTAAGGTCTCGATTTTAAGCACTCTTTTACTTTTTTATGCTCTCCGTTTCTTCGAAATTCTATTCTAAATCATCCGGCCTAATTAATCGCCACAAAAGTTTCAATAATTGTCGAACCGTGACTCATTTTTTTAGCACGGACTTCAAACATCCCAGATTAGGATTTCTGAATTAGGGTCTCGATTTTAAGCACTCTTTTACTTTTGTATGCTCTCCGTTTCTTCGAAATTCTATTCTAAATCATCCGGCCTAATGAATCGGCACAAAAGTTTCAATAATTTTCGAACAGTGACTCATTTTTTTAGCACGGACTTCAAACATCCCAGATTAGGGTTTCTGAATTAGGGTCTCGATTTTAAGCCCTCTTTTACTTTTTTATGGTCTTCGTTTCTTCGAAATTCTATTCTAAATCATCCGGCCTAATGAATCGCCACAAAAGTTTCAATAATTGTCAAACCGTGACTCATTTTTTTAGCACGAACTTCAAACATCCCCGATTAGGGTTTCTGAATTAGGGTCTCGATTTTAAGCACTCTTTTATGGTTTTATGCACGCCGTTTCTTTGAAATTCTATTGTAAATCATCCGGCCTAATGATTCCCAACAAAAGTTTCGACAACCGTCGTCCGTGACTCTATTTTTTTAGCACGTACTTCAAACGTCCCGGATTAGGGTTTCTGAATTAGGGTCACGATTTTAAGCACTCTATAAATTTTTTATGCTCTCCGTTTCTTCGAAATTCTATTCTAAATCATCCGTCCTAATGAATCGCCACAAAAGTTTCAATAATTGTCGAACCGTGACTCATTTTTTTAGCACGGACTTCAAACATCCCAGACTAGGGTTTCTGAATTAGGGTCTCGATTTTAAGCACTCTTTTACGGTTTTATGCACTCCGTTTCTTTGAAAATCTATTGTAAAGCATCCGGCCTAATGATTCCCAACAAAAGTTTCAAAAAACGTCGACCGTGACTCGGTTTTTTTTGCACGTACTTCAAACATTCCAGATTAAGGTTTCCGAATTACGGTCTCGATTTTAAGCACTCTTTCACTCTTTTATGCACTCAGTTTCTTCGAAATTCTATTGTAAATCATCCGGCCCAATGAATCGCCAGAAAAGTTTCAATAATTATCGAACCGTGACTCATTTTTTTAGCACGGACTTCAAACATCCCAGATTAGGGTTTCTAAATTAGGGTCTCGATTTTAAGCACTCTTTTACTTTTTTATGCTCTTCGTTTCTTCGAAATTCTATTCTAAATCATCCGGCCTAATAAATCGCCACAAAAGTTTCAATAATTGTCGAACCGTGACTCATTTTTTTAGCACGGACTTCAAACATCCCAGATTAGGGTTTTTGAATTCGGGTCTCGATTTTAAGCACTCTTTTATGGTTTTATGCACTCCGTTTTTTTGAAAATATATTGTAAAGCATCCGGCCTAATGATTCCAAACAAAAGTTTCGAAAAACGTCGACCCTGACTCGATTTTTTTAGCACGTACTTCAAACGTTCCAGATTAAGGTTTCTGAATTACGGTCTCGATTTTAAGCACTCTTTGACTCTTTTATGAACTCAGTTTCTTCGAAATTCTATTCTAAATCATCCGGCCTAATGAATCGCCACAAAAGTTTCAATAATTGTCGATCCGTGACTCATTTTTTTAGCACGGACTTCAAACATCCCAGATTAGGGTTTCTGAATTAGGGTCTCGATTTTAAGCACTCTTTTACTTTTGTATGCTCTCCGTTTCTTCAAAATTCTATTCTAAATCATCCGGCCTAATGAATCGCCACAAAAGTTTCAATAATTGTCGAACCGTGACTCATTTTTTTAGCACGGAGTTCAAACATCCCAGATTAGGGTTTTTGAATTAGGGTCTTGATTTTAAGCACTCTCTTACTTTTTTATGTTCTCCGTTTCTTCGAAATTCTATTCTAAATCATCCGGCCTCATTAATCGCCACAAAATTTCAATAATTGTCGAACCGTGACTCATTTTTTTAGCACTGACTTCAAACGTCCCAGATTAATGTTTCCGAATTACGGTCTCGATTTTAAGCACTCTTTCACTCTTTTATGCACTCAGTTTCTTCGAAATTCTATAGTAAATCAACCGGCCTAATGAATCGCCACAAAAGTTTTAATAATTGTCGAACCGTGATTCATTTTTTTAGCACGGACTTCAAACATCCCAGATTAGGGTTTTTGAATTCGGGTCTCGATTTTAAGCACTCTTTTACGGTTTTATGCACTCCGTTTCTTTGAAAATCTCTTGTAAATCATCCGGCCTAATGATTCCAAACAAAAGTTTCGAAAAACGTCGACCGTGACTCGATTTTTTTAGCACGTACTTCAAACGTCCAAGATTAAGGTTTCCGAATTACGGTCTCAATTTTAAGCACTCTTTCACTCTTTTATGCACTCAGTTTCTTCGAAATTCTATTGTAAATCATCCGGCCTAATGAATCGCCACAAAAGTTTCAATAATTATCGAACCGTGACTCATTTTTTTAGCACGGACTTCAAACATCCCAGATTAGGGTTTCTGAATTAGGGTCTCGATTTTAAGCACTCTTTTACTTTTGTATGCTCTCCGTTTCTTCAAAATTCTATTCTAAATCATCCGGCCTAATGAATCGCCACAAAAGTTTCAATAATTGTCGAACCGTGACTCATTTTTTTAGCACGGAGTTCAAACATCCCAGATTAGGGTTTTTGAATTAGGGTCTTGATTTTAAGCACTCTCTTACTTTTTTATGTTCTCCGTTTCTTCGAAATTCTATTCTAAATCATCCGGCCTCATTAATCGCCACAAAATTTCAATAATTGTCGAACCGTGACTCATTTTTTTAGCACTGACTTCAAACGTCCCAGATTAATGTTTCCGAATTACGGTCTCGATTTTAAGCACTCTTTCACTCTTTTATGCACTCAGTTTCTTCGAAATTCTATAGTAAATCAACCGGCCTAATGAATCGCCACAAAAGTTTTAATAATTGTCGAACCGTGATTCATTTTTTTAGCACGGACTTCAAACATCCCAGATTAGGGTTTTTGAATTCGGGTCTCGATTTTAAGCACTCTTTTACGGTTTTATGCACTCCGTTTCTTTGAAAATCTCTTGTAAATCATCCGGCCTAATGATTCCAAACAAAAGTTTCGAAAAACGTCGACCGTGACTCGATTTTTTTAGCACGTACTTCAAACGTCCAAGATTAAGGTTTCCGAATTACGGTCTCAATTTTAAGCACTCTTTCACTCTTTTATGCACTCAGTTTCTTCGAAATTCTATTGTAAATCATCCGGCCTAATGAATCGCCACAAAAGTTTCAATAATTATCGAACCGTGACTCATTTTTTTAGCACGGACTTCAAACATCCCAGATTAGGGTTTCTGAATTAAGGTCTCGATTTTAAGCACTCTTTTACTTTTTTATGCTCTCCGTTTCTTCGAAATTCTATTCTAAATCATCCGGCCTAATTAATCGCCACAAAAGTTTCAATAATTGTCGAACCGTGACTCATTTTTTTAGCACGGACTTCAAACATCCCAGATTAGGATTTCTGAATTAGGGTCTCGATTTTAAGCACTCTTTTACTTTTGTATGCTCTCCGTTTCTTCGAAATTCTATTCTAAATCATCCGGCCTAATGAATCGGCACAAAAGTTTCAATAATTGTCGAACAGTGACTCATTTTTTTAGCACGGACTTCAAACATCCCAGATTAGGGTTTCTGAATTAGGGTCTCGATTTTAAGCCCTCTTTTACTTTTTTATGGTCTTCGTTTCTTCGAAATTCTATTCTAAATCATCCGGCCTAATGAATCGCCACAAAAGTTTCAATAATTGTCAAACCGTGACTCATTTTTTTAGCACGAACTTCAAACATCCCCGATTAGGGTTTCTGAATTAGGGTCTCGATTTTAAGCACTCTTTTATGGTTTTATGCACGCCGTTTCTTTGAAATTCTATTGTAAATCATCCGGCCTAATGATTCCCAACAAAAGTTTCGACAACCGTCGTCCGTGACTCTATTTTTTTAGCACGTACTTCAAACGTCCCGGATTAGGGTTTCTGAATTAGGGTCACGATTTTAAGCACTCTATAAATTTTTTATGCTCTCCGTTTCTTCGAAATTCTATTCTAAATCATCCGTCCTAATGAATCGCCACAAAAGTTTCAATAATTGTCGAACCGTGACTCATTTTTTTAGCACGGACTTCAAACATCCCAGACTAGGGTTTCTGAATTAGGGTCTCGATTTTAAGCACTCTTTTACGGTTTTATGCACTCCGTTTCTTTGAAAATCTATTGTAAAGCATCCGGCCTAATGATTCCCAACAAAAGTTTCAAAAAACGTCGACCGTGACTCGGTTTTTTTTGCACGTACTTCAAACATTCCAGATTAAGGTTTCCGAATTACGGTCTCGATTTTAAGCACTCTTTCACTCTTTTATGCACTCAGTTTCTTCGAAATTCTATTGTAAATCATCCGGCCCAATGAATCGCCAGAAAAGTTTCAATAATTATCGAACCGTGACTCATTTTTTTAGCACGGACTTCAAACATCCCAGATTAGGGTTTCTAAATTAGGGTCTCGATTTTAAGCACTCTTTTACTTTTTTATGCTCTTCGTTTCTTCGAAATTCTATTCTAAATCATCCGGCCTAATAAATCGCCACAAAAGTTTCAATAATTGTCGAACCGTGACTCATTTTTTTAGCACGGACTTCAAACATCCCAGATTAGGGTTTTTGAATTCGGGTCTCGATTTTAAGCACTCTTTTATGGTTTTATGCACTCCGTTTTTTTGAAAATATATTGTAAAGCATCCGGCCTAATGATTCCAAACAAAAGTTTCGAAAAACGTCGACCCTGACTCGATTTTTTTAGCACGTACTTCAAACGTTCCAGATTAAGGTTTCTGAATTACGGTCTCGATTTTAAGCACTCTTTGACTCTTTTATGAACTCAGTTTCTTCGAAATTCTATTCTAAATCATCCGGCCTAATGAATCGCCACAAAAGTTTCAATAATTGTCGATCCGTGACTCATTTTTTTAGCACGGACTTCAAACATCCCAGATTAGGGTTTCTGAATTAGGGTCTCGATTTTAAGCACTCTTTTACTTTTGTATGCTCTCCGTTTCTTCAAAATTCTATTCTAAATCATCCGGCCTAATGAATCGCCACAAAAGTTTCAATAATTGTCGAACCGTGACTCATTTTTTTAGCACGGAGTTCAAACATCCCAGATTAGGGTTTTTGAATTAGGGTCTTGATTTTAAGCACTCTCTTACTTTTTTATGTTCTCCGTTTCTTCGAAATTCTATTCTAAATCATCCGGCCTCATTAATCGCCACAAAATTTCAATAATTGTCGAACCGTGACTCATTTTTTTAGCACTGACTTCAAACGTCCCAGATTAATGTTTCCGAATTACGGTCTCGATTTTAAGCACTCTTTCACTCTTTTATGCACTCAGTTTCTTCGAAATTCTATAGTAAATCAACCGGCCTAATGAATCGCCACAAAAGTTTTAATAATTGTCGAACCGTGATTCATTTTTTTAGCACGGACTTCAAACATCCCAGATTAGGGTTTTTGAATTCGGGTCTCGATTTTAAGCACTCTTTTACGGTTTTATGCACTCCGTTTCTTTGAAAATCTCTTGTAAATCATCCGGCCTAATGATTCCAAACAAAAGTTTCGAAAAACGTCGACCGTGACTCGATTTTTTTAGCACGTACTTCAAACGTCCAAGATTAAGGTTTCCGAATTACGGTCTCAATTTTAAGCACTCTTTCACTCTTTTATGCACTCAGTTTCTTCGAAATTCTATTGTAAATCATCCGGCCTAATGAATCGCCACAAAAGTTTCAATAATTATCGAACCGTGACTCATTTTTTTAGCACGGACTTCAAACATCCCAGATTAGGGTTTCTGAATTAGGGTCTCGATTTTAAGCACTCTTTTACTTTTGTATGCTCTCCGTTTCTTCAAAATTCTATTCTAAATCATCCGGCCTAATGAATCGCCACAAAAGTTTCAATAATTGTCGAACCGTGACTCATTTTTTTAGCACGGAGTTCAAACATCCCAGATTAGGGTTTTTGAATTAGGGTCTTGATTTTAAGCACTCTTTTACTTTTTTATGTTCTCCGTTTCTTCGAAATTCTATTCTAAATCATCCGGCCTCATTAATCGCCACAAAATTTCAATAATTGTCGAACCGTGACTCATTTTTTTAGCACTGACTTCAAACGTCCCAGATTAATGTTTCCGAATTACGGTCTCGATTTTAAGCACTCTTTCACTCTTTTATGCACTCAGTTTCTTCGAAATTCTATAGTAAATCAACCGGCCTAATGAATCGCCACAAAAGTTTTAATAATTGTCGAACCGTGATTCATTTTTTTAGCACGGACTTCAAACATCCCAGATTAGGGTTTTTGAATTCGGGTCTCGATTTTAAGCACTCTTTTACGGTTTTATGCACTCCGTTTCTTTGAAAATCTCTTGTAAATCATCCGGCCTAATGATTCCAAACAAAAGTTTCGAAAAACGTCGACCGTGACTCGATTTTTTTAGCACGTACTTCAAACGTCCAAGATTAAGGTTTCCGAATTACGGTCTCAATTTTAAGCACTCTTTCACTCTTTTATGCACTCAGTTTCTTCGAAATTCTATTGTAAATCATCCGGCCTAATGAATCGCCACAAAAGTTTCAATAATTATCGAACCGTGACTCATTTTTTTAGCACGGACTTCAAACATCCCAGATTAGGGTTTCTGAATTAAGGTCTCGATTTTAAGCACTCTTTTACTTTTTTATGCTCTCCGTTTCTTCGAAATTCTATTCTAAATCATCCGGCCTAATTAATCGCCACAAAAGTTTCAATAATTGTCGAACCGTGACTCATTTTTTTAGCACGGACTTCAAACATCCCAGATTAGGATTTCTGAATTAGGGTCTCGATTTTAAGCACTCTTTTACTTTTGTATGCTCTCCGTTTCTTCGAAATTCTATTCTAAATCATCCGGCCTAATGAATCGGCACAAAAGTTTCAATAATTGTCGAACAGTGACTCATTTTTTTAGCACGGACTTCAAACATCCCAGATTAGGGTTTCTGAATTAGGGTCTCGATTTTAAGCCCTCTTTTACTTTTTTATGGTCTTCGTTTCTTCGAAATTCTATTCTAAATCATCCGGCCTAATGAATCGCCACAAAAGTTTCAATAATTGTCAAACCGTGACTCATTTTTTTAGCACGAACTTCAAACATCCCCGATTAGGGTTTCTGAATTAGGGTCTCGATTTTAAGCACTCTTTTATGGTTTTATGCACGCCGTTTCTTTGAAATTCTATTGTAAATCATCCGGCCTAATGATTCCCAACAAAAGTTTCGACAACCGTCGTCCGTGACTCTATTTTTTTAGCACGTACTTCAAACGTCCCGGATTAGGGTTTCTGAATTAGGGTCACGATTTTAAGCACTCTATAAATTTTTTATGCTCTCCGTTTCTTCGAAATTCTATTCTAAATCATCCGTCCTAATGAATCGCCACAAAAGTTTCAATAATTGTCGAACCGTGACTCATTTTTTTAGCACGGACTTCAAACATCCCAGACTAGGGTTTCTGAATTAGGGTCTCGATTTTAAGCACTCTTTTACGGTTTTATGCACTCCGTTTCTTTGAAAATCTATTGTAAAGCATCCGGCCTAATGATTCCCAACAAAAGTTTCAAAAAACGTCGACCGTGACTCGGTTTTTTTTGCACGTACTTCAAACATTCCAGATTAAGGTTTCCGAATTACGGTCTCGATTTTAAGCACTCTTTCACTCTTTTATGCACTCAGTTTCTTCGAAATTCTATTGTAAATCATCCGGCCCAATGAATCGCCAGAAAAGTTTCAATAATTATCGAACCGTGACTCATTTTTTTAGCACGGACTTCAAACATCCCAGATTAGGGTTTCTAAATTAGGGTCTCGATTTTAAGCACTCTTTTACTTTTTTATGCTCTTCGTTTCTTCGAAATTCTATTCTAAATCATCCGGCCTAATAAATCGCCACAAAAGTTTCAATAATTGTCGAACCGTGACTCATTTTTTTAGCACGGACTTCAAACATCCCAGATTAGGGTTTTTGAATTCGGGTCTCGATTTTAAGCACTCTTTTATGGTTTTATGCACTCCGTTTTTTTGAAAATATATTGTAAAGCATCCGGCCTAATGATTCCAAACAAAAGTTTCGAAAAACGTCGACCCTGACTCGATTTTTTTAGCACGTACTTCAAACGTTCCAGATTAAGGTTTCTGAATTACGGTCTCGATTTTAAGCACTCTTTGACTCTTTTATGAACTCAGTTTCTTCGAAATTCTATTCTAAATCATCCGGCCTAATGAATCGCCACAAAAGTTTCAATAATTGTCGATCCGTGACTCATTTTTTTAGCACGGACTTCAAACATCCCAGATTAGGGTTTCTGAATTAGGGTCTCGATTTTAAGCACTCTTTTACTTTTGTATGCTCTCCGTTTCTTCAAAATTCTATTCTAAATCATCCGGCCTAATGAATCGCCACAAAAGTTTCAATAATTGTCGAACCGTGACTCATTTTTTTAGCACGGAGTTCAAACATCCCAGATTAGGGTTTTTGAATTAGGGTCTTGATTTTAAGCACTCTCTTACTTTTTTATGTTCTCCGTTTCTTCGAAATTCTATTCTAAATCATCCGGCCTCATTAATCGCCACAAAATTTCAATAATTGTCGAACCGTGACTCATTTTTTTAGCACTGACTTCAAACGTCCCAGATTAATGTTTCCGAATTACGGTCTCGATTTTAAGCACTCTTTCACTCTTTTATGCACTCAGTTTCTTCGAAATTCTATAGTAAATCAACCGGCCTAATGAATCGCCACAAAAGTTTTAATAATTGTCGAACCGTGATTCATTTTTTTAGCACGGACTTCAAACATCCCAGATTAGGGTTTTTGAATTCGGGTCTCGATTTTAAGCACTCTTTTACGGTTTTATGCACTCCGTTTCTTTGAAAATCTCTTGTAAATCATCCGGCCTAATGATTCCAAACAAAAGTTTCGAAAAACGTCGACCGTGACTCGATTTTTTTAGCACGTACTTCAAACGTCCAAGATTAAGGTTTCCGAATTACGGTCTCAATTTTAAGCACTCTTTCACTCTTTTATGCACTCAGTTTCTTCGAAATTCTATTGTAAATCATCCGGCCTAATGAATCGCCACAAAAGTTTCAATAATTATCGAACCGTGACTCATTTTTTTAGCACGGACTTCAAACATCCCAGATTAGGGTTTCTGAATTAAGGTCTCGATTTTAAGCACTCTTTTACTTTTTTATGCTCTCCGTTTCTTCGAAATTCTATTCTAAATCATCCGGCCTAATTAATCGCCACAAAAGTTTCAATAATTGTCGAACCGTGACTCATTTTTTTAGCACGGACTTCAAACATCCCAGATTAGGATTTCTGAATTAGGGTCTCGATTTTAAGCACTCTTTTACTTTTGTATGCTCTCCGTTTCTTCGAAATTCTATTCTAAATCATCCGGCCTAATGAATCGGCACAAAAGTTTCAATAATTGTCGAACAGTGACTCATTTTTTTAGCACGGACTTCAAACATCCCAGATTAGGGTTTCTGAATTAGGGTCTCGATTTTAAGCCCTCTTTTACTTTTTTATGGTCTTCGTTTCTTCGAAATTCTATTCTAAATCATCCGGCCTAATGAATCGCCACAAAAGTTTCAATAATTGTCAAACCGTGACTCATTTTTTTAGCACGAACTTCAAACATCCCCGATTAGGGTTTCTGAATTAGGGTCTCGATTTTAAGCACTCTTTTATGGTTTTATGCACGCTGTTTCTTTGAAATTCTATTGTAAATCATCCGGCCTAATGATTCCCAACAAAAGTTTCGACAACCGTCGTCCGTGACTCTATTTTTTTAGCACGTACTTCAAACGTCCCGGATTAGGGTTTCTGAATTAGGGTCACGATTTTAAGCACTCTATAAATTTTTTATGCTCTCCGTTTCTTCGAAATTCTATTCTAAATCATCCGTCCTAATGAATCGCCACAAAAGTTTCAATAATTGTCGAACCGTGACTCATTTTTTTAGCACGGACTTCAAACATCCCAGACTAGGGTTTCTGAATTAGGGTCTCGATTTTAAGCACTCTTTTACGGTTTTATGCACTCCGTTTCTTTGAAAATCTATTGTAAAGCATCCGGCCTAATGATTCCCAACAAAAGTTTCAAAAAACGTCGACCGTGACTCGGTTTTTTTTGCACGTACTTCAAACATTCCAGATTAAGGTTTCCGAATTACGGTCTCGATTTTAAGCACTCTTTCACTCTTTTATGCACTCAGTTTTTTCGAAATTCTATTGTAAATCATCCGGCCCAATGAATCGCCAGAAAAGTTTCAATAATTATCGAACCGTGACTCATTTTTTTAGCACGGACTTCAAACATCCCAGATTAGGGTTTCTAAATTAGGGTCTCGATTTTAAGCACTCTTTTACTTTTTTATGCTCTTCGTTTCTTCGAAATTCTATTCTAAATCATCCGGCCTAATAAATCGCCACAAAAGTTTCAATAATTGTCGAACCGTGACTCATTTTTTTAGCACGGACTTCAAACATCCCAGATTAGGGTTTTTGAATTCGGGTCTCGATTTTAAGCACTCTTTTATGGTTTTATGCACTCCGTTTTTTTGAAAATATATTGTAAAGCATCCGGCCTAATGATTCCAAACAAAAGTTTCGAAAAACGTCGACCCTGACTCGATTTTTTTAGCACGTACTTCAAACGTTCCAGATTAAGGTTTCTGAATTACGGTCTCGATTTTAAGCACTCTTTGACTCTTTTATGAACTCAGTTTCTTCGAAATTCTATTCTAAATCATCCGGCCTAATGAATCGCCACAAAAGTTTCAATAATTGTCGATCCGTGACTCATTTTTTTAGCACGGACTTCAAACATCCCAGATTAGGGTTTCTGAATTAGGGTCTCGATTTTAAGCACTCTTTTACTTTTGTATGCTCTCCGTTTCTTCAAAATTCTATTCTAAATCATCCGGCCTAATGAATCGCCACAAAAGTTTCAATAATTGTCGAACCGTGACTCATTTTTTTAGCACGGAGTTCAAACATCCCAGATTAGGGTTTTTGAATTAGGGTCTTGATTTTAAGCACTCTCTTACTTTTTTATGTTCTCCGTTTCTTCGAAATTCTATTCTAAATCATCCGGCCTCATTAATCGCCACAAAATTTCAATAATTGTCGAACCGTGACTCATTTTTTTAGCACTGACTTCAAACGTCCCAGATTAATGTTTCCGAATTACGGTCTCGATTTTAAGCACTCTTTCACTCTTTTATGCACTCAGTTTCTTCGAAATTCTATAGTAAATCAACCGGCCTAATGAATCGCCACAAAAGTTTTAATAATTGTCGAACCGTGATTCATTTTTTTAGCACGGACTTCAAACATCCCAGATTAGGGTTTTTGAATTCGGGTCTCGATTTTAAGCACTCTTTTACGGTTTTATGCACTCCGTTTCTTTGAAAATCTCTTGTAAATCATCCGGCCTAATGATTCCAAACAAAAGTTTCGAAAAACGTCGACCGTGACTCGATTTTTTTAGCACGTACTTCAAACGTCCAAGATTAAGGTTTCCGAATTACGGTCTCAATTTTAAGCACTCTTTCACTCTTTTATGCACTCAGTTTCTTCGAAATTCTATTGTAAATCATCCGGCCTAATGAATCGCCACAAAAGTTTCAATAATTATCGAACCGTGACTCATTTTTTTAGCACGGACTTCAAACATCCCAGATTAGGGTTTCTGAATTAAGGTCTCGATTTTAAGCACTCTTTTACTTTTTTATGCTCTCCGTTTCTTCGAAATTCTATTCTAAATCATCCGGCCTAATTAATCGCCACAAAAGTTTCAATAATTGTCGAACCGTGACTCATTTTTTTAGCACGGACTTCAAACATCCCAGATTAGGATTTCTGAATTAGGGTCTCGATTTTAAGCACTCTTTTACTTTTGTATGCTCTCCGTTTCTTCGAAATTCTATTCTAAATCATCCGGCCTAATGAATCGGCACAAAAGTTTCAATAATTGTCGAACAGTGACTCATTTTTTTAGCACGGACTTCAAACATCCCAGATTAGGGTTTCTGAATTAGGGTCTCGATTTTAAGCCCTCTTTTACTTTTTTATGGTCTTCGTTTCTTCGAAATTCTATTCTAAATCATCCGGCCTAATGAATCGCCACAAAAGTTTCAATAATTGTCAAACCGTGACTCATTTTTTTAGCACGAACTTCAAACATCCCCGATTAGGGTTTCTGAATTAGGGTCTCGATTTTAAGCACTCTTTTATGGTTTTATGCACGCCGTTTCTTTGAAATTCTATTGTATATCATCCGGCCTAATGATTCCCAACAAAAGTTTCGACAACCGTCGTCCGTGACTCTATTTTTTTAGCACGTACTTCAAACGTCCCGGATTAGGGTTTCTGAATTAGGGTCACGATTTTAAGCACTCTATAAATTTTTTATGCTCTCCGTTTCTTCGAAATTCTATTCTAAATCATCCGTCCTAATGAATCGCCACAAAAGTTTCAATAATTGTCGAACCGTGACTCATTTTTTTAGCACGGACTTCAAACATCCCAGACTAGGGTTTCTGAATTAGGGTCTCGATTTTAAGCACTCTTTTACGGTTTTATGCACTCCGTTTCTTTGAAAATCTATTGTAAAGCATCCGGCCTAATGATTCCCAACAAAAGTTTCAAAAAACGTCGACCGTGACTCGGTTTTTTTTGCACGTACTTCAAACATTCCAGATTAAGGTTTCCGAATTACGGTCTCGATTTTAAGCACTCTTTCACTCTTTTATGCACTCAGTTTCTTCGAAATTCTATTGTAAATCATCCGGCCCAATGAATCGCCAGAAAAGTTTCAATAATTATCGAACCGTGACTCATTTTTTTAGCACGGACTTCAAACATCCCAGATTAGGGTTTCTAAATTAGGGTCTCGATTTTAAGCACTCTTTTACTTTTTTATGCTCTTCGTTTCTTCGAAATTCTATTCTAAATCATCCGGCCTAATAAATCGCCACAAAAGTTTCAATAATTGTCGAACCGTGACTCATTTTTTTAGCACGGACTTCAAACATCCCAGATTAGGGTTTTTGAATTCGGGTCTCGATTTTAAGCACTCTTTTATGGTTTTATGCACTCCGTTTTTTTGAAAATATATTGTAAAGCATCCGGCCTAATGATTCCAAACAAAAGTTTCGAAAAACGTCGACCCTGACTCGATTTTTTTAGCACGTACTTCAAACGTTCCAGATTAAGGTTTCTGAATTACGGTCTCGATTTTAAGCACTCTTTGACTCTTTTATGAACTCAGTTTCTTCGAAATTCTATTCTAAATCATCCGGCCTAATGAATCGCCACAAAAGTTTCAATAATTGTCGATCCGTGACTCATTTTTTTAGCACGGACTTCAAACATCCCAGATTAGGGTTTCTGAATTAGGGTCTCGATTTTAAGCACTCTTTTACTTTTGTATGCTCTCCGTTTCTTCAAAATTCTATTCTAAATCATCCGGCCTAATGAATCGCCACAAAAGTTTCAATAATTGTCGAACCGTGACTCATTTTTTTAGCACGGAGTTCAAACATCCCAGATTAGGGTTTTTGAATTAGGGTCTTGATTTTAAGCACTCTCTTACTTTTTTATGTTCTCCGTTTCTTCGAAATTCTATTCTAAATCATCCGGCCTCATTAATCGCCACAAAATTTCAATAATTGTCGAACCGTGACTCATTTTTTTAGCACTGACTTCAAACGTCCCAGATTAATGTTTCCGAATTACGGTCTCGATTTTAAGCACTCTTTCACTCTTTTATGCACTCAGTTTCTTCGAAATTCTATAGTAAATCAACCGGCCTAATGAATCGCCACAAAAGTTTTAATAATTGTCGAACCGTGATTCATTTTTTTAGCACGGACTTCAAACATCCCAGATTAGGGTTTTTGAATTCGGGTCTCGATTTTAAGCACTCTTTTACGGTTTTATGCACTCCGTTTCTTTGAAAATCTCTTGTAAATCATCCGGCCTAATGATTCCAAACAAAAGTTTCGAAAAACGTCGACCGTGACTCGATTTTTTTAGCACGTACTTCAAACGTCCAAGATTAAGGTTTCCGAATTACGGTCTCAATTTTAAGCACTCTTTCACTCTTTTATGCACTCAGTTTCTTCGAAATTCTATTGTAAATCATCCGGCCTAATGAATCGCCACAAAAGTTTCAATAATTATCGAACCGTGACTCATTTTTTTAGCACGGACTTCAAACATCCCAGATTAGGGTTTCTGAATTAAGGTCTCGATTTTAAGCACTCTTTTACTTTTTTATGCTCTCCGTTTCTTCGAAATTCTATTCTAAATCATCCGGCCTAATTAATCGCCACAAAAGTTTCAATAATTGTCGAACCGTGACTCATTTTTTTAGCACGGACTTCAAACATCCCAGATTAGGATTTCTGAATTAGGGTCTCGATTTTAAGCACTCTTTTACTTTTGTATGCTCTCCGTTTCTTCGAAATTCTATTCTAAATCATCCGGCCTAATGAATCGGCACAAAAGTTTCAATAATTGTCGAACAGTGACTCATTTTTTTAGCACGGACTTCAAACATCCCAGATTAGGGTTTCTGAATTAGGGTCTCGATTTTAAGCCCTCTTTTACTTTTTTATGGTCTTCGTTTCTTCGAAATTCTATTCTAAATCATCCGGCCTAATGAATCGCCACAAAAGTTTCAATAATTGTCAAACCGTGACTCATTTTTTTAGCACGAACTTCAAACATCCCCGATTAGGGTTTCTGAATTAGGGTCTCGATTTTAAGCACTCTTTTATGGTTTTATGCACGCCGTTTCTTTGAAATTCTATTGTATATCATCCGGCCTAATGATTCCCAACAAAAGTTTCGACAACCGTCGTCCGTGACTCTATTTTTTTAGCACGTACTTCAAACGTCCCGGATTAGGGTTTCTGAATTAGGGTCACGATTTTAAGCACTCTATAAATTTTTTATGCTCTCCGTTTCTTCGAAATTCTATTCTAAATCATCCGTCCTAATGAATCGCCACAAAAGTTTCAATAATTGTCGAACCGTGACTCATTTTTTTAGCACGGACTTCAAACATCCCAGACTAGGGTTTCTGAATTAGGGTCTCGATTTTAAGCACTCTTTTACGGTTTTATGCACTCCGTTTCTTTGAAAATCTATTGTAAAGCATCCGGCCTAATGATTCCCAACAAAAGTTTCAAAAAACGTCGACCGTGACTCGGTTTTTTTTGCACGTACTTCAAACATTCCAGATTAAGGTTTCCGAATTACGGTCTCGATTTTAAGCACTCTTTCACTCTTTTATGCACTCAGTTTCTTCGAAATTCTATTGTAAATCATCCGGCCCAATGAATCGCCAGAAAAGTTTCAATAATTATCGAACCGTGACTCATTTTTTTAGCACGGACTTCAAACATCCCAGATTAGGGTTTCTAAATTAGGGTCTCGATTTTAAGCACTCTTTTACTTTTTTATGCTCTTCGTTTCTTCGAAATTCTATTCTAAATCATCCGGCCTAATAAATCGCCACAAAAGTTTCAATAATTGTCGAACCGTGACTCATTTTTTTAGCACGGACTTCAAACATCCCAGATTAGGGTTTTTGAATTCGGGTCTCGATTTTAAGCACTCTTTTATGGTTTTATGCACTCCGTTTTTTTGAAAATATATTGTAAAGCATCCGGCCTAATGATTCCAAACAAAAGTTTCGAAAAACGTCGACCCTGACTCGATTTTTTTAGCACGTACTTCAAACGTTCCAGATTAAGGTTTCTGAATTACGGTCTCGATTTTAAGCACTCTTTGACTCTTTTATGAACTCAGTTTCTTCGAAATTCTATTCTAAATCATCCGTCCTAATGAATCGCCACAAAAGTTTCAATAATTGTCGAACCGTGACTCATTTTTTTAGCACGGACTTCAAACATCCCAGACTAGGGTTTCTGAATTAGGGTCTCGATTTTAAGCACTCTTTTACGGTTTTATGCACTCCGTTTCTTTGAAAATCTATTGTAAAGCATCCGGCCTAATGATTCCCAACAAAAGTTTCAAAAAACGTCGACCGTGACTCGGTTTTTTTTGCACGTACTTCAAACATTCCAGATTAAGGTTTCCGAATTACGGTCTCGATTTTAAGCACTCTTTCACTCTTTTATGCACTCAGTTTCTTCGAAATTCTATTGTAAATCATCCGGCCCAATGAATCGCCAGACAATAATTATCGAACCGTGACTCATTTTTTTAGCACGGACTTCAAACATCCCAGATTAGGGTTTCTAAATTAGGGTCTCGATTTTAAGCACTCTTTTACTTTTTTATGCTCTTCGTTTCTTCGAAATTCTATTCTAAATCATCCGGCCTAATAAATCGCCACAAAAGTTTCAATAATTGTCGAACCGTGACTCATTTTTTTAGCACGGACTTCAAACATCCCAGATTAGGGTTTTTGAATTCGGGTCTCGATTTTAAGCACTCTTTTATGGTTTTATGCACTCCGTTTTTTTGAAAATATATTGTAAAGCATCCGGCCTAATGATTCCAAACAAAAGTTTCGAAAAACGTCGACCCTGACTCGATTTTTTTAGCACGTACTTCAAACGTTCCAGATTAAGGTTTCTGAATTACGGTCTCGATTTTAAGCACTCTTTGACTCTTTTATGAACTCAGTTTCTTCGAAATTCTATTCTAAATCATCCGGCCTAATGAATCGCCACAAAAGTTTCAATAATTGTCGATCCGTGACTCATTTTTTTAGCACGGACTTCAAACATCCCAGATTAGGGTTTCTGAATTAGGGTCTCGATTTTAAGCACTCTTTTACTTTTGTATGCTCTCCGTTTCTTCAAAATTCTATTCTAAATCATCCGGCCTAATGAATCGCCACAAAAGTTTCAATAATTGTCGAACCGTGACTCATTTTTTTAGCACGGAGTTCAAACATCCCAGATTAGGGTTTTTGAATTAGGGTCTTGATTTTAAGCACTCTCTTACTTTTTTATGTTCTCCGTTTCTTCGAAATTCTATTCTAAATCATCCGGCCTCATTAATCGCCACAAAATTTCAATAATTGTCGAACCGTGACTCATTTTTTTAGCACTGACTTCAAACGTCCCAGATTAATGTTTCCGAATTACGGTCTCGATTTTAAGCACTCTTTCACTCTTTTATGCACTCAGTTTCTTCGAAATTCTATAGTAAATCAACCGGCCTAATGAATCGCCACAAAAGTTTTAATAATTGTCGAACCGTGATTCATTTTTTTAGCACGGACTTCAAACATCCCAGATTAGGGTTTTTGAATTCGGGTCTCGATTTTAAGCACTCTTTTACGGTTTTATGCACTCCGTTTCTTTGAAAATCTCTTGTAAATCATCCGGCCTAATGATTCCAAACAAAAGTTTCGAAAAACGTCGACCGTGACTCGATTTTTTTAGCACGTACTTCAAACGTCCAAGATTAAGGTTTCCGAATTACGGTCTCAATTTTAAGCACTCTTTCACTCTTTTATGCACTCAGTTTCTTCGAAATTCTATTGTAAATCATCCGGCCTAATGAATCGCCACAAAAGTTTCAATAATTATCGAACCGTGACTCATTTTTTTAGCACGGACTTCAAACATCCCAGATTAGGGTTTCTGAATTAGGGTCTCGATTTTAAGCACTCTTTTACTTTTGTATGCTCTCCGTTTCTTCAAAATTCTATTCTAAATCATCCGGCCTAATGAATCGCCACAAAAGTTTCAATAATTGTCGAACCGTGACTCATTTTTTTAGCACGGAGTTCAAACATCCCAGATTAGGGTTTTTGAATTAGGGTCTTGATTTTAAGCACTCTTTTACTTTTTTATGTTCTCCGTTTCTTCGAAATTCTATTCTAAATCATCCGGCCTCATTAATCGCCACAAAATTTCAATAATTGTCGAACCGTGACTCATTTTTTTAGCACTGACTTCAAACGTCCCAGATTAATGTTTCCGAATTACGGTCTCGATTTTAAGCACTCTTTCACTCTTTTATGCACTCAGTTTCTTCGAAATTCTATAGTAAATCAACCGGCCTAATGAATCGCCACAAAAGTTTTAATAATTGTCGAACCGTGATTCATTTTTTTAGCACGGACTTCAAACATCCCAGATTAGGGTTTTTGAATTCGGGTCTCGATTTTAAGCACTCTTTTACGGTTTTATGCACTCCGTTTCTTTGAAAATCTCTTGTAAATCATCCGGCCTAATGATTCCAAACAAAAGTTTCGAAAAACGTCGACCGTGACTCGATTTTTTTAGCACGTACTTCAAACGTCCAAGATTAAGGTTTCCGAATTACGGTCTCAATTTTAAGCACTCTTTCACTCTTTTATGCACTCAGTTTCTTCGAAATTCTATTGTAAATCATCCGGCCTAATGAATCGCCACAAAAGTTTCAATAATTATCGAACCGTGACTCATTTTTTTAGCACGGACTTCAAACATCCCAGATTAGGGTTTCTGAATTAAGGTCTCGATTTTAAGCACTCTTTTACTTTTTTATGCTCTCCGTTTCTTCGAAATTCTATTCTAAATCATCCGGCCTAATTAATCGCCACAAAAGTTTCAATAATTGTCGAACCGTGACTCATTTTTTTAGCACGGACTTCAAACATCCCAGATTAGGATTTCTGAATTAGGATCTCGATTTTAAGCACTCTTTTACTTTTGTATGCTCTCCGTTTCTTCGAAATTCTATTCTAAATCATCCGGCCTAATGAATCGGCACAAAAGTTTCAATAATTGTCGAACAGTGACTCATTTTTTTAGCACGGACTTCAAACATCCCAGATTAGGGTTTCTGAATTAGGGTCTCGATTTTAAGCCCTCTTTTACTTTTTTATGGTCTTCGTTTCTTCGAAATTCTATTCTAAATCATCCGGCCTAATGAATCGCCACAAAAGTTTCAATAATTGTCAAACCGTGACTCATTTTTTTAGCACGAACTTCAAACATCCCCGATTAGGGTTTCTGAATTAGGGTCTCGATTTTAAGCACTCTTTTATGGTTTTATGCACGCCGTTTCTTTGAAATTCTATTGTAAATCATCCGGCCTAATGATTCCCAACAAAAGTTTCGACAACCGTCGTCCGTGACTCTATTTTTTTAGCACGTACTTCAAACGTCCCGGATTAGGGTTTCTGAATTAGGGTCACGATTTTAAGCACTCTATAAATTTTTTATGCTCTCCGTTTCTTCGAAATTCTATTCTAAATCATCCGTCCTAATGAATCGCCACAAAAGTTTCAATAATTGTCGAACCGTGACTCATTTTTTTAGCACGGACTTCAAACATCCCAGACTAGGGTTTCTGAATTAGGGTCTCGATTTTAAGCACTCTTTTACGGTTTTATGCACTCCGTTTCTTTGAAAATCTATTGTAAAGCATCCGGCCTAATGATTCCCAATAAACGTTTCGGAAAACGTCGACCGTGACTCGATTTTTTTTGCACGTACTTCAAACGTCCCAGATTAAGGTTTCCGAATTACGGTCTCGATTTTAAGCACGCTTTCACTCTTTTATGCACTCAGTTTCTTCGAAATTATATTCTGAATCATCCGGCCTAATGAATCGCCACAAAAGTTTCAATAATTGTTGAACCATGACTCATTTTTTTCGCACGGACTTCAAACATCCCAGCTTAGGGTTTCTGAATTCGGGTCTCGATTTTAAGCACTCTTTTACGATTTTATGCACTCCGTTTCTTTGAAAATCTATTGTAAAGCATCCGGCCAAATGATTTCCAACAAAAGTTTCGAAAAACGTCGACCGTGACTCGGTTTTTTTAGCACGTACTTCAAACGTCCCAGATTAAGGTTTCCGAATTATGGTCTCGAATTTAAGCACTCTTTCACTCTTTTATGCACTCAGTTTCTTCGAAATTATATTCTAAATCATCCGGCCTAAAGAATCGCCACAAAAGTTTCAATAATTGTTGAACCGTGACTCATTTTTTTAGCACGGACTTCAAACATCCCAGATTAGGGTTTCTGAATTAGGGTCTCGATTTTAAGCATTCTTTTACGGTTTTATGCACTCCGTTTCTTTGAAAATCTATTGTAAAGCATCCGGCCTAATGATTTCCAACAAAAGTTTCGAAAAACGTCGACCGTGACTCGGTTTTTTTAGCACGTACTTCAAACGTCCCAGATTAAGGTTTCCGAATTACGGTCTCGATTTTAAGCACTCTTTCACTCTTTTATGCACTCAGTTTCTTCGAAATTATATTCTAAATCATCCGGCCTAATGAATCGCCATAAAAGTTTCAATAATTGTTGAATCGTGATTAATTTTTTTCGCACAGACTTCAAACATCCCAGATTAGGGTTTCTGAATTAGGGTCTCGATTTTAAGCACTCTTTTACTTTTTTATGGTCTTCGTTTCTTCGAAATTCTATTCTAAATCATCCGGCCTAATGAACCGCCACAAAAGTTTCAATAATTGTCAAACCGTGACTCATTTTTTTAGCACGAACTTCAAACATCCCAGATTAAGATTTCTGAATTACGGTCTCGATTTTAAGCACTCTTTGACTCTTTTATGCACTCAGTTTCTTCGAAATTCTATTCTAAATCATCCGGCCTAATGAATCGCCACAAAAGTTTCAATAATTGTCGAACCGTGACTCATTTTTTTAGCACGGACTTCAAACATCCCAGATTAGGATTTCTGAATTAGGGTCTCGATTTTAAGCACTCTTTTACTTTTGTATGCTCTCCGTTTCTTCGAAATTCTATTCTAAATCATCCGGCCTAATGAATCGCCACAAAAGTTTCAATAATTGTCGAACCGTGACTCATTTTTTTAGCACGGAGTTCAAACATCCCAGATTAGGGTTTTTGAATTAGGGTCTTGATTTTAAGCACTCTTTTACTTTTTTATGTTCTCCGTTTCTTCGAAATTCTATTCTAAATCATCCGGCCTAATTAATCGCCACAAAATTTCAATAATTGTCGAACCGTGACTCATTTTTTTAGCACGGACTTCAAACGTCCCAGATTAAGGTTTCCGAATTACGGTCTCGATTTTAAGCACTCTTTCACTCTTTTATGCACTCAGTTTCTTCGAAATTCTATAGTAAATCAACCGGCCTAATGAATCGCCACAAAAGTTTTAATAATTGTCGAACCGTGATTCATTTTTTTAGCACGGACTTCAAACATCCCAGATTAGGGTTTTTGAATTCGGGTCTCGATTTTAAGCACTCTTTTACGGTTTTATGCACTCCGTTTCTTTGAAAATCTCTTGTAAATCATCCGGCCTAATGATTCCAAACAAAAGTTTCGAAAAACGTCGACCGTGACTCGATTTTTTTAGCACGTACTTCAAACGTCCAAGATTAAGGTTTCCGAATTACGGTCTCAATTTTAAGCACTCTTTCACTCTTTTATGCACTCAGTTTCTTCGAAATTCTATTGTAAATCATCCGGCCTAATGAATCGCCACAAAAGTTTCAATAATTATCGAACCGTGACTCATTTTTTTAGCACGGACTTCAAACATCCCAGATTAGGGTTTCTGAATTAAGGTCTCGATTTTAAGCACTCTTTTACTTTTTTATGCTCTCCGTTTCTTCGAAATTCTATTCTAAATCATCCGGCCTAATTAATCGCCACAAAAGTTTCAATAATTGTCGAACCGTGACTCATTTTTTTAACACGGACTTCAAACATCCCAGATTAGGGTTTTTGAATTATGGTCTCAATTTTAAGCACTCTTTTACGGTTTTATGCACTTCGTGTCTTTGAAAATCTATTGTAAAGCATCCGGCCTAATGATTCCCAACAAAAGTTTCAAAAAACGTCGACCGTGACTCGGTTTTTTTTGCACGTACTTCAAACATTCCAGATTAAGGTTTCCGAATTACGGTCTCGATTTTAAGCACTCTTTCACTCTTTTATGCACTCAGTTTCTTCGAAATTCTATTGTAAATCATCCGGCCCAATGAATCGCCACAAAAGTTTCAATAATTATCGAACCGTGACTCATTTTTTTAGCACGGACTTCAAACATCCCAGATTAGGGTTTCTAAATTAGGGTCTTGATTTTAAGCACTCTTTTACTTTTTTATGCTCTTCGTTTCTTCGAAATTCTATTCTAAATCATCCGGCCTAATAAATCGCCACAAAAGTTTCAATAATTGTCGAACCGTGACTCATTTTTTTAGCACGGACTTCAAACATCCCAGATTAGGGTTTTTGAATTCGGGTCTCGATTTTAAGCACTCTTTTATGGTTTTATGCACTCCGTTTTTTTGAAAATATATTGTAAAGCATCCGGCCTAATGATTCCAAACAAAAGTTTCGAAAAACGTCGACCCTGACTCGATTTTTTTAGCACGTACTTCAAACGTCCCAGATTAAGGTTTCTGAATTACGGTCTCGATTTTAAGCACTCTTTGACTCTTTTATGCACTCAGTTTCTTCGAACTTCTATTCTAAATCATCTGGCCTAATGAATCGCCACAAAAGTTTCAATAATTGTCGATCCGTGACTCATTTTTTTAGCACGGACTTCAAACATCCCAGATTAGGGTTTCTGAATTAGGGTCTCGATTTTAAGCACTCTTTTACTTTTGTATGCTCTCCGTTTCTTCAAAATTCTATTCTAAATCATCCGGCCTAATGAATCGCCACAAAAGTTTCAATAATTGTCGAACCGTGACTCATTTTTTTAGCACGGAGTTCAAACATCCCAGATTAGGGTTTTTGAATTAGGGTCTTGATTTTAAGCACTCTTTTACTTTTTTATGTTCTCCGTTTCTTCGAAATTCTATTCTAAATCATCCGGCCTCATTAATCGCCACAAAATTTCAATAATTGTCGAACCGTGACTCATTTTTTTAGCACTGACTTCAAACGTCCCAGATTAAGGTTTCCGAATTACGGTCTCGATTTTAAGCACTCTTTCACTCTTTTATGCACTCAGTTTCTTCGAAATTCTATAGTAAATCAACCGGCCTAATGAATCGCCACAAAAGTTTTAATAATTGTCGAACCGTGATTCATTTTTTTAGCACGGACTTCAAACATCCCAGATTAGGGTTTTTGAATTCGGGTCTCGATTTTAAGCACTCTTTTACGGTTTTATGCACTCCGTTTCTTTGAAAATCTCTTGTAAATCATCCGGCCTAATGATTCCAAACAAAAGTTTCGAAAAACGTCGACCGTGACTCGATTTTTTTAGCACGTACTTCAAACGTCCAAGATTAAGGTTTCCGAATTACGGTCTCAATTTTAAGCACTCTTTCACTCTTTTATGCACTCAGTTTCTTCGAAATTCTATTGTAAATCATCCGGCCTAATGAATCGCCACAAAAGTTTCAATAATTATCGAACCGTGACTCATTTTTTTAGCACGGACTTCAAACATCCCAGATTAGGGTTTCTGAATTAAGGTCTCGATTTTAAGCACTCTTTTACTTTTTTATGCTCTCCGTTTCTTCGAAATTCTATTCTAAATCATCCGGCCTAATTAATCGCCACAAAAGTTTCAATAATTGTCGAACCGTGACTCATTTTTTTAACACGGACTTCAAACATCCCAGATTAGGGTTTTTGAATTATGGTCTCAATTTTAAGCACTCTTTTACGGTTTTATGCACTTCGTGTCTTTGAAAATCTATTGTAAAGCATCCGGCCTAATGATTCCCAACAAAAGTTTCAAAAAACGTCGACCGTGACTCGGTTTTTTTTGCACGTACTTCAAACATTCCAGATTAAGGTTTCCGAATTACGGTCTCGATTTTAAGCACTCTTTCACTCTTTTATGCACTCAGTTTCTTCGAAATTCTATTGTAAATCATCCGGCCTAATGAATCGCCACAAAAGTTTCAATAATTGTCGAACCGTGACTCATTTTTTTAGCACGGACTTCAAACATCCCAGATTAGGGTTTCTAAATTAGGGTCTCGATTTTAAGCACTCTTTTACTTTTTTATGCTCTTCGTTTCTTCGAAATTCTATTCTAAATCATCCGGCCTAATGAATCGCCACAAAAGTTTCAATAATTGTCGAACCGTGACTCATTTTTTTAGCACGGACTTCAAACATCCCAGATTAGGGTTTTTGAATTCGGGTCTCGATTTTAAGCACTCTTTTATGGTTTTATGCACTCCGTTTTTTTGAAAATATATTGTAAAGCATCCGGCCTAATGATTCCAAACAAAAGTTTCGAAAAACGTCGACCCTGACTCGATTTTTTTAGCACGTACTTCAAACGTCCTAGATTAAGGTTTCTGAATTACGGTCTCGATTTTAAGCACTCTTTGACTCTTTTATGCACTCAGTTTCTACGAAATTCTATTCTAAATCATCCGGCCTAATGAATCGCCACAAAAGTTTCAATAATTGTCGAACCGTGACTCATTTTTTTAGCACGGACTTCAAACATCCCAGATTAGGGTTTCTGAATTAGGGTCTCGATTTTAAGCACTCTTTTACTTTTTTATGCTCTCCGTTTCTTCGAAATTCTATTCTAAATCATCCGGCCTAATGAATCGCCACAAAAGTTTCAATAATTGTCGAACCGTGACTCATTTTTTTAGCACGGACTTCAAACATCCCAGATTAGGGTTTTTGAATTAGGGTCTTGATTTTAAGCACTCTTTTACTTTTTTATGTTCTCCGTTTCTTCGAAATTCTATTCTAAATCATCCGGCCTAATTAATCGCCACAAAATTTCAATAATTGTCGAACCGTGACTCATTTTTTAGCACGGACTTCAAACGTCCCAGATTAAGGTTTCCGAATTACGGTCTCGATTTTAAGCACTCTTTCACTCTTTTATGCACTCAGTTTCTTCGAAATTCTATAGTAAATCAACCGGCCTAATGAATCGCCACAAAAGTTTTAATAATTGTCGAACCGTGATTCATTTTTTTAGCACGGACTTCAAACATCCCAGATTAGGGTTTTTGAATTCGGGTCTCGATTTTAAGCACTCTTTTACGGTTTTATGCACTCCGTTTCTTTGAAAATCTCTTGTAAATCATCCGGCCTAATGATTCCAAACAAAAGTTTCGAAAAACGTCGACCGTGACTCGATTTTTTTAGCACGTACTTCAAACGTCCAAGATTAAGGTTTCCGAATTACGGTCTCAATTTTAAGCACTCTTTCACTCTTTTATGCACTCAGTTTCTTCGAAATTCTATTGTAAATCATCCGGCCTAATGAATCGCCACAAAAGTTTCAATAATTATCGAACCATGACTCATTTTTTTAGCACGGACTTCAAACATCCCAGATTAGGGTTTCTGAATTAAGGTCTCGATTTTAAGCACTCTTTTACTTTTTTATGCTCTCCGTTTCTTCGAAATTCTATTGTAAATCATCCGGCCTAATGATTCCAAACAAAAGTTTCGAAAAACGTCGACCGTGACTCGATTTTTTTAGCACGTACTTCAAACGTCCAAGATTAAGGTTTCCGAATTACGGTCTCAATTTTAAGCACTCTTTCACTCTTTTATGCACTCAGTTTCTTCGAAATTCTATTGTAAATCATCCGGCCTAATGAATCGCCACAAAAGTTTCAATAATTATCGAACCATGACTCATTTTTTTAGCACGGACTTCAAACATCCCAGATTAGGGTTTTTGAATTATGGTCTCAATTTTAAGCACTCTTTTACGGTTTTATGCACTTCGTGTCTTTGAAAATCTATTGTAAAGCATCCGGCCTAATGATTCCCAACAAAAGTTTCAAAAAACGTCGACCGTGACTCGGTTTTTTTTGCACGTACTTCAAACATTCCAGATTAAGGTTTCCGAATTACGGTCTCGATTTTAAGCACTCTTTCACTCTTTTATGCACTCAGTTTCTTCGAAATTCTATTGTAAATCATCCGGCCTAATGAATCGCCACAAAAGTTTCAATAATTGTCGAACCGTGACTCATTTTTTTAGCACGGACTTCAAACGTCCCAGATTAAGGTTTCCGAATTACGGTCTCGATTTTAAGCACTCTTTCACTCTTTTATGCACTCAGTTTCTTCGAAATTCTATAGTAAATCAACCGGCCTAATTAATCGCCACAAAAGTTTTAATAATTGTCGAACCGTGATTCATTTTTTTAGCACGGACTTCAAACATCCCAGATTAGGGTTTTTGAATTCGGGTCTCGATTTTAAGCACTCTTTTACGGTTTTATGCACTCCGTTTCTTTGAAAATCTCTTGTAAATCATCCGGCCTAATGATTCCAAACAAAAGTTTCGAAAAACGTCGACCGTGACTCGATTTTTTTAGCACGTACTTCAAACGTCCAAGATTAAGGTTTCCGAATTACGGTCTCAATTTTAAGCACTCTTTCACTCTTTTATGCACTCAGTTTCTTCGAAATTCTATTGTAAATCATCCGGCCTAATGAATCGCCACAAAAGTTTCAATAATTATCGAACCGTGACTCATTTTTTTAGCACGGACTTCAAACATCCCAGATTAGGGTTTCTGAATTAAGGTCTCGATTTTAAGCACTCTTTTACTTTTTTATGCTCTCCGTTTCTTCGAAATTCTATTCTAAATCATCCGGCCTAATTAATCGCCACAAAAGTTTCAATAATTGTCGAACCGTGACTCATTTTTTTAACACGGACTTCAAACATCCCAGATTAGGGTTTTTGAATTATGGTCTCAATTTTAAGCACTCTTTTACGGTTTTATGCACTTCGTGTCTTTGAAAATCTATTGTAAAGCATCCGGCCTAATGATTCCCAACAAAAGTTTCAAAAAACGTCGACCGTGACTCGGTTTTTTTTGCACGTACTTCAAACATTCCAGATTAAGGTTTCCGAATTACGGTCTCGATTTTAAGCACTCTTTCACTCTTTTATGCACTCAGTTTCTTCGAAATTCTATTGTAAATCATCCGGCCTAATGAATCGCCACAAAAGTTTCAATAATTGTCGAACCGTGACTCATTTTTTTAGCACGGACTTCAAACATCCCAGATTAGGGTTTCTAAATTAGGGTCTCGATTTTAAGCACTCTTTTACTTTTTTATGCTCTTCGTTTCTTCGAAATTCTATTCTAAATCATCCGGCCTAATGAATCGCCACAAAAGTTTCAATAATTGTCGAACCGTGACTCATTTTTTTAGCACGGACTTCAAACATCCCAGATTAGGGTTTTTGAATTCGGGTCTCGATTTTAAGCACTCTTTTATGGTTTTATGCACTCCGTTTTTTTGAAAATATATTGTAAAGCATCCGGCCTAATGATTCCAAACAAAAGTTTCGAAAAACGTCGACCCTGACTCGATTTTTTTAGCACGTACTTCAAACGTCCTAGATTAAGGTTTCTGAATTACGGTCTCGATTTTAAGCACTCTTTGACTCTTTTATGCACTCAGTTTCTTCGAAATTCTATTCTAAATCATCCGGCCTAATGAATCGCCACAAAAGTTTCAATAATTGTCGAACCGTGACTCATTTTTTTAGCACGGACTTCAAACATCCCAGATTAGGGTTTCTGAATTAGGGTCTCGATTTTAAGCACTCTTTTACTTTTTTATGCTCTCCGTTTCTTCGAAATTCTATTCTAAATCATCCGGCCTAATGAATCGCCACAAAAGTTTCAATAATTGTCGAACCGTGACTCATTTTTTTAGCACGGACTTCAAACATCCCAGATTAGGGTTTTTGAATTAGGGTCTTGATTTTAAGCACTCTTTTACTTTTTTATGTTCTCCGTTTCTTCGAAATTCTATTCTAAATCATCCGGCCTAATTAATCGCCACAAAATTTCAATAATTGTCGAACCGTGACTCATTTTTTAGCACGGACTTCAAACGTCCCAGATTAAGGTTTCCGAATTACGGTCTCGATTTTAAGCACTCTTTCACTCTTTTATGCACTCAGTTTAGAAATTGTATTCTAAATCATCCGGCCTAATGAATCGCCACAAAAGTTTTAATAATTGTCGAACCGTGATTCATTTTTTTAGCACGGACTTCAAACATCCCAGATTAGGGTTTTTGAATTCGGGTCTCGATTTTAAGCACTCTTTTACGGTTTTATGCACTCCGTTTCTTTGAAATTCTATTGTAAATCATCCGGCCTAATGATTCCAAACAAAAGTTTCGAAAAACGTCGACCGTGACTCGATTTTTTTAGCACGTACTTCAAACGTCCAAGATTAAGGTTTCCGAATTACGGTCTCAATTTTAAGCACTCTTTCACTCTTTTATGCACTCAGTTTCTTCGAAATTCTATTGTAAATCATCCGGCCTAACGAATCGCTACAAAAGTTTCAATAATTGTCGAACCGTGACTCATTTTTTTAGCACGGACTTCAAACATCCCAGATTAGGGTTTTTGAATTAGGGTCTTGATTTTAAGCACTCTTTTACTTTTTTATGTTCTCCGTTTCTTCGAAATTCTATTCTAAATCATCCGGCCTAATTAATCGCCACAAAATTTCAATAATTGTCGAACCGTGACTCATTTTTTAGCACGGACTTCAAACGTCCCAGATTAAGGTTTCCGAATTACGGTCTCGATTTTAAGCACTCTTTCACTCTTTTATGCACTCAGTTTAGAAATTGTATTCTAAATCATCCGGCCTAATGAATCGCCACAAAAGTTTTAATAATTGTCGAACCGTGATTCATTTTTTTAGCACGGACTTCAAACATCCCAGATTAGGGTTTTTGAATTCGGGTCTCGATTTTAAGCACTCTTTTACGGTTTTATGCACTCCGTTTCTTTGAAATTCTATTGTAAATCATCCGGCCTAATGATTCCAAACAAAAGTTTCGAAAAACATCGACCGTGACTCGATTTTTTTAGCACGTACTTCAAACGTCCAAGATTAAGGTTTCCGAATTACGGTCTCAATTTTAAGCACTCTTTCACTCTTTTATGCACTCAGTTTCTTCGAAATTCTATTGTAAATCATCCGGCCTAACGAATCGCCACAAAAGTTTCAATAATTGTCGAACCGTGACTCATTTTTTTAGCACGGACTTCAAACATCCCAGATTAGGGTTTCTGAATTAAGGTCTCGATTTTAAGCACTCTTTTACTTTTTTATGCTCTCCGTTTCTTCGAAATTCTATTCTAAATCATCCGGCCTAATTAATCGCCACAAAAGTTTCAATAATTGTCGAACCGTGACTCATTTTTTTAACACGGACTTCAAACATCCCAGATTAGGGTTTTTGAATTATGGTCTCGATTTTAAGCACTCTTTTACGGTTTTATGCACTTCGTGTCTTTGAAAATCTATTGTAAAGCATCCGGCGTAATGATTCCCAACAAAACTTTCAAAAAACGTCGACCGTGACTCGGTTTTTTTTGCACGTACTTCAATCATTCAAGATTAAGGTTTCCGAATTACGGTCTCGATTTTAAGCACTCTTTCACTCTTTTTTGCACTCAGTTTCTTCGAAATTCTATTGTAAATCATCCGGCCTAATGAATCGCCAAAAAAGTTTCAATAATTGTCGAACCGTGACTCATTTTTTTAGCACGGACTTCAAACATCCCAGATTAGGGTTTCTAAATTAGGATCTCGATTTTAAGCACTCTTTTACTTTTTTATGCTCTTCGTTTCTTCGAAATTCTATTCTAAATCATCCGGCCTAATGAATCGCCACAAAAGTTTCAATAATTGTCGAACCGTGACTCATTTTTTTAGCACGGACTTCAAACATCCCAGATTAGGGTTTTTGAATTCGGGTCTCGATTTTAAGCACTCTTTTATGGTTTTATGCACTCCGTTTTTTTGAAAATATATTGTAAAGCATCCGGCCTAATGATTCCAAACAAAAGTTTCGAAAAACGTCGACCCTGACTCGATTTTTTTAGCACGTACTTCAAACGTCCCAGATTAAGGTTTCTGAATTACGGTCTCGATTTTAAGCACTCTTTTGACTCTTTTATGCACTCAGTTTCTTCGAAATTCTATTCTAAATCATCCGGCCTAATGAATCGCCACAAAAGTTTCAATAATTGTCGAACCGTGACTCATTTTTTTAGCACGGACTTCAAACATCCCAGATTAGGGTTTCTGAATTAGGGTCTCGATTTTAAGCACTCTTTTACTTTTTTATGCTCTCCGTTTCTTCGAAATTCTATTCTAAATTATCCGGCCTAATGAATCGCCACAAAAGTTTCAATAATTGTCGAACCGTGACTCATTTTTTTAGCACGGACTTCAAACATCCCAGATTAGGGTTTTTGAATTAGGGTCTTGATTTTAAGCACTCTTTTACTTTTTTATGTTCTCCGTTTCTTCGAAATTCTATTCTAAATCATCCGGCCTAATTAATCGCCACAAAATTTCAATAATTGTCGAACCGTGACTCATTTTTTAGCACGGACTTCAAACGTCCCAGATTAAGGTTTCCGAATTACGGTCTCGATTTTAAGCACTCTTTCACTCTTTTATGCACTCAGTTTAGAAATTGTATTCTAAATCATCCGGCCTAATGAATCGCCACAAAAGTTTTAATAATTGTCGAACCGTGATTCATTTTTTTAGCACGGACTTCAAACATCCCAGATTAGGGTTTTTGAATTCGGGTCTCGATTTTAAGCACTCTTTTACGGTTTTATGCACTCCGTTTCTTTGAAATTCTATTGTAAATCATCCGGCCTAATGATTCCAAACAAAAGTTTCGAAAAACGTCGACCGTGACTCGATTTTTTTAGCACGTACTTCAAACGTCCAAGATTAAGGTTTCCGAATTACGGTCTCAATTTTAAGCACTCTTTCACTCTTTTATGCACTCAGTTTCTTCGAAATTCTATTGTAAATCATCCGGCCTAAGGAATCGCCACAAAAGTTTCAATAATTGTCGAACCGTGACTCATTTTTTTAGCACGGACTTCAAACATCCCAGATTAGGGTTTCTGAATTAAGGTCTCGATTTTAAGCACTCTTTTACTTTTTTATGCTCTCCGTTTCTTCGAAATTCTATTCTAAATCATCCGGCCTAATTAATCGCCACAAAAGTTTCAATAATTGTCGAACCGTGACTCATTTTTTTAACACGGACTTCAAACATCCCAGATTAGGGTTTTTGAATTATGGTCTCGATTTTAAGCACTCTTTTACGGTTTTATGCACTTCGTGTCTTTGAAAATCTATTGTAAAGCATCCGGCGTAATGATTCCCAACAAAACTTTCAAAAAACGTCGACCGTGACTCGGTTTTTTTTGCACGTATTTCAAACATTCCAGATTAAGGTTTCCGAATTACGGTCTCGATTTTAAGCACTCTTTCACTCTTTTATGCACTCAGTTTCTTCGAAATTCTATTGTAAATCATCCGGCCTAATGAATCGCCAAAAAAGTTTCAATAATTGTCGAACCGTGACTCATTTTTTTAGCACGGACTTCAAACATCCCAGATTAGGGTTTCTAAATTAGGGTCTCGATTTTAAGCACTCTTTTACTTTTTTATGCTCTCCGTTTCTTCGAAATTCTATTCTAAATCATCCGGCCGAATGAATCGCCACAAAAGTTTCAATAATTGTCGAACCGTGACTCATTTTTTTAGCACGGACTTCAAACATCCCAGATTAGGGTTTTTGAATTAGGGTCTTGATTTTAAGCACTCTTTTACTTTTTTATGTTCTCCGTTTCTTCGAAATTCTATTCTAAATCATCCGGCCTAATTAATCGCCACAAAATTTCAATAATTGTCGAACCGTGACTCATTTTTTAGCACGGACTTCAAACGTCCCAGATTAAGGTTTCCGAATTAGGGTCTCGATTTTAAGCACTCTTTTACTTTTTTATTCTCTCCGTTTCTTCGAAATTCTATTCTAAATCATCCGGCCGAATGAATCGCCACAAAAGTTTCAATAATTGTCGAACCGTGACTCATTTTTTTAGCACGGACTTCAAACATCCCAGATTAGGGTTTCTGAATTAGGGTCTCGATTTTAAGCACTCTTTTACTTTTTTATTCTCTCCGTTTCTTCGAAATTCTATTCTAAATCATCCGGCCGAATGAATCGCCACAAAATTTCAATAATTGTCGAACCGTGACTCATTTTTTTAGCACGGACTTCAAACGTCCCAGATTAAGGTTTCCGAATTACGGTCTCGATTTTAAGCACTCTTTCACTCTTTTATGCACTCAGTTTCTTCGAAATTCTATTGTAAATCATCCGGCCTAATGAATCGCCACAAAAGTTTCAATAATTGTCGAACCGTGACTCATTTTTTTAGCACGGACTTCAAACATCCCAGATTAGGGTTTCTGAATTAAGGTCTCGATTTTAAGCACTCTTTTACTTTTTTATGCTCTCCGTTTCTTTGAAATTCTATTGTAAATCATCCGGCCTAATGATTCCAAACAAAAGTTTCGAAAAACGTCGACCCTGACTCGATTTTTTTAGCACGTACTTCAAACGTCCAAGATTAAGGTTTCCGAATTACGGTCTCAATTTTAAGCACTCTTTCACTCTTTTATGCACTCAGTTTCTTCGAAATTCTATTGTAAATCATCCGGCCTAATGAATCGCCACAAAAGTTTCAATAATTGTCGAACCGTGACTCATTTTTTTAGCACGGACTTCAAACATCCCAGATTAGGGTTTCTGAATTAAGGTCTCGATTTTAAGCACTCTTTTACTTTTTTATGCTCTCCGTTTCTTCGAAATTCTATTCTAAATCATCCGGCCTAATAAATCGCCACAAAAGTTTCAATAATTGTCGAACCGTGACTCATTTTTTTAACACGGACTTCAAACATCCCAGATTAGGGTTTTTGAATTATGGTCTCGATTTTAAGCACTCTTTTACGGTTTTATGCACTTCGTGTCTTTGAAAATCTATTGTAAAACATCCGGCGTAATGATTCCCAACAAAACTTTCAAAAAACGTCGACCGTGACTCGGTTTTTTTTGCACGTACTTCAAACATTCCAGATTTAGGTTTCCGAATTACGGTCTCGATTTTAAGCACTCTTTCACTCTTTTATGCACTCAGTTTCTTAGAAATTGTATTCTAAATCATCCGGCCTAATGAATCGCCACAAAAGGTTCAATAATTGTCAAACCGTGACTCATTTTTTTAGCACGAACTTCAAACATCCCCGATTAGGGTTTCTGAATTAGGGTCTCGATTTTAAGCAATCCTTTACTTTTTTATGCACGCCGGTTTTTTGAAATTCTATTGTAAATCATCCGGCCTAATAATTCCCAACAAAAGTTTCGAAAAACGTCGTCCGTGACTCTATATTTTTAAGCACGTACTTCAAACGTCCCGGATTAGGGTTTCTAAATTAGGGTCACGATTTTAAGCACTCTTTTACTTTTTTATGCTCTCCGTTTATTCGAAATTCTATTCTAAATCACCCGGCCTAATGAATCACCACAAAAGTTTCAATAATTATCGAACCGTGACTCATTTTTTTACCACGGACTTCAAACATCCCAGATTAGGGTTTCTAAATTAGGGTCTCGATTTTAAGCACTCTTTTACTTTTTTATGCTCTTCGTTTCTTCGAAATTCTATTCTAAATCATCTGGCCTAATGAATCACAACAAAAGTTTCAATAATTGTCGAACCGTGACTCATTTTTTTAGCACGGACTTCAAACATCCAAGATTAGGGTTTCTAAATTAGGGTCTCGATTTTAAGCACTCTTTTATGGTTTTATGCACTCCGTTTTTTTGAAAATATATTGTAAAGCATCCGGCCTAATGATTCCAAACAAAAGTTTCGAAAAACGTCGACCCTGACTCGATTTTTTTAGCACGTACTTCAAACGTCCCAGATTAAGGTTTCTGAATTACGGTCTCGATTTTAAGCACTCTTTGACTCTTTTATGCACTCAGTTTCTTCGAAATTCTATTCTAAATCATCCGGCCTAATGAATCGACACAAAAGTTTCAATAATTGTCGAACCGTGACTCATTTTTTTAGCACGGACTTCAAACATCCCAGATTAGGGTTTCTGAATTAGGGTCTCGATTTTAAGCACTCTTTTACTTTTTTATGCTCTCCGTTTCTTCGAAATTCTATTCTAAATCATCCGGCCTAATGAATCGCCACAAAAGTTTCAATAATTGTCGAACCGTGACTCATTTTTTTAGCACGGACTTCAAACATCCCAGAGTAGGGTTTTTGAATTAGGGTCTTGATTTTAAGCACTCTTTTACTTTTTTATGTTCTCCGTTTCTTCGAAATTCTATTCTAAATCATCCGGCCTAATTAATCGCCACAAAATTTCAATAATTGTCGAACCGTGACTCATTTTTTAGCACGGACTACAAACGTCCCAGATTAAAGTTTCCGAATTACGGTCTCGATTTTAAGCACTCTTTCACTCTTTTATGCACCCAGTTTCTTCGAAATTCTATAGTAAATCAACCGGCCTAATGAATCGCCACAAAAGTTTTAATAATTGTCGAACCGTGATTCATTTTTTTAGCACTGACTTCAAACATCCCAGATTAGGGTTTTTGAATTCGGGTCTCGATTTTAAGCACTCTTTTACGGTTTTATGCACTCCGTTTCTTTGAAATTCTATTGTAAATCATCCGGCCTAATGATTCCAAACAAAAGTTTCGAAAAACGTCGACCGTGACTCGATTTTTTTAGCACGTACTTCAAACGTCCCAGATTAAGGTTTCTGAATTACGGTCTCGATTTTAAGCACTCTTTGACTCTTTTATGCACTCAGTTTCTTCGAAATTCTATTCTAAATCATCCGGCCTAATGAATCGCCACAAAAGTTTCGATAATTGTCGAACTGTGACTCATTTTTTTAGCACGGACTTCAAACATCCCAGATTAGGGTTTCTGAATTAGGGTCTCGATTTTAAGCACTCTTTTACTTTTGTATGCTCTCCGTTTCTTCGAAATTCTATTCTAAATCATCCGGCCTAATGAATCGCCACAAAAGTTTCAATAATTGTCGAACCGTGACTCATTTTTTTAGCACGGACTTCAAACATCCCAGAGTAGGGTTTTTGAATTAGGGTCTTGATTTTAAGCACTCTTTTACTTTTTTATGTTCTCCGTTTCTTCGAAATTCTATTCTAAATCATCCGGCCTAATTAATCGCCACAAAATTTCAATAATTGTCGAACCGTGACTCATTTTTTTAGCACGGACTTCAAACGTCCCAGATTAAGGTTTCCGAATTACGGTCTCGATTTTAAGCACTCTTTCACTCTTTTATGCACTCAGTTTCTTCGAAATTCTATAGTAAATCAACCGGCCTAATGAATCGCCACAAAAAATTTAATAATTGTCGAACCGTGATTCATTTTTTTAGCACGGACTTCAAACATCCCAGATTAGGGTTTTTGAATTCGGGTCTCGATTTTAAGCACTCTTTTACGGTTTTATGCACTCCGTTTCTTTGAAATTCTATTGTAAATCATCCGGCCTAATGATTCCAAACAAAAGTTTCGAAAAACGTCGACCGTGACTCGATTTTTTTAGCACGTACTTCAAACGTCCCAGATTAAGGTTTCCGAATTACGGTCTCAATTTTAAGCACTCTTTCACTCTTTTATGCACTCAGTTTCTTCGAAATTCTATTGTAAATCATCCGGCCTAATGAATCGCCACAAAAGTTTCAATAATTGTCGAACCGTGACTCATTTTTTTAGCACGGACTTCAAACATCCCAGATTAGGGTTTTTGAATTAAGGTCTCGATTTTAAGCACTCTTTTACTTTTTTATGCTCTCCGTTTCTTCGGAATTCTATTCTAAATCATCCGGCCTAATTAATCGCCACAAAAGTTTCAATAATTGTCGAACCGTGACTCATTTTTTTAACACGGACTTCAAACATCCCAGATTAGGGTTTTTGAATTATGGTCTCGATTTTAAGCACTCTTTTACGGTTTTATGCACTTCGTGTCTTTGAAAATCTATTGTAAAGCATCCGGCCTAATGATTCCCAACAAAAGTTTCAAAAAACGTCGACCGTGACTCGGTTTTTTTTGCACGTACTTCAAACATTCCAGATTAAGGTTTCCGAATTACGGTCTCGATTTTAAGCACTCTTTCACTCTTTTATGCACTCAGTTTCTTCGAAATTCTATTGTAAATCATCCGGCCTAATGAATCGCCACAAAAGTTTCAATAATTGTCGAACCGTGACTCATTTTTTTAGCACGGACTTCAAACATCCCAAATTAGGGTTTCTAAATTAAGGTCTCGATTTTAAGCACTCTTTTACTTTTTTATGCTCTCCGTTTCTTCGAAATTCTATTCTAAATCATCCGGCCGAATGAATCGCCACAAAAGTTTCAATAATTGTCGAACCGTGACTGATTTTTTTAGCACGGACTTCAAACGTCCCAGATTAAGGTTTCCGAATTACGGTCTCAATTTTAAGCACTCTTTCACTCTTTTATGCACTCAGTTTCTTCGAAATTCTATTGTAAATCATCCGGCCTAATGAATCGCCACAAAAGTTTCAATAATTGTCGAACCGTGACTCATTTTTTTAGCACGGACTTCAAACATCCCAGATTAGGGTTTTTGAATTAAGGTCTCGATTTTAAGCACTCTTTTACTTTTTTATGCTCTCCGTTTCTTCGGAATTCTATTCTAAATCATCCGGCCTAATCAATCGCCACAAAAGTTTCAATAATTGTCGAACCGTGACTCATTTTTTTAACACGGACTTCAAACATCCCAGATTAGGGTTTTTGAATTATGGTCTCGATTTTAAGCACTCTTTTACGGTTTTATGCACTTCGTGTCTTTGAAAATCTATTGTAAAGCATCCGGCCTAATGATTCCCAACAAAAGTTTCAAAAAACGTCGACCGTGACTCGGTTTTTTTTGCACGTACTTCAAACATTCCAGATTAAGGTTTCCGAATTACGGTCTCGATTTTAAGCACTCTTTCACTCTTTTATGCACTCAGTTTCTTCGAAATTCTATTGTAAATCATCCGGCCTAATGAATCGCCACAAAAGTTTCAATAATTGTCGAACCGTGACTCATTTTTTTAGCACGGACTTCAAACATCCCAAATTAGGGTTTCTAAATTAAGGTCTCGATTTTAAGCACTCTTTTACTTTTTTATGCTCTCCGTTTCTTCGAAATTCTATTCTAAATCATCCGGCCGAATGAATCGCCACAAAAGTTTCAATAATTGTCGAACCGTGACTCATTTTTTTAGCACAAACTTCAAACATCCCCGATTAGGGTTTCTAAACTAGGATCTCGATTTTACGCACTCTTTTACTGTTTTATGCACGCCGTTTCTTTGAAATTCTGTTGTAAGTCATCCGACCTAATGATTCCCAACAAAAGTTTCGAAAAACGTCGTCCGTGACTCGGTTTTTTTAGCACGTACTTCAAACGTCCCAGATTAAGGTTTCCGAATTACGGTCTCGATTTTAAGCACTCTTTCACTATTTTATGCACTCAGTTTCTTTGATATTATATTCTAAATAATCCGGCCTAATGAATCGCCACAAAAGTTTCAATAATTGTCAAACCGTGACTCATTTTTTTAGCACAAACTTCAAACATCCCCGATTAGGGTTTCTGAACTAGGATCTCGATTTTAAGCACTCTTTCACTCTTTTATGCACTAAATTTCTTCGATATTATATTCTAAATCATCCGGCCTAATGAATCGACACAAAAGTTTCAATAATTTTCGAACCGTGACTCATTTTTTTAGCACGGACTTCAAACATCCCAGATTAGGGTTTCTGAATTAGGGTCACGATTTTAAGCACTCTTTTACTTTTTTATGCTCTCCGTTTCTTCAAAATTCTATTCTAAATCATCCGGCCTAATGAATCGCCACAAAAGTTTCAATAATTGTCGAACCGTGACTCATTTTTTTAGCACGGACTTCAAACATCCCAGATTAGGGTTTCTGATTTAGGGTCTCAATTTTAAGCACTCTTTTACTTTTTTATGCTCTTCGTTTCTACGAAATTGTATCCTAAATCATCCGAACTAATGAATTGCCACAAAAGTTTCAATAATTGTCGAACCGTGACTCATTTTTTTAGCACGGACTTCAAACATCCCAGATTAGGGTTTCTGAATAAGGGTCTCGATTTTAATCAATCTTTTACCTTTTTATGTTCTCCATTTCTTCGAAATTCTATTCTAAATCATCCGGCCTAATGATTTGCCAAAAAAGTTTCAATAATTGTCAAACCGTTACTCATTTTTTTAGCACGAACTTCAAACATCCCCGATTAGGGTTTCTGAAGTAAGGTCTCGATTTTAAGCACTCTTTTACGGTTTTATGCACGCCGTTTCTTTGAAATTCTGTTGTAAATCATCCGGCCTAATGATTCCCAACAAAAGTTTCAAAAAACGTCGTCCGTGACTCTATTTTTTTAGCACGTACTTCAAACGTCCCAGATTAAGGTTTCCGAATTATGGTCTCGATTTTAAGCACTCTTTCACTATTTTATGCACTCAGTTTCTTCGATATTATATTCTAAATCATCCGGCCTAATGAATCGCCACAAAAGTTTCAATAATTTTCGAACCGTGACTCATTTTTTTAGCACGGACTTCAAACATCCCAGATTAGGGTTTCTGAATTAGGGTCTCGATTTTTAGCACTCTTTTAATTTTTTATGCTCTCCGTTTCTTTGACATTCTATTCTAAATCATCCGACCTATTGAATCGCCACAAAAGTTTCAATAATTGTCAAACCGTGACTCATTTTTGAGCACAAACTTCAAACATCCCTGATTAGTGTTTCTGAATTTGGGTCTCGATTTTAAGCACTCTTTTACGGTTTTATGTACGACGTTTCTTTGAAATTCTCTTGTAAATCATCCGGCCTAAGGATTCCCAACAAAAGTTTCGAAAAACGTCGTCCGTGACTCTATTTTTTTAGCACGTACTTCAAACGTCTCGGATTAGGGTTTCTAAATTAGGGTCACGATTTTAATTACTTTTTTACCTTTTTATGACCTCCGTTTCTTCGAAATTTTATTCTAAATCATCCGGTTTAATGAATCGCCATAAAAGTTTCAATAATTGTCGAACCGTGACTCATTTTTTTAGCACGGACTTCAAACATCCAAGATTAGGGTTTCTGAATTAGGGTCTTGATTTTAAGCACTCTTTTACGGTTTTATGCACTCCGTTTCTTTGAAAATCTATTGTAAAAAATCCGGCCTAATGATTCCCAACAAAAGTTTCAAAAAACGTCGACCGTGACTCGGTTTTTTTAGCACGTACTTCAAACGTCCCAGATTAAGGTTTCCGAATTACGGTCTCGATTTTAAGCACTCTTTCACTATTTTATGCACTCAGTCTCTTCGATATTATATTCTAAATCATCCGGCCTAATGAATCGCCACAAAAGTTTCAATAATTTTCGAACCGTGACTCATTTTTTTAGCACGGACTTCAAACATCCCAGATTAGGGTTTCTGAATTAGGGTCTCGATTTTAAGCACTCTTTTACTTTTTTATGCTCTCCGTTTCTTCCACATTCAATCCTAAATCATTCGGCCTAATGAATCGCCACAAAAGTTTCAATAATTGTCAAACCGTTACTCATTTTTTTAGCACGAACTTCAAACATCCCCGATTAGGGTTTCTAAATTAGGGTCTCGATTTTAAGCACTCTTTTACGGTTTTCTGCATGCCGTTTCTTTGAAATTCTGTTTTAAATCATCCGGCCAAATGATTCCCAACAAAAGTTTCGAAAAACGTCGTCCGTGACTCTATTTTTTTAGCACGTACTTCAAACGTCTCGGATTAGGGTTTCTAAATTAGGGTCACGATTTTAATTACTTTTTTACCTTTTTATGACCTCCGTTTCTTCGAAATTTTATTCTAAATCATCCGGTTTAATGAATCGCCATAAAAGTTTCAATAATTGTCGAACCGTGACTCATTTTTTTAGCACGGACTTCAAACATCCAAGATTAGGGTTTCTGAATTAGGGTCTTGATTTTAAGCACTCTTTTACGGTTTTATGCACTCCGTTTCTTTGAAAATCTATTGTAAAGCATCCGGCCTAATGATTCCCAACAAAAGTTTCAAAAAACGTCGACCGTGACTCGGTTTTTTTAGCACGTACTTCAAACGTCCCAGATTAAGGTTTCCGAATTATGGTCTCGATTTTAAGCACTCTTTCACTATTTTATGCACTCAGTCTCTTCGATATTATATTCTAAATCATCCGGCCTAATGAATCGCCACAAAAGTTTCAATAATTTTCGAACCGTGACTCATTTTTTTAGCACGGACTTCAAACATCCCAGATTAGGGTTTCTGAATTAGGGTCTCGATTTTAAGCACTCTTTTACTTTTTTATGCTCTCCGTTTCTTCCACATTCAATTCTAAATCATTCGGCCTAATGAATCGCCACAAAAGTTTCAATAATTGTCAAACCGTTACTCATTTTTTTAGCACGAACTTCAAACATCCCCGATTAGGGTTTCTAAATTAGGGTCTCGATTTTAAGCACTCTTTTACGGTTTTATGCACGCCGTTTCTTTGAAATTCTGTTTTAAATCATCCGGCCTAATGATTCCCAACAAAAGTTTCGAAAAACGTCGTCCGTGACTCTATTTTTTTAGCACGTACTTCAAACGTCTCGGATTAGGGTTTCTAAATTAGGGTCACGATTTTAATTACTTTTTTACCTTTTTATGACCTCCGTTTCTTCGAAATTTTATTCTAAATCATCCGGTTTAATGAATCGCCATAAAAGTTTCAATAATTGTCGAACCGTGACTCATTTTTTTAGCACGGACTTCAAACATCCAAGATTAGGGTTTCTGAATTAGGGTCTTGATTTTAAGCACTCTTTTACGGTTTTATGCACTCCGTTTCTTTGAAAATCTATTGTAAAAAATCCGGCCTAATGATTCCCAACAAAAGTTTCAAAAAACGTCGACCGTGACTCGGTTTTTTTAGCACGTACTTCAAACGTCCCAGATTAAGGTTTCCGAATTACGGTCTCGATTTTAAGCACTCTTTCACTATTTTATGCACTCAGTCTCTTCGATATTATATTCTAAATCATCCGGCCTAATGAATCGCCACAAAAGTTTCAATAATTTTCGAACCGTGACTCATTTTTTTAGCACGGACTTCAAACATCCCAGATTAGGGTTTCTGAATTAGGGTCTCGATTTTAAGCACTCTTTTACTTTTTTATGCTCTCCGTTTCTTCGACATTCTAATCTAAATCATCCGGCCTAATGAATCGCCACAAAAGTTTCAATAATTGTCAAACCGTTACAAATTTTTTTAGCACGAACTTCAAACATCCCCGATTAGGGTTTCTGAATTAGGGTCTCGATTTTAAGACCTCTTTTACGGTTTTATGCACGCCGTTTCTTTGAAATTCTGTTTTAAATCATCCGGCCTAATGATTCCCAACAAAAGTTTCGAAAAACGTCGTCGTGACTCTATTTTTTTAGCACGTACTTCAAACGTCCCAGATTAAGGTTTCCGAATTACGGTCTCCATTTTAAGCACTCTTTCACTCTTTTATGCACTCAATTTCTTCGATATTATATTCTAAATCATCCGGCCTAATGAATCGCCACAAAAGTTTCAATAATTTTCGAACCGTGACTCATTTTTTTAGCACGGACTTCAAACATCCCAGATTAGGGTTTTTGAATTCGGGTCTCGATTTTAAGCACTCTTTTATGGTTTTATGCACTCCGTTTTTTTGAAAATATATTGTAAAGCATCCGGCCTAATGATTCCAAACAAAAGTTTCGAAAAACGTCGACCCTGACTCGATTTTTTTAGCACGTACTTCAAACGTCCATGATTAAGGTTTCTGAATTACTGTCTCGATTTTAAGCACTCTTTGACTCTTTTATGCACTCAGTTTCTTCGAAATTCTATTCTAAATCATCCGGCCGAATGAATCGCCACAAAATTTAAATAATTGTCGAACCGTGACTCATTTTTTTAGCACGGACTTCAAACGTCCCAGATTAAGGTTTCCGAATTACGGTCTCGATTTTAAGCACTCTTTCACTCTTTTATGCACTCAGTTTCTTCGAAATTCTATAGTAAATCAACCGGCCTAATGAATCGCCACAAAAAATTTAATAATTGTCGAACCGTGATTCATTTTTTTAGCACGAACTTCAAACATCCCCGATTAGGGTTTCTGAATTAGGGTCTCGATTTTAAGCACTCCTTTACTTTTTTATGCACGCCGGTTTTTTGAAATTCTATTGTAAATCATCCGGCCTAATAATTCCCAACAAAAGTTTCGAAAAACGTCGTCCGTGACTCTATATTTTTAAGCACGTACTTCAAACGTCCCGAATTAGGGTTTCTAAATTAGGGTCACGATTTTAAGCACTCTTTTACTTTTTTATGCTCTCCGTTTATTCGAAATTCTATTCTAAATCACCCGGCCTAATGAATCACCACAAAAGTTTCAATAATTATCGAACGGTGACTCATTTTTTTAGCACGGACTTCAAACATCCCAGATTAGGGTTTCTAAATTAGGGTCTCGATTTTAAGCACTCTTTTACTTTTTTATGCTCTTCGTTTCTTCGAAATTCTATTCTAAATCATCTGGCCTAATGAATCACAACAAAAGTTTCAATAATTGTCGAACCGTGACTCATTTTTTTAGCACGGACTTCAAACATCCAAGATTAGGGTTTCTAAATTAGGGTCTCGATTTTAAGCACTCTTTTATGGTTTTATGCACTCCGTTTTTTTGAAAATATATTGTAAAAAATCCGGCCTAATGATTCCAAACAAAAGTTTCGAAAAACGTCGACCCTGACTCGATTTTTTTAGCACGTACTTCAAACGTCCAAGATTAAGGTTTCCGAATTACGGTCTCAATTTTAAGCACTCTTTCACTCTTTTATGCACTCAGTTTCTTCGAAATTCTATTGTAAATCATCCGGCCTAATGAATCGCCACAAAAGTTTCAATAATTGTCGAACCGTGACTCATTTTTTTAGCACGGACTTCAAACATCCCAGATTAGGGTTTCTGAATTAAGGTCTCGATTTTAAGCACTCTTTTACTTTTTTATGCTCTCCGTTTCTTCGAAATTCTATTCTAAATCATCCGGCCTAATAAATCGCCACAAAAGTTTCAATAATTGTCGAACCGTGACTCATTTTTTTAACACGAACTTCAAACATCCCAGATTAGGGTTTTTGAATTATGGTCTCGATTTTAAGCACTCTTTTACGGTTTTATGCACTTCGTGTCTTTGAAAATCTATTGTAAAGCATCCGGCGTAATGATTCCCAACAAAACTTTCAAAAAACGTCGACCGTGACTCGGTTTTTTTTGCACGTACTTCAAACATTCCAGATTTAGGTTTCCGAATTACGGTCTCGATTTTAAGCACTCTTTCACTCTTTTATGCACTCAGTTTCTTAGAAATTGTATTCTAAATCATCCGGCCTAATGAATCGCCACAAAAGGTTCAATAATTGTCAAACCATGACTCATTTTTTTAGCACGAACTTCAAACATCCCCGATTAGGGTTTCTGAATTAGGGTCTCGATTTTAAGCACTCCTTTACTTTTTTATGCACGCCGGTTTTTTGAAATTCTATTGTAAATCATCCGGCCTAATAATTCCCAACAAAAGTTTCGAAAAACGTCGTCCGTGACTCTATATTTTTAAGCACGTACTTCAAACGTCCCGGATTAGGGTTTCTAAATTAGGGTCACGATTTTAAGCACTCTTTTACTTTTTTATGCTCTCCGTTTATTCGAAATTCTATTCTAAATCACCCGGCCTAATGAATCACCACAAAAGTTTCAATAATTATCGAACCGTGACTCATTTTTTTAGCACGGACTTCAAACATCCCAGATTAGGGTTTCTAAATTAGGGTCTCGATTTTAAGCACTCTTTTACTTTTTTATGCTCTTCGTTTCTTCGAAATTCTATTCTAAATCATCTGGCCTAATGAATCACAACAAAAGTTTCAATAATTGTCGAACCGTGACTCATTTTTTTAGCACGGACTTCAAACATCCAAGATTAGGGTTTCTAAATTAGGGTCTCGATTTTAAGCACTCTTTTATGGTTTTATGCACTCCGTTTTTTTGAAAATATATTGTAAAGCATCCGGCCTAATGATTCCAAACAAAAGTTTCGAAAAACGTCGACCCTGACTCGATTTTTTTAGCACGTACTTCAAACGTCCCAGATTAAGGTTTCTGAATTACGGTCTCGATTTTAAGCACTCTTTGACTCTTTTATGCACTCAGTTTCTTCGAAATTCTATTCTAAATCATCCGGCCTAATGAATCGACACAAAAGTTTCAATAATTGTCGAACCGTGACTCATTTTTTTAGCACGGACTTCAAACATCCCAGATTAGGGTTTCTGAATTAGGGTCTCGATTTTAAGCACTCTTTTACTTTTGTATGCTCTCCGTTTCTTCGAAATTCTATTCTAAATCATCCGGCCTAATGAATCGCCACAAAAGTTTCAATAATTGTCGAACCGTGACTCATTTTTTTAGCACGGACTTCAAACATCCCAGAGTAGGGTTTTTGAATTAGGGTCTTGATTTTAAGCACTCTTTTACTTTTTTATGTTCTCCGTTTCTTCGAAATTCTATTCTAAATCATCCGGCCTAATTAATCGCCACAAAATTTCAATAATTGTCGAACCGTGACTCATTTTTTAGCACGGACTTCAAACGTCCCAGATTAAGGTTTCCGAATTACGGTCTCGATTTTAATCACTCTTTCACTCTTTTATGCACCCAGTTTCTTCGAAATTCTATAGTAAATCAACCGGCCTAATGAATCGCCACAAAAGTTTTAATAATTGTGGAACAGTGATTCATTTTTTTAGCACGGACTTCAAACATCCCAGATTAGGGTTTTTGAATTCGGGTCTCGATTTTAAGCACTCTTTTACGGTTTTATGCACTCCGTTTCTTTGAAATTCTATTGTAAATCATCCGGCCTAATGATTCCAAACAAAAGTTTCGAAAAACGTCGACCGTGACTCGATTTTTTTAGCACGTACTTCAAACGTCCCAGATTAAGGTTTCTGAATTACGGTCTCGATTTTAAGCACTCTTTGACTCTTTTATGCACTCAGTTTCTTCGAAATTCTATTCTAAATCATCCGGCCTAATGAATCGCCACAAAAGTTTCAATAATTGTCGAACCGTGACTCATTTTTTTAGCACGGACTTCAAACATCCCAGATTAGGGTTTCTGAATTAAGGTCTCGATTTTAAGCACTCTTTTACTTTTGTATGCTCTCCGTTTCTTCGAAATTCCATTCTAAATCATCCGGCCTAATGAATCGCCACAAAAGTTTCAATAATTGTCGAACCGTGACTCATTTTTTTAGCACGGACTTCAAACATCCCAGAGTAGGGTTTTTGAATTAGGGTCTTGATTTTAAGCACTCTTTTACTTTTTTATGTTCTCCGTTTCTTCGAAATTCTATTCTAAATCATCCGGCCTAATTAATCGCCACAAAATTTCAATAATTGTCGAACCGTGACTCATTTTTTTAGCACGGACTTCAAACGTCCCAGATTAAGGTTTCCAAATTACGGTCTCGATTTTAAGCACTCTTTCACTCTTTTATGCACTCAGTTTCTTCGAAATTCTATAGTAAATCAACCGGCCTAATGAATCGCCACAAAAGTTTTAATAATTGTCGAACCGTGATTCATTTTTTTAGCACGGACTTCATACATCCCAGATTAGGGTTTTTGAATTCGGGTCTCGATTTTAAGCACTCTTTTACGGTTTTATGCACTCCGTTTCTTTGAAATTCTATTGTAAATCATCCGGCCTAATGATTCCAAACAAAAGTTTCGAAAAACGTCGACCGTGACTCGATTTTTTTAGCACGTACTTCAAACGTCCCAGATTAAGGTTTCTGAATTACGGTCTCGATTTTAAGCACTCTTTGACTCTTTTATGCACTCAGTTTCTTCGAAATTCTATTCTAAATCATCCGGCCTAATGAATCGACACAAAAGTTTCAATAATTGTCGAACCGTGACTCATTTTTTTAGCACGGACTTCAAACATCCCAGATTAGGGTTTCTGAATTAGGGTCTCGATTTTAAGCACTCTTTTACTTTTGTATGCTCTCCGTTTCTTCGAAATTCTATTCTAAATCATCCGGCCGAATGAATCGCCACAAAAGTTTCAATAATTGTCGAACCGTGACTCATTTTTTTAGCACGGACTTCAAACATCCCAGAGTAGGGTTTTTGAATTAGGGTCTTGATTTTAAGCACTCTTTTACTTTTTTATGTTCTCCGTTTCTTCGAAATTCTATTCTAAATCATCCGGCCTAATTAATCGCCAAAAAATTTCAATAATTGTCGAACCGTGACTCATTTTTTTAGCACGGACTTCAAACGTCCCAGATTAAGGTTTCCGAATTACGGTCTCGATTTTAAGCACTCTTTCACTCTTTTATGCACTCAGTTTCTTCGAAATTCTATAGTAAATCAACCGGCCTAATGAATCGCCACAAAAGTTTTAATAATTGTCGAACCGTGATTCATTTTTTTAGCACGGACTTCAAACATCCCAGATTAGGGTTTTTGAATTCGGGTCTCGATTTTAAGCACTCTTTTACGGTTTTATGCACTCAGTTTCTTTGAAATTCTATTGTAAATCATCCGGCCTAATGATTCCAAACAAAAGTTTCGAAAAACGTCGACCGTGACTCGATTTTTTTAGCACGTACTTCAAACGTCCAAGATTAAGGTTTCCGAATTACGGTCTCAATTTTAAGCACTCTTTCACTCTTTTATGCACTCAGTTTCTTCGAAATTCTATTCTAAATCATCCGGCCTAATGAATCGCCACAAAAGTTTCAATAATTGTCGAACCGTGACTCATTTTTTTAGCTCGGACTTCAAACATCCCAGATTAGGGTTTTTGAATTAAGGTCTCGATTTTAAGCACTCTTTTACTTTTTTATGCTCTCCGTTTCTTCGGAATTCTATTCTAAATCATCCGGCCTAATTAATCGCCACAAAAGTTTCAATAATTGTCGAACCGTGACTCATTTTTTTAACACGGACTTCAAACATCCCAGATTAGGGTTTTTGAATTATGGTCTCGATTTTAAGCACTCTTTTACGGTTTTATGCACTTCGTGTCTTTGAAAATCTATTGTAAAGCATCCGGCCTAATGATTCCCAACAAAAGTTTCAAAAAACGTCGACCGTGACTCGGTTTTTTTTGCACGTACTTCAAACATTCCAGATTAAGGTTTCCGAATTACGGTCTCGATTTTAAGCACTCTTTCACTCTTTTATGCACTCAGTTTCTTCGAAATTCTATTGTAAATCATCCGGCCTAATGAATTGCCACAAAAGTTTCAATAATTGTCGAACCGTGACTCATTTTTTTAGCACGGACTTCAAACATCCCAAATTAGGGTTTCTAAATTAAGGTCTCGATTTTAAGCACTCTTTTACTTTTTTATGCTCTCCGTTTCTTCGAAATTCTATTCTAAATCATCCGGCCGAATGAATCGCCACAAAAGTTTCAATAATTGTCGAACCGTGACTCATTTTTTTAGCACAAACTTCAAACATCCCCGATTAGGGTTTCTAAACTAGGATCTCGATTTTACGCACTCTTTTACTGTTTTATGCACGCCGTTTCTTTGAAATTCTGTTGTAAGTCATCCGACCTAATGATTCCCAACAAAAGTTTCGAAAAACGTCGTCCGTGACTCGGTTTTTTTAGCACGTACTTCAAACGTCCCAGATTAAGGTTTCCGAATTACGGTCTCGATTTTAAGCACTCTTTCACTATTTTATGCACTCAGTTTCTTCGATATTATATTCTAAATAATCCGGCCTAATGAATCGCCACAAAAGTTTCAATAATTGTCAAACCGTGACTCATTTTTTTAGCACAAACTTCAAACATCCCCGATTAGGGTTTCTGAACTAGGATCTCGATTTTAAGCACTCTTTCACTCTTTTATGCACTAAATTTCTTCGATATTATATTCTAAATCATCCGGCCTAATGAATCGACACAAAAGTTTCAATAATTTTCGAACCGTGACTCATTTTTTTAGCACGGACTTCAAACATCCCAGATTAGGGTTTCTGAATTAGGGTCACGATTTTAAGCACTCTTTTACTTTTTTATGCTCTCCGTTTCTTCAAAATTCTATTCTAAATCATCCGGCCTAATGAATCGCCACAAAAGTTTCAATAATTGTCGAACCGTGACTCATTTTTTTAGCACGGACTTCAAACATCCCAGATTAGGGTTTCTGATTTAGGGTCTCAATTTTAAGCACTCTTTTACTTTTTTATGCTCTTCGTTTCTACGAAATTGTATCCTAAATCATCCGAACTAATGAATTGCCACAAAAGTTTCAATAATTGTCGAACCGTGAGTCATTTTTTTAGCACGAACTTCAAACATCCCAGATTAGGGTTTCTGAATAAGGGTCTCGATTTTAATCAATCTTTTACCTTTTTTATGTTCTCCATTTCTTCGAAATTCTATTCTAAATCATCCGGCCTAATGATTTGCCAAAAAAGTTTCAATAATTGTCAAACCGTTACTCATTTTTTTAGCACGAACTTCAAACATCCCCGATTAGGGTTTCTGAATTAAGGTCTCGATTTTAAGCACTCTTTTACGGTTTTATGCACGCCGTTTCTTTGAAATTCTGTTGTAAATCATCCGGCCTAATGATTCCCAACAAAAGTTTCAAAAAACGTCGTCCGTGACTCTATTTTTTTAGCACGTACTTCAAACGTCCCAGATTAAGGTTTCCGAATTATGGTCTCGATTTTAAGCACTCTTTCACTATTTTATGCACTCAGTTTCTTCGATATTATATTCTAAATCATCCGGCCTAATGAATCGCCACAAAAGTTTCAATAATTTTCGAACCGTGACTCATTTTTTTAGCACGGACTTCAAACATCCCAGATTAGGGTTTCTGAATTAGGGTCTCGATTTTTAGCACTCTTTTAATTTTTTATGCTCTCCGTTTCTTTGACATTCTATTCTAAATCATCCGACCTATTGAATCGCCACAAAAGTTTCAATAATTGTCAAACCGTGACTCATTTTTGAGCACAAACTTCAAACATCCCTGATTAGTGTTTCTGAATTTGGGTCTCGATTTTAAGCACTCTTTTACGGTTTTATGTACGACGTTTCTTTGAAATTCTCTTGTAAATCATCCGGCCTAAGGATTCCCAACAAAAGTTTCGAAAAACGTCGTCCGTGACTCTATTTTTTTAGCACGTACTTCAAACGTCTCGGATTAGGGTTTCTAAATTAGGGTCACGATTTTAATTACTTTTTTACCTTTTTATGACCTCCGTTTCTTCGAAATTTTATTCTAAATCATCCGGTTTAATGAATCGCCATAAAAGTTTCAATAATTGTCGAACCGTGACTCATTTTTTTAGCACGGACTTCAAACATCCAAGATTAGGGTTTCTGAATTAGGGTCTTGATTTTAAGCACTCTTTTACGGTTTTATGCACTCCGTTTCTTCGAAAATCTATTGTAAAAAATCCGGCCTAATGATTCCCAACAAAAGTTTCAAAAAACGTCGACCGTGACTCGGTTTTTTTAGCACGTACTTCAAACGTCCCAGATTAAGGTTTCCGAATTACGGTCTCGATTTTAAGCACTCTTTCACTATTTTATGCACTCAGTCTCTTCGATATTATATTCTAAATCATCCGGCCTAATGAATCGCCACAAAAGTTTCAATAATTTTCGAACCGTGACTCATTTTTTTAGCACGGACTTCAAACATCCCAGATTAGGGTTTCTGAATTAGGGTCTCGATTTTAAGCACTCTTTTACTTTTTTATGCTCTCCGTTTCTTCCACATTCAATCCTAAATCATTCGGCCTAATGAATCGCCACAAAAGTTTCAATAATTGTCAAACCGTTACTCATTTTTTTAGCACGAACTTCAAACATCCCCGATTAGGGTTTCTAAATTAGGGTCTCGATTTTAAGCACTCTTTTACGGTTTTCTGCACGCCGTTTCTTTGAAATTCTGTTTTAAATCATCCGGCCTAATGATTCCCAACAAAAGTTTCGAAAAACGTCGTCCGTGACTCTATTTTTTTAGCACGTACTTCAAACGTCTCGGATTAGGGTTTCTAAATTAGGGTCACGATTTTAATTACTTTTTTACCTTTTTATGACCTCCGTTTCTTCGAAATTTTATTCTAAATCATCCGGTTTAATGAATCGCCATAAAAGTTTCAATAATTGTCGAACCGTGACTCATTTTTTTAGCACGGACTTCAAACATCCAAGATTAGGGTTTCTGAATTAGGGTCTTGATTTTAAGCACTCTTTTACGGTTTTATGCACTCCGTTTCTTTGAAAATCTATTGTAAAGCATCCGGCCTAATGATTCCCAACAAAAGTTTCAAAAAACGTCGACCGTGACTCGGTTTTTTTAGCACGTACTTCAAACGTCCCAGATTAAGGTTTCCGAATTACGGTCTCGATTTTAAGCACTCTTTCACTATTTTATGCACTCAGTCTCTTCGATATTATATTCTAAATCATCCGGCCTAGTGAATCGCCACAAAAGTTTCAATAATTTTCGAACCGTGACTCATTTTTTTAGCACGGACTTCAAACATCCCAGATTAGGGTTTCTGAATTAGGGTCTCGATTTTAAGCACTCTTTTACTTTTTTATGCTCTCCGTTTCTTCGACATTCTAATCTAAATCATCCGGCCTAATGAATCGCCACAAAAGTTTCAATAATTGTCAAACCGTTACAAATTTTTTTAGCACGAACTTCAAACATCCCCGATTAGGGTTTCTGAATTAGGGTCTCGATTTTAAGACCTCTTTTACGGTTTTATACACGCCGTTTCTTTGAAATTCTGTTTTAAATCATCCGGCCTAATGATTCCCAACAAAAGTTTCGAAAAACGTCGTCGTGACTCTATTTTTTTAGCACGTGCTTCAAACGTCCCAGATTAAGGTTTCCGAATTACGGTCTCCATTTTAAGCACTCTTTCACTCTTTTATGCACTCAATTTCTTCGATATTATATTCTAAATCATCCGGCCTAATGAATAGCCACAAAAGTTTCAATAATTTTCGAACCGTGACTCATTTTTTTAGCACGGACTTCAAACATCCCAGATTAGGGTTTCTGAATTAGGGTCTCGATTTTATGCACTCTTTTACTTTTTTATGCTTTCCGTTTCTTCCACATTCTATTCTAAATCATCCGGCCTAATGAATCGCCACAAAAGTTTCAATAATTGTCAAACCGTGACTCATTTTTTTAGAACGAACTTCAAACATCCCCGATTAGGGTTTCTGAATTAGGGTCTCGATTTTAAGCACTCTTTTACGGTTTTATGCATGCCGTTTCTTTGAAATTCTATTGTAAATCATCCGGCCTAATGATTCCCAACAAAAGTTTCGAAAAACATCGTCCGTGAGTCTATTTGTTTAGCACGTACTTCAAACGTCCCGGATTAGGGTTTCTGAATTAGTGTCACGATTTTAAGCACTCTTTTACTTTTTTATGCTCCCCGTTTCTATTCTAAATTATCCGGCCTAATGAATCGCCACAAAAGTTTCAATAATTGTCGAACCGTGACTCATTTTTTTAGCACGGACTTCAAACATCATAGATTAGGGTTTTTGAATTAGGGTCTCGATTTTAAGCACTCTTTTACGGTTTTATGCACTCCGTTTCTTTGAAAATCTATTGTAAAGCATCCGGCCTAATGATTCCCAACAAAAGTTTCAAAAAACGTGGACCGTGACTCGGTTTTTTTAGCACGTACTTCAAACGTCCCAGATTAAGGTTTTCGAATTACGGTCTCGATTTTAAGCACTCTTTCACTCTTTTATGCACTCAGTTTCTTCGAAATTATATTCTAAATCATCCGGCCTAATGAATCGCAGCAAAAGTTTCAATAATTGTCGAACCGTGTCTCATTTTTTTAGCACGGACATCAAACATCCCAGATTAGGGTTTCTGAATTAGGGTCACGATTTTAAGCACTCTTTTACTTTTTTATGCTCTCCGTTTCTTCGAAATTCTATAATAAATCATCCGGCCTATTGAATCGCCACAAAAGTTTCAATAATTGTCAAACCGTGACTCATTTTTTTAGCACGGACTTCAAACATCCCAGATTAAGGTTTCTGAATCAGGGTCTCGATTTTAAGCACTCTTTTACGGTTTTATGCACTCCGTTTCTTTGACAATCTATTGTAAAGCATCCGGCCTAATGATTCCCAACAAAAGTTTCAAAAAACGTGGACCGTGACTCGGTTTTTTTAGCACGTACTTCAAATGTCCCAGATTAAGGTTTTCGAATTACGGTCTCGATTTTAAGCACTCTTTCACTCTTTTATGCACTCAGTTTCTTCGAAATTATATTCTAAATCATCCGGCCTAATGAATCGCCACAAAAGTTTCAATAATTGTCGAATCGTGTCTCATTTTTTTAGCACGGACTTCAAACATCCCAGATTAGGGTTTCTGAATTAGGGTCTCGATTTTAAGCACTCTTTTACTTTTTTATGCTCTTCGTTTCTTCGAAATTCTATTCTAAATCATCCGGCCTAATGAATCGCCACAAAAGTTTCAATAATTGTCAAACCGTGACTCATTTTATTAGCACAAACTTCAAACATCCCCGATTAGGGTTTCTGAATTAGGGTCTCGATTTTAAGCACTCTTTTACGGTTTTAAGCACGCCGTTTCTTTGAAATTCTATTGTAAATCACCCGGCCTAATGATTCCCAACAAAAGTTTCGAAAAACATCGTCCGTGACTCTATTTTTTTAGCACGTACTTCAAACGTCTCGGATTAGGGTTTCTGAATTAGGGTCACGATTTTAAGCACTCTTTTACATTTTTATGCTCTCTGTTTCTTCGAAATTCTATAATAAATCATCCGGCCTAATGAATCGCCACAAAAGTTTCAATAATTGTCGAACCGTGACTCATTTTTTTAGCACGGACTTCAAACATCCCAGATTAGGGTTTCTGAATTAGGGTCTCGATTTTAAGCACTCTTTTACGGTTTTATGCACTCCGTTTCTTTGAAAATCTATTGTAAAGCATCCGGCCTAATGATTCCCAACAAAAGTTTCAAAAAACGTGGACCGTGACACGGTTTTTTTAGCACGTACTTCAAATGTCCCAGATTAAGGTTTTCGAATTACGGTCTCGATTTTAAGCACTCTTTTACATTTTAATGCTCTCTGTTTCTTCGAAATTATATTCTAAATCATCCGGCCTAATGAATCGCCACAAAAGTTTCAATAATTGTCGAACCGTGACTCATTTGTTTAGCACGGACCTCAAACATCCCAGATTAGGGTTTCTGAATTAGGGTCTCGATTTTAAGCACTCTTTTACTTTTTTATGCTCTCTGTTTCTTCGAAATTCTATTCTAAATCATCCGGCCTAATGAATCGCCACAAAAGTTTCAATAATTGTCAAACCGTGACTCATTTTTTTAGCACGAACTTCAAACATCCCCGATTAGGGTTTCTGAATTAGGGTCTCGATTTTAAGCACTCTTTTATGGTTTTATGCACGCCGTTTCTTTGAAATTTTGTTGTAAATCATCCGGCCTAATGATTCCCAACAAAAGTTTCGAAAAACATCGTCAGTGACTCTAGTTTTTTAGCAAGTTCTTCAAACGTCCCAGATTAGGGTTTCTGAATTAGGGTCACGATTTTAAGCACTATTTTACTTTTCTATGCTCTCCGTTTCTTCGAAATTCTATTCTAAATCATCCGGCCTAATAATTTGCAAAAAAGTTTCGAGAAACGTCGACCGTGACTCGGTTTTTTTAGCACGTACTTCAAACGTTCCATATTAAGGTTTTCGAATTAGGGTCTCGATTTTAAGCACTCTTTCACTCTTTTATGCACTTTGTTTCTTCAAAATTATATTCTAAATCATCCGGCCAAATGATTCCCGAAAAAAGTTTCGAAAAACGTTGACCGTGACTCAGTTTTTTTTAGCACATACTTCAAATGTCCCAGATTAGGGTTTCTGAATTATGGTCTCGATTTTAAGCACTCTTTTAGTTTTTAATGTTTTCCGTTTCTTCGAAATTCTATTCTAAATCATCCGGCCTAATGATTCGCCACAAAAGTTTCAATAATTGTCGAACCGTGACTCATTTTTTTAGCACGTATTTCAAACATCCCAGATTAGGGTTTCTGAATTAGGGTCTCGATTTTAAGCACTCTTTCACTCTTTTATGCACTAAGTTTCTTCGAAATTATATTCTAAATCATCCGACCTAAAGATCCGCTACAAAAGTTTCCAAAATAGTCGAACCGCGACTCATTTTTTTAGCAAGGACTTCAAACGTCCGAGATTAGGGTCTCAATTTTAAGCACTATTTTACTGTTTTATGCACTCCGTTTCTTCAAAATTCTATTGTAAATCATCCTGCCTAATGATTTCCAACAATAGTTTAGAAAAACGTCGACCGTGACTCGATTTTTTTAGCGCATACTTCAAACGCCCCATATTAAGGTTTCTGAATTAGGGTCTCAATTTTAACCACTCTTTCACTGTTTTATGCACTCCCTTTCTTTGAATTTATATTCTATATCATCCGACCAAATGATTCCCCAAAAAAGTTTCAAAAAAAGTTGACCGTGACTCGGTTTTTTTAGCACCTACTTCAAACGTCCCTTATTAAGGTTTCCGAATTACGGTCTCGATTTTAAGCACTCTTTCACTCTTTCATGCACTCCGTTTCTTCGAAATTATATTCTAAATCATCCGGCCTAAAGATTCACCACAAATGTTTCGAAAAACGTCGACCGTGACTCAGTTTTTTTAGCACGTACTTCAAACGTCCCAGATTAAGGTTTCCAAATTAGGGTCTCGATTCTAAGCACTCTTTTACTGTTTATGCCCTCCGTTTCTTCGAAATTCTATTCTAAATCATCAGGCCTAATGATTCGCAACAAATGTTTCAAAAATCGTCGAACCGTGACTCATTTTTTTACCACGTACTTCAAACGTCCCAGATTAAGGTTTCCGAATGACGGTCTCGAATTTAAGCACTCTTTTACTGTTTTATGCTCTCCGTTTCTTCGAAATTCGATTCTAAATAATCAGGCTGAATGATTCGCCACAAAAGTATCAAAAAATGTTTACCGTGACTCGGTTTTTTTACCACGTACTTCAAACATCCCAGATTAAGGTTTCTGAATTAGGGTCTCGATTTTAAGAACTCTTTCACTGTTTTATGCACTTTGTTTCTACGAAATTCTATTCTAAATCATCCGGCCTAAAGATTCGCCACAAAAGTTTCAAAAATCGTCGAACCGTGACTCATTTTTTTAGCTCGAACTTCAAACATCCTAGATTAGTGTTTCTGAATTAGGGTCACGATTTTAAGCATCTTTTACCGTTTTATTCACTCCGTTTCTTCGAAATTCTATTGTAAATCATCCAGCCTAATGATTCCCAACAAAAGTTTCGAAAAACGTTGACCGTGAATCGGTTTTGTTAGCACGTACTTCAAACGTCTCAGATTAAGGTTTCCGAATTACGGTCTCGAATTTAATCACTCTTTCACTCTTTTATGCACTCCGTTTCTATGAAATTATATTCTAAATCATTCGGCCTAATGATTCCCCAAAAAAGTTTCGAAAAACGTCGACCGTTACTCGGTTTTTTAGCACGTACTTCAAACGTCCCAGATTAGGGTTTCTGAATTATGGTCTCGATTTTAAGCACTCTTTCACTGTTTTATGCACTCTGTTTCTTCGAAATTCTATTCTAAATCATCCGGCCTAATGATTCCAAACAAAAGTTTTGAAAAACGTCGTTCGTGACTCTGTTTTTTAAGCACGTACTTCAAACGTCCTAGATTAAGGTTTCTGAATTAGGGTCTCGATTTTAAGCTCTATTTCACTATTTTATGCACTTCGTTTCTTCGAAATTCTATTCTAAATGATCAGGCCTAAAGATTCGCCACAAAAGTTTCAAAATCGTGAACCGTGACTAATTTTTTATCACGGACTTCAAACGTCCCAGACTAGAGTTTCTAAATTAGGGTCTCGATTTTAAGCACTATTTTACTTTTTTATGCACTCCGTTTCTTCGAAATTGTATTGTAAATCATCCGGCCTAATGATTCCCCAAAAAAGTTTCAAAAAACGTCGAACATGACTCGATTTTTTTAGCACGTACTTCAAACATCCCAGATTAGGGTTTCTGAATTATGGTCTCGATTTTAAGCACTCTTTCACTGTCTTATGCACTCTATTTCTTCAAAATTCTATTCTAAATCATCCGGCCTAATGATTACAAACAAAAGTTTTGAAAAACGTCATTCGTGACTCTGTTTTTTTAGCACGTACTTCAAACGTCCCAGATTAAGGTTTTTGAATTAGGATCTCGATTTTAAGACCTATTTCACTATTTTATGCACTTCGTTTCTTCGAAATTCTATTCTAAATCATCCGGCCTAAAGATTGCCACAAAAGTTTCAAAAATCGTCGAACCGTGACTCATTTTTTTAGAACGGACTTCAACGTCCCAGATTAGGGTTTCTGAATTAGGGCCTCGATTTTAAGCATTCTGTCACTGTTTTATGCACTTCGCTTCTTCGACATTCTATTCTAAATTTTCCGGCCTAAAGATTCCCCAACAAAAGTTTCGAAAAACGTCGACCGTGACTCGTTTTTTTATACGTACTTCAAACGTCCCAGATTAAGGTTTCTGAATTAAGGTCTGGATTTTAAGCACTCTTTCACTGTTTTATGCATTCGGTTTCTTTGAAATTATATTCTAAATCATCCGGCCTAATGATTCCCCAAAAAAGTTTCAAAAAATGTCGACAGTGACTCGGTTTTTTTAGCATGTACTTCAAACGTCCAAGATTAAGGTTTCCGAATTAGGGTCTCGATTTTAAGCACTTTTTTACTGTTTATGCTCTTCGTTTCTTCGAAATTCTATTCTGAATCATCCGGCCTAATGATTCCCCAAAAAAGTTTCAAAAAACGTCGACCGTGACTCGATTTTTTTAGCACGTACTTCAAACGTCCCAGATTAAGGTTTCCGAATTACGGTCTCGATTTTAAGCACTTTCAGTGTCTTATGCACTATGTTTCTTTGAAATTATATTCTAAATCATCCGCCCTAATGATCCCCAAAAAAGTTTAAAAAAACATCGACCGTGACTCGATTTTTTTAGCACGTACCTCAAACGTCCCAGATTAAGGTTTCCGAATTACGGTCTCGATTTTAAGACCTATTTCACTATTTTATGCACTTCGTTTCTTCGAAATTCTATTCTAAATCATCCGGCCTAATGATTCAAAACAAAAGTTTCAAAAATCGTCGAACCGTGACTCATTTTTTTAGAACGGACTTCAAACGTCCCAGATTAGGGTTTCTGAATTAGGGCCTCGATTTTAAGCATTCTATCACTGTTTTATGCACTTCGCTTTTTCGACATTCTATTCTAAATTTTCCGGCCTAAAGATTCCCCAACAAAAGTTTCGAAAAACGTCGACCGTGACTCGGTTTTTTTAGCACGTACTTCAAACGTCCCAGATTAAGGTTTCTGAATTAGGGTCTGGATTTTAAGCACTCTTTCACTGTTTTATGCATTCCGTTTCTTCGAAATTATATTCTAAATCATCCAGCCTAATGATTCCCCAAAAAAGTTTCAAAAAATGTCGACAGTGAGTCGGTTTTTTTAGCATGTACTTCAAACGTCCAAGATTAAGGTTTCCGAATTAGGGTCTCGATTTTAAGCACTTTTTTACTGTTTATGCTCTTCGTTTCTTCGAAATTCTATTCTGAATCATCCGGCCTAATGATTCCCCAAAAAAGTTTCAAAAAACGTCGAACGTGACTCGATTTTTTTAGCACGTACTTCAAACGTCCCAGATTAAGGTTTCCGAATTACGGTCTCGATTTTAAGCACTTTCACTGTCTTATGCACTCTGTTTCTTCGAAATTATATTCTAAATCATCCGGCCTAATGATCCCCAAAAAAGTTTCAAAAAACGTCGACCGTGACTCGATTTTTTTAGCACGTACTTCAAACGTCCCAGATTAAGGTTTCCGAATTACGGTCTCGATTTTAAGAAAAACGTCGACCGTGAATCGGTTTTTTTAGCACGTACTTCAAATGTCCCAGATTAAGGTTTCTTAATTAGGGTCTGGATTTTAAGCACTCTTTCGCTGTCTTATGCACTCTGTTTCTTCGAAATTATATTCTAAATCATCCGGCCTAATGATCACCAAAAAAGTTTCAGAAAACGTCGACCGTGACTCGATTTTTTTAGCATGTACTTCAAACGTCCCAGATTAAGGTTTCGGAATTACGGTCTCGATTTTAAGCACCTTTTTACTGTTTATGCTCTCCGTTTCTTCGAAATTCTATTCTGAATCATCCGGCCTAATGATTCCCCAAAAAAGTTTCAAAAAACGTCGACCGTGACTCGATTTTTTTAGCACGTACTTCAAACGTCCCAGATTAAGGTTTCCGAATTACGGTCTCGATTTTAAGCACTTTCACTGTCTTATGCACTCTGTTTCTTCGAAATTCTATTCTAAATCATCCGGCCTAATGATTCCAAACAAAAGTTTCGTAAAACGTCGTCCGTGACTCGGTTTTTTTAGCACGTACTTCAAACGTCCCAGATTAAGGTTTCCGAATTAGGGTCTCGATTTTAAGCACTCTTTCACTGTTTTATGCACTTCGCTTCTTCGACATTCTATTCTAAATTTTCCGGCCTAAAGATTCCCCAACAAAAGTTTCGAAAAACGTCGACCGTGACTCGGTTTTTTTAGCACGTACTTCAAACGTCCCAGATTAAGGTTTCCGAATTACGGTCTCAATTTTAAGAACTCTTTCACTCTTTTATGCCCTCAGTTTCTTCGAAATTATATTCTAAATCATCCGGCCTAATGATTCCCCAAAAAAGTTTCAAAAAACGTCGAACATGACTCGATTTTTTTAGCACGTACTTCAAACATCCCAGATTAGGGTTTCTGAATTATGGTCTCGATTTTAAGCACTCTTTCACTGTCTTATGCACTCTATTTCTTCAAAATTCCATTCTAAATCATCCGGCCTAATGATTACAAACAAAAGTTTTGAAAAACGTCGTTCGTGTCTCTGTTTTTTTAGCACGTACTTCAAACGTTTCAGATTAAGGTTTTTGAATTAAGGTCTCGATTTTAAGACCTATTTCACTATTTTATGCACTTCGTTTCTTCGAAATTCTATTCTAAATCATCCGGCCTAAAGATTGCCACAAAAGTTTCAAAAATCGTCGAACCGTGACTCATTTCTTTAGAACGGACTTCAAACGTCCCAGATTAGAGTTTCTTAATTAGGGCCTCGATTTTAAGCATTCTTTTACTGTTTTATGCACTCCGTTTCTTTGAAATTCTATTGTAAATCATCCAGCCTAATGATTACCAACAAAAGTTTCGAAAAACGTCGACCGTGAATCGGTTTTTTTAGCACGTACTTCAAATGTCCCAGATTAAGGTTTCTTAATTAGGGTCTGGATTTTAAGCACTCTTTCGCTGTCTTATGCACTCTGTTTCTTCGAAATTATATTCTAAATCATCCGGCCTAATGATCACCAAAAAAGTTTCAGAAAACGTCGACCGTGACTCGATTTTTTTAGCATGTACTTCAAACGTCCCAGATTAAGGTTTCGGAATTACGGTCTCGATTTTAAGCACCTTTTTACTGTTTATGCTCTCCGTTTCTTCGAAATTCTATTCTGAATCATCCGGCCTAATGATTCCCCAAAAAAGTTTCAAAAAACGTCGACCGTGACAGGATTTTTTTAGCACGTACTTCAAACGTCCCAGATTAAGGTTTCCGAATTATGGACTCGATTTTAAGCACTTTCACTGTCTTATGCACTCTGTTTCTTCGAAATTCTATTCTAAATCATCCGGCCTAATGATTCCAAACAAAAGTTTCGTAAAACGTCGTCCGTGACTCGGTTTTTTTAGCACGTACTTCAAACGTCCCAGATTAAGGTTTCCGAATTAGGGTCTCGATTTTAAGCACTCTTTCACTGTTTTATGCACTTCGCTTCTTCGACATTCTATTCTAAATTTTCCGGCCTAAAGATTCCCCAACAAAAGTTTCGAAAAACGTCGACCGTGACTCGGTTTTTTTAGCACGTACTTCAAACGTCCCAGATTAAGGTTTCCGAATTACGGTCTCAATTTTAAGAACTCTTTCACTCTTTTATGCCCTCAGTTTCTTCGAAATTATATTCTAAATCATCCGGCCTAATGATTCCCCAAAAAAGTTTCAAAAAACGTCGAACATGACTCGATTTTTTTAGCACGTACTTCAAACATCCCAGATTAGGGTTTCTGAATTATGGTCTCGATTTTAAGCACTCTTTCACTGTCTTATGCACTCTATTTCTTCAAAATTCCATTCTAAATCATCCGGCCTAATGATTACACACAAAAGTTTTGAAAAACGTCGTTCCTGTCTCTGTTTTTTTAGCACGTACTTCAAACGTTTCAGATTAAGGTTTTTGAATTAGGGTCTCGATTTTAAGACCTATTTCACTATTTTATGCACTTCGTTTCTTCGAAATTCTATTCTAAATCATCCGGCCTAAAGATTGCCACAAAAGTTTCAAAAATCGTCGAACCGTGACTCATTTCTTTAGAACGGACTTCAAACGTCCCAGATTAGAGTTTCTGAATTAGGGCCTCGATTTTAAGCATTCTTTTACTGTTTTATGCACTCCGTTTCTTTGAAATTCTATTGTAAATCATCCAGCCTAATGATTACCAACAAAAGTTTCGAAAAACGTCGACCGTGAATCGGTTTTTTTAGCACGTACTTCAAATGTCCCAGATTAAGGTTTCTTAATTAGGGTCTGGATTTTAAGCACTCTTTCGCTGTTTTATGCATTCCGTTTCTTCGAAATTATATTCTAAATCATCCGGCCTAATGATTCCCCAAAAAAGTTTCAAAAAATGTCGACAGTGACTCGGTTTTTTTAGCATGTACTTCAAAGGTCCAAGAATAAGGTTTCCGAATTAGGGTCTCGATTTTAAGCACTTTTTTACTGTTTATGCTCTCCGTTTCTTCGAAATTCTATTCTGAATCATCCGGCCTAATGATTCCCCAAAAAAGTTTCAAAAAACGTCGACCGTGACTCGATTTTTTTAGCACGTTCTTCAAACGTCCCAGATTAAGGTTTCCGAATTACGGACTCGATTTTAAGCACTTTCACTGTCTTATGCACTCTGTTTCTTCGAAATTCTATTCTAAATCATCCGGCCTAATGATTCCAAACAAAAGTTTCGAAAAACGTCGTCCGTGACTCGGTTTTTTTAGCACGTACTTCAAACGTCCCAGATTAAGGTTTCCGAATTAGGGTCTCGATTTTAAGCACTCTTTCACTGTTTTATGCACTTCGCTTCTTCGAAATTCTATTCTAAATTTTCCGGCCTAAAGATTCCCCAACAAAAGTTTCGAAAAACGTCGACCGTGACTCGGTTTTTTTAGCACGTACTTCAAACGTCCCAGATTAAGGTTTCCGAATTACGGTCTCAATTTTAAGAACTCTTTCTCTCTTTTATGCCCTCAGTTTCTTCGAAATTATATTCTAAATCATCCGGCCTAATGATTCCCCAAAAAAGTTTCGAAAAACGTCGAACATGACTTGATTTTTTTAGCACGTACTTCAAACATCCCAGATTAGGGTTTCTGAATTATGGTCTCGATTTTAAGCACTCTTTCACTGTCTTATGCACTCTATTTCTTCAAAATTCGATTCTAAATCATCCGGCCTAATGATTACAAACAAAAGTTTTGAAAAACCTCGTTCGTGACTCTGTTTTTTTAGCACGTACTTCAAACGTCTCAGATTAAGGTTTTTGAATTAGGGTCTCGATTTTAAGACCTATTTCACTATTTTATGCACTTCGTTTCTTCGAAATTCTATTCTAAATCATCCGGCCTAAAGATTGCCACAAAAGTTTCAAAAATCGTCGAACCGTGACTCATTTCTTTAGAACGGACTTCAAACGTCCCAGATTAGGGTTTCTGAATTAGGGCCTCGATTTTAAGCATTCTTTTACTGTTTTATGCACTCCGTTTCTTTGAAATTCTATTGTAAATCATCCAGCCTAATGATTACCAACAAAAGTTTCGAAAAACGTCGACCGTGAATCGGTTTTTTTAGCACGTACTTCAAACGTCCCAGATTAAGGTTTCTTAATTAGGGTCTGGATTTTAAGCACTCTTTCACTGTTTTATGCATTCCGTTTCTTCGAAATTATATTCTAAATCATCCGGCCTAATGATTCCCCAAAAAAGTTTCAAAAAATGTCGACAGTGACTCGGTTTTTTTAGCATGTACTTCAAACGTCCAAGATTAAGGTTTCCGAATTAGGGTCTCGATTTTAAGAACTTTTTTACTGTTTATGCTCTCCGTTTCTTCGAAATTCTATTCTGAATCATCCGGCCTAATGATTCCCCAAAAAAGTTTCAAAAAACGTCGACCGTGACTCGATTTTTTTAGCACGTACTTCAAACGTCCCAGATTAAGGTTTCCGAATTACGGTCTCGATTTTAAGCACTTTCACTGTCTTATGCACTCTGTTTCTTCGAAATTCTATTCTAAATCATCCGGCCTAATGATTACAAACAAAAGTTTCGAAAAACGTCGTCCGTGACTCGGTTTTTTTAGCACGTACTTCAAACGTCCCAGATTAAGGTTTCTGAATTAGGGTCTCCATTTTAAGCACTCTTTCACTGTTTTATGCACTTCGCTTCTTCGACATTCTATTCTAAATTTTCCGGCCTAAAGATTCCCCAACAAAAGTTTCGAAAAACGTCGACCGTGACTCGGTTTTTTTAGCACGTACTTCAAACGTCCCAGATTAAGGTTTCCGAATTACGGTCTCAATTTTAAGAACTCTTTCACTCTTTTATGCCCTCAGTTTCTTCGAAATTATATTCTAAATCATCCGGCCTAATGATTCCACAAAAAAGTTTCAAAAAACGTCGAACATGACTTGATTTTTTTAGCACGTACTTCAAACATCCCAGATTAGGGTTTCTGAATTATGGTCTCGATTTTAAGCACTCTTTCACTGTCTTATGCACTCTATTTCTTCAAAATTCTATTCTAAATCATCCGGCCTAATGATTACAAACAAAAGTTTTGAAAAACGTCGTTCGTGACTCTGTTTTTTTAGCACGTACTTCAAACGTCCCAGATTAAGGTTTTTGAATTAGGGTCTCGATTTTAAGACCTATTTCACTATTTTATGCACTTCGTTTCTTCGAAATTCTATTCTAAATCATCCGGCCTAAAGATTGCCACAAAAGTTTCAAAAATCGTCGAACCGTGACTCATTTCTTTAGAACGGACTTCAAACGTCCCAGATTAGGGTTTCTGAATTAGGGCCTCGATTTTAAGCATTCTTTTACTGTTTTATGCACTCCGTTTCTTTGAAATTCTATTGTAAATCATCCAGCCTAATGATTACCAACAAAAGTTTCGAAAAACGTCGACCGTGAATCGGTTTTTTTAGCACGTACTTCAAACGTCCCAGATTAAGGTTTCTTAATTAGGGTCTGGATTTTAAGAACTCTTTCACTGTTTTATGCATTCCGTTTCTTCGAAATTATATTCTAAATCATCCGGCCTAATGATTCCCCAAAAAAGTTTCAAAAAATGTCGACAGTGACTCGGTTTTTTTAGCATGTACTTCAAACGTCCAAGACTAAGGTTTCCGAATTAGGGTCTCGATTTTAAGAACTTTTTTTACTGTTTATGCTCTCCGTTTCTTCGAAATTCTATTCTGAATCATCCGGCCTAATGATTCCCCAAAAAAGTTTCAAAAAACGTCGACCGTGACTCGATTTTTTTAGCACGTACTTCAAACGTCCCAGATTAAGGTTTCCGAATTACGGTCTCGATTTTAAGCACTTTCACTGTCTTATGCACTCTGTTTCTTCGAAATTCTATTCTAAATCATCCGGCCTAATGATTACAAACAAAAGTTTCGAAAAACGTCGTCCGTGACTCGGTTTTTTTAGCACGTACTTCAAACGTCCCAGATTAAGGTTTCTGAATTAGGGTCTCCATTTTAAGCACTCTTTCACTGTTTTATGCACTTCGCTTCTTCGACATTCTATTCTAAATTTTCCGGCCTAAAGATTCCCCAACAAAAGTTTCGAAAAACGTCGACCGTGACTCGGTTTTTTTAGCACGTACTTCAAACGTCCCAGATTAAGGTTTCCGAATTACGGTCTCAATTTTAAGAACTCTTTCACTCTTTTATGCCCTCAGTTTCTTCGAAATTATATTCTAAATCATCCGGCCTAATGATTCCACAAAAAAGTTTCAAAAAACGTCGAACATGACTCGATTTTTTTAGCACGTACTTCAAACATCCCAGATTAGGGTTTCTGAATTATGGTCTCGATTTTAAGCACTCTTTCACTGTCTTATGCACTCTATTTCTTCAAAATTCTATTCTAAATCATCCGGCCTAATGATTACAAACAAAAGTTTTGAAAAACGTCGTTCGTGACTCTGTTTTTTTAGCACGTACTTCAAACGTCCCAGATTAAGGTTTTTGAATTAGGGTCTCGATTTTAAGACCTATTTCACTATTTTATGCACTTCGTTTCTTCGAAATTCTATTCTAAATCATCCGGCCTAAAGATTGCCACAAAAGTTTCAAAAATCGTCGAACCGTGACTCATTTCTTTAGAACGGACTTCAAACGTCCCAGATTAGGGTTTCTGAATTAGGGCCTCGATTTTAAGCATTCTTTTACTGTTTTATGCACTCCGTTTCTTTGAAATTCTATTGTAAATCATCCAGCCTAATGATTACCAACAAAAGTTTCGAAAAACGTCGACCGTGAATCGGTTTTTTTAGCACGTACTTCAAACGTCCCAGATTAAGGTTTCTTAATTAGGGTCTGGATTTTAAGCACTCTTTCACTGTTTTATGCATTCCGTTTCTTCGAAATTATATTCTAAATCATCCGGCCTAATGATTCCCCAAAAAAGTTTCAAAAAATGTCGACAGTGACTCGGTTTTTTTAGCATGTACTTCAAACGTCCAAGATTAAGGTTTCCGAATTAGGGTCTCGATTTTAAGAACTTTTTTACTGTTTATGCTCTCCGTTTCTTCGAAATTCTATTCTGAATCATCCGGCCTAATGATTCCCCAAAAAAGTTTCAAAAAACGTCGACCGTGACTCGATTTTTTTAGCACGTACTTCAAACGTCCCAGATTAAGGTTTCCGAATTACGGTCTCGATTTTAAGCACTTTCACTGTCTTATGCACTCTGTTTCTTCGAAATTCTATTCTAAATCATCCGGCCTAATGATTACAAACAAAAGTTTCGAAAAACGTCGTCCGTGACTCGGTTTTTTTAGCACGTACTTCAAACGTCCCAGATTAAGGTTTCTGAATTAGGGTCTCCATTTTAAGCACTCTTTCACTGTTTTATGCACTTCGCTTCTTCGACATTCTATTCTAAATTTTCCGGCCTAAAGATTCCCCAACAAAAGTTTCGAAAAACGTCGACCGTGACTCGGTTTTTTTAGCACGTACTTCAAACGTCCCAGATTAAGGTTTCCGAATTACGGTCTCAATTTTAAGAACTCTTTCACTCTTTTATGCCCTCAGTTTCTTCGAAATTATATTCTAAATCATCCGGCCTAATGATTCCACAAAAAAGTTTCAAAAAACGTCGAACATGACTCGATTTTTTTAGCACGTACTTCAAACATCCCAGATTAGGGTTTCTGAATTATGGTCTCGATTTTAAGCACTCTTTCACTGTCTTATGCACTCTATTTCTTCAAAATTCTATTCTAAATCATCCGGCCTAATGATTACAAACAAAAGTTTTGAAAAACGTCGTTCGTGACTCTGTTTTTTTAGCACGTACTTCAAACGTCCCAGATTAAGGTTTTTGAATTAGGGTCTCGATTTTAAGACCTATTTCACTATTTTATGCACTTCGTTTCTTCGAAATTCTATTCTAAATCATCCGGCCTAAAGATTGCCACAAAAGTTTCAAAAATCGTCGAACCGTGACTCATTTCTTTAGAACGGACTTCAAACGTCCCAGATTAGGGTTTCTGAATTAGGGCCTCGATTTTAAGCATTCTTTTACTGTTTTATGCACTCCGTTTCTTTGAAATTCTATTGTAAATCATCCAGCCTAATGATTACCAACAAAAGTTTCGAAAAACGTCGACCGTGAATCGGTTTTTTTAGCACGTACTTCAAACGTCCCAGATTAAGGTTTCTTAATTAGGGTCTGGATTTTAAGCACTCTTTCACTGTTTTATGCATTCCGTTTCTTCGAAATTATATTCTAAATCATCCGGCCTAATGATTCCCCAAAAAAGTTTCAAAAAATGTCGACAGTGACTCGGTTTTTTTAGCATGTACTTCAAACGTCCAAGATTAAGGTTTCCGAATTAGGGTCTCGATTTTAAGAACTTTTTTACTGTTTATGCTCTCCGTTTCTTCGAAATTCTATTCTGAATCATCCGGCCTAATGATTCCCCAAAAAAGTTTCAAAAAACGTCGACCGTGACTCGATTTTTTTAGCACGTACTTCAAACGTCCCAGATTAAGGTTTCCGAATTACGGTCTCGATTTTAAGCACTTTCACTGTCTTATGCACTCTGTTTCTTCGAAATTCTATTCTAAATCATCCGGCCTAATGATTACAAACAAAAGTTTCGAAAAACGTCGTCCGTGACTCGGTTTTTTTAGCACGTACTTCAAACGTCCCAGATTAAGGTTTCTGAATTAGGGTCTCCATTTTAAGCACTCTTTCACTGTTTTATGCACTTCGCTTCTTCGAAATTCTATTCTAAATTTTCCGGCCTAAAGATTCCCCAACAAAAGTTTCGAAAAACGTCGACCGTGACTCGGTTTTTTTAGCACGTACTTCAAACGTCCCAGATTAAGGTTTCCGAATTACGGTCTCAATTTTAAGAACTCTTTCACTCTTTTATGCCCTCAGTTTCTTCGAAATTATATTCTAAATCATCCGGCCTAATGATTCCACAAAAAAGTTTCAAAAAACGTCGAACATGACTTGATTTTTTTAGCACGTACTTCAAACATCCCAGATTAGGGTTTCTGAATTATGGTCTCGATTTTAAGCACTCTTTCACTGTCTTATGCACTCTATTTCTTCAAAATTCTATTCTAAATCATCCGGCCTAATGATTACAAACAAAAGTTTTGAAAAACGTCGTTCGTGACTCTGTTTTTTTAGCACGTACTTCAAACGTCCCAGATTAAGGTTTTTGAATTAGGGTCTCGATTTTAAGACCTATTTCACTATTTTATGCACTTCGTTTCTTCGAAATTCTATTCTAAATCATCCGGCCTAAAGATTGCCACAAAAGTTTCAAAAATCGTCGAACCGTGACTCATTTCTTTAGAACGGACTTCAAACGTCCCAGATTAGGGTTTCTGAATTAGGGCCTCGATTTTAAGCATTCTTTTACTGTTTTATGCACTCCGTTTCTTTGAAATTCTATTGTAAATCATCCAGCCTAATGATTACCAACAAAAGTTTCGAAAAACGTCGACCGTGAATCGGTTTTTTTAGCACGTACTTCAAACGTCCCAGATTAAGGTTTCTTAATTAGGGTCTGGATTTTAAGCACTCTTTCACTGTTTTATGCATTCCGTTTCTTCGAAATTATATTCTAAATCATCCGGCCTAATGATTCCCCAAAAAAGTTTCAAAAAATGTCGACAGTGACTCGGTTTTTTTAGCATGTACTTCAAACGTCCAAGATTAAGGTTTCCGAATTAGGGTCTCGATTTTAAGAACTTTTTTACTGTTTATGCTCTCCGTTTCTTCGAAATTCTATTCTGAATCATCCGGCCTAATGATTCCCCAAAAAAGTTTCAAAAAACGTCGACCGTGACTCGATTTTTTTAGCACGTACTTCAAACGTCCCAGATTAAGGTTTCCGAATTACGGTCTCGATTTTAAGCACTTTCACTGTCTTATGCACTCTGTTTCTTCGAAATTCTATTCTAAATCATCCGGCCTAATGATTACAAACAAAAGTTTCGAAAAACGTCGTCCGTGACTCGGTTTTTTTAGCACGTACTTCAAACGTCCCAGATTAAGGTTTCTGAATTAGGGTCTCCATTTTAAGCACTCTTTCACTGTTTTATGCACTTCGCTTCTTCGACATTCTATTCTAAATTTTCCGGCCTAAAGATTCCCCAACAAAAGTTTCGAAAAACGTCGACCGTGACTCGGTTTTTTTAGCACGTACTTCAAACGTCCCAGATTAAGGTTTCCGAATTACGGTCTCAATTTTAAGAACTCTTTCACTCTTTTATGCCCTCAGTTTCTTCGAAATTATATTCTAAATCATCCGGCCTAATGATTCCACAAAAAAGTTTCAAAAAACGTCGAACATGACTCGATTTTTTTAGCACGTACTTCAAACATCCCAGATTAGGGTTTCTGAATTATGGTCTCGATTTTAAGCACTCTTTCACTGTCTTATGCACTCTATTTCTTCAAAATTCTATTCTAAATCATCCGGCCTAATGATTACAAACAAAAGTTTTGAAAAACGTCGTTCGTGACTCTGTTTTTTTAGCACGTACTTCAAACGTCCCAGATTAAGGTTTTTGAATTAGGGTCTCGATTTTAAGACCTATTTCACTATTTTATGCACTTCGTTTCTTCGAAATTCTATTCTAAATCATCCGGCCTAAAGATTGCCACAAAAGTTTCAAAAATCGTCGAACCGTGACTCATTTCTTTAGAACGGACTTCAAACGTCCCAGATTAGGGTTTCTGAATTAGGGCCTCGATTTTAAGCATTCTTTTACTGTTTTATGCACTCCGTTTCTTTGAAATTCTATTGTAAATCATCCAGCCTAATGATTACCAACAAAAGTTTCGAAAAACGTCGACCGTGAATCGGTTTTTTTAGCACGTACTTCAAACGTCCCAGATTAAGGTTTCTTAATTAGGGTCTGGATTTTAAGCACTCTTTCACTGTTTTATGCATTCCGTTTCTTCGAAATTATATTCTAAATCATCCGGCCTAATGATTCCCCAAAAAAGTTTCAAAAAATGTCGACAGTGACTCGGTTTTTTTAGCATGTACTTCAAACGTCCAAGACTAAGGTTTCCGAATTAGGGTCTCGATTTTAAGAACTTTTTTACTGTTTATGCTCTCCGTTTCTTCGAAATTCTATTCTGAATCATCCGGCCTAATGATTCCCCAAAAAAGTTTCAAAAAACGTCGACCGTGACTCGATTTTTTTAGCACGTACTTCAAACGTCCCAGATTAAGGTTTCCGAATTACGGTCTCGATTTTAAGCACTTTCACTGTCTTATGCACTCTGTTTCTTCGAAATTCTATTCTAAATCATCCGGCCTAATGATTACAAACAAAAGTTTCGAAAAACGTCGTCCGTGACTCGGTTTTTTTAGCACGTACTTCAAACGTCCCAGATTAAGGTTTATGAATTAGGGTCTCCATTTTAAGCACTCTTTCACTGTTTTATGCACTTCGCTTCTTCGACATTCTATTCTAAATTTTCCGGCCTAAAGATTCCCCAACAAAAGTTTCGAAAAACGTCGACCGTGACTCGGTTTTTTTAGCACGTACTTCAAACGTCCCAGATTAAGGTTTCCGAATTACGGTCTCAATTTTAAGAACTCTTTCACTCTTTTATGCCCTCAGTTTCTTCGAAATTATATTCTAAATCATCCGGCCTAATGATTCCACAAAAAAGTTTCAAAAAACGTCGAACATGACTCGATTTTTTTAGCACGTACTTCAAACATCCCAGATTAGGGTTTCTGAATTATGGTCTCGATTTTAAGCACTCTTTCACTGTCTTATGCACTCTATTTCTTCAAAATTCTATTCTAAATCATCCGGCCTAATGATTACAAACAAAAGTTTTGAAAAACGTCGTTCGTAACTCTGTTTTTTTAGCACGTACTTCAAACGTCCCAGATTAAGGTTTTTGAATTAGGGTCTCGATTTTAAGACCTATTTCACTATTTTATGCACTTCGTTTCTTCGAAATTCTATTCTAAATCATCCGGCCTAAAGATTGCCACAAAAGTTTCAAAAATCGTCGAACCGTGACTCATTTCTTTAGAACGGACTTCAAACGTCCCAGATTAGGGTTTCTGAATTAGGGCCTCGATTTTAAGCATTCTTTTACTGTTTTATGCACTCCGTTTCTTTGAAATTCTATTGTAAATCATCCAGCCTAATGATTACCAACAAAAGTTTCGAAAAACGTCGACCGTGAATCGGTTTTTTTAGCACGTACTTCAAACGTCCCAGATTAAGGTTTCTTAATTAGGGTCTGGATTTTAAGCACTCTTTCACTGTTTTATGCATTCCGTTTCTTCGAAATTATATTCTAAATCATCCGGCCTAATGATTCCCCAAAAAAGTTTCAAAAAATGTCGACAGTGACTCGGTTTTTTTAGCATGTACTTCAAACGTCCAAGATTAAGGTTTCCGAATTAGGGTCTCGATTTTAAGAACTTTTTTACTGTTTATGCTCTCCGTTTCTTCGAAATTCTATTCTGAATCATCCGGCCTAATGATTCCCCAAAAAAGTTTCAAAAAACGTCGACCGTGACTCGATTTTTTTAGCACGTACTTCAAACGTCCCAGATTAAGGTTTCCGAATTACGGTCTCGATTTTAAGCACTTTCACTGTCTTATGCACTCTGTTTCTTCGAAATTCTATTCTAAATCATCCGGCCTAATGATTACAAACAAAAGTTTCGAAAAACGTCGTCCGTGACTCGGTTTTTTTAGCACGTACTTCAAACGTCCCAGATTAAGGTTTATGAATTAGGGTCTCCATTTTAAGCACTCTTTCACTGTTTTATGCACTTCGCTTCTTCGACATTCTATTCTAAATTTTCCGGCCTAAAGATTCCCCAACAAAAGTTTCGAAAAACGTCGACCGTGACTCGGTTTTTTTAGCACGTACTTCAAACGTCCCAGATTAAGGTTTCCGAATTACGGTCTCAATTTTAAGAACTCTTTCACTCTTTTATGCCCTCAGTTTCTTCGAAATTATATTCTAAATCATCCGGCCTAATGATTCCACAAAAAAGTTTCAAAAAACGTCGAACATGACTCGATTTTTTTAGCACGTACTTCAAACATCCCAGATTAGGGTTTCTGAATTATGGTCTCGATTTTAAGCACTCTTTCACTGTCTTATGCACTCTATTTCTTCAAAATTCTATTCTAAATCATCCGGCCTAATGATTACAAACAAAAGTTTTGAAAAACGTCGTTCGTGACTCTGTTTTTTTAGCACGTACTTCAAACGTCCCAGATTAAGGTTTTTGAATTAGGGTCTCGATTTTAAGACCTATTTCACTATTTTATGCACTTCGTTTCTTCGAAATTCTATTCTAAATCATCCGGCCTAAAGATTGCCACAAAAGTTTCAAAAATCGTCGAACCGTGACTCATTTCTTTAGAACGGACTTCAAACGTCCCAGATTAGGGTTTCTGAATTAGGGCCTCGATTTTAAGCATTCTTTTACTGTTTTATGCACTCCGTTTCTTTGAAATTCTATTGTAAATCATCCAGCCTAATGATTACCAACAAAAGTTTCGAAAAACGTCGACCGTGAATCGGTTTTTTTAGCACGTACTTCAAACGTCCCAGATTAAGGTTTCTTAATTAGGGTCTGGATTTTAAGCACTCTTTCGCTGTTTTATGCATTCCGTTTCTTCGAAATTATATTCTAAATCATCCGGCCTAATGATTCCCTAAAAAAGTTTCAAAAAATGTCGACAGTGACTCGGTTTTTTTAGCATGTACTTCAAACGTCCAAGACTAAGGTTTCCGAATTAGGGTCTCGATTTTAAGAACTTTTTTACTGTTTATGCTCTCCGTTTCTTCGAAATTCTATTCTGAATCATCCGGCCTAATGATTCCCCAAAAAAGTTTCAAAAAACGTCGACCGTGACTCGATTTTTTTAGCACGTACTTCAAACGTCCCAGATTAAGGTTTCCGAATTACGGTCTCGATTTTAAGCACTTTCACTGTCTTATGCACTCTGTTTCTTCGAAATTCTATTCTAAATCATCCGGCCTAATGATTACAAACAAAAGTTTCGAAAAACGTCGTCCGTGACTCGGTTTTTTTAGCACGTACTTCAAACGTCCCAGATTAAGGTTTCTGAATTAGGGTCTCCATTTTAAGCACTCTTTCACTGTTTTATGCACTTCGCTTCTTCGACATTCTATTCTAAATTTTCCGGCCTAAAGATTCCCCAACAAAAGTTTCGAAAAACGTCGACCGTGACTCGGTTTTTTTAGCACGTACTTCAAACGTCCCAGATTAAGGTTTCCGAATTACGGTCTCAATTTTAAGAACTCTTTCACTCTTTTATGCCCTCAGTTTCTTCGAAATTATATTCTAAATCATCCGGCCTAATGATTCCACAAAAAAGTTTAAAAAAACGTCGAACATGACTCGATTTTTTTAGCACGTACTTCAAACATCCCAGATTAGGGTTTCTGAATTATGGTCTCCATTTTAAGCACTCTTTCACTGTCTTATGCACTCTATTTCTTCAAAATTCTATTCTAAATCATCCGGCCTAATGATTACAAACAAAAGTTTTGAAAAACGTCGTTCGTGACTCTGTTTTTTTAGCACGTACTTCAAACGTCCCAGATTAAGGTTTTTGAATTAGGGTCTCGATTTTAAGACCTATTTCACTATTTTATGCACTTCGTTTCTTCGAAATTCTATTCTAAATCATCCGGCCTAAAGATTGCCACAAAAGTTTCAAAAATCGTCGAACCGTGACTCATTTCTTTAGAACGGACTTCAAACGTCCCAGATTAGGGTTTCTGAATTAGGGCCTCGATTTTAAGCATTCTTTTACTGTTTTATGCACTCCGTTTCTTTGAAATTCTATTGTAAATCATCCAGCCTAATGATTACCAACAAAAGTTTCGAAAAACGTCGACCGTGAATCGGTTTTTTTAGCACGTACTTCAAACGTCCCAGATTAAGGTTTCTTAATTAGGGTCTGGATTTTAAGCACTCTTTCGCTTTTTTATGCATTCCGTTTCTTCGAAATTATATTCTAAATCATCCGGCCTAATGATTCCCTAAAAAAGTTTCAAAAAATGTCGACAGTGACTCGGTTTTTTTAGCATGTACTTCAAACGTCCAAGACTAAGGTTTCCGAATTAGGGTCTCGATTTTAAGAACTTTTTTACTGTTTATGCTCTCCGTTTCTTCGAAATTCTATTCTGAATCATCCGGCCTAATGATTCCCCAAAAAAGTTTCAAAAAACGTCGACCGTGACTCGATTTTTTTAGCACGTACTTCAAACGTCCCAGATTAAGGTTTCCGAATTACGGTCTCGATTTTAAGCACTTTCACTGTCTTATGCACTCTGTTTCTTCGAAATTCTATTCTAAATCATCCGGCCTAATGATTACAAACAAAAGTTTCGAAAAACGTCGTCCGTGACTCGGTTTTTTTAGCACGTACTTCAAACGTCCCAGATTAAGGTTTCTGAATTAGGGTCTCCATTTTAAGCACTCTTTCACTGTTTTATGCACTTCGCTTCTTCGACATTCTATTCTAAATTTTCCGGCCTAAAGATTCCCCAACAAAAGTTTCGAAAAACGTCGACCGTGACTCGGTTTTTTTAGCACGTACTTCAAACGTCCCAGATTAAGGTTTCCGAATTACGGTCTCAATTTTAAGAACTCTTTCACTCTTTTATGCCCTCAGTTTCTTCGAAATTATATTCTAAATCATCCGGCCTAATGATTCCACAAAAAAGTTTCAAAAAACGTCGAACATGACTCGATTTTTTTAGCACGTACTTCAAACATCCCAGATTAGGGTTTCTGAATTATGGTCTCGATTTTAAGCACTCTTTCACTGTCTTATGCACTCTATTTCTTCAAAATTCTATTCTAAATCATCCGGCCTAATGATTACAAACAAAAGTTTTGAAAAACGTCGTTCGTGACTCTGTTTTTTTAGCACGTACTTCAAACGTCCCAGATTAAGGTTTTTGAATTAGGGTCTCGATTTTAAGACCTATTTCACTATTTTATGCACTTCGTTTCTTCGAAATTCTATTCTAAATCATCCGGCCTAAAGATTGCCACAAAAGTTTCAAAAATCGTCGAACCTTGACTCATTTCTTTAGAACGGACTTCAAACGTCCCAGATTAGGGTTTCTGAATTAGGGCCTCGATTTTAAGCATTCTTTTACTGTTTTATGCACTCCGTTTCTTTGAAATTCTATTGTAAATCATCCAGCCTAATGATTACCAACAAAAGTTTCGAAAAACGTCGACCGTGAATCGGTTTTTTTAGCACGTACTTCAAACGTCCCAGATTAAGGTTTCTTAATTAGGGTCTGGATTTTAAGCACTCTTTCACTGTTTTATGCATTCCGTTTCTTCGAAATTATATTCTAAATCATCCGGCCTAATGATTCCCCAAAAAAGTTTCAAAAAATGTCGACAGTGACTCGGTTTTTTTAGCATGTACTTCAAACGTCCAAGACTAAGGTTTCCGAATTAGGGTCTCGATTTTAAGAACTTTTTTACTGTTTATGCTCTCCGTTTCTTCGAAATTCTATTCTGAATCATCCGGCCTAATGATTCCCCAAAAAAGTTTCAAAAAACGTCGACCGTGACTCGATTTTTTTAGCACGTACTTCAAACGTCCCAGATTAAGGTTTCCGAATTACGGTCTCGATTTTAAGCACTTTCACTGTCTTATGCACTCTGTTTCTTCGAAATTCTATTCTAAATCATCCGGCCTAATGATTACAAACAAAAGTTTCGAAAAACGTCGTCCGTGACTCGGTTTTTTTAGCACGTACTTCAAACGTCCCAGATTAAGGTTTATGAATTAGGGTCTCCATTTTAAGCACTCTTTCACTGTTTTATGCACTTCGCTTCTTCGACATTCTATTCTAAATTTTCCGGCCTAAAGATTCCCCAACAAAAGTTTCGAAAAACGTCGACCGTGACTCGGTTTTTTTAGCACGTACTTCAAACGTCCCAGATTAAGGTTTCCGAATTACGGTCTCAATTTTAAGAACTCTTTCACTCTTTTATGCCCTCAGTTTCTTCGAAATTATATTCTAAATCATCCGGCCTAATGATTCCACAAAAAAGTTTCAAAAAACGTCGAACATGACTCGATTTTTTTAGCACGTACTTCAAACATCCCAGATTAGGGTTTCTGAATTATGGTCTCGATTTTAAGCACTCTTTCACTGTCTTATGCACTCTATTTCTTCAAAATTCTATTCTAAATCATCCGGCCTAATGATTACAAACAAAAGTTTTGAAAAACGTCGTTCGTGACTCTGTTTTTTTAGCACGTACTTCAAACGTCCCAGATTAAGGTTTTTGAATTAGGGTCTCGATTTTAAGACCTATTTCACTATTTTATGCACTTCGTTTCTTCGAAATTCTATTCTAAATCATCCGGCCTAAAGATTGCCACAAAAGTTTCAAAAATCGTCGAACCGTGACTCATTTCTTTAGAACGGACTTCAAACGTCCCAGATTAGGGTTTCTGAATTAGGGCCTCGATTTTAAGCATTCTTTTACTGTTTTATGCACTCCGTTTCTTTGAAATTCTATTGTAAATCATCCAGCCTAATGATTACCAACAAAAGTTTCGAAAAACGTCGACCGTGAATCGGTTTTTTTAGCACGTACTTCAAACGTCCCAGATTAAGGTTTCTTAATTAGGGTCTGGATTTTAAGCACTCTTTCACTGTTTTATGCATTCCGTTTCTTCGAAATTATATTCTAAATCATCCGGCCTAATGATTCCCCAAAAAAGTTTCAAAAAATGTCGACAGTGACTCGGTTTTTTTAGCATGTACTTCAAACGTCCAAGACTAAGGTTTCCGAATTAGGGTCTCGATTTTAAGAACTTTTTTACTGTTTATGCTCTCCGTTTCTTCGAAATTCTATTCTGAATCATCCGGCCTAATGATTCCCCAAAAAAGTTTCAAAAAACGTCGACCGTGACTCGATTTTTTTAGCACGTACTTCAAACGTCCCAGATTAAGGTTTCCGAATTACGGTCTCGATTTTAAGCACTTTCACTGTCTTATGCACTCTGTTTCTTCGAAATTCTATTCTAAATCATCCGGCCTAATGATTACAAACAAAAGTTTCGAAAAACGTCGTCCGTGACTCGGTTTTTTTAGCACGTACTTCAAACGTCCCAGATTAAGGTTTCTGAATTAGGGTCTCCATTTTAAGCACTCTTTCACTGTTTTATGCACTTCGCTTCTTCGACATTCTATTCTAAATTTTCCGGCCTAAAGATTCCCCAACAAAAGTTTCGAAAAACGTCGACCGTGACTCGGTTTTTTTAGCACGTACTTCAAACGTCCCAGATTAAGGTTTCCGAATTACGGTCTCAATTTTAAGAACTCTTTCACTCTTTTATGCCCTCAGTTTCTTCGAAATTATATTCTAAATCATCCGGCCTAATGATTCCACAAAAAAGTTTCAAAAAACGTCGAACATGACTCGATTTTTTTAGCACGTACTTCAAACATCCCAGATTAGGGTTTCTGAATTATGGTCTCGATTTTAAGCACTCTTTCACTGTCTTATGCACTCTATTTCTTCAAAATTCTATTCTAAATCATCCGGCCTAATGATTACAAACAAAAGTTTTGAAAAACGTCGTTCGTGACTCTGTTTTTTTAGCACGTACTTCAAACGTCCCAGATTAAGGTTTTTGAATTAGGGTCTCGATTTTAAGACCTATTTCACTATTTTATGCACTTCGTTTCTTCGAAATTCTATTCTAAATCATCCGGCCTAAAGATTGCCACAAAAGTTTCAAAAATCGTCGAACCGTGACTCATTTCTTTAGAACGGACTTCAAACGTCCCAGATTAGGGTTTCTGAATTAGGGCCTCGATTTTAAGCATTCTTTTACTGTTTTATGCACTCCGTTTCTTTGAAATTCTATTGTAAATCATCCAGCCTAATGATTACCAACAAAAGTTTCGAAAAACGTCGACCGTGAATCGGTTTTTTTAGCACGTACTTCAAACGTCCCAGATTAAGGTTTCTTAATTAGGGTCTGGATTTTAAGCACTCTTTCACTGTTTTATGCATTCCGTTTCTTCGAAATTATATTCTAAATCATCCGGCCTAATGATTCCCCAAAAAAGTTTCAAAAAATGTCGACAGTGACTCGGTTTTTTTAGCATGTACTTCAAACGTCCAAGATTAAGGTTTCCGAATTAGGGTCTCGATTTTAAGAACTTTTTTACTGTTTATGCTCTCCGTTTCTTCGAAATTCTATTCTGAATCATCCGGCCTAATGATTCCCCAAAAAAGTTTCAAAAAACGTCGACCGTGACTCGATTTTTTTGAGCACGTACTTCAAACGTCCCAGATTAAGGTTTCCGAATTACGGTCTCGATTTTAAGCACTTTCACTGTCTTATGCACTCTGTTTCTTCGAAATTCTATTCTAAATCATCCGGCCTAATGATTACAAACAAAAGTTTCGAAAAACGTCGTCCGTGACTCGGTTTTTTTAGCACGTACTTCAAACGTCCCAGATTAAGGTTTCTGAATTAGGGTCTCCATTTTAAGCACTCTTTCACTGTTTTATGCACTTCGCTTCTTCGACATTCTATTCTAAATTTTCCGGCCTAAAGATTCCCCAACAAAAGTTTCGAAAAACGTCGACCGTGACTCGGTTTTTTTAGCACGTACTTCAAACGTCCCAGATTAAGGTTTCCGAATTACGGTCTCAATTTTAAGAACTCTTTCACTCTTTTATGCCCTCAGTTTCTTCGAAATTATATTCTAAATCATCCGGCCTAATGATTCCACAAAAAAGTTTCAAAAAACGTCGAACATGACTCGATTTTTTTAGCACGTACTTCAAACATCCCAGATTAGGGTTTCTGAATTATGGTCTCGATTTTAAGCACTCTTTCACTGTCTTATGCACTCTATTTCTTCAAAATTCTATTCTAAATCATCCGGCCTAATGATTACAAACAAAAGTTTTGAAAAACGTCGTTCGTGACTCTGTTTTTTTAGCACGTACTTCAAACGTCCCAGATTAAGGTTTTTGAATTAGGGTCTCGATTTTAAGACCTATTTCACTATTTTATGCACTTCGTTTCTTCGAAATTCTATTCTAAATCATCCGGCCTAAAGATTGCCACAAAAGTTTCAAAAATCGTCGAACCGTGACTCATTTCTTTAGAACGGACTTCAAACGTCCCAGATTAGGGTTTCTGAATTAGGGCCTCGATTTTAAGCATTCTTTTACTGTTTTATGCACTCCGTTTCTTTGAAATTCTATTGTAAATCATCCAGCCTAATGATTACCAACAAAAGTTTCGAAAAACGTCGACCGTGAATCGGTTTTTTTAGCACGTACTTCAAACGTCCCAGATTAAGGTTTCTTAATTAGGGTCTGGATTTTAAGCACTCTTTCACTGTTTTATGCATTCCGTTTCTTCGAAATTATATTCTAAATCATCCGGCCTAATGATTCCCCAAAAAAGTTTCAAAAAATGTCGACAGTGACTCGGTTTTTTTAGCATGTACTTCAAACGTCCAAGATTAAGGTTTCCGAATTAGGGTCTCGATTTTAAGAACTTTTTTACTGTTTATGCTCTCCGTTTCTTCGAAATTCTATTCTGAATCATCCGGCCTAATGATTCCCCAAAAAAGTTTCAAAAAACGTCGACCGTGACTCGATTTTTTTGAGCACGTACTTCAAACGTCCCAGATTAAGGTTTCCGAATTACGGTCTCGATTTTAAGCACTTTCACTGTCTTATGCACTCTGTTTCTTCGAAATTCTATTCTAAATCATCCGGCCTAATGATTACAAACAAAAGTTTCGAAAAACGTCGTCCGTGACTCGGTTTTTTTAGCACGTACTTCAAACGTCCCAGATTAAGGTTTCTGAATTAGGGTCTCCATTTTAAGCACTCTTTCACTGTTTTATGCACTTCGCTTCTTCGACATTCTATTCTAAATTTTCCGGCCTAAAGATTCCCCAACAAAAGTTTCGAAAAACGTCGACCGTGACTCGGTTTTTTTAGCACGTACTTCAAACGTCCCAGATTAAGGTTTCCGAATTACGGTCTCAATTTTAAGAACTCTTTCACTCTTTTATGCCCTCAGTTTCTTCGAAATTATATTCTAAATCATCCGGCCTAATGATTCCACAAAAAAGTTTCAAAAAACGTCGAACATGACTCGATTTTTTTAGCACGTACTTCAAACATCCCAGATTAGGGTTTCTGAATTATGGTCTCGATTTTAAGCACTCTTTCACTGTCTTATGCACTCTATTTCTTCAAAATTCTATTCTAAATCATCCGGCCTAATGATTACAAACAAAAGTTTTGAAAAACGTCGTTCGTGACTCTGTTTTTTTAGCACGTACTTCAAACGTCCCAGATTAAGGTTTTTGAATTAGGGTCTCGATTTTAAGACCTATTTCACTATTTTATGCACTTCGTTTCTTCGAAATTCTATTCTAAATCATCCGGCCTAAAGATTGCCACAAAAGTTTCAAAAATCGTCGAACCGTGACTCATTTCTTTAGAACGGACTTCAAACGTCCCAGATTAGGGTTTCTGAATTAGGGCCTCGATTTTAAGCATTCTTTTACTGTTTTATGCACTCCGTTTCTTTGAAATTCTATTGTAAATCATCCAGCCTAATGATTACCAACAAAAGTTTCGAAAAACGTCGACCGTGAATCGGTTTTTTTAGCACGTACTTCAAACGTCCCAGATTAAGGTTTCTTAATTAGGGTCTGGATTTTAAGCACTCTTTCACTGTTTTATGCATTCCGTTTCTTCGAAATTATATTCTAAATCATCCGGCCTAATGATTCCCCAAAAAAGTTTCAAAAAATGTCGACAGTGACTCGGTTTTTTTAGCATGTACTTCAAACGTCCAAGATTAAGGTTTCCGAATTAGGGTCTCGATTTTAAGAACTTTTTTACTGTTTATGCTCTCCGTTTCTTCGAAATTCTATTCTGAATCATCCGGCCTAATGATTCCCCAAAAAAGTTTCAAAAAACGTCGACCGTGACTCGATTTTTTTGAGCACGTACTTCAAACGTCCCAGATTAAGGTTTCCGAATTACGGTCTCGATTTTAAGCACTTTCACTGTCTTATGCACTCTGTTTCTTCGAAATTCTATTCTAAATCATCCGGCCTAATGATTACAAACAAAAGTTTCGAAAAACGTCGTCCGTGACTCGGTTTTTTTAGCACGTACTTCAAACGTCCCAGATTAAGGTTTCTGAATTAGGGTCTCCATTTTAAGCACTCTTTCACTGTTTTATGCACTTCGCTTCTTCGACATTCTATTCTAAATTTTCCGGCCTAAAGATTCCCCAACAAAAGTTTCGAAAAACGTCGACCGTGACTCGGTTTTTTTAGCACGTACTTCAAACGTCCCAGATTAAGGTTTCCGAATTACGGTCTCAATTTTAAGAACTCTTTCACTCTTTTATGCCCTCAGTTTCTTCGAAATTATATTCTAAATCATCCGGCCTAATGATTCCACAAAAAAGTTTAAAAAAACGTCGAACATGACTCGATTTTTTTAGCACGTACTTCAAACATCCCAGATTAGGGTTTCTGAATTATGGTCTCGATTTTAAGCACTCTTTCACTGTCTTATGCACTCTATTTCTTCAAAATTCTATTCTAAATCATCCGGCCTAATGATTACAAACAAAAGTTTTGAAAAACGTCGTTCGTAACTCTGTTTTTTTAGCACCTACTTCAAACGTCCCAGATTAAGGTTTTTGAATTAGGGTCTCGATTTTAAGACCTATTTCACTATTTTATGCACTTCGTTTCTTCGAAATTCTATTCTAAATCATCCGGCCTAAAGATTGCCACAAAAGTTTCAAAAATCGTCGAACCGTGACTCATTTCTTTAGAACGGACTTCAAACGTCCCAGATTAGGGTTTCTGAATTAGGGCCTCGATTTTAAGCATTCTTTTACTGTTTTATGCACTCCGTTTCTTTGAAATTCTATTGTAAATCATCCAGCCTAATGATTACCAACAAAAGTTTCGAAAAACGTCGACCGTGAATCGGTTTTTTTAGCACGTACTTCAAACGTCCCAGATTAAGGTTTCTTAATTAGGGTCTGGATTTTAAGCACTCTTTCACTGTTTTATGCATTCCGTTTCTTCGAAATTATATTCTAAATCATCCGGCCTAATGATTCCCCAAAAAAGTTTCAAAAAATGTCGACAGTGACTCGGTTTTTTTAGCATGTACTTCAAACGTCCAAGACTAAGGTTTCCGAATTAGGGTCTCGATTTTAAGAACTTTTTTTACTGTTTATGCTCTCCGTTTCTTCGAAATTCTATTCTGAATCATCCGGCCTAATGATTCCCCAAAAAAGTTTCAAAAAACGTCGACCGTGACTCGATTTTTTTAGCACGTACTTCAAACGTCCCAGATTAAGGTTTCCGAATTACGGTCTCGATTTTAAGCACTTTCACTGTCTTATGCACTCTGTTTCTTCGAAATTCTATTCTAAATCATCCGGCCTAATGATTACAAACAAAAGTTTCGAAAAACGTCGTCCGTGACTCGGTTTTTTTAGCACGTACTTCAAACGTCCCAGATTAAGGTTTCTGAATTAGGGTCTCCATTTTAAGCACTCTTTCACTGTTTTATGCACTTCGCTTCTTCGACATTCTATTCTAAATTTTCCGGCCTAAAGATTCCCCAACAAAAGTTTCGAAAAACGTCGACCGTGACTCGGTTTTTTTAGCACGTACTTCAAACGTCCCAGATTAAGGTTTCCGAATTACGGTCTCAATTTTAAGAACTCTTTCACTCTTTTATGCCCTCAGTTTCTTCGAAATTATATTCTAAATCATCCGGCCTAATGATTCCACAAAAAAGTTTCAAAAAACGTCGAACATGACTCGATTTTTTTAGCACGTACTTCAAACATCCCAGATTAGGGTTTCTGAATTATGGTCTCGATTTTAAGCACTCTTTCACTGTCTTATGCACTCTATTTCTTCAAAATTCTATTCTAAATCATCCGGCCTAATGATTACAAACAAAAGTTTTGAAAAACGTCGTTCGTGACTCTGTTTTTTTAGCACGTACTTCAAACGTCCCAGATTAAGGTTTTTGAATTAGGGTCTCGATTTTAAGACCTATTTCACTATTTTATGCACTTCGTTTCTTCGAAATTCTATTCTAAATCATCCGGCCTAAAGATTGCCACAAAAGTTTCAAAAATCGTCGAACCGTGACTCATTTCTTTAGAACGGACTTCAAACGTCCCAGATTAGGGTTTCTGAATTAGGGCCTCGATTTTAAGCATTCTTTTACTGTTTTATGCACTCCGTTTCTTTGAAATTCTATTGTAAATCATCCAGCCTAATGATTACCAACAAAAGTTTCGAAAAACGTCGACCGTGAATCGGTTTTTTTAGCACGTACTTCAAACGTCCCAGATTAAGGTTTCTTAATTAGGGTCTGGATTTTAAGCACTCTTTCACTGTTTTATGCATTCCGTTTCTTCGAAATTATATTCTAAATCATCCGGCCTAATGATTCCCCAAAAAAGTTTCAAAAAATGTCGACAGTGACTCGGTTTTTTTAGCATGTACTTCAAACGTCCAAGACTAAGGTTTCCGAATTAGGGTCTCGATTTTAAGAACTTTTTTACTGTTTATGCTCTCCGTTTCTTCGAAATTCTATTCTGAATCATCCGGCCTAATGATTCCCCAAAAAAGTTTCAAAAAACGTCGACCGTGACTCGATTTTTTTAGCACGTACTTCAAACGTCCCAGATTAAGGTTTCCGAATTACGGTCTCGATTTTAAGCACTTTCACTGTCTTATGCACTCTGTTTCTTCGAAATTCTATTCTAAATCATCCGGCCTAATGATTACAAACAAAAGTTTCGAAAAACGTCGTCCGTGACTCGGTTTTTTTAGCACGTACTTCAAACGTCCCAGATTAAGGTTTCTGAATTAGGGTCTCCATTTTAAGCACTCTTTCACTGTTTTATGCACTTCGCTTCTTCGACATTCTATTCTAAATTTTCCGGCCTAAAGATTCCCCAACAAAAGTTTCGAAAAACGTCGACCGTGACTCGGTTTTTTTAGCACGTACTTCAAACGTCCCAGATTAAGGTTTCCGAATTACGGTCTCAATTTTAAGAACTCTTTCACTCTTTTATGCCCTCAGTTTCTTCGAAATTATATTCTAAATCATCCGGCCTAATGATTCCACAAAAAAGTTTCAAAAAACGTCGAACATGACTCGATTTTTTTAGCACGTACTTCAAACATCCCAGATTAGGGTTTCTGAATTATGGTCTCGATTTTAAGCACTCTTTCACTGTCTTATGCACTCTATTTCTTCAAAATTCTATTCTAAATCATCCGGCCTAATGATTACAAACAAAAGTTTTGAAAAACGTCGTTCGTGACTCTGTTTTTTTAGCACGTACTTCAAACGTCCCAGATTAAGGTTTTTGAATTAGGGTCTCGATTTTAAGACCTATTTCACTATTTTATGCACTTCGTTTCTTCGAAATTCTATTCTAAATCATCCGGCCTAAAGATTGCCACAAAAGTTTCAAAAATCGTCGAACCGTGACTCATTTCTTTAGAACGGACTTCAAACGTCCCAGATTAGGGTTTCTGAATTAGGGCCTCGATTTTAAGCATTCTTTTACTGTTTTATGCACTCCGTTTCTTTGAAATTCTATTGTAAATCATCCAGCCTAATGATTACCAACAAAAGTTTCGAAAAACGTCGACCGTGAATCGGTTTTTTTAGCACGTACTTCAAACGTCCCAGATTAAGGTTTCTTAATTAGGGTCTGGATTTTAAGCACTCTTTCACTGTTTTATGCATTCCGTTTCTTCGAAATTATATTCTAAATCATCCGGCCTAATGATTCCCCAAAAAAGTTTCAAAAAATGTCGACAGTGACTCGGTTTTTTTAGCATGTACTTCAAACGTCCAAGACTAAGGTTTCCGAATTAGGGTCTCGATTTTAAGAACTTTTTTACTGTTTATGCTCTCCGTTTCTTCGAAATTCTATTCTGAATCATCCGGCCTAATGATTCCCCAAAAAAGTTTCAAAAAACGTCGACCGTGACTCGATTTTTTTAGCACGTACTTCAAACGTCCCAGATTAAGGTTTCCGAATTACGGTCTCGATTTTAAGCACTTTCACTGTCTTATGCACTCTGTTTCTTCGAAATTCTATTCTAAATCATCCGGCCTAATGATTACAAACAAAAGTTTCGAAAAACGTCGTCCGTGACTCGGTTTTTTTAGCACGTACTTCAAACGTCCCAGATTAAGGTTTCTGAATTAGGGTCTCCATTTTAAGCACTCTTTCACTGTTTTATGCACTTCGCTTCTTCGACATTCTATTCTAAATTTTCCGGCCTAAAGATTCCCCAACAAAAGTTTCGAAAAACGTCGACCGTGACTCGGTTTTTTTAGCACGTACTTCAAACGTCCCAGATTAAGGTTTCCGAATTACGGTCTCAATTTTAAGAACTCTTTCACTCTTTTATGCCCTCAGTTTCTTCGAAATTATATTCTAAATCATCCGGCCTAATGATTCCACAAAAAAGTTTCAAAAAACGTCGAACATGACTCGATTTTTTTAGCACGTACTTCAAACATCCCAGATTAGGGTTTCTGAATTATGGTCTCGATTTTAAGCACTCTTTCACTGTCTTATGCACTCTATTTCTTCAAAATTCTATTCTAAATCATCCGGCCTAATGATTACAAACAAAAGTTTTGAAAAACGTCGTTCGTGACTCTGTTTTTTTAGCACGTACTTCAAACGTCCCAGATTAAGGTTTTTGAATTAGGGTCTCGATTTTAAGACCTATTTCACTATTTTATGCACTTCGTTTCTTCGAAATTCTATTCTAAATCATCCGGCCTAAAGATTGCCACAAAAGTTTCAAAAATCGTCGAACCGTGACTCATTTCTTTAGAACGGACTTCAAACGTCCCAGATTAGGGTTTCTGAATTAGGGCCTCGATTTTAAGCATTCTTTTACTGTTTTATGCACTCCGTTTCTTTGAAATTCTATTGTAAATCATCCAGCCTAATGATTACCAACAAAAGTTTCGAAAAACGTCGACCGTGAATCGGTTTTTTTAGCACGTACTTCAAACGTCCCAGATTAAGGTTTCTTAATTAGGGTCTGGATTTTAAGCACTCTTTCACTGTTTTATGCATTCCGTTTCTTCGAAATTATATTCTAAATCATCCGGCCTAATGATTCCCCAAAAAAGTTTCAAAAAATGTCGACAGTGACTCGGTTTTTTTAGCATGTACTTCAAACGTCCAAGACTAAGGTTTCCGAATTAGGGTCTCGATTTTAAGAACTTTTTTTACTGTTTATGCTCTCCGTTTCTTCGAAATTCTATTCTGAATCATCCGGCCTAATGATTCCCCAAAAAAGTTTCAAAAAACGTCGACCGTGACTCGATTTTTTTAGCACGTACTTCAAACGTCCCAGATTAAGGTTTCCGAATTACGGTCTCGATTTTAAGCACTTTCACTGTCTTATGCACTCTGTTTCTTCGAAATTCTATTCTAAATCATCCGGCCTAATGATTACAAACAAAAGTTTCGAAAAACGTCGTCCGTGACTCGGTTTTTTTAGCACGTACTTCAAACGTCCCAGATTAAGGTTTCTGAATTAGGGTCTCCATTTTAAGCACTCTTTCACTGTTTTATGCACTTCGCTTCTTCGACATTCTATTCTAAATTTTCCGGCCTAAAGATTCCCCAACAAAAGTTTCGAAAAACGTCGACCGTGACTCGGTTTTTTTAGCACGTACTTCAAACGTCCCAGATTAAGGTTTCCGAATTACGGTCTCAATTTTAAGAACTCTTTCACTCTTTTATGCCCTCAGTTTCTTCGAAATTATATTCTAAATCATCCGGCCTAATGATTCCACAAAAAAGTTTCAAAAAACGTCGAACATGACTCGATTTTTTTAGCACGTACTTCAAACATCCCAGATTAGGGTTTCTGAATTATGGTCTCGATTTTAAGCACTCTTTCACTGTCTTATGCACTCTATTTCTTCAAAATTCTATTCTAAATCATCCGGCCTAATGATTACAAACAAAAGTTTTGAAAAACGTCGTTCGTGACTCTGTTTTTTTAGCACGTACTTCAAACGTCCCAGATTAAGGTTTTTGAATTAGGGTCTCGATTTTAAGACCTATTTCACTATTTTATGCACTTCGTTTCTTCGAAATTCTATTCTAAATCATCCGGCCTAAAGATTGCCACAAAAGTTTCAAAAATCGTCGAACCGTGACTCATTTCTTTAGAACGGACTTCAAACGTCCCAGATTAGGGTTTCTGAATTAGGGCCTCGATTTTAAGCATTCTTTTACTGTTTTATGCACTCCGTTTCTTTGAAATTCTATTGTAAATCATCCAGCCTAATGATTACCAACAAAAGTTTCGAAAAACGTCGACCGTGAATCGGTTTTTTTAGCACGTACTTCAAACGTCCCAGATTAAGGTTTCTTAATTAGGGTCTGGATTTTAAGCACTCTTTCACTGTTTTATGCATTCCGTTTCTTCGAAATTATATTCTAAATCATCCGGCCTAATGATTCCCCAAAAAAGTTTCAAAAAATGTCGACAGTGACTCGGTTTTTTTAGCATGTACTTCAAACGTCCAAGACTAAGGTTTCCGAATTAGGGTCTCGATTTTAAGAACTTTTTTTACTGTTTATGCTCTCCGTTTCTTCGAAATTCTATTCTGAATCATCCGGCCTAATGATTCCCCAAAAAAGTTTCAAAAAACGTCGACCGTGACTCGATTTTTTTAGCACGTACTTCAAACGTCCCAGATTAAGGTTTCCGAATTACGGTCTCGATTTTAAGCACTTTCACTGTCTTATGCACTCTGTTTCTTCGAAATTCTATTCTAAATCATCCGGCCTAATGATTACAAACAAAAGTTTCGAAAAACGTCGTCCGTGACTCGGTTTTTTTAGCACGTACTTCAAACGTCCCAGATTAAGGTTTCTGAATTAGGGTCTCCATTTTAAGCACTCTTTCACTGTTTTATGCACTTCGCTTCTTCGACATTCTATTCTAAATTTTCCGGCCTAAAGATTCCCCAACAAAAGTTTCGAAAAACGTCGACCGTGACTCGGTTTTTTTAGCACGTACTTCAAACGTCCCAGATTAAGGTTTCCGAATTACGGTCTCAATTTTAAGACCTATTTCACTATTTTATGCACTTCGTTTCTTCGAAATTATATTCTAAATCATCCGGCCTAATGATTGCCACAAAAGTTTCAAAAATCGTCGAACCGTGACTCATTTCTTTAGAACGGACTTCAAACGTCCCAGATTAGGGTTTCTGAATTAGGGCCTCGATTTTAAGAACTCTTTCAATCTTTTATGCCCTCAGTTTCTTGAAATTATATTCTAAATCATCCGGCCTAATGATTCCACAAAAAAGTTTCAAAAAACGTCGAACATGACTCGATTTTTTTAGCACGTACTTCAAACGTCCCAGATTAGGGTTTCTGAATTATGGTCTCGATTTTAAGCACTCTTTCACTGTCTTATGCACTCTATTTCTTCAAAATTCTATTCTAAATCATCCGGCCTAATGATTACAAACAAAAGTTTTGAAAAACGTCGTTCGTGACTCTGTTTTTTTTAGCACGTACTTCAAACGTCCCAGATTAAGGTTTTTGAATTAGGGTCTCGATTTTAAGACCTATTTCACTATTTTATGCACTTCGTTTCTTCGAAATTCTATTCTAAATCATCCGGCCTAAAGATTGCCACAAAAGTTTCAAAAATCGTCGAACCGTGACTCATTTCTTTAGAACGGACTTCAAACGTCCCAGATTAGGGTTTCTGAATTAGGGCCTCGATTTTAAGCATTCTTTTACTGTTTTATGCACTCCGTTTCTTTGAAATTCTATTGTAAATCATCCAGCCTAATGATTACCAACAAAAGTTTCGAAAAACGTCGACCGTGAATCGGTTTTTTTAGCACGTACTTCAAACGTCCCAGATTAAGGTTTCTTAATTAGGGTCTGGATTTTAAGCACTCTTTCACTGTTTTATGCATTCCGTTTCTTCGAAATTATATTCTAAATCATCCGGCCTAATGATTCCCCAAAAAAGTTTCAAAAAATGTCGACAGTGACTCGGTTTTTTTAGCATGTACTTCAAACGTCCAAGACTAAGGTTTCCGAATTAGGGTCTCGATTTTAAGAACTTTTTTACTGTTTATGCTCTCCGTTTCTTCGAAATTCTATTCTGAATCATCCGGCCTAATGATTCCCCAAAAAAGTTTCAAAAAACGTCGACCGTGACTCGATTTTTTTAGCACGTACTTCAAACGTCCCAGATTAAGGTTTCCGAATTACGGTCTCGATTTTAAGCACTTTCACTGTCTTATGCACTCTGTTTCTTCGAAATTCTATTCTAAATCATCCGGCCTAATGATTACAAACAAAAGTTTCAAAAAACGTCGTCCGTGACTCGGTTTTTTTAGCACGTACTTCAAACGTCCCAGATTAAGGTTTCTGAATTAGGGTCTCCATTTTAAGCACTCTTTCACTGTTTTATGCACTTCGCTTCTTCGACATTCTATTCTAAATTTTCCGGCCTAAAGATTCCCCAACAAAAGTTTCGAAAAACGTCGACCGTGACTCGGTTTTTTTAGCACGTACTTCAAACGTCCCAGATTAAGGTTTCCGAATTACGGTCTCAATTTTAAGAACTCTTTCACTCTTTTATGCCCTCAGTTTCTTCGAAATTATATTCTAAATCATCCGGCCTAATGATTCCACAAAAAAGTTTCAAAAAACGTCGAACATGACTCGATTTTTTTAGCACGTACTTCAAACATCCCAGATTAGGGTTTCTGAATTATGGTCTCGATTTTAAGCACTCTTTCACTGTCTTATGCACTCTATTTCTTCAAAATTCTATTCTAAATCATCCGGCCTAATGATTACAAACAAAAGTTTCGAAAAACGTCGTCCGTGACTCGGTTTTTTTAGCACGTACTTCAAACGTCCCAGATTAAGGTTTCTGAATTAGGGTCTCCATTTTAAGCACTCTTTCACTGTTTTATGCACTTCGCTTCTTCGACATTCTATTCTAAATTTTCCGGCCTAAAGATTCCCCAACAAAAGTTTCGAAAAATGTCGACCGTGACTCGGTTTTTTTAGCACGTACTTCAAACGTCCCAGATTAAGGTTTCCGAATTACGGTCTCAATTTTAAGAACTCTTTCAATCTTTTATGCCCTCAGTTTCTTGAAATTATATTCTAAATCATCCGGCCTAATGATTCGACAAAAAAGTTTCAAAAAACGTCGAACATGACTCGATTTTTTTAGCACGTACTTCAAACGTCCCAGATTAGGGTTTCTGAATTATGGTCTCGATTTTAAGCACTCTTTCACTGTCTTATGCACTCTATTTCTTCAAAATTCTATTCTAAATCATCCGGCCTAATGATTACAAACAAAAGTTTTGAAAAACGTCGTTCGTGACTCTGTTTTTTTTAGCACGTACTTCAAACGTCCCAGATTAAGGTTTTTGAATTAGGGTCTCGATTTTAAGACCTATTTCACTATTTTATGCACTTCGTTTCTTCGAAATTCTATTCTAAATCATCCGGCCTAAAGATTGCCACAAAAGTTTCAAAAATCGTCGAACCGTGACTCATTTCTTTAGAACGGACTTCAAACGTCCCAGATTAGGGTTTCTGAATTAGGGCCTCGATTTTAAGCATTCTTTTACTGTTTTATGCACTCCGTTTCTTTGAAATTCTATTGTAAATCATCCAGCCTAATGATTACCAACAAAAGTTTCGAAAAACGTCGACCGTGAATCGGTTTTTTTAGCACGTACTTCAAACGTCCCAGATTAAGGTTTCTTAATTAGGGTCTGGATTTTAAGCACTCTTTCACTGTTTTATGCATTCCGTTTCTTCGAAATTATATTCTAAATCATCCGGCCTAATGATTCCCCAAAAAAGTTTCAAAAAATGTCGACAGTGACTCGGTTTTTTTAGCATGTACTTCAAACGTCCAAGATTAAGGTTTCCGAATTAGGGTCTCGATTTTAAGAACTTTTTTACTGTTTATGCTCTCCGTTTCTTCGAAATTCTATTCTGAATCATCCGGCCTAATGATTCCCCAAAAAAGTTTCAAAAAACGTCGACCGTGACTCGATTTTTTTAGCACGTACTTCAAACGTCCCAGATTAAGGTTTCCGAATTACGGTCTCGATTTTAAGCACTTTCACTGTCTTATGCACTCTGTTTCTTCGAAATTCTATTCTAAATCATCCGGCCTAATGATTACAAACAAAAGTTTCGAAAAACGTCGTCCGTGACTCGGTTTTTTTAGCACGTACTTCAAACGTCCCAGATTAAGGTTTCTGAATTAGGGTCTCCATTTTAAGCACTCTTTCACTGTTTTATGCACTTCGCTTCTTCGACATTCTATTCTAAATTTTCCGGCCTAAAGATTCCCCAACAAAAGTTTCGAAAAACGTCGACCGTGACTCGGTTTTTTTAGCACGTACTTCAAACGTCCCAGATTAAGGTTTCCGAATTACGGTCTCAATTTTAAGAACTCTTTCACTCTTTTATGCCCTCAGTTTCTTCGAAATTATATTCTAAATCATCCGGCCTAATGATTCCACAAAAAAGTTTCAAAAAACGTCGAACATGACTCGATTTTTTTAGCACGTACTTCAAACATCCCAGATTAGGGTTTCTGAATTATGGTCTCGATTTTAAGCACTCTTTCACTGTCTTATGCACTCTATTTCTTCAAAATTCTATTCTAAATCATCCGGCCTAATGATTACAAACAAAAGTTTTGAAAAACGTCGTTCGTGACTCTGTTTTTTTAGCACGTACTTCAAACGTCCCAGATTAAGGTTTTTGAATTAGGGTCTCGATTTTAAGACCTATTTCACTATTTTATGCACTTCGTTTCTTCGAAATTCTATTCTAAATCATCCGGCCTAAAGATTGCCACAAAAGTTTCAAAAATCGTCGAACCGTGACTCATTTTTTTAGAACGTTCTTCAAACGTCCCAGATTAGGGTTTCTGAATTAGGGTCTGGATTTTAAGCACTCTTTCACTGTTTTATGCATTCCGTTTCTTCGAAATTATATTCTAAATCATCCGGCCTAATGATTCCCCAAAAAAGTTTCAAAAAATGTCGACAGTGACTCGGTTTTTTTAGGATGTACTTCAAACGTCCAAGATTAAGGTTTCCGAATTAGGGTCTCGATTTTAAGAACTTTTTTACTGTTTATGCTCTCCGTTTCTTCGAAATTCTATTCTGAATCATCCGGCCTAATGATTCCCCAAAAAAGTTTCAAAAAACGTCGACCGTGACTCGATTTTTTTAGCACGTACTTCAAACGTCCCAGATTAAGGTTTCCGAATTACGGTCTCGATTTTAAGCACTTTCACTGTCTTATGCACTCTGTTTCTTCGAAATTCTATTCTAAATCATCCGGCCTAATGATTACAAACAAAAGTTTCGAAAAACGTCGTCCGTGACTCGGTTTTTTTAGCACGTACTTCAAACGTCCCAGATTAAGGTTTCTGAATTAGGGTCTCGATTTTAAGCACTCTTTCACTGTTTTATGTACTTCGCTTCTTCGATATTCTATTCTAAATTTTCCGGCCTAAAGATTCCCCAACAAAAGTTTCGAAAAACGTCGACCGTGACTCGGTTTTTTTAGCACGTACTTCAGACGTCCCAGATTAAGGTTTCTGAATTAGGGTATGGATTTTACGCACTCTTTCACTGTTTTATGCATTCCGTTTCTTCGAAATTATATTCTAAATCATCCGGCCGAATGATTCCCCAAAAAAGTTTCAAAAAATGTCGACAGTGAGTCGGTTTTTTTAGCATGTACTTCAAACGTCCAAGATTAAGGTTTCCGAATTAGGGTCTCGATTTTCAGCACTTTTTTACTGTTTATGCTCTCCGTTTCTTCGAAATTCTATTCTGAATCATCCGGCCTAATGATTAACCAAAAAGTTTCAAAAAACGTCGATCGTGACTCGATTTTTTTAGCACGTACTTCAAACGTCCCAGATTTAGGTTTACGAATTACGGTCTCGATTTTAAGCACTTTCACTGTCTTATGCACTCTGTTTCTTCGAAATTCTATTCTAAATCATCCGGCCTAATGATTCCAAACAAAAGTTTCGAAAAAGGTCGTCCGTGACTCTGTTTTTTTAGCACGTACTTCAAACGTCCCAGATTAAGGTTTCTGAATTAGGGTCTCGATTTTAAGCACTCTTTCACTGTTTTATGTACTTCGCTTCTTCGATATTCTATTCTAAATTTTCCGGCCTAAAGATTCCCAACAAAAGTTTCGAAAAACGTCGACCGTGACTCGGTTTTTTTAGCACGTACTTCAGACGTCCCAGATTAAGGTTTCTGAATTAGGGTATGGATTTTACGCACTCTTTCACTGTTTTATGCATTCCGTTTCTTCGAAATTATATTCTAAATCATCCGGCCGAATGATTCCCCAAAAAAGTTTCAAAAAATGTCGACAGTGAGTCGGTTTTTTTAGCATGTACTTCAAACGTCCAAGATTAAGGTTTCCGAATTAGGGTCTCGATTTTCAGCACTTTTTTACTGTTTATGCTCTCCGTTTCTTCGAAATTCTATTCTGAATCATCCGGCCTAATGATTAACCAAAAAGTTTCAAAAAACGTCGATCGTGACTCGATTTTTTTAGCACGTACTTCAAACGTCCCAGATTAAGGTTTCCGAATTACGGTCTCGATTTTAAGCACTTTCACTGTCTTATGCACTCTGTTTCTTCGAAATTCTATTCTAAATCATCCGGCCTAATGATTACAAACAAAAGTTTCGAAAAACGTCGTCCGTGACTCGGTTTTTTTAGCACGTACTTCAAACGTCCCAGATTAAGGTTTCTGAATTAGGGTCTCCATTTTAAGCACTCTTTCACTGTTTTATGCACTTCGCTTCTTCGACATTCTATTCTAAATTTTCCGGCCTAAAGATTCCCCAACAAAAGTTTCAAAAAACGTCGACCGTGACTCGGTTTTTTTAGCACGTACTTCAAACGTCCCAGATTAAGGTTTCCGAATTACGGTCTCAATTTTAAGAACTCTTTCACTCTTTTATGCCCTCAGTTTCTTCGAAATTATATTCTAAATCATCCGGCCTAATGATTCCCCAAAAAAGTTTCGAAAAACGTCGAACATGACTCGATTTTTTTAGCACGTACTTCAAACATCCTAGATTAGGGTTTCTGAATTATGGTCTCGATTTTAAGCACTCTTTCACTGTCTTATGCACTCTATTTCTTCAAAATTCTATTCTAAATCATCCGGCCTAATGATTACAAACAAAAGTTTTGAAAAACGTCGTTCGTGACTCTGTTTTTTTAGCACGTACTTCAAACGTCCCAGATTAAGGTTTTTGAATTAGGGTCTCGATTTTAAGACCTATTTCACTATTTTATGCACTTCGTTTCTTCGAAATAATATTCTAAATCATCCGGCCTAAAGATTGCCACAAAAGTTTCAAAAATCGTCGAACCGTGACTCATTTTTTTAGAACGGACTTCAAACGTCCCAGATTAGGGTTTCTGAATTAGGGCCTCGATTTTAATCATTCTTTTACTGTTTTATGCACTCCGTTTCTTTGAAATTCTATTGTAAATCATCCAGCCTAATGATTCCCAACAAAAGTTTCAAAAAACGTCGACGGTTAATCGGGTTTTTTAGCACGTACTTCAAACGTCCTAGATTAAGGTTTCTGAATTAGGGTCTGGATTTTAAGCACTCTTTCACTGTTTTATGCATTCCGTTTCTTCGAAATTATATTCTAAATCATCCGGCCGAATGATTCCCCAAAAAAGTTTCAAAAAATGTCGACAGTGACCCGGTTTTTTTAGCATGTACTTCAAACGACCAAGATTAAGGTTTCCGAATTAGGGTCTCGATTTTAAGCACTTTTTTACTGTTTATGCTCTCCGTTTCTTCGAAATTCTATTCTGAATCATCCGGCCTAATGATTCCCCAAAAAAGATTCAAAAAACGTCGATCGTGACTCGATTTTTTTAGCACGTACTTCAAACGTCCCAGATTAAGGTTTCCGAATTACGGTCTCGATTTTAAGCACTTTCACTGTCTTATGCACTCTGTTTCTTCGAAATTCTATTCTAAATCATCCGGCCTAATGATTCCAAACAAAAGTTTCGAAAAAGGTCGTCCGTGACTCGGTTTTTTTAGCACGTACTTCAAACGTCCCAGATTAAGGTTTCTGAATTAGGGTCTCGATTTTAAGCACTCTTTCACTGTTTTATGCACTTCGCTTCTTCGACATTCTATTCTAAATTTTCCGGCCTAAAGATTCCCCAACAAGAGTTTCGAAAAACGTCGACCGTGACTCGGTTTTTTTAGCACGTACTTCAAACGTCCCAGATTAAGGTTTCTGAATTAGGGTCTGGATTTTAAGCACTCTTTCACTGTTTTATGCATTCCGTTTCTTCGAAATTATATTCTAAATCATCCGGCCGAATGATTCCCCAAAAAAGTTTCAAAAAATGTCGACAGTGACTCGGTTTTTTTAGCATGTACTTCAAACGTCCAAGATTAAGGTTTCCGAATTAGGGTCTCGATTTTAAGAACTTTTTTACTGTTTATGCTCTCCGTTTCTTCGAAATTCTATTCTGAATCATCCGGCCTAATGATTCACCAAAAAAGTTTCAAAAAACGTCGATCGTGACTCGATTTTTTTAGCACGTACTTCAAACGTCCCAGATTAAGGTTTCCGAATTACGGTCTCGATTTTAAGCACTTTCACTGTCTTATGCACTCTGTTTCTTCGAAATTCTATTCTAAATCATCCGGCCTAATGATTCCAAACAAAAGTTTCGAAAAAGGTCGTCCGTGACTCGGTTTTTTTAGCACGTACTTCAAACGTCCCAGATTAAGGTTTCTGAATTAGGGTCTCGATTTTAAGCACTCTTTCACTGTTTTATGCACTTCGCTTCTTCGACATTCTATTCTAAATTTTCAAGCCTAAAGATTCCCCAACAAAAGTTTAAAAAAACGTCGACCGTGACTCGGTTTTTTTAGCACGTACTTCAAACGTCCCAGATTAAGATTTCCGAATTACGGTCTCAATTTTAAGAACTCTTTCACTCTTTTATGCCCTCAGTTTCTTCGAAATTCTATTCTCAATCATCCGGCCTAATGATTCCCCAAAAAAGTTTCAAAAAACGTCGACCGTGACTCGATTTTTTTAGCACGTACTTCAAACGTCCCAGATTAAGGTTTCCGAATTACGGTCTCGATTTTAAGCACTTTCACTGTCTTATACACTCTGTTACTTCCAAATTCTATTCGAAATCATCCGGCCTAATGATTCCAAACAAAAGTTTCGAAAAACGTCGTCCGTGACTCGGTTTTTTTAGCACGTACTTCAAACGTCCCAGATTAAGGTTTCTGAATTAGGGTCTCCATTTTAAGCACTCTTTCACTGTTTTATGCACTTCGCTTCTTCGACATTCTATTCTAAATTTTCCGGCCTAAAGATTCCCCAACAAAAGTTTCGAAAAACGTCGACCGTGACTCGGTTTTTTTAGCACGTACTTCAAACGTCCTAGATTAAGGTTTCCGAATTACGGTCTCAATTTTAAGAACTCTTTCACTCTTTTATGCCCTCAGTTTCTTCGAAATTATATTCTAAATCATCCGGCCTAATGATTCCCCAAAAAAGTTTCGAAAAACGTCGAACATGACTCGATTTTTTTAGCACGTACTTCAAACATCCCAGATTAGGGTTTCTGAATTATGGTCTCGATTTTAAGCACTCTTTCACTGTCTTATGCACTCTATTTCTTCAAAATTCTATTCTAAATCATCCGGCCTAATGATTACAAACAAAAGTTTTGAAAAACGTCGTTCGTGACTATGTTTTTTTAGCACGTACTTCAAACGTCCCTGATTAAGGTTTTTGAATAAGGGTCTCGATTTTAAGACCTATTTCACTATTTTATGCACTTCGTTTCTTCGAAATAATATTCTAAATCATCTGGCCTAAAGATTGCCACAAAAGTTTCAAAAATCGTCGAACCGTGACTCATTTTTTTAGAACGGACTTCAAACGCCCCAGATTAGGGTTTCTGAATTAGGGCCTCGATTTTAATCATTCTTTTACTATTTTATGCACTCCGTTTCTTTGAAATTCTATTGTAAATCATCCAGCCTAATGATTCCCAACAAAAGTTTCAAAAAACGTCGACGGTGAATCGGTTTTTTTAGCACGTACTTCAAACGTCCCAGATTAAGGTTTCTGAATTAGGGTCTGGATTTTAAGCACTCTTTCACTGTTTTATTCATTCCGTTTCTTCGAAATTATAGTCTAAATCATCCGGCCGAATGATTCCCCAAAAAAGTTTCAAAAAATGTCGACAGTGACTCGGTTTTTTTAGCATGTACTTCAAACGTCCAAGATTAAGGTTTCCGAATTAGGGTCTCGATTTTAAGAACTTTTTTACTGTTTATGCTCTCCGTTTCTTCGAAATTCTATTCTGAATCATCCGGCCTAATGATTCCCCAAAAAAGATTCAAAAAACGTCGATCGTGACTCGATTTTTTTAGCACGTACTTCAAACGTCCCAGATTAAGGTTTCCGAATTACGGTCTCGATTTTAAGCACTTTCACTGTCTTATGCACTCTGTTTCTTCGAAATTCTATTCTAAATCATCCGGCCTAATGATTCCAAACAAAAGTTTCGAAAAAGGTCGTCCGTGACTCGGTTTTTTTAGCACGTACTTCAAACGTCCCAGATTAAGGTTTCTGAATTAGGGTCTCGATTTTAAGCACTCTTTCACTGTTTTATGCACTTCGCTTCTTCGACATTCTATTCTAAATTTTCCGGCCTAAAGATTCCCCAACAAAAGTTTCGAAAAACGTCGACCGTGACTCGGTTTTTTTAGCACGTACTTCAAACGTCCCAGATTAAGGTTTCTGAATTAGGGTCTGGATTTTAAGCACTCTTTCACTGTTTTATGCATTCCGTTTCTTCGAAATTATATTCTAAATCATCCGGCCGAATGATTCCCCAAAAAAGTTTCAAAAAATGTCGACAGTGACTCGGTTTTTTTAGCATGTACTTCAAACGTCCAAGATTAAGGTTTCCGAATTAGGGTCTCGATTTTAAGCACTTTTTTACTGTTTATGCTCTCCGTTTCTTCGAAATTCTATTCTGAATCATCCGGCCTAATGATTCACCAAAAAAGTTTCAAAAAACGTCGATCGTGACTCGATTTTTTTAGCACGTACTTCAAACGTCCCAGATTAAGGTTTCCGAATTACGGTCTTGATTTTAAGCACTTTCACTGTCTTATGCACTCTGTTTCTTCGAAATTCTATTCTAAATCATCCGGCCTAATGATTCCAAACAAAAGTTTCGAAAAAGGTCGTCCGTGACTCGGTTTTTTTAGCACGTACTTCAAACGTCCCAGATTAAGGTTTCTGAATTAGGGTCTCGATTTTAAGCACTCTTTCACTGTTTTATGCACTTCGCTTCTTCGACATTCTATTCTAAATTTTCCAGCCTAAAGATTCCCCAACAAAAGTTTAAAAAAACGTCGACCGTGACTCGGTTTTTTTAGCACGTACTTCAAACGTCCCAGATTAAGGTTTCCGAATTACGGTCTCAATTTTAAGAACTCTTTCACTCTTTTATGCCCTCAGTTTCTTCGAAATTCTATTCTGAATCATTCGGCCTAATGATTCCCCAAAAAAGTTTCAAAAAACGTCGACCGTGACTCGATTTTTTTAGCACGTACTTCAAACGTCCCAGATTAAGGTTTCCCAATTACGGTCTCGATTTTAAGCACTTTCACTGTCTTATACACTCTGTTACTTCCAAATTCTATTCGAAATCATCCGGCCTAATGATTCCAAACAAAAGTTTCGAAAAACGTCGTCCGTGACTCGGTTTTTTTAGCACGTACTTCAAACGTCCCAGATTAAGGTTTCTGAATTAGGGTCTCGATTTTAAGCACTCTTTCACTGTTTTATGCACTTCGCTTCTTCGACATTCTATTCTAAATTTTCCGGCCTAAAGATTCCCCAACAAAAGTTTCGAAAAACGTCGACCGTGACTCGGTTTTTTTAGCACGTACTTCAAACGTCCCAGATTAAGGTTTCCGAATTACGGTCTCAATTTTAAGAACTCTTTCACTCTTTTATGCCCTCAGTTTCTTCGAAATTATATTCTAAATCATCCGGCCTAATGATTCCCCAAAAAAGTTTCGAAAAACGTCGAACATGACTCGATTTTTTTAGCACGTACTTCAAACATCCCAGATTAGGGTTTCTGAATTATGGTCTCGATTTTAAGCACTCTTTCACTGTCTTATGCACTCTATTTCTTCAAAATTCTATTCTAAATCATCCGGCCTAATGATTACAAACAAAACTTTTGAAAAATGTCGTTCGTGACTCTGTTTTTTTAGCACGTACTTCAAACGTCCCTGATTAAGGTTTTTGAATTAGGGTCTCGATTTTAAGACCTATTTCACTATTTTATGCACTTCGTTTCTTCGAAATAATATTCTAAATCATCCGGCCTAAAGATTGCCACAAAAGTTTCAAAAATCGTCGAACCGTGACTCATTTTTTTAGAACGGACTTCAAACGTCCCAGATTAGGGTTTCTGAATTAGGGCCTCGATTTTAATCATTCTTTTACTATTTTATGCACTCAGTTTCTTTGAAATTCTATTGTAAATCATCCAGCCTAATGATTCCCAACAAAAGTTTCAAAAAACGTCGACGGTGAATCGGTTTTTTTAGCACGTACTTCAAACGTCCCAGATTAAGGTTTCTGAATTAGGGTCTGGATTTTAAGCACTCTTTCACTGTTTTATGCATTCCGTTTCTTCGAAATTATATTCTAAATCATCCGGCCGAATGATTCCCCAAAAAAGTTTCAAAAAATGTCGACAGTGACTCGGTTTTTTTAGCATGTACTTCAAACGTCCAAGATTAAGGTTTCCGAATTAGGGTCTCGATTTTAAGCACTTTTTTACTGTTTATGCTCTCCGTTTCTTCGAAATTCTATTCTGAATCATCCGGCCTAATGATTCCCCAAAAAAGTTTCAAAAAACGTCGACCGTGACTCGATTTTTTTAGCACGTACTTCAAACGTCCCAGATTAAGGTTTCCGAATTACGGTCTTGATTTTAAGCACTTTCACTGTCTTATGCACTCTGTTTCTTCGAAATTCTATTCTAAATCATCCGGCCTAATGATTCCAAACAAAAGTTTCGAAAAACGTCGTCCGTGACTCGGTTTTTTTAGCACGTACTTCAAACGTCCCAGATTAAGGTTTCTGAATTAGGGTCTCGATTTTAAGCACTCTTTCACTGTTTTATGCACTTCGCTTCTTCGACATTCTATTCTAAATTTTCCGGCCTAAAGATTCCCCAACAAAAGTTTCGAAAAACGTCGACCGTGACTCGGTTTTTTTAGCACGTACTTCAAACGTCCCAGATTAAGGTTTCCGAATTACGGTCTCAATTTTAAGAACTCTTTCACTCTTTTATGCCCTCAGTTTCTTCGAAATTATATTCTAAATCATCCGGCCTAATGATTCCCCAAAAAAGTTTCGAAAAACGTCGAACATGACTCGATTTTTTTAGCACGTACTTCAAACATCCCAGATTAGGGTTTCTGAATTATGGTCTCGATTTTAAGCACTCTTTCACTGTCTTATGCACTCTATTTCTTCAAAATTCTATTCTAAATCATCCGGCCTAATGATTACAAACAAAAGTTTTGAAAAACGTCGTTCGTGACTCTGTTTTTTTAGCACGTACTTCAAACGTCCCTGATTAAGGTTTTTGAATTAGGGTCTCGATTTTAAGACCTATTTCACTATTTTATGCACTTCGTTTCTTCGAAATAATATTCTAAATCATCCGGCCTAAAGATTGCCACAAAAGTTTCAAAAATCGTCGAACCGTGACTCATTTTTTTAGAACGGACTTCAAACGTCCCAGATTAGGGTTTCTGAATTAGGGCCTCGATTTTAAGTATTCTTTTACTGTTTTATGCACTCCGTTTCTTTGAAATTCTATTGTAAATCATCCAGCCTAATGATTCCCAACAAAAGTTTCAAAAAACGTCGACCGTGAATCGGTTTTTTTAGCACGTACTTCAAACGTCCCAGATTAAGGTTTCTGAATTAGGGTCTGGATTTTAAGCACTCTTTCACTGTTTTATGCATTCCGTTTCTTCGAAATTATATTCTAAATCATCCGGCCTAATGATTCCCCAAAAAAGTTTCAAAAAATGTCGACAGTGACTCGGTTTTTTTAGCATGTACTTCAAACATCCAAGATTAAGGTTTCCGAATTAGGGTCTCGATTTTAAGCACTTTTTTACTGTTTATGCTCTCCGTTTCTTCGAAATTCTATTCTGAATCATCCGGCCTAATGATTCCCCAAAAAAGTTTCAAAAAACGTCGACCGTGACTCGATTTTTTTAGCACGTACTTCAAACGTCCCAGATTAAGGTTTGCGAATTACGGTCTCGATTTTAAGCACTTTCACTGTCTTATGCACTCTGTTTCTTCGAAATTCTATTCTAAATCATCCGTCCTAATGATTCCAAACAAAAGTTTCAAAAAACGTCGTCCGTGACTCGGTTTTTTTAGCACGTACTTCAAACGTCCCAGATTCAGGTTTCTGAATTAGGGTCTCGATTTTAAGCACTCTTTCACTGTTTTATGCACCTCGCTTCTTCGACATTCTATTCTAAATTTTCCGGCCTAAAGATTCCCCAATAAAAGTTTCGAAAAACGTCGACCGTGACTCGGTTTTTTTAGCACGTACTTCAAACGTCCCAGATTAAGGTTTCCGAATTACGGTCTCAATTTTAAGAACTCTTTCACTCTTTTATGCCCTCAGTTTCTTCGAAATTATATTCTGAATCATCCGGCCTAATGATTCCCCAAAAAAGTTTCGAAAAACGTCGAACATGACTCGATTTTTTTAGCACGTACTTCAAACATCCCAGATTAGGGTTTCTGAATTATGGTCTCGATTTTAAGCACTCTTTCACTGTCTTATGCACTCTATTTCTTCAAAATTCTATTCTAAATCATCCGGCCTAATGATTACAAACAAAAGTTTTGAAAAACGTCGTTCGTGACTCTGTTTTTTTAGCACGTACTTCAAACGTCCCTGATTATGGTTTTTGAATTAGGGTCTCGATTTTAAGACCTATTTCACTATTTTATGCACTTCGTTTGTTCAAAATAATATTCTAAATCATCCGGCCTAAAGATTGCCACAAAAGTTTCAAAAATCGTCGAACCGTGACTCATTTTTTTAGAACGGACTTCAAACGTCCCAGATTAGGGTTTCTGAACTAGGGCCTCGATTTTAAGCATTCTTTTACTGTTTTATGCACTCCGTTTCTTTGAAATTCTATTGTAAATCATCCAGCCTAATGATTCCCAACAAAAGTTTCGAAAAACGTCGACCGTGAATCGGTTTTTTTAGCACGTACTTCAAACGTCCCAGATTAAGGTTTCTGAATTAGGGTCTGGATTTTAAGCACTCTTTCACTGTTTTATGCATTCCGTTTCTTCGAAATTATATTCTAAATCATCCGGCCTAATGATTCCCCAAAAAAGTTTCAAAAAATGTCGACAGTGACTCGGTTTTTTTAGCATGTACTTCAAACGTCCAAGATTAAGGTTTCCAAATTAGGGTCTCGATTTTAAGCACTTTTTTACTGTTTATGCTCTCCGTTTCTTCGAAATTCTATTCTGAATCATCCGGCCTAATGATTCCCCAAAAAAGTTTCAAAAAACGTCGACCGTGACTCGATTTTTTTAGCTCGTACTTCAAACGTCCCAGATTAAGGTTTCCGAATTACGGTCTCGATTTTAAGCACTTTCACTGTCTTATGCACTCTGTTTCTTCGAAATTCTATTCTAAATCATCCAGTCTAATGATTCCCAACAAAAGTTTCGAAAAACGTCGACCGTGAATCGGTTTTTTTAGCACGTACTTCAAACGTCCCAGATTAAGGTTTCTGAATTAGGGTCTGGATTTTAAGCACTCTTTTACTATTTTATGCATTCCGTTTCTTCGAAATTATATTCTAAATCATCCGGCCTTATGATTCCCCAAAAAAGTTTCAAAAAATGTCGACAGTGACTCGGTTTTTTTAGCATGTACTTCAAACGTCCAAGATTAAGGTTTCCGAATTATGGTCTCGATTTTAAGCACTTTTTTACTGTTTATGCTCTCCGTTTCTTCGAAATTCTATTCTGAATCATCCGGCCTAATGATTCCCCAAAAAAGTTTCGAAAAACGTCGAACATGACTCGATTTTTTTAGCACGTACTTCAAACATCCCAGATTAGGGTTTCTGAATTATGGTCTCGATTTTAAGCACTCTTTCACTGTCTTATGCACTCTATTTCTTCAAAATTCTATTCTAAATCATCCGGCCTAATGATTACAAACAAAAGTTTTGAAAAACGTCGTTCGTGACTCTGTTTTTTAGCACGTACTTCAAACGTCCCTGATTAAGGTTTTTGAATTAGGGTCTCGATTTTAAGACCTATTTCACTATTTTATGCACTTCGTTTCTTCGAAATAATATTCTAAATCATCCGGCCTAAAGATTGCCACAAAAGTTTCAAAAATCGTCGAACCGTGACTCATTTTTTTAGAACGGACTTCAAACGTACCAGATTAGGGTTTCTGAATTAGGGCCTCGATTTTAATCATTCTTTTACTGTTTTATGCACTCCGTTTCTTTGAAATTCTATTGTAAATCATCCAGCCTAATGATTCCCAACAAAAGTTTCGAAAAACGTCGACCGTGAATCGGTTTTTTTAGCACGTACTTCAAACGTCCCAGATTAAGGTTTCTGAATTAGGGTCTGGATTTTAAGCACTCTTTCACTGTTTTATGCATTCCGTTTCTTCGAAATTATATTCTAAATCATCCGGCCTAATGATTCCCCAAAAAAGTTTCAAAAAATGTCGACAGTGACTCGGTTTTTTTAGCATGTACTTCAAACGTCCAAGATTAAGGTTTCCGAATTAGGGTCTCAATTTTAAGCACTTTTTTACTGTTTATGCTCTCCGTTTCTTCGAAATTCTATTCTGAATCATCCGGCCTAATAATTCCCCAAAAAAGTTCCAAAAAATGTCGACCGTGACTCGATTTTTTTAGCACGTACTTCAAACGTCCCAGATTAAGGTTTCCGAATTACGGTCTCGATTTTAAGCACTTTCACTGTCTTATGCACTCTGTTTCTTCGAAATTCTATTCTAAATCTTCCGGCCTAATGATTCCAAACAAAAGTTTCGAAAAACGTCGTCCGTGACTCGGTTTTTTTAGCACGTACTTCAAACGTCCCAGATTAAGGTTTCTGAATTAGGGTCTCGATTTTAAGCACTCTTTCACTGTTTTATGCACTTCGCTTCTTCGACATTCTATTCTAAATTTTCCGGCCTAAAGATTCCCCAACAAAAGTTTCGAAAAACGTCGACCGTGACTCGGTTTTTTTAGCACGTACTTCAAACGTCCAAGATTAAGGTTTCCGAATTACGGTCTCGATTTTAAGAACTCTTTCACTCTTTTATGCCCTCAGTTTCTTCAAAATTATATTCTAAATCATCTGGCCGAATGATTCCCCAAAAAAGTTTCGAAAAACGTCGAACATGACTCGATTTTTTTAGCACGTACTTCAAACATCCCAGATTAGGGTTTCTGAATTACGGTCTCGATTTTAAGCACTCTTTCACTGTCTTATGCACTCTATTTCTTCAAAATTCTATTCTAAATCATCTGGCCTAACGATTACAAACAAAAGTTTTGAAAAACGTCATTCGTGACTCTTTTTTTTTAGCACGTACTTCAAACGTCCCAGATTAAGGTTTTTGAATTAGGGTCTCGATTTTAAGACCTATTTCACTATTTTATGCACTTCGTTTCTTCGAAATAATATTCTAAATCATCCGGCCTAAAGATTGCCACAAAAAGTTGCAAAAATCGTCGAACCGTGACTCATTTTTTTAGAACGGACTTCAAACGTCCCAGATTAGGGTTTCTGAATTAGGGCCTCGATTTTAATCATTCTTTTACTGTTTTATGCACTCCGTTTCTTTGAAATTCTATTGTAAATCATCCAGCCTAATGATTCCCAACAAAAGTTTCAAAAAACGTCGACCGTGAATCGGTTTTTTTAGCACGTACTTCAAACGTCCCAGATTAAGGTTTCTGAATTAGGGTCTGGATTTTAAGCACTCTTTCACTGTTTTATGCATTCCGTTTCTTCGAAATTATATTCTAAATCATCCGGCCTAATGATTCCCCAAAAAAGCTTCAAAAAATGTCGACAGTGACTCGGTTTTTTTAGCATGTACTTCAAACGTCCAAGATTAAGGTTTCCGAATTAGGGTCTCGATTTTAAGCACTTTTTTACTGTTTATGCTCTCCGTTTCTTCGAAATTCTATTCTGAATCATCCGGCCTAATGATTCCCCCAAAAAGTTTCAAAAAACGTCGACCGTGACTCGATTTTTTTAGCACGTACTTCAAACGTCCCAGATTAAGGTTTCTGAATTAGGGTCTCGATTTTAAGCACTCTTTCACTCTTTTATGCACTTCGCTTCTTTGACATTCTATTCTAAATTTTCCGGCCTAAAGATTCCCCAACAAAAGTTTTGAAAAACGTCGACTGTGACTCGGTTTTTTTAGCACGTACTTCAAAAATCCCAGATTAAGGTTTCCGAATTACGGTCTCAATTTTAAGAACTCTTTCACTCTTTTATGCCCTCAGTTTCTTCGAAATTATATTCTAAATCATCCGGCCTAATGATTCCCCAAAAAAGTTTCGAAAAACATCGAACATGACTCGATTTTTTTAGCACGTACTTCAAACATCCCAGATTAGGGTTTCTGAATTATGGTCTCGATTTTAAGAACTCTTTCACTCTTTTATGCCCTCAGTTTCTTCGAAATTATATTCTAAATCATCCGGCCTAATGATTAACCAAAAAAGTTTCGTAAAACGTCGAACATGACTCGATTTTTTTAGCACGTACTTCAAACATCCCAGATTAGGGTTTTTGAATTATGGTCTAGATTTTAAGCACTCTTTCACTGTCTTATGCACTCTATTTCTTCAAAATTCTATTCTAAATCATCCGGCTTAATGATTACAAACAAAAGTTTTGAAAAACGTCGTTCGTGACTCTGTTTTTTTAGCACGTACTTCAAACGTCCCTGATTAAGGTTTTTGAATTAGGGTCTCGATTTTAAGACCTATTTCACAATTTTATGCACTTCGTTTCTTCGAAATAATATTCTAAATCATCCGGCCTAAAGATTGCCACAAAAGTTTCAAAAATCGTCGAACCGTGACTCATTTTTTTAGAATGGACTTCAAACGTCCCAGATTAGGGTTTCTGAATTAGGGCCTCGATTTTAAGCATTCTTTTACTGTTTTATGCACTCCGTTTCTTCGAAATTATATTCTAAATCATCTGGCCTAATGATTCCCCAAAAAAGTTTCAAAAAATGTCGACAGTGACTCGGTTTTTTTAGCATGTACTTCAAACGTCCAAGATTAAGGTTTTGAAAAACGTCGACCGTGAATCGGTTTTTTTAGCACGTACTTCAAACGTCCCAGATTAAGGTTTCTTAATTAGGGTCTGGATTTTAAGCACTCTTTCACTGTTTTATGCATTCCGTTTCTTCGAAATTATATTCTAAATCATCCGGCCTAATGATTCCCTAAAAAAGTTTCAAAAAATGTCGACAGTGACTCGGTTTTTTTAGCATGTACTTCAAACGTCCAAGACTAAGGTTTCCGAATTAGGGTCTCGATTTTAAGAACTTTTTTACTGTTTATGCTCTCCGTTTCTTCGAAATTCTATTCTGAATCATCCGGCCTAATGATTCCCCAAAAAAGTTTCAAAAAACGTCGACCGTGACTCGATTTTTTTAGCACGTACTTCAAACGTCCCAGATTAAGGTTTCCGAATTACGGTCTCGATTTTAAGCACTTTCACTGTCTTATGCACTCTGTTTCTTCGAAATTCTATTCTAAATCATCCGGCCTAATGATTACAAACAAAAGTTTCGAAAAACGTCGTCCGTGACTCGGTTTTTTTAGCACGTACTTCAAACGTCCCAGATTAAGGTTTCTGAATTAGGGTCTCCATTTTAAGCACTCTTTCACTGTTTTATGCACTTCGCTTCTTCGACATTCTATTCTAAATTTTCCGGCCTAAAGATTCCCCAACAAAAGTTTCGAAAAACGTCGACCGTGACTCGGTTTTTTTAGCACGTACTTCAAACGTCCCAGATTAAGGTTTCCGAATTACGGTCTCAATTTTAAGAACTCTTTCACTCTTTTATGCCCTCAGTTTCTTCGAAATTATATTCTAAATCATCCGGCCTAATGATTCCACAAAAAAGTTTAAAAAAACGTCGAACATGACTCGATTTTTTTAGCACGTACTTCAAACATCCCAGATTAGGGTTTCTGAATTATGGTCTCCATTTTAAGCACTCTTTCACTGTCTTATGCACTCTATTTCTTCAAAATTCTATTCTAAATCATCCGGCCTAATGATTACAAACAAAAGTTTTGAAAAACGTCGTTCGTGACTCTGTTTTTTTAGCACGTACTTCAAACGTCCCAGATTAAGGTTTTTGAATTAGGGTCTCGATTTTAAGACCTATTTCACTATTTTATGCACTTCGTTTCTTCGAAATTCTATTCTAAATCATCCGGCCTAAAGATTGCCACAAAAGTTTCAAAAATCGTCGAACCGTGACTCATTTCTTTAGAACGGACTTCAAACGTCCCAGATTAGGGTTTCTGAATTAGGGCCTCGATTTTAAGCATTCTTTTACTGTTTTATGCACTCCGTTTCTTTGAAATTCTATTGTAAATCATCCAGCCTAATGATTACCAACAAAAGTTTCGAAAAACGTCGACCGTGAATCGGTTTTTTTAGCACGTACTTCAAACGTCCCAGATTAAGGTTTCTTAATTAGGGTCTGGATTTTAAGCACTCTTTCGCTGTTTTATGCATTCCGTTTCTTCGAAATTATATTCTAAATCATCCGGCCTAATGATTCCCTAAAAAAGTTTCAAAAAATGTCGACAGTGACTCGGTTTTTTTAGCATGTACTTCAAACGTCCAAGACTAAGGTTTCCGAATTAGGGTCTCGATTTTAAGAACTTTTTTACTGTTTATGCTCTCCGTTTCTTCGAAATTCTATTCTGAATCATCCGGCCTAATGATTCCCCAAAAAAGTTTCAAAAAACGTCGACCGTGACTCGATTTTTTTAGCACGTACTTCAAACGTCCCAGATTAAGGTTTCCGAATTACGGTCTCGATTTTAAGCACTTTCACTGTCTTATGCACTCTGTTTCTTCGAAATTCTATTCTAAATCATCCGGCCTAATGATTACAAACAAAAGTTTCGAAAAACGTCGTCCGTGACTCGGTTTTTTTAGCACGTACTTCAAACGTCCCAGATTAAGGTTTCTGAATTAGGGTCTCCATTTTAAGCACTCTTTCACTGTTTTATGCACTTCGCTTCTTCGACATTCTATTCTAAATTTTCCGGCCTAAAGATTCCCCAATAAAAGTTTCGAAAAACGTCGACCGTGACTCGGTTTTTTTAGCACGTACTTCAAACGTCCCAGATTAAGGTTTCCGAATTACGGTCTCAATTTTAAGAACTCTTTCACTCTTTTATGCCCTCAGTTTCTTCGAAATTATATTCTAAATCATCCGGCCTAATGATTCCCCAAAAAAGTTTCAAAAAACGTCGAACATGACTCGATTTTTTTAGCACGTACTTCAAACATCCCAGATTAGGGTTTCTGAATTATGGTCTCGATTTTAAGCACTCTTTCACTGTCTTATGCACTCTATTTCTTCAAAATTCTATTCTAAATCATCCGGCCTAATGATTACAAACAAAAGTTTTGAAAAACGTCGTTCGTGACTCTGTTTTTTTAGCACGTACTTCAAACGTCCCAGATTAAGGTTTTTGAATTAGGGTCTCGATTTTAAGACCTATTTCACTATTTTATGCACTTCGTTTCTTCGAAATTCTATTCTAAATCATCCGGCCTAAAGATTGCCACAAAAGTTTCAAAAATCGTCGAACCGTGACTCATTTCTTTGGAACGGACTTCAAACGTCCCAGATTAGGGTTTCTGAATTAGGGCCTCGATTTTAAGCATTCTTTTACTGTTTTATGCACTCCGTTTCTTTGAAATTCTATTGTAAATCATCCAGCCTAATGATTACCAACAAAAGTTTCGAAAAACGTCGACCGTGAATCGGTTTTTTTAGCACGTACTTCAAACGTCCCAGATTAAGGTTTCTTAATTAGGGTCTGGATTTTAAGCACTCTTTCACTGTTTTATGCATTCCGTTTCTTCGAAATTATATTCTAAATCATCCGGCCTAATGATTCCCCAAAAAAGTTTCAAAAAATGTCGACAGTGACTCGGTTTTTTTAGCATGTACTTCAAACGTCCAAGATTAAGGTTTCCGAATTAGGGTCTCGATTTTAAGAACTTTTTTACTGTTTATGCTCTCCGTTTCTTCGAAATTCTATTCTGAATCATCCGGCCTAATGATTCCCCAAAAAAGTTTCAAAAAACGTCGACCGTGACTCGATTTTTTTAGCACGTACTTCAAACGTCCCAGATTAAGGTTTCCGAATTACGGTCTCGATTTTAAGCACTTTCACTGTCTTATGCACTCTGTTTCTTCGAAATTCTATTCTAAATCATCCGGCCTAATGATTACAAACAAAAGTTTCGAAAAACGTCGTCCGTGACTCGGTTTTTTTAGCACGTACTTCAAACGTCCCAGATTAAGGTTTCTGAATTAGGGTCTCCATTTTAAGCACTCTTTCACTGTTTTATGCACTTCGCTTCTTCGACATTCTATTCTAAATTTTCCGGCCTAAAGATTCCCCAACAAAGTTTCGAAAAACGTCGACCGTGACTCGGTTTTTTTAGCACGTACTTCAAACGTCCCAGATTAAGGTTTCCGAATTACGGTCTCAATTTTAAGAACTCTTTCACTCTTTTATGCCCTCAGTTTCTTCGAAATTATATTCTAAATCATCCGGCCTAATGATTCCACAAAAAAGTTTAAAAAAACGTCGAACATGACTCGATTTTTTTAGCACGTACTTCAAACATCCCAGATTAGGGTTTCTGAATTATGGTCTCGATTTTAAGCACTCTTTCACTGTCTTATGCACTCTATTTCTTCAAAATTCTATTCTAAATCATCCGGCCTAATGATTACAAACAAAAGTTTTGAAAAACGTCGTTCGTAACTCTGTTTTTTTAGCACCTACTTCAAACGTCCCAGATTAAGGTTTTTGAATTAGGGTCTCGATTTTAAGACCTATTTCACTATTTTATGCACTTCATTTCTTCGAAATTCTATTCTAAATCATCCGGCCTAAAGATTGCCACAAAAGTTTCAAAAATCGTCGAACCGTGACTCATTTCTTTAGAACGGACTTCAAACGTCCCAGATTAGGGTTTCTGAATTAGGGCCTCGATTTTAAGCATTCTTTTACTGTTTTATGCACTCCGTTTCTTTGAAATTCTATTGTAAATCATCCAGCCTAATGATTACCAACAAAAGTTTCGAAAAACGTCGACCGTGAATCGGTTTTTTTAGCACGTACTTCAAACGTCCCAGATTAAGGTTTCTTAATTAGGGTCTGGATTTTAAGCACTCTTTCACTGTTTTATGCATTCCGTTTCTTCGAAATTATATTCTAAATCATCCGGCCTAATGATTCCCCAAAAAAGTTTCAAAAAATGTCGACAGTGACTCGGTTTTTTTAGCATGTACTTCAAACGTCCAAGATTAAGGTTTCCGAATTAGGGTCTCGATTTTAAGAACTTTTTTACTGTTTATGCTCTCCGTTTCTTCGAAATTCTATTCTGAATCATCCGGCCTAATGATTCCCCAAAAAAGTTTCAAAAAACGTCGACCGTGACTCGATTTTTTTAGCACGTACTTCAAACGTCCCAGATTAAGGTTTCCGAATTACGGTCTCGATTTTAAGCACTTTCACTGTCTTATGCACTCTGTTTCTTCGAAATTATATTCTAAATCATCCGGCCTAATGATTCCAAACAAAAGTTTCGAAAAACGTTGTCCGTGACTCGGTTTTTTTAGCACGTACTTCAAACGTCCCAGATTAAGGTTTCTGAATTAGGGTCTCGATTTTAAGCACTCTTTCACTCTTTTATGCACTTCGCTTCTTCAAAATTATATTCTAAATCATCCGGCCTAATGATTCCCCAAAAAAGTTTCGGAAAACGTCGAACATGACTCGATTTTTTTAGCACGTACTTCAAACATCCCAGATTAGGGTTTCTAAATTATGGTCTCGATTTTAAGCACTCTTTCACTGTCTTATGCACTCTATTTCTTCAAAATTCTATTCTAAATCATCCGGCCTAAAGATTGCCACAAAAGTTTCAAAAATCGTCGAACCATGACTCATTTTTTTAGAACGGACTTCAAACGTCCCAGATTAGGGTTTCTGAATTAGGGCCTCGATTTTAAGCATTCTTTTACTGTTTTATGCACTCCGTTTCTTTGAAATTCTATTGTAAATCATCCAGCCTAATGATTCCCAACAAAAGTTTCGAAAAACGTCGACCGTGAATCGGTTTTTTTAGCACGTTCTTCAAACGTCCCAGATTAAGGTTTCTGAATTAGGGTCTGGATTTTAAGCACTCTTTCACTGTTTTATGCATTCCGTTTCTTCGAAATTATATTCTAAATCATCCGGCCTAATGATTCCCCAAAAAAGTTTCAAAAAATGTCGACAGTGACTCGGTTTTTTTAGCACGTACTTCAAACGTCCAAGATTAAGGTTTCCGAATTAGGGTCTCGATTTTAAGCACTTTTTTACCGTTTATGCTCTCCGTTTCTTCAAAATTATATTCTAAATCATCCGGCCTAATGATTCCCCAAAAAAGTTTCGAAAAACGTCGAACATGACTCGATTTTTTTAGCACGTACTTCAAACATCCCAGATTAGGGTTTCTGAATTATGGTCTCGATTTTAAGCACTCTTTCACTGTCTTATGCACTCTATTTCTTCAAAATTCTATTCTAAATCATCCGGCCTAATGATTACAAACAAAAGTTTTGAAAAACGTCGTTCGTGACTCTGTTTTTTTAGCACGTACTTCAAACGTCCCAGATTAAGGTTTTTGAATTAGGGTCTCGATTTTAAGACCTATTTCACTATTTTATGCACTTCGTTTCTTCGAAATTCTATTCTAAATCATCCGGCCTAAAGATTGCCACAAAAGTTTCAAAAATCGTCGAACCGTGACTCATTTCTTTAGAACGGACTTCAAACGTCCCAGATTAGGGTTTCTGAATTAGGGCCTCGATTTTAAGCATTCTTTTACTGTTTTATGCACTCCGTTTCTTTGAAATTCTATTGTAAATCATCCAGCCTAATGATTCCCAACAAAAGTTTCGAAAAACGTCGACCGTGAATCGGTTTTTTTAGCACGTACTTCAAACGTACCAGATTAAGGTTTCTGAATTAGGGTCTGGATTTTAAGCACTCTTTCACTGTTTTATGCATTCCGTTTCTTCGAAATTATATTCTAAATCATCCGGCCGAATGTTTCCCCAAAAAAGTTTCAAAATATGTCGACAGTGACTCGGTTTTTTTAGCATGTACTTCAAACGTCCAAGATTAAGGTTTCCGAATTAGGGTCTCGATTTTAAGCACTTTTTTACTGTTTATGCTCTCCGTTTCTTCGAAATTCTATTCTGAATCATCCGGCCTAATGATTCCCCAAAAAAGTTTCAAAAAACGTCGACCGTGACTCGATTTTATTAGCACGTACTTCAAACGTCCCAGATTAAGGTTTCCGAATTACGGTCTCGATTTTAAGCACTTTCACTGTCTTATGCACTCAGTTTCTTCGAAATTATATTCTAAATCATCCGGCCTAATGATCCCAAAAAAAGTTTCGAAAAACGTCGACCGTGACTCGGTTTTTTTAGCACGTACTTCAAACGTCCCAGATTAAGGTTTCTGAATTAGGGTCTCGATTTTAAGAACTCTTTCACTCTTTTATGCACTTCGCTTCTTCGACATTCTATTCTAAATTTTCCGACCTAAAGATTCCCCCACAAAAGTTTCGAAAAACGTCGATCGTGACTCGGTTTTTTTAGCACGTACTTCAAACGTCCCAGATTAAGGTTTCCGAATTACGGACTCAATTTTAAGAACTCTTTCACTCTTTTATGCCCTCAGTTTCTTCAAAATTATATTCTAAATCATCCGGCCTAATGATTCCCCAAAAAAGTTTCGAAAAACGTCGAACATGACTCGATTTTTTTAGCACGTACTTCAAACATCCCAGATTAGGGTTTCTAAATTATGGTCTCGATTTTAAGCACTCTTTCACTGTCTTATGCACTCTATTTCTTCAAAATTCTATTCTAAATCATCCGGCCTAATGATTACAAACAAAAGTTTTGAAAAACGTCGTTCGTGACTCTGTTTTTTTAGCACGTACTTCAAACGTCCCTGATTAAGGTTTTTGAATTAGGGTCTCGATTTTAAGACCTATTTCACTATTTTATGCACTTCGTTTCTTCGAAATAATATTCTAAATCATCCGGCCTAAATATTGCCACAAAAGTTTCAAAAATCGTCGAACCGTGACTCATTTTTTTAGAACGGACTTCAAACGTCCCAGATTAGTGTTTCTGAATTAGGGCCTCGATTTTAAGCATTCTTTTACTGTTTTATGCACTCCGTTTCTTTGAAATTCTATTGTAAATCATCCAGCCTAATGATTCCCAACAAAAGTTTCGAAAAACGTCGACCGTGAATCGGTTTTTTTAGCACGTACTTCAAACGTACCAGATTAAGGTTTCTGAATTAGGGTCTGGATTTTAAGCACTCTTTCACTGTTTTATGCATTCCGTTTCTTCGAAATTATATTCTAAATCATCCGGCCGAATGATTCCCCAAAAAAGTTTCAAAATATGTCGACAGTGACTCGGTTTTTTTAGCATGTACTTCAAACGTCCAAGATTAAGGTTTCCGAATTAGGGTCTCGATTTTAAGCACTTTTTTACTGCTTATGCTCTCCGTTTCTTCGAAATTCTATTCTGAATCATCCGGCCTAATGATTCCCCAAAAAAGTTTCAAAAAACGTCGACCGTGACTCGATTTTATTAGCACGTACTTCAAACGTCCCAGATTAAGGTTTCCGAATTACGGTCTCGATTTTAAGCACTTTCACTGTCTTATGCACTCAGTTTCTTCAAAATTATATTCTAAATCATCCGGCCTAATGATCCCAAAAAAAGTTTCGAAAAACGTCGACCGTGACTCGGTTTTTTTAGCACGTACTTCAAACGTCCCAGATTAAGGTTTCTGAATTAGGGTCTCGATTTTAAGCACTCTTTCACTCTTTTATGCACTTCGCTTCTTCGACATTCTATTCTCAATTTTCCGGCCTAAAGATTACCCAACAAAAGTTTCGAAAAACGTTGACTATGACTCGGTTTTTTTAGCACGTACTTCAAACGTCCCAGATTAAGGTTTCCGAATTACGGTCTCAATTTTAAGAACTCTTTCACTCTTTTATGCCCTCAGTTTCTTCGAAATTATATTCTAAATCATCCGGCCTAATGATTCCCCAAAAAAGTTTCGAAAAACGTCGAACATGACTCGATTTTTTTAGCACGTACTTCAAACATCCCAGATTAGGGTTTCTAAATTATGGTCTCGATTTTAAGCACTCTTTCACTGTCTCATGCACTCTATTTCTTCAAAATTCTATTCTAAATCATCAGGCCTAATGATTACAAACAAAACTTTTGAAAAATGTCGTTCGTGACTCTGTTTTTTTAGCACATACTTCAAACGTCCCTCATTAAGGTTTTTGAATTAGGGTCTCGATTTTAAGACCTATTTCACTATTTTATGCACTTCGTTTCTTCGAAATAATATTCTAAATCATCCGGCCTAAAGATTGCCACAAAAGTTTCAAAAATTGTCGAACCGTGACTCATTTTTTTAGAACGGACTTCAAACGTCCCAGATTAGGGTTTCTGAATTAGGAACTCGATTTTAATCATTCTTTTACTGTTTTATGCACTCCGTTTCTTTGAAATTCTATTGTAAATCATCCAGCCTAATGATTCCCAACAAAAGTTTCAAAAAACGTCGACCGTGAATCGGTTTTTTTAGCACGTACTTCAAACGTCCCAGATTAAGGTTTCTGAATTAGGGTCTGGATTTTAAGCACTCTTTCACTGTTTTATGCATTCCGTTTCTTCGAAATTATATTCTAAATCATCCGGCCTAATGATTCCCCAAAAAAGTTTCAAAAAATGTCGACAGTGACTCGGTTTTTTTAGCATGTACTTCAAACGTCCAAGATTAAGGTTTCCGAATTAGGGACTCGATTTTAAGCACTTTTTTACTGTTTATGCTCTCCGTTTCTTCGAAATTCTATTCTGAATCATCCGGCCTAATGATTCCCCAAAAAAGTTTCAAAAAACGTCGACCGTGACTCGATTTTTTTAGCACGTACTTCAAACGTCCCAGATTAAGGTTTCCGAATTACGGTCTCGATTTTAAGCACTTTCACTGTCTTATGCACTCTGTTTCTTCGAAATTCTATTCTAAATCATCCGGCCTAATGATCCCCAAAAAAGTTTCGAAAAACGTCGACCGTGACTCGGTTTTTTTAGCACGTACTTCAAACGTCCCAGATTAAGGTTTCTGAATTAGGGTCTTGATTTTAAGCACTCTTTCACTCTTTTATGCCCTCAGTTTCTTCAAAATTATATTCTAAATCATCCGGCCTAATGATTCCCCAAAAAAGTTTCGAAAAACGTCGAACATGACTCGATTTTTTTAGCACGTACTTCAAACATCCCAGATTAGGGTTTCTAAATTATGGTCTCGATTTTAAGCACTCTTTCACTGTCTTATGCACTTCGCTTCTTCGACATTCTATTCTAAATTTTCCGGCCTAAAGATTCCCCAACAAAAGTTTCGAAAAACGTCGATCGTGACTCGGTTTTTTTAGCACGTACTTCAAACGTCCCAGATTAAGGTTTCCGAATTACGGACTCAATTTTAAGAACTCTTTCACTCTTTTATGCCCTCAGTTTCTTCGAAATTATATTCTAAATCATCCGGCCTAATGATTCCCCAAAAAAGTTTCGAAAAACGTCGAACATGACTCGATTTTTTTAGCACGTACTTCAAACATCCCAGATTAGGGTTTCTAAATTATGGTCTCGATTTTAAGCACTCTTTCACTGTCTTATGCACTCTATTTCTTCAAAATTCTATTCTAAATCATCCGGCCTAATGATTACAAACAAAAGTTTTGAAAAACGTCGTTCGTGACTCTGTTTTTTTAGCACGTACTTCAAACGTCCCTGATCAAGGTTTTTGAATTAGGGTCTCGATTTTAAGACCTATTTCACTATTTTATGCACTTCGTTTCTTCGAAATAATATTCTAAATCATCCGGCCTAAATATTGCCACAAAAGTTTCAAAAATCGTCGAACCGTGACTCTTTTTTTTAGAACGGACTTCAAACGTCCCAGATTAGTGTTTCTGAATTAGGGCCTCGATTTTAAGCATTCTTTTACTGTTTTATGCACTCCGTTTCTTTGAAATTCTATTGTAAATCATCCAGCCTAATGATTCCCAACAAAAGTTTTGAAAAACGTCGACCGTGAATCGGTTTTTTTAGCACGTACTTCAAACGTACCAGATTAAGGTTTCTGAATTAGGGTCTGGATTTTAAGCACTCTTTCACTGTTTTATGCATTCCGTTTCTTCGAAATTATATTCTAAATCATCCGGCCGAATGATTCCCCAAAAAAGTTTCAAAATATGTCGACAGTGACTCGGTTTTTTTAGCATGTACTTCAAACGTCCAAGATTAAGGTTTCCGAATTAGGGTCTCGATTTTAAGCACTTTTTTACTGTTTATGCTCTCCGTTTCTTCGAAATTCTATTCTGAATCATCCGGCCTAATGATTCCCCAAAAAAGTTTCAAAAAACGTCGACCGTGACTCGATTTTTTTAGCACGTACTTCAAACGTCCCAGATTAAGGTTTACGAATTACGGTCTCGATTTTAAGCACTTTCACTGTCTTATGCACTCTGTTTCTTCGAAATTCTATTCTAAATCATCCGGCCTAATGATCCCCAAAAAAGTTTCGAAAAACGTCGACCGTGACTCGGTTTTTTTAGCACGTACTTCAAACGTCCCAGATTAAGGTTTCTGAATTAGGGTCTCGATTTTAAGCACTCTTTCACTCTTTTATGCACTTCGCTTCTTCGACATTCTATTCTAAATTTTCCGGCCTAAAGATTACCCAACAAAAGTTTCGAAAAACGTTGACTATGACTCGGTTTTTTTAGCACGTACTTCAAACGTCCCAGATTAAGGTTTCCGAATTACGGTCTCAATTTTAAGAACTCTTTCACTCTTTTATGCCCTCAGTTTCTTCGAAATTATATTCTAAATCATCCGGCCTAATGATTCCCCAAAAAAGTTTCGAAAAACGTCGAACATGACTCGATTTTTTTAGCACGTACTTCAAACATCCCAGATTAGGGTTTCTAAATTATGGTCTCGATTTTAAGCACTCTTTCACTGTCTCATGCACTCTATTTCTTCAAAATTCTATTCTAAATCATCCGGCCTAATGATTACAAACAAAACTTTTGAAAAATGTCGTTCGTGACTCTGTTTTTTTAGCACATACTTCAAACGTCCCTCATTAAGGTTTTTGAATTAGGGTCTCGATTTTAAGACCTATTTCACTATTTTATGCACTTCGTTTCTTCGAAATAATATTCTAAATCATCCGGCCTAAAGATTGCCACAAAAGTTTCAAAAATTGTCGAACCGTGACTCATTTTTTTAGAACGGACTTCAAACGTCCCAGATTAGGGTTTCTGAATTAGGGCCTCGATTTTAATCATTCTTTTACTGTTTTATGCACTCCGTTTCTTTGAAATTCTATTGTAAATCATCCAGCCTAATGATTCCCAACAAAAGTTTCAAAAAACGTCGACCGTGAATCGGTTTTTTTAGCACGTACTTCAAACGTCCCAGATTAAGGTTTCTGAATTAGGGTCTGGATTTTAAGCACTCTTTCACTGTTTTATGCATTCCGTTTCTTCGAAATTATATTCTAAATCATCCGGCCTAATGATTCCCCAAAAAAGTTTCAAAAAATGTCGACAGTGACTCGGTTTTTTTAGCATGTACTTCAAACGTCCAAGATTAAGGTTTCCGAATTAGGGACTCGATTTTAAGCACTTTTTTACTGTTTATGCTCTCCGTTTCTTCGAAATTCTATTCTGAATCATCCGGCCTAATGATTCCCCAAAAAAGTTTCAAAAAACGTCGACCGTGACTCGATTTTTTTAGCACGTACTTCAAACGTCCCAGATTAAGGTTTCCGAATTACGGTCTCGATTTTAAGCACTTTCACTGTCTTATGCACTCTGTTTCTTCGAAATTCTATTCTAAATCATCCGGCCTAATGATCCCCAAAAAAGTTTCGAAAAACGTCGACCGTGACTCGGTTTTTTTAGCACGTACTTCAAACGTCCCAGATTAAGGTTTCTGAATTAGGGTCTTGATTTTAAGCACTCTTTCACTCTTTTATGCCCTCAGTTTCTTCAAAATTATATTCTAAATCATCCGGCCTAATGATTCCCCAAAAAAGTTTCGAAAAACGTCGAACATGACTCGATTTTTTTAGCACGTACTTCAAACATCCCAGATTAGGGTTTCTAAATTATGGTCTCGATTTTAAGCACTCTTTCACTGTCTTATGCACTTCGCTTCTTCGACATTCTATTCTAAATTTTCCGGCCTAAAGATTCCCCAACAAAAGTTTCGAAAAACGTCGATCGTGACTCGGTTTTTTTAGCACGTACTTCAAACGTCCCAGATTAAGGTTTCCGAATTACGGACTCAATTTTAAGAACTCTTTCACTCTTTTATGCCCTCAGTTTCTTCAAAATTATATTCTAAATCATCCGGCCTAATGATTCCCCAAAAAAGTTTCGAAAAACGTCAAACATGACTCGATTTTTTTAGCACGTACTTCAAACATCCCAGATTAGGGTTTCTAAATTATGGTCTCGATTTTAAGCACTCTTTCACTGTCTTATGCACTCTATTTCTTCAAAATTCTATTCTAAATCATCCGGCCTAATGATTACAAACAAAAGTTTTGAAAAACGTCGTTCGTGACTCTGTTTTTTTAGCACGTACTTCAAACGTCCCTGATCAAGGTTTTTGAATTAGGGTCTCGATTTTAAGACCTATTTCACTATTTTATGCACTTCGTTTCTTCGAAATAATATTCTAAATCATCCGGCCTAAATATTGCCACAAAAGTTTCAAAAATCGTCGAACCGTGACTCTTTTTTTTAGAACGGACTTCAAACGTCCCAGATTAGTGTTTCTGAATTAGGGCCTCGATTTTAAGCATTCTTTTACTGTTTTATGCACTCCGTTTCTTTGAAATTCTATTGTAAATCATCCAGCCTAATGATTCCCAACAAAAGTTTTGAAAAACGTCGACCGTGAATCGGTTTTTTTAGCACGTACTTCAAACGTACCAGATTAAGGTTTCTGAATTAGGGTCTGGATTTTAAGCACTCTTTCACTGTTTTATGCATTCCGTTTCTTCGAAATTATATTCTAAATCATCCGGCCGAATGATTCCCCAAAAAAGTTTCAAAATATGTCGACAGTGACTCGGTTTTTTTAGCATGTACTTCAAACGTCCAAGATTAAGGTTTCCGAATTAGGGTCTCGATTTTAAGCACTTTTTTACTGTTTATGCTCTCCGTTTCTTCGAAATTCTATTCTGAATCATCCGGCCTAATGATTCCCCAAAAAAGTTTCAAAAAACGTCGACCGTGACTCGATTTTTTTAGCACGTACTTCAAACGTCCCAGATTAAGGTTTACGAATTACGGTCTCGATTTTAAGCACTTTCACTGTCTTATGCACTCTGTTTCTTCGAAATTCTATTCTAAATCATCCGGCCTAATGATCCCCAAAAAAGTTTCGAAAAACGTCGACCGTGACTCGGTTTTTTTAGCACGTACTTCAAACGTCCCAGATTAAGGTTTCTGAATTAGGGTCTCGATTTTAAGCACTCTTTCACTCTTTTATGCACTTCGCTTCTTCGACATTCTATTCTAAATTTTCCGGCCTAAAGATTACCCAACAAAAGTTTCGAAAAACGTTGACTATGACTCGGTTTTTTTAGCACGTACTTCAAACGTCCCAGATTAAGGTTTCCGAATTACGGTCTCAATTTTAAGAACTCTTTCACTCTTTTATGCCCTCAGTTTCTTCGAAATTATATTCTAAATCATCCGGCCTAATGATTCCCCAAAAAAGTTTCGAAAAACGTCAAACATGACTCGATTTTTTTAGCACGTACTTCAAACATCCCAGATTAGGGTTTCTAAATTATGGTCTCGATTTTAAGCACTCTTTCACTGTCTTATGCACTCTATTTCTTCAAAATTCTATTCTAAATCATCCGGCCTAATGATTACAAACAAAAGTTTTGAAAAACGTCGTTCGTGACTCTGTTTTTTTAGCACGTACTTCAAACGTCCCTGATCAAGGTTTTTGAATTAGGGTCTCGATTTTAAGACCTATTTCACTATTTTATGCACTTCGTTTCTTCGAAATAATATTCTAAATCATCCGGCCTAAATATTGCCACAAAAGTTTCAAAAATCGTCGAACCGTGACTCATTTTTTTAGAACGGACTTCAAACGTCCCAGATTAGTGTTTCTGAATTAGGGCCTCGATTTTAAGCATTCTTTTACTGTTTTATGCACTCCGTTTCTTTGAAATTCTATTGTAAATCATCCAGCCTAATGATTCCCAACAAAAGTTTTGAAAAACGTCGACCGTGAATCGGTTTTTTTAGCACGTACTTCAAACGTACCAGATTAAGGTTTCTGAATTAGGGTCTGGATTTTAAGCACTCTTTCACTGTTTTATGCATTCCGTTTCTTCGAAATTATATTCTAAATCATCCGGCCGAATGATTCCCCAAAAAAGTTTCAAAATATGTCGACAGTGACTCGGTTTTTTTAGCATGTACTTCAAACGTCCAAGATTAAGGTTTCCGAATTAGGGTCTCGATTTTAAGCACTTTTTTACTGTTTATGCTCTCCGTTTCTTCGAAATTCTATTCTGAATCATCCGGCCTAATGATTCCCCAAAAAAGTTTCAAAAAACGTCGACCGTGACTCGATTTTTTTAGCACGTACTTCAAACGTCCCAGATTAAGGTTTACGAATTACGGTCTCGATTTTAAGCACTTTCACTGTCTTATGCACTCTGTTTCTTCGAAATTCTATTCTAAATCATCCGGCCTAATGATCCCCAAAAAAGTTTCGAAAAACGTCGACCGTGACTCGGTTTTTTTAGCACGTACTTCAAACGTCCCAGATTAAGGTTTCTGAATTAGGGTCTCGATTTTAAGCACTCTTTCACTCTTTTATGCACTTCGCTTCTTCGACATTCTATTCTAAATTTTCCGGCCTAAAGATTACCCAACAAAAGTTTCGAAAAACGTTGACTATGACTCGGTTTTTTTAGCACGTACTTCAAACGTCCCAGATTAAGGTTTCCGAATTACGGTCTCAATTTTAAGAACTCTTTCACTCTTTTATGCCCTCAGTTTCTTCGAAATTATATTCTAAATCATCCGGCCTAATGATTCCCCAAAAAAGTTTCGAAAAACGTCGAACATGACTCGATTTTTTTAGCACGTACTTCAAACATCCCAGATTAGGGTTTCTAAATTATGGTCTCGATTTTAAGCACTCTTTCACTGTCTCATGCACTCTATTTCTTCAAAATTCTATTCTAAATCATCCGGCCTAATGATTACAAACAAAACTTTTGAAAAATGTCGTTCGTGACTCTGTTTTTTTAGCACATACTTCAAACGTCCCTCATTAAGGTTTTTGAATTAGGGTCTCGATTTTAAGACCTATTTGACTATTTTATGCACTTCGTTTCTTCGAAATAATATTCTAAATCATCCGGCCTAAAGATTGCCACAAAAGTTTCAAAAATCGTCGAACCGTGACTCATTTTTTTAGAACGGACTTCAAACGTCCCAGATTAGGGTTTCTGAATTAGGGCCTCGATTTTAATCATTCTTTTACTGTTTTATGCACTCCGTTTCTTTGAAATTCTATTGTAAATCATCCAGCCTAATGATTCCCAACAAAAGTTTCAAAAAACGTCGACCGTGAATCGGTTTTTTTAGCACGTACTTCAAACGTCCCAGATTAAGGTTTCTGAATTAGGGTCTGGATTTTAAGCACTCTTTCACTGTTTTATGCATTCCGTTTCTTCGAAATTATATTCTAAATCATCCGGCCTAATGATTCCCCAAAAAAGTTTCAAAAAATGTCGACAGTGACTCGGTTTTTTTAGCATGTACTTCAAACGTCCAAGATTAAGGTTTCCGAATTAGGGTCTCGATTTTAAGCACTTTTTTACTGTTTATGCTCTCCGTTTCTTCGAAATTCTATTCTGAATCATCCGGCCTAATGATTCCCCAAAAAAGTTTCAAAAAACGTCGACCGTGACTCGATTTTTTTAGCACGTACTTCAAACGTCCCAGATTAAGGTTTCCGAATTACGGTCTCGATTTTAAGCACTTTCACTGTCTTATGCACTCTGTTTCTTCGAAATTCTATTCTAAATCATCCGGCCTAATGATTCCAAACAAAAGTTTCGAAAAACATCGTCCGTGACTCGGTTTTTTTAGCACGTACTTCAAACGTCCCAGATTAAGGTTTCCGAATTAGGGTCTCGATTTTAAGCACTCTTTCACTGTTTTATGCATTCAGTTTCTTCGAAATTATATTCTAAATCATCCAGCCTAATGATTCCCAACAAAAGTTTCGAAAAACGTCGACCGTGAATCGGTTTTTTTAGCACGTACTTCAAACGTCCCAGATTAAGGTTTCTGAATTAGGGTCTTGATTTTAAGCACTCTTTCACTGTTTTATGCATTCCGTTTCTTCGAAATTATATTCTAAATCATCCGGCCTAATGATTCCCCAAAAAAGTTTCAAAAAATGTCGACAGTGACTTGGTTTTTTTAGCATGTACTTCAAACGTCCAAGATTAAGGTTTCCGAATTAGGGTCTCGATTTTAAGCACTTTTTTACTGTTTATGCTCTCCGTTTCTTCGAAATTGTATTCTAAATCATCCGGCCTAATGATTCCCCAAAAAAGTTTCAAAAAACGTCGACCGTGACTCGATTTTATTAGCACGTACATCAAACGTCCCACATTAAGGTTTCCGAATTACGGTCTCGATTTTAAGCACTTTCACTGTCTTATGCACTCTGTTTCTTCGAAATTCTATTCTAAATCATCCGGCCTAATGATTCCAAACAAAAGTTTCGAAAAACGTCGTCCGTGATTCGGTTTTTATAGCACGTACTTCAAACGTCCCAGATTAAGGTTTCCGAATTAGGGTCTCGATTTTAAGAACTCTTTCACTCTTTTATGCCCTCAGTTTCTTCGAAATTATATTCTAAATCATCCGGCCTAATGATTCCCCAAAAAAGTTTCGAAAAACGTCGAACATGACTCGATTTTTTTAGCACGTACTTCAAACGTCCCAGATTAAGGTTTCTGAATTAGGGTCTCGATTTTAAGCACTCTTTCACTCTTTTATGCACTTCGCTTCTTCGACATTCTATTCTAAATTTTCCGGCCTAACGATTCCCCAACAAAAGTTTCGAAAAACGTCGACCGTGACTCGGTTTTTTTAGCACGTACTTCAAACGTCCCAGATTAAGGTTTCCGAATTACGGTCTCAATTTTAAGAACTCATTCACTCTTTTATGCCCTCAGTTTCTTCAAAATTATATTCTAAATCATCCGGCCTAATGATCCCCAAAAAAGTTTCGAAAAACGTCGACCGTGACTCGGTTTTTTTAGCACGTACTACAAACGTCCCAGATTAAGGTTTCTGAATTAGGGTCTCGATTTTAAGCACTCTTTCACTCTTTTATGCACTTCGCTTCTTCGAAATTCTATTCTAAATTTAACGGCCTAAAGATTCCCCAAAAAAAGTTTCGAAAAACGTCGACCGTGACTCAATTTTTTAGCACGTACTTCAAACGTCCAAGATTAAGGTTTCCGAATTAGGGTCTCGATTTTAAGCACTTTTTTACTGTTTATGCTCTCCGTTTCTTCGAAATTATATTCTAAATCATCCGGCCTAATGATTCCCCAAAAAAGTTTCAAAAAACGTCGAACATGACTCGATTTTTTTAGCACGTACTTCAAACATCCCAGATTAGGGTTTTTGAATTATGGTCTCGATTTTAAGCACTCTTTCACTGTCTTATGCACTCTATTTCTTCAAAATTCTATTCTAAATCATCCGGCCTAATGATTACAAACAAAAGTTTTGAAAAACGTCGTTCGTGACTCTGTTTTTTTAGCACGTACTTCAAACGTCCCAGATTAAGGTTTTTGAATTAGGGTCTCGATTTTAAGCACTTTCACTGTCTTATGCACTCTGTTTCTTCGAAATTATATTCTAAATCATCCGGCCTAATGATTACAAACAAAAGTTTCGAAAAACGTCGACCGTGACTCGGTTTTTTTAGCACGTACTTCAAACGTCCCAGATTAAGGTTTCTGAATTAGGGTCTCGATTTTAAGCACTCTTTCACTCTTTTATGCACTTCGCTTCTTCGACATTCTATTCTAAATTTTCCGGCCTATAGATTCCCCAACAAAAGTTTCGAAAAACGTCGACCGTGACTCGGTTTTTTTAGCACGTACTTCAAACGTCCCAGATTAAGGTTTTCGAATTACGGTCTCAATTTTAAGAACTCTTTCACTCTTTTATGCCCTCAGTTTCTTCGAAATTATATTCTAAATCATCCGGCCTAATGATTCCCCAAAAAAGTTTCGAAAAACGTCGAACATGACTCGATTTTTTTAGCACGTACTTCAAACATCCCAAATTAGGGTTTCTGAATTATGGTCTCGATTTTAAGCACTCTTTCACTGTCTTATGCACTCTATTTCTTCAAAATTCTATTCTAAATCATCCGGCCTAATGATTACAAACAAAAGTTTTGAAAAATGTCGTTCGTGACTCTGTTTTTTTAGCACGTACTTCAAACGTCCCAGATTAAGGTTTTTGAATTAGGGTCTCGATTTTAAGACCTATTTCACTATTTTATGCACTTCGTTTCTTCGAAATTCTATTCTAAATCATCCGGCCTAAAGATTGCCACAAAAGTTTCAAAAATCATCGAACCGTGACCCATTTTTTTAGAACGGACTTCAAACGTCCCAGATTAGGGTTTCTGAATTAGGGCCTCGATTTGAAGCATTCTTTTACTGTTTTATGCACTCCGTTTCTTTGAAATTCTATTGTAAATCATCCAGCCTAATGATTCCCAACAAAAGTTTCGAAAAACGTCGACCGTGAATCGGTTTTTTTAGCACGTACTTCAAACGTCCCAGATTAAGGTTTCTGAATTAGGGTCTGGATTTTAAGCACTCTTTCACTGTTTTATGCATTCCGTTTCTTCGAAATTATATTCTAAATAATCCGGCCTAATGATTCCCCAAAAAAGTTTCAAAAAATGTCGACAGTGACTCGGTTTTTTTAGCACGTACTTCAAACGTCCAAGATTAAGGTTTCCGAATTAGGGTCTCGATTTTAAGCACTTTTTTACTGTTTATGCTCTCCGTTTCTTCGAAATTGTATTCTAAATCATCCGGCCTAATGATTCCCCAAAAAAGTTTCGAAAAACGTCGAACATGACTCGATTTTTTTAGCACGTACTTCAAACATCCCAGATTAGGGTTTTTGATTTATGGTCTCGATTTTAAGCACTCTTTCACTGTCTTATGCACTCTATTTCTTCAAAATTCTATTCTAAATCATCCGGCCTAATGATTACAAACAAAAGTTTTGAAAAACGTCGTTCGTGACTCTGTTTTTTTAGCACGTACTTCAAACGTCCCAGATTAAGGTTTTTGAATTAGGGTCTCGATTTTAAGCACTTTCACTGTCTTATGCACTCTGTTTCTTCGAAATTATATTCTAAATCATCCGGCCTAATGATCCCAAAAAAAGTTTCGAAAAACGTCGACCGTGACTCGGTTTTTTTAGCACGTACTTCAAACGTCCCAGATTAAGGTTTCTGAATTAGGGTCTCGATTTTAAGCACTCTTTCACTCTTTTATGCACTTCGCTTCTTCGACATTCTATTCTAAATTTTCCGGCCTAAAGATTCCCCAACAAAAGTTTCGAAAAACGTCGACCGTGACTCGGTTTTTTTAGCACGTACTTCAAACGTCCCAGATTAAGGTTTCCGAATTACGGTCTCAATTTTAAGAACTCTTTCACTCTTTTATGCCCTCAGTTTCTTCAAAATTATATTCTAAATCATCCGGCCTAATGATCCCCAAAAAAGTTTCGAAAAACGTCGACCGTGACTCGTTTTTTTTAGCACGTACTACAAACGTCCCAGATTAAGGTTTCTGAATTAGGGTCTCGATTTTAAGCACTCTTTCACTCTTTTATGCACTTCGCTTCTTCGACATTCTATTCTAAATTTTCCGGCCTAAAGATTCCCCAACAAAAGTTTCGAAAAACGTCGACCGTGACTCGGTTTTTTTAGCACGTACTTCAAACGTCCCAGATTAAGGTTTCCGAATTACGGTCTCAATTTTAAGAACTCTTTCACTCTTTTATGCCCTCAGTTTCTTCAAAATTATATTCTAAATCATCCGGCCTAATGATCCCCAAAAAAGTTTCGAAAAACGTCGACCGTGACTCGGTTTTTTTAGCACGTACTACAAACGTCCCAGATTAAGGTTTCTGAATTAGGGTCTCGATTTTAAGCACTCTTTCACTGTCTTATGCACTCTATTTCTTCAAAATTCTATTCTAAATCATCCGGCCTAATGATTACAAACAAAAGTTTTGAAAAACGTCGTTCGTGACTCTGTTTTTTTAGCACGTACTTCAAACGTCCCAGATTAAGGTTTTTGAATTAGGGTCTCGATTTTAAGACCTATTTCACTATTTTATGCACTTCGTTTCTTCGAAATTCTATTCTAAATCATCCGGCCTAAAGATTGCCACAAAAGTTTCAAAAATCATCGAACCGTGACCCATTTTTCTAGAACGGACTTCAAACGTCCCAGATTAGGGTTTCTGAATTAGGGCCTCGATTTTAAGCATTCTTTTACTGTTTTATGCACTCCGTTTCTTTGAAATTCTATTGTAAATCATCCAGCCTAATGATTCCCAACAAAAGTTTCGAAAAACGTCGACCGTGAATCGGTTTTTTTAGCACGTACTTCAAACGTCCCAGATTAAGGTTTCTGAATTAGGGTCTGGATTTTAAGCACTCTTTCACTGTTTTATGCATTCCGTTTCTTCGAAATTATATTCTAAATCATCCGGCCTAATGATTCCCCAAAAAAGTTTCAAAAAATGTCGACAGTGACTCGGTTTTTTTAGCACGTACTTCAAACGTCCAAGATTAAGGTTTCCGAATTAGGGTCTCGATTTTAAGCACTTTTTTACTGTTTATGCTCTCCGTTTCTTCGAAATTGTATTCTAAATCATCCGGCCTAATGATTCCCCAAAAAAGTTTCGAAAAACGTCGAACATGACTCGATTTTTTTAGCACGTACTTCAAACATCCCAGATTAGGGTTTTTGAATTATGGTCTCGATTTTAAGCACTCTTTCACTGTCTTATGCACTCTATTTCTTCAAAAATCTATTCTAAATCATCCGGCCTAATGATTACAAACAAAAGTTTTGAAAAACGTCGTTCGTGACTCTGTTTTTTTAGCACGTACTTCAAACGTCCCTGATTAAGGTTTTTGAATTAGGGTCTCGATTTTAAGACCTATTTCACTATTTTATGCACTTCGTTTCTTCGAAATAATATTCTAAATAATCCGGCCTAACGATTGCCACAAAAGTTTAAAAAATCGTCGAACCGTGACTCATTTTTTTAGAACGGACTTCAAACGTCCCAGATTAGGGTTTCTGAATTAGGGCCTCGATTTTAAGCATTCTTTTACTGTTTTATGCACTCCGTTTCTTTGAAATTCTATTGTAAATCATCCAGCCTAATGATTCCCAACAAAAGTTTCGAAAAACGTCGACCGTGAATCGGTTTTTTTAGCACGTACTTCAAACGTCCCAGATTAAGGTTTCTGAATTAGGGTCTGGATTTTAAGCACTCTTTCACTGTTTTATGCATTCCGTTTCTTTGAAATTATATTCTAAATCATCCGGCCTAATGATTCCCCAAAAAAGTTTCAAAAAATGTCGACAGTGACTCGGTTTTTTTAGCACGTACTTCAAACGTCCAAGATTAAGGTTTCCGAATTAGGGTCTCGATTTTAAGCACTTTTTTACCGTTTATGCTCTCCGTTTCTTCGAAATTATATTCTAAATCATCCGGCCTAATGATTCCCCAAAAAAATTTCGAAAAACGTCGAACATGACTCGATTTTTTTAGCACGTACTTCAAACATCCCAGATTAGGGTTTTTGAATTATGGTCTCGATTTTAAGCACTCTTTCACTGTCTTATGCACTCTATTTCTTCAAAATTCTATTCTAAATCATCCGGCCTAATGATTACAAACAAAAGTTTTGAAAAACGTCGTTGTGACTCTGTTTTTTTAGCACGTACTTCAAACGTCCCAGATTAAGGTTTTTGAATTAGGGTCTCGATTTTAAGCACTTTCACTGTCTTATGCACTCTGTTTCTTCGAAATTATATTCTAAATCATCCGGCCTAATGATCCCAAAAAAAGTTTCGAAAAACGTCGACCGTGACTCGGTTTTTTTAGCACGTACTTCAAACGTCCCAGATTAAGGTTTCTGAATTAGGGTCTCGATTTTAAGCACTCTTTCACTCTTTTATGCACTTCGCTTCTTCGACATTCTATTCTAAATTTTCCGGCCTAAAGATTCCCCAACAAAAGTTTCGAAAAACGTCGACCGTGACTTGGTTTTTTTAGCACGTACTTCAAACGTCCCAGATTAAGGTTTCCGAATTACGGTCTCAATTTTAAGAACTCTTTCACTCTTTTATGCCCACAGTTTCTTCGAAATTATATTCTAAATCATCCGGCCTAATGATTCCCTAAAAAAGTTTCGAAAAACGTCGAACATGACTCGATTTTTTTAGCACATACTTCAAACATCCCAGATTAGGGTTTCTGAATTATGGTCTCGATTTTAAGCACTCTTTCACTGTCTTATGCACTCTATTTCTTCAGAATTCTATTCTAAATCATCCGGCCTAATGATTACAAACAAAAGTTTTGAAAAACGACGTTCGTGACTCTGTTTTTTTAGCACGTACTTCAAACGTCCCTGATTAAGGTTTTTGAATTAGGGTCTCGATTTTAAGACCTATTTCACTATTTTATGCACTTCGTTTCTTCGAAATAATATTCCAAATAATCCGGCCTAAAGATTGCCACAAAAGTTTCAAAAATCGTCGAACCGTGACTCATTTTTTTAGAACGGACTTCAAACGTCCCAGATTAGGGTTTCTGAATTAGGGCCTCGATTTTAAGCATTCTTTTACTGTTTTATGCACTCCGTTTCTTTGAAATTCTATTGTAAATCATCCAGCCTAATGATTCCCAACAAAAGTTTCGAAAAACGTCGACCGTGAATCGGTTTTTTTAGCACGTACTTCAAACGTCCCAGATTAAGGTTTCTGAATTAGGGTCTGGATTTTAAGCACTCTTTCACTGTTTTATGCATTCCGTTTCTTCCAAATTATATTCTAAATCATCCGGCCTAATGATTCCCCAAAAAAGTTTCAAAAAATGTCGACAGTGACTCGGTTTTTTTAGCACGTACTTCAAACGTCCAAGATTAAGGTTTCCGAATTAGGGTCTCGATTTTAAGCACTTTTTTACCGTTTATGCTCTCCGTTTCTTCGAAATTATATTCTAAATCATCCGGCCTAATGATTCCCCAAAAAAGTTTCGAAAAACGTCGAACATGACTCGATTTTTTTAGCACGTACTTCAAACATCCCAGATTAGGGTTTTTGAATTATGGTCTCGATTTTAAGCACTCTTTCACTGTCTTATGCACTCTATTTCTTCAAAATTCTATTCTAAATCATCCGGCCTAATGATTACAAACAAAAGTTTTGAAAAACGTCGTTCGTGACTCTGTTTTTTTAGCACGTACTTCAAACGTCCCAGATTAAGGTTTTTGAATTACGGTCTCGATTTTAAGCACTTTCACTGTCTTATGCACTCTGTTTCTTCGAAATTATATTCTAAATCATCCGGCCTAATGATCCCAAAAAAAGTTTCGAAAAACGTCGACCGTGACTCGGTTTTTTTAGCACGTACTTCAAACGTCCCAGATTAAGGTTTCTGAATTAGGGTCTCGATTTTAAGCACTCTTTCACTCTTTTATGCACTTCGCTTCTTCGACATTCTATTCTAAATTTTCCGGCCTAAAGATTCCCCAACAAAAGTTTCGAAAAACGTCGACCGTGACTCGGTTTTTTTAGCACGTACTTCAAACGTCCCAGATTAAGGTTTTCGAATTACGGTCTCAATTTTAAGAACTCTTTCACTCTTTTATGCCCTCAGTTTCTTCGAAATTATATTCTAAATCATCCGGCCTAATGATTCCCCAAAAAAGTTTCGAAAAACGTCGAACATGACTCGATTTTTTTAGCACGTACTTCAAACATCCCAGATTAGGGTTTCTGAATTATGGTCTCGATTTTAAGCACTCTTTCACTGTCTTATGCACTCTATTTCTTCAAAATTCTATTCTAAATCATCCGGCCTAATGATTACAAACAAAAGTTTTGAAAAACGTCGTTCGTGACTCTGTTTTTTTAGCACGTACTTCAAACGTCCCTGATTAAGGTTTTTGAATTAGGGTCTCGATTTTAAGACCTATTTCACTATTTTATGCACTTCGTTTCTTCGAAATAATATTCTAAATAATCCGGCCTAAAGATTGCCACAAAAGTTTCAAAAATCGTCGAACCGTGACTCATTTTTTTAGAACGGACTTCAAACGTCCCAGATTAGGGTTTCTGAATTAGGGCCTCGATTTTAAGCATTCTTTTACTGTTTTATGCACTCCGTTTCTTTGAAATTCTATTGTAAATCATCCAGCCTAATGATTCCCAACAAAAGTTTCGAAAAACGTCGACCGTGAATCGGTTTTTTTAGCACGTACTTCAAACGTCCCAGATTAAGGTTTCTGAATTAGGGTCTGGATTTTAAGCACTCTTTCACTGTTTTATGCATTCCGTTTCTTCGAAATTATATTCTAAATCATCCGGCCTAATGATTCCCCAAAAAAGTTTCAAAAAATGTCGACAGTGACTCGGTTTTTTTAGCACGTACTTCAAACGTCCAAGATTAAGGTTTCCGAATTAGGGTCTCGATTTTAAGCACTTTTTTACCGTTTATGCTCTCCGTTTCTTCGAAATTATATTCTAAATCATCCGGCATAATGATTCCCCAAAAAAGTTTCGAAAAACGTCGAACATGACTCGATTTTTTTAGCACGTACTTCAAACATCCCAGATTAGGGTTTTTGAATTATGGTCTCGATTTTAAGCACTCTTTCACTGTCTTATGCACTCTATTTCTTCAAAATTCTATTCTAAATCATCCGGCCTAATGATTACAAACAAAAGTTTTGAAAAACGTCGTTCGTGACTCTGTTTTTTTAGCACGTACTTCAAACGTCCCAGATTAAGGTTTTTGAATTAGGGTCTCGATTTTAAGACCTATTTCACTATTTTATGCACTTCGTTTCTTCGAAATTCTATTCTAAATCATCCGGCCTAAAGATTTCCACAAAAGTTTCAAAAATCGTCGAACCGTGACTCATTTTTTTAGAACGGACTTCAAACGTCCCAGATTAGGGTTTCTGAATTAGGGCCTCGATTTTAAGCATTCTTTTACTGTTTTATGCACTCCGTTTCTTTGAAATTCTATTGTAAATCATCCAGCCTAATGATTCCCAACAAAAGTTTCGAAAAACGTCGACCGTGAATCGGTTTTTTTAGCACGTACTTCAAACGTCCCAGATTAAGGTTTCTGAATTAGGGTCTGGATTTTAAGCACTCTTTCACTGTTTTATGCATTCCGTTTCTTCGAAATTATATTCTAAATAATCCGGCCTAATGATTCCCCAAAAAAGTTTCAAAAAATGTCGACAGTGACTCGGTTTTTTTAGCACGTACTTCAAACGTCCAAGATTAAGGTTTCCGAATTAGGGTCTCGATTTTAAGCACTTTTTTACTGTTTATGCTCTCCGTTTCTTCGAAATTGTATTCTAAATCATCCGGCCTAATGATTCCCCAAAAAAGTTTCGAAAAACGTCGAACATGACTCGATTTTTTTAGCACGTACTTCAAACATCCCAGATTAGGGTTTTTGAATTATGGTCTCGATTTTAAGCACTCTTTCACTGTCTTATGCACTCTATTTCTTCAAAATTCTATTCTAAATCATCCGGCCTAATGATTACAAACAAAAGTTTTGAAAAACGTCGTTCGTGACTCTGTTTTTTTAGCACGTACTTCAAACGTCCCAGATTAAGGTTTTTGAATTAGGGTCTCGATTTTAAGCACTTTCACTGTCTTATGCACTCTGTTTCTTCGAAATTATATTCTAAATCATCCGGCCTAATGATCCCAAAAAAAGTTTCGAAAAACGTCGACCGTGACTCAGTTTTTTTAGCACGTACTTCAAACGTCCCAGATTAAGGTTTCTGAATTAGGGTCTCGATTTTAAGCACTCTTTCACTCTTTTATGCACTTCGCTTCTTCGACATTCTATTCTAAATTTTCCGGCCTAAAGATTCCCCAACAAAAGTTTCGAAAAACGTCGACCGTGACTCGGTTTTTTTAGCACGTACTTCAAACGTCCCAGATTAAGGTTTCCGAATTACGGTCTCAATTTTAAGAACTCTTTCACTCTTTTATGCCCTCAGTTTCTTTGAAATTATATTCTAAATCATCCGGCCTAATGATTCCCCAAAAAAGTTTCGAAAAACGTCGAACATGACTCGATTTTTTTAGCACATACTTCAAACATCCCAGATTAGGGTTTCTGAATTATGGTCTCGATTTTAAGCACTCTTTCACTGACTTATGCACTCTATTTCTTCAGAATTCTATTCTAAATCATCCGGCCTAATGATTACAAACAAAAGTTTTGAAAAACGACGTTCGTGACTCTGTTTTTTAGCACGTACTTCAAACGTCCCTGATTACGGTTTTTGAATTAGGGTCTCGATTTTAAGACCTATTTCACTATTTTATGCACTTCGTTTCTTCGAAATAATATTCTAAATAATCCGGCCTAAAGATTGCCACAAAAGTTTCAAAAATCGTCGAACCGTGACTCATTTTTTTAGAACGGACTTCAAACGTCCCAGATTAGGGTTTTTGAATTAGGGCCTCGATTTTAAGCATTCTTTTACTGTTTTATGCACTCCGTTTCTTTGAAATTCTATTGTAAATCATCCAGCCTAATGATTCCCAACAAAAGTTTCGAAAAACGTCGACCGTGAATCGGTTTTTTTAGCACGTACTTCAAACGTCACAGATTAAGGTTTTTGAATTAGGGTCTGGATTTTAAGCACTCTTTCACTGTTTTATGCATTCCGTTTCTTCGAAATTATATTCTAAATCATCCGGCCTAATGATTCCCCAAAAAAGTTTCAAAAAATGTCTACAGTGACTCGGTTTTTTTAGCACGTACTTCAAACGTCCAAGATTAAGGTTTTCGAATTAGGGTCTCGATTTTAAGCACTTTTTTACCGTTTATGCTCTCCGTTTCTTCGAAATTATATTCTAAATCATCCGGCCTAATGATTCCCCAAAAAAATTTCGAAAAACGTCGAACATGACTCGATTTTTTTAGCACGTACTTCAAACATCCCAGATTAGGGTTTTTGAATTATGGTCTCGATTTTAAGCACTCTTTCACTGTCTTATGCACTCTATTTCTTCAAAATTCTATTCTAAATCATCCGGCCTAATGATTACAAACAAAAGTTTTGAAAAACGTCGTTCGTGACTCTGTTTTTTTAGCACGTACTTCAAACGTCCCAGATTAAGGTTTTTGAATTAGGGTCTCGATTTTAAGCACTTTCACTGTCTTATGCACTCTGTTTCTTCGAAATTATATTCTAAATCATCCGGCCTAATGATCCCAAAAAAAGTTTCGAAAAACGTCGACCGTGACTCGGTTTTTTTAGCACGTACTTCAAACGTCCCAGATTAAGGTTTCTGAATTAGGGTCTCGATTTTAAGCACTCTTTCACTCTTTTATGCACTTCGCTTCTTCGACATTCTATTCTAAATTTTCCGGCCTAAAGATTCCCCAACAAAAGTTTCGAAAAACGTCGACCGTGACTTGGTTTTTTTAGCACGTACTTCAAACGTCCCAGATTAAGGTTTCCGAATTACGGTCTCAATTTTAAGAACTCTTTCACTCTTTTATGCCCACAGTTTCTTCGAAATTATATTCTAAATCATCCGGCCTAATGATTCCCTAAAAAAGTTTCGAAAAACGTCGAACATGACTCGATTTTTTTAGCACATACTTCAAACATCCCAGATTAGGGTTTCTGAATTATGGTCTCGATTTTAAGCACTCTTTCACTGTCTTATGCACTCTATTTCTTCAGAATTCTATTCTAAATCATCCGGCCTAATGATTACAAACAAAAGTTTTGAAAAACGTCGTTCGTGACTCTGTTTTTTTAGCACGTACTTCAAACGTCCCTGATTAAGGTTTTTGAATTAGGGTCTCGATTTTAAGACCTATTTCACTATTTTATGCACTTCGTTTCTTCGAAATAATATTCTAAATAATCCGGCCTAAAGATTGCCACAAAAGTTTCAAAAATCGTCGAACAGTGACTCATTTTTTTAGAACGGACTTCAAACGTCCCAGATTAGGGTTTCTGAATTAGGGCCTCGATTTTAAGCATTCTTTTACTGTTTTATGCACTCCGTTTCTTTGAAATTCTATTGTAAATCATCCAGCCTAATGATTCCCAACAAAAGTTTCGAAAAACGTCGACCGTCAATCGGTTTTTTTAGCACGTACTTCAAACGTCCCAGATTAAGGTTTTTGAATTAGGGTCTGGATTTTAAGCACTCTTTCACTGTTTTATGCATTCCGTTTCTTCGAAATTATATTCTAAATCATCCGGCCTAATGATTCCCCAAAAAAGTTTCAAAAAATGTCGACAGTGACTCGGTTTTTTTTAGCACGTACTTCAAACGTCAAAGATTAAGGTTTCCGAATTAGGGTCTCGATTTTAAGCACTTTTTTACCGTTTATGCTCTCCGTTTCTTCGAAATTATATTCTAAATCATCCGGCCTAATGATTCCCCAAAAAAATTTCGAAAAACGTCGAACATGACTCGATTTTTTTAGCACGTACTTCAAACATCCCAGATTAGGGTTTTTGAATTATGGTCTCGATTTTAAGCACTCTTTCACTGTCTTATGCACTCTATTTCTTCAAAATTCTATTCTAAATCATCCGGCCTAATGATTACAAACAAAAGTTTTAAAAAACGTCGTTCGTGACTCTGTTTTTTTAGCACGTACTTCAAACGTCCCAGATTAAGGTTTTTGAATTAGGGTCTCGATTTTAAGCACTTTCACTGTCTTATGCACTCTGTTTCTTCGAAATTATATTCTAAATCATCCGGCCTAATGATCCCAAAAAAAGTTTCGAAAAACGTCGACCGTGACTCGGTTTTTTTAGCACGTACTTCAAACGTCCCAGATTAAGGTTTCTGAATTAGGGTCTCGATTTTAAGCACTCTTTCACTCTTTTATGCACTTCGCTTCTTCGACATTCTATTCTAAATTTTCCGGCCTAAAGATTCCCCAACAAAAGTTTCGAAAAACGTCGACCGTGACTCGGTTTTTTTAGCACGTACTTCAAACGTCCCAGATTAAGGTTTCCGAATTACGGTCTCAATTTTAAGAACTCTTTCACTCTTTTATGCCCTCAGTTTCTTCGAAATTATATTCTAAATCATCCGGCCTAATGATTCCCCAAAAAAGTTTCGAAAAACGTCGAACATGACTCGATTTTTTTAGCACATACTTCAAACATCCGAGATTAGGGTTTCTGAATTATGGTCTCGATTTTAAGCACTCTTTCACTGTCTTATGCACTCTATTTCTTCAGAATTCGATTCTAAATCATCCGGCCTAATGATTACAAACAAAAGTTTTGAAAAACGACGTTCGTGACTCTGTTTTTTTAGCACGTACTTCAAACGTCCCTGATTAAGGTTTTTGAATTAGGGTCTCGATTTTAAGACCTATTTCACTATTTTATGCACTTCGTTTCTTCGAAATAATATTCTAAATAATCCGGCCTAAAGATTGCCACAAAAGTTTCAAAAATCGTCGAACCGTGACTCATTTTTTTAGAACGGACTTCAAACGTCCCAGATTAGGGTTTCTGAATTAGGGCCTCGATTTTAAGCATTCTTTTACTGTTTTATGCACTCCGTTTCTTTGAAATTCTATTGTAAATCATCCAGCCTAATGATTCCCAACAAAAGTTTCGAAAAACGTCGACCGTGAATCGGTTTTTTTAGCACGTACTTCAAACGTCCCAGATTAAGGTTTCTGAATTAGGGTCTGGATTTTAAGCACTCTTTCACTGTTTTATGCATTCCGTTTCTTCGAAATTATATTCTAAATCATCCGGCCTAATGATTCCCCAAAAAAGTTTCAAAAAATGTCGACAGTGACTCGGTTTTTTTAGCACGTACTTCAAACGTCCAAGATTAAGGTTTCCGAATTAGGGTCTCGATTTTAAGCACTTTTTTACCGTTTATGCTCTCCGTTTCTTCGAAATTATATTCTAAATCATCCGGCCTAATGATTCCCCAAAAAAGTTTCGAAAAACGTCGAACATGACTCGATTTTTTTAGCACGTACTTCAAACATCCCAGATTAGGGTTTTTGAATTATGGTCTCGATTTTAAGCACTCTTTCACTGTCTTATGCACTCTATTTCTTCAAAATTCTATTCTAAATCATCCGGCCTAATGATTACAAACAAAAGTTTTGAAAAACGTCGTTCGTGACTCTGTTTTTTTAGCACGTACTTCAAACGTCCCAGATTAAGGTTTTTGAATTAGGGTCTCGATTTTAAGACCTATTTCACTATTTTATGCACTTCGTTTCTTCGAAATTCTATTCTAAATCATCCGGCCTAAAGATTTCCACAAAAGTTTCAAAAATCGTCGAACCGTGACTCATTTTTTTAGAACGGACTTCAAACGTCCCAGATTAGGGTTTCTGAATTAGGGCCTCGATTTTAAGCATTCTTTTACTGTTTTATGCACTCCGTTTCTTTGAAATTCTATTGTAAATCATCCAGCCTAATGATTCCCAACAAAAGTTTCGAAAAACGTCGACCGTGAATCGGTTTTTTTAGCACGTACTTCAAACGTCCCAGATTAAGGTTTCTGAATTAGGGTCTGGATTTTAAGCACTCTTTCACTGTTTTATGCATTCCGTTTCTTCGAAATTATATTCTAAATCATCCGGCCTAATGATTCCCCAAAAAAGTTTCAAAAAATGTCGACAGTGACTCGGTTTTTTTAGCACGTACTTCAAACGTCCAAGATTAAGGTTTCCGAATTAGGGTCTCGATTTTAAGCACTTTTTTACCGTTTATACTCTCCGTTTCTTCGAAATTATATTCTAAATCATCCGGCCTAATGATTCCCCAAAAAAGTTTCGAAAAACGTCGAACATGACTCGATTTTTTTAGCACGTACTTCAAACATCCCAGATTAGGGTTTTTGAATTATGGTCTCGATTTTAAGCACTCTTTCACTGTCTTATGCACTCTATTTCTTCAAAATTCTATTCTAAATCATCCGGCCTAATGATTACAAACAAAAGTTTTGAAAAACGTCGTTCGTGACTCTGTTTTTTTAGCACGTACTTCAAACGTCCCAGATTAAGGTTTTTGAATTAGGGTCTCGATTTTAAGCACTTTCACTGTCTTATGCACTCTGTTTCTTCGAAATTATATTCTAAATCATCCGGCCTAATGATCCCAAAAAAAGTTTCGAAAAACGTCGACCGTGACTCGGTTTTTTTAGCACGTACTTCAAACGTCCCAGATTAAGGTTTCTGAATTAGGGTCTCGATTTTAAGCACTCTTTCACTCTTTTATGCCCTCAGTTTCTTCGAAATTATATTCTAAATCATCCGGCCTAATGATTCCCCAATAAAGTTTCGAAAAACGTCGAACATGACTCGATTTTTTTAGCACGTACTTCAAACATCCCAGATTAGGGTTTTTGAATTATGGTCTCGATTTTAAGCACTCTTTCACTGTCTTATGCACTCTATTTCTTCAAAATTCTATTCTAAATCATCCGGCCTAATGATTACAAACAAAAGTTTTGAAAAACGTCGTTCGTGACTCTGTTTTTTTAGCACGTACTTCAAACGTCCCTGATTAAGGTTTTTGAATTAGGGTCTCGATTTTAAGACCTATTTCACTATTTTATGCACTTCGTTTCTTCGAAATAATATTCTAAATCATCCGGCCTAAAGATTGCCACAAAAGTTTCAAAAATCGTCGAACCGTGACTCATTTTTTTAGAACGGACTTCAAACGTCCCAGATTAGGGTTTCTGAATTAGGGCCTCGATTTTAAGCATTCTTTTACTGTTTTATGCACTCTGTTTCTTTGAAATTCTATTGTAAATCATCCAGCCTAATGATTCCCAACAAAAGTTTCGAAAAACGTCGACCGTGAATCGGTTTTTTTAGCACGTACTTCAAACGTCCCAGAATAAGGTTTCTGAATTAGGGTCTGGATTTTAAGCACTCTTTCACTGTTTTATGCATTCCGTTTCTTCGAAATTATATTCTAAATCATCCGGCCTAATGATTCCCCAAAAAAGTTTCAAAAAATGTCGACAGTGACTCGGTTTTTTTAGCATGTACTTCAAACGTCCAAGATTAAGGTTTCCGAATTAGGGTCTCGATTTTAAGCACTTTTTTACTGTTTATGCTCTCCGTTTCTTCGAAATTCTATTCTGAATCATCCGGCCTAATGATTCCCCAAAAAAGTTTCAAAAAACGTCGACCGTGACTCGATTTTTTTAGCACGTACTTCAAACGTCCCAGATTAAGGTTTACGAATTACGGTCTCGATTTTAAGCACTTTCACTGTCTTATGCACTCTGTTTCTTCGAAATTATATTCTAAATCATCCGGCCTAATGATTCCAAACAAAAGTTTCGAAAAACGTTGTCCGTGACTCGGTTTTTTTAGCACGTACTTCAAACGTCCCAGATTAAGGTTTCTGAATTAGGGTCTCGATTTTAAGCACTCTTTCACTCTTTTATGCACTTCGCTTCTTCAAAATTATATTCTAAATCATCCGGCCTAATGATTCCCCAAAAAAGTTTCGGAAAACGTCGAACATGACTCGATTTTTTTAGCACGTACTTCAAACATCCCAGATTAGGGTTTCTAAATTATGGTCTCGATTTTAAGCACTCTTTCACTGTCTTATGCACTCTATTTCTTCAAAATTCTATTCTAAATCATCCGGCCTAAAGATTGCCACAAAAGTTTCAAAAATCGTCGAACCATGACTCATTTTTTTAGAACGGACTTCAAACGTCCCAGATTAGGGTTTCTGAATTAGGGCCTCGATTTTAAGCATTCTTTTACTGTTTTATGCACTCCGTTTCTTTGAAATTTTATTGTAAATCATCCAGCCTAATGATTCCCAACAAAAGTTTCGAAAAACGTCGACCGTGAATCGGTTTTTTTAGCACGTTCTTCAAACGTCCCAGATTAAGGTTTCTGAATTAGGGTCTGGATTTTAAGCACTCTTTCACTGTTTTATGCATTCCGTTTCTTCGAAATTATATTCTAAATCATCCGGCCTAATGATTCCCCAAAAAAGTTTCAAAAAATGTCGACAGTGACTCGGTTTTTTTAGCACGTACTTCAAACGTCCAAGATTAAGGTTTCCGAATTAGGGTCTCGATTTTAAGCACTTTTTTACCGTTTATGCTCTCCGTTTCTTCAAAATTATATTCTAAATCATCCGGCCTAATGATTCCCCAAAAAAGTTTCGAAAAACGTCGAACATGACTCGATTTTTTTAGCACGTACTTCAAACATCCCAGATTAGGGTTTTTGAATTATGGTCTCGATTTTAAGCACTCTTTCACTGTCTTATGCACTCTATTTCTTCAAAATTCTATTCTAAATCATCCGGCCTAATGATTACAAACAAAAGTTTTGAAAAACGTCGTTCGTGACTCTGTTTTTTTAGCACGTACTTCAAACGTCCCTGATTAAGGTTTTTGAATTAGGGTCTCGATTTTAAGACCTATTTCACTATTTTATGCACTTCGTTTCTTCGAAATAATATTCTAAATCATCCGGCCTAAAGATTGCCACAAAAGTTTCAAAAATCGTCGAACCGTGACTCATTTTTTTAGAACGGACTTCAAACGTCCCAGATTAGGGTTTCTGAATTAGGGCCTCGATTTTAAGCATTCTTTTACTGTTTTATGCACTCCGTTTCTTTGAAATTCTATTTTAAATCAACCAGCCTAATGATTCCCAACAAAAGTTTCGAAAAACGTCGACCGTGAATTGGTTTTTTTAGCACGTACTTCAAACGTCCCAGATTAAGGTTTCTGAATTAGGGTCTGGATTTTAAGCACTCTTTCACTGTTTTATGCATTCCGTTTCTTCGAAATTATATTCTAAATCATCCGGCCTAATGATTCCCCAAAAAAGTTTCAAAAAATGTCGATAGTGACTCGGTTTTTTTAGCACGTACTTCAAACGTCCAAGATTAAGGTTTCCGAATTAGGGTCTCGATTTTAAGCACTTTTTTACCGTTTATGCTCTCCGTTTCTTCAAAATTATATTCTAAATCATCCGGCCTAATGATTCCCCAAAAAAGTTTCGAAAAACGTCGAACATGACTCGATTTTTTTAGCACGTACTTCAAACATCCCAGATTAGGGTTTTTGAATTATGGTCTCGATTTTAAGCACTCTTTCACTGTCTTATGCACTCTATTTCTTCAAAATTCTATTCTAAATCATCCGGCCTAATGATTACAAACAAAAGTTTAGAAAAACTTCGTTCGTGACTCTGTTTTTTTAGCACGTACTTCAAACGTCCCAGATTAAGGTTTTTGAATTAGGGTCTCGATTTTAAGACCTATTTCACTATTTTATGCACTTCGTTTCTTCGAAATAATATTCTAAATCATCCGGCCTAAAGATTGCCACAAAAGTTTCAAAAATCGTCGAACCGTGACTCATTTTTTTAGAACGGACTTCAAACGTCCCAGATTAGGGTTTCTGAATTAGGGCCTCGATTTTAAGCATTCTTTTACTGTTTTATGCACTCCGTTTCTTTGAAATTCTATTTTAAATCAACCAGCCTAATGATTCCCAACAAAAGTTTCGAAAAACGTCGACCGTGAATTGGTTTTTTTAGCACGTACTTCAAACGTCCCAGATTAAGGTTTCTGAATTAGGGTCTGGATTTTAAGCACTCTTTCACTGTTTTATGCATTCCGTTTCTTCGAAATTATATTCTAAATCATCCGGCCTAATGATTCCCCAAAAAAGTTTCAAAAAATGTCGACAGTGACTCGGTTTTTTTAGCACGTACTTCAAACGTCCAAGATTAAGGTTTCCGAATTAGGGTCTCGATTTTAAGCACTTTTTTACCGTTTATGCTCTCCGTTTCTTCAAAATTATATTCTAAATCATCCGGCCTAATGATTCCCCAAAAAAGTTTCGAAAAACGTCGAACATGACTCGATTTTTTTAGCACGTTCTTCAAACATCCCAGATTAGGGTTTTTGAATTATGGTCTCGATTTTAAGCACTCTTTCACTGTCTTATGCACTCTATTTCTTCAAAATTCTATTCTAAATCATCCGGCCTAATGATTACAAACAAAAGTTTAGAAAAACTTCGTTCGTGACTCTGTTTTTTTAGCACGTACTTCAAACGTCCCAGATTAAGGTTTTTGAATTAGGGTCTCGATTTTAAGCACTTTCACTGTCTTATGCCCTTAGTTTCTTCGAAATTATATTCTAAATCATCCGGCCTAATGATTCCCCAATAAAGTTTCGAAAAACGTCGAACATGACTCGATTTTTTTAGCACGTACTTCAAACATCCCAGATTAGGGTTTCTGAATTATGGTCTCGATTTTAAGCACTCTTTCACTGTCTTATGCACTCTATTTCTTCAAAATTCTATTCTAAATCATCCGGCCTAATGATTACAAACAAAAGTTTTGAAAAACGTCGTTCGTGACTCTGTTTTTTTAGCACGTACTTCAAACGTCCCAGATTAAGGTTTTTGAATTAGGGTCTCGATTTTAAGACCTATTTCACTATTTTATGCACTTCGTTTCTTCGAAATTCTATTCTAAATCATCCGGCCTAAAGATTGCCACAAAAGTTTCAAAAATCGTCGAACCGTGACTCATTTTTTTAGAACGGACTTCAAACGTCCCAGATTAGGGTTTCTGAATTAGGGCCTCGATTTTAAGCATTCTTTTACTGTTTTATGCACTCCGTTTCTTTGAAATTCTATTGTAAATCATCCAGCCTAATGATTCCCAACAAAAGTTTCGAAAAACGTCGACCGTGAATCGGTTTTTTTAGCACGTACTTCAAACGTCCCAGATTAAGGTTTCTGAATTAGGGTCTGGATTTTAAGCACTCTTTCACTGTTTTATGCATTCCGTTTCTTCGAAATTATATTCTAAATCATCCGGCCTAATGATTCCCCAAAAAAGTTTCAAAAAATGTCGACAGTGACTCGGTTTTTTTAGCACGTACTTCAAACGTCCAAGATTAAGGTTTCCGAATTAGGGTCTCGATTTTAAGCACTTTTTTACCGTTTATGCTCTCCGTTTCTTCGAAATTATATTCTAAATCATCCGGCCTAATGATTCCCCAAAAAAGTTTCGAAAAACGTCGAACATGACTCGATTTTTTTAGCACGTACTTCAAACATCCCAGATTAGGGTTTTTGAATTACGGTCTCGATTTTAAGAACTTTCACTTTCTTATGCACTCTGTTTCTTCGAAATTATATTCTAAATCATCCGGCCTAATGATCCCAAAAAAAGTTTCGAAAAACGTAGACCGTGACTCGGTTTTTTTAGCACGTACTTCAAACGTCCCAGATTAAGGTTTCTGAATTAGGGTCTCGATTTTAAGCACTCTTTCACTCTTTTATGCACTTCGCTTCTTCGACATTCTATTCTAAATTTTCTGGCCTAAAGATTCCCCAACAAAAGTTTCGAAAAACGTCGACCGTGACTCGGTTTTTTTAGCACGTACTTCAAACGTCCCAGATTAAGGTTTCCGAATTACGGTCTCAATTTTAAGAACACTTTCACTCTTTTATGCCCTCAGTTTCTTCAAAATTATATTCTAAATCATCCGGCCTAATGATTCCCCAAAAAAGTTTCGAAAAACGTCGAACATGACTCGATTTTTTTAGCACGTACTTCAAACATCCCAGATTAGGGTTTCTGAATTATGGTCTCGATTTTAAGCACTCTTTCGCTGTCTTATGCACTCTATTTCTTCAAAATTCTATTCTAAATCATCCGGCCTAATGATTACAAACAAAAGTTTTGAAAAACGTCGTTCGTGACTCTGTTTTTTTAGCACGTACTTCAAACGTCCCAGATTAAGGTTTTTGAATTAGGGTCTCGATTTTAAGACCTATTTCACTATTTTATGCACTTCGTTTCTTCGAAATTCTATTCTAAATCATCCGGCCTAAAGATTGCCACAAAAGTTTCAAAAATCGTCGAACCGTGACTCATTTTTTTAGAACGGACTTCAAACGTCTCAGATTAGGGTTTCTGAATTAGGGCCTCGATTTTAAGCATTCTTTTACTGTTTTATGCACTCCGTTTCTTTGAAATTCTATTGTAAATCATCCAGCCTAATGATTCCCAACAAAAGTTTCGAAAAACGTCGACCGTGAATCGGTTTTTTTAGCACGTACTTCAAACGTCCCAGATTAAGGTTTCTGAATTAGGGTCTCCATTTTAAGCACTCTTTCACTGTTTTATGCATTCCGTTTCTTCGAAATTATATTCTAAATCATCCGGCCTAATGATTCCCCAAAAAAGTTTCAAAAAATGTCGACAGTGACTTGGTTTTTTTAGCACGTACTTCAAACGTCCCAGATTAAGGTTTCCGAATTACGGTCTCAATTTTAAGAACTCTTTCACTCTTTTATGCCCTCAGTTTCTTCGAAATTATATTCTAAATCATCCGGCCTAATGATTCCCCAAAAAAGTTTCGAAAAACGTCGAACATGACTCGATTTTTTTAGCACGTACTTCAAACATCCCAGTTTATGGTTTCTGAATTATGGTCTCGATTTTAAGCACTCTTTCACTGTCTTATGCACTCTATTTCTTCAAAATTCTATTCTAAATAATCCGGCCTAATGATTACAAACAAAAGTTTTGAAAAACGTCGTTCGTGACTCTGTTCTTTAGCACGTACTTCAAACGTCCCAGATTAAGGTTTTTGAATTAGGGTCTCGATTTTAAGACCTATTTCACTATTTTATGCACTTCGTTTCTTCGAAATTCTATTCTAAATCATCCGGCCTAAAGATTGCCATAAAAGTTTCAAAAATCGTCGAACCGTGATTCATTTTTTTAGAACGGACTTCAAACGTCCCAGATTAGGGTTTCTGAATTAGGGCCTCGATTTTAAGCATTCTTTTACTGTTTTATGCACAACGTTTCTTTGAAATTCTATTGTAAATCATCCAGCCTAATGATTCCCAACAAAAGTTTCGAAAAACGTCGACCGTGAATCGGTTTTTTTAGCACATACTTCAAACGTCCCAGATTAAGGTTTCTGAATTAGGGTCTGGATTTTAAGCACTCTTTCACTGTTTTATGCATTCCGTTTCTTCGAAATTATATTCTAAATCATCCGGCCTAATGATTCCCCAAAAAAGTTTCAAAATATGTCGACAGTGACTCGGTTTTTTTAGCATGTACTTCAAACGTCCAAGATTAAGGTTTCCGAATTAGTGTCTCGATTTTAAGCACTTTTTTACTGTTTATGCTCTCCGTTTCTTCGAAATTCTATTATGAATCATCCGGCCTAATGATTCCCCAAAAAAGTTTCAAAAAACGTCGACCGTGACTCGATTTTTTTAGCACGTACTTCAAACGTCCCAGATTAAGGTTTTCGAATTACGGTCTCGATTTTAAGCACTTTCACAGTCTTATGCACTCTGTTTCTTCGAAATTATATTCTAAATCATCCGGCCTAATGATTCCAAACAAAAGTTTTGACAAACGTCGACCGTGACTCGATTTTTTTAGCACGTACTTCAAACGTCCCAGATTAAGGTTTCTGAATTAGGGTCTCGATTTTAAGCACTCTTTCACTCTTTTATGCACTTCGCTTCTTCGACATTCTATTCTAAATTTTCCGGCCTAAAGATTCCCCAACAAAAGTTTCGAAAAACGTCGACCGTGACTCGATTTTTTTAGCACGTACTTCAAACGTCCCAGATTAAGGTTTCCGAATTACGGTCTCAATTTTAAGAACTCTTTCACTCTTTTATGCCCTCAGTTTCTTCGAAATTATATTCTAAATCATCCGGCCTAATGATTCCCCAACAAAGTTTTGAAAAACGTCGAACATGACTTGATTTTTTTAGCACGTACTTCAAACATCCCAGATTAGGGTTTCTGAATTATGGTCTCGATTTTAAGCACTCTTTCACTGTCTTATGCACTCTATTTCTTCAAAATTCAATTCTAAATCATCCGGCCTAATGATTACAAACAAAAGTTTTGAAAAACGTCGTTCGTGAATCTGTTTTTTTAGCACGTACTTCAAACGTCCCAGATTAAGGTTTTTGAATTAGGGTCTCGATTTTAAGACCTATTTCACTATTTTATGCACTTCGTTTCTTCGAAATTCTATTCTAAATCATCCGGCCTAAAGATTGCCACAAAAGTTTCAAAAATCGTCGAACCGTGACTCATTTTTTTAGAACGGACTTCAAACGTCCCAGATTAGGGTTTCTGAATTAGGATCTCGATTTTAAGCATTCTTTTACTTTTTTATGCACTCCGTTTCTTTGAAATTCTATTGTAAATCATCCAGCCTAATGATTCCCAACAAAAGTTTCGAAAAACGTCGACCGTGAATCGGTTTTTTTAGCACGTACTTCAAACGTCCCAGATTAAGGTTTCTGAATTAGGGTCTGGATTTTAAGCACTCTTTCACTGTTTTATGCATTCCGTTTCTTCGAAATTATATTCTAAATCATCCGGCCTAATGATTCCCCAAAAAAGTTTCAAAAAATGTCGACAGTGACTCGGTTTTTTTAGCACGTACTTCAAACGTCCAAGATTAAGGTTTCCGAATTAGGGTCTCGATTTTAAGCACTTTTTTACCGTTTATGCTCTCCGTTTCTTCGAAATTATATTCTAAATCAACCGGCCTAATGATTCCCCAAAAAAGTTTCGAAAAACGTCGAACATGACTCGATATTTTTAGCACGTACTTCAAACATCCCAGATTAGGGTTTTTGAATTATGGTCTCGATTTTAAGCACTCTTTCACTGTCTTATGCACTCTATTTCTTCAAAATTCTATTCTAAATCATCCGGCCTAATGATTACAAACAAAAGTTTTGAAAAACGTCGTTCGTGACTCTGTTTTTTTAGCACGTACTTCAAACGTCCCAGATTAAGGTTTTTGAATTAGGGTCTCGATTTTAAGCACTTTCACTGTCTTATGCACTCTGTTTCTTCGAAATTATATTCTAAATTATCCGGCCTAATGATCCCAAAAAAAGTTTCGAAAAACGTCGACCGTGACTCGGTTTTTTTAGCACGTACTTCAAACGTCCCAGATTAAGGTTTCTGAATTAGTGTCTCGATTTTAAGACCTATTTCACTATTTTATGCACTTCGTTTCTTCGAAATTCTATTCTAAATCATCCGGCCTAAAGATTGCCACAAAAGTTTCAAAAATCATCGAACCGTGACTCATTTTTTTAGAACGGACTTCAAACGTCCCAGATTAGGGTTTCTGAATTAGGGCCTCGATTTTAAGCATTCTTTTACTGTTTTATGCACTCCGTTTCTTTGAAATTCTATTGTAAATCATCCAGCCTAATGATTCCCAACAAAAGTTTCGAAAAACGTCGACCGTGAATCGGTTTTTTTAGCACGTACTTCAAACGTCCCAGATTAAGGTTTCCGAATTAGGGTCTGGATTTTAAGCACTCTTTCACTGTTTTATGCATTCCGTTTCTTCGAAATTATATTCTAAATCATCCGGCCTAATGATTCCCCAAAAAAGTTTCAAAAAATGTCGACAGTGACTCAGTTTTTTTAGCACGTACTTCAAACGTCCAAGATTAAGGTTTCCGAATTAGGGTCTCGATTTTAAGCACTTTTTTACCGTTTATGCTCTCCGTTTCTTCGAAATTATATTCTAAATCAACCGGCCTAATGATTCCCCAAAAAAGTTTCGAAAAACGTCGAACATGACTCGATATTTTTAGCACGTACTTCAAACATCCCAGATTAGGGTTTTTGAATTATGGTCTCGATTTTAAGCACTCTTTCACTGTCTTATGCACTCTATTTCTTCAAAATTCTATTCTAAATCATCCGGCCTAATGATTCCCAACAAAAGTTTCGAAAAACGTCGACCGTGAATCGGTTTTTTTAGCACGTACTTCAAACGTCCCAGATTAAGGTTTCTGAATTAGGGTCTGGATTTTAAGCACTCTTTCACTGTTTTATGCATTCCGTTTCTTCGAAATTATATTCTAAATCATCTGGCCTAATGATTCCCCAAAAAAGTTTCAAAAAATGTCGACAGTGACTCGGTTTTTTTAGCACGTACTTCAAACGTCCAAGATTAAGGTTTCCGAATTAGGGTCTCGATTTTAAGCACTTTTTTACCGTTTATGCTCTCCGTTTCTTCGAAATTATATTCTAAATCATCCGGCCTAATGATTCCCCAAAAAAGTTTCGAAAAACGTCGAACATGACTCGATTTTTTTAGCACGTACTTCAAACATCCCAGATTAGGGTTTTTGAATTATGGTCTCGATTTTAAGCACTCTTTCACTGTCTTATGCACTCTATTTCTTCAAAATTCTATTCTAAATCATCCGGCCTAATGATTACAAACAAAAGTTTTGAAAAACGTCGTTCGTGACTCTGTTTTTTTAGCACGTACTTCAAACGTCCCAGATTAAGGTTTTTGAATTAGGGTCTCGATTTTAAGCACTTTCACTGTCTTATGCACTCTGTTTCTTCGAAATTATATTCTAAATTATCCGGCCTAATGATCCCAAAAAAAGTTTCGAAAAACGTCGACCGTGACTCGGTTTTTTTAGCACGTACTTCAAACGTCCCAGATTAAGGTTTCTGAATTAGGGTCTCGATTTTAAGACCTATTTCACTATTTTATGCACTTCGTTTCTTCGAAATTCTATTCTAAATCATCCGGCCTAAAGATTGCCACAAAAGCTTCAAAAATCATCGAACCGTGACTCATTTTTTTAGAACGGACTTCAAACGTCCCAGATTAGGGTTTCTGAATTAGGGCCTCGATTTTAAGCATTCTTTTACTGTTTTATGCACTCCGTTTCTTTGAAATTCTATTGTAAATCATCCAGCCTGATGATTCCCAACTAAAGTTTCGGAAAACGTCGACCGTGAATCAGTTTTTTTAGCACGTACTTCAAACGTCCCAGATTAAGGTTTCCGAATTAGGGTCTGGATTTTAAGCACTCTTTCACTGTTTTATGCATTCCGTTTCTTCGAAATTATATTCTAAATCATCCGGCCTAATGATTCCCCAAAAAAGTTTCAAAAAATGTCGACAGTGACTCGGTTTTTTTAGCACGTACTTCAAACGTCCAAGATTAAGGTTTCCGAATTAGGGTCTCGATTTTAAGCACTTTTTTACCGTTTATGCTCTCCGTTTCTTCGAAATTATATTCTAAATCATCCGGCCTAATGATTCCCCAATAAAGTTTCGAAAAACGTCGAACATGACTCGATTTTTTTAGCACGTACTTCAAACATCCCAGATTAGGGTTTTTGAATTATGGTCTCGATTTTAAGCACTCTTTCACTGTCTTATGCACTCTATTTCTTCAAAATTCTATTCTAAATCATCCGGCCTAATGATTACAAACAAAAGTTTTGAAAAACGTCGTTCGTGACTCTGTTTTTTTAGCACGTACTTCAAACGTCCCAGATTAAGGTTTTTGAATTAGGGTCTCGATTTTAAGCACTTTCACTGTCTTATGCACTCTGTTTCTTCGAAATTATATTCTAAATGATCCGGCCTAATGATCCCAAAAAAAGTTTCGAAAAACGTCGACCGTGACTCGGTTTTTTTAGCACGTACTTCAAACGTCCCAGATTAAGGTTTCTGAATTAGGGTCTCGATTTTAAGCACTCTTTCACTCTTTTATGCACTTCGCTTCTTCGACATTCTATTCTAAATTTTCCGGCCTAAAGATTCCCCAACAAAAGTTTCGAAAAACGTCGACCGTGACTCATTTTTTTAGAACGGACTTCAAACGTCCCAGATTAGGGTTTCTGAATTAGGGCCTCGATTTTAAGAACTCTTTCACTCTTTTATGCCCTAAGTTTCTTCGAAATTATATTCTAAATCATCCGGCCTAATGATTCCCCAAAAAAGTTTCGGAAAACGTCGAACATGACTCGATTTTTTTAGCACGTACTTCAAACATCCCAGATTAGGGTTTCTGAATTATGGTCTCGATTTTAAGCACTCTTTCACTGTCTTATGCACTCTATTTCTTCAAAATTCTATTCTAAATCATCCGGCCTAATGATTACAAACAAAAGTTTCGAAAAACGTCGACCGTGACTCGGTTTTTTTAGCACGTACTTCAAACGTCCCAGATTAAGGTTTTTGAATTAGGGTCTCGATTTTAAGACCTATTTCACTATTTTATGCACTTCGTTTCTTCGAAATTCTATTCTAAATCATCCGGCCTAAAGATTGCCACAAAAGTTTCAAAAATCATCGAACCGTGACTCATTTTTTTAGAACGGACTTCAAACGTCCCAGATTAGGGTTTCTGAATTAGGGCCTCGATTTTAAGCATTCTTTTACTGTTTTATGCACTCCGTTTCTTTGAAATTCTATTGTAAATCATCCAGCCTAATGATTCCCAACAAAAGTTTCGAAAAACGTCGACCGTGAATCGGTTTTTTTAGCACGTACTTCAAGCGTCCCAGATTAAGGTTTCTGAATTAGGGTCTGGATTTTAAGCACTCTTTCACTGTTTTATGCATTCCGTTTCTTCGAAATTATATTCTAAATCATCCGGCCTAATGATTCCCCAAAAAAGTTTCAAAAAATGTCGACAGTGACTCGGTTTTTTTAGCACGTACTTCAAACGTCCAAGATTAAGGTTTCCGAATTAGGGTCTCGATTTTAAGCACTTTTTTACCGTTTATGCTCTCCGTTTCTTCGAAATTATATTCTAAATCATCCGGCCTAATGATTCCCCAAAAAAGTTTCGAAAAACGTCGAACATGACTCGATTTTTTTAGCACGTACTTCAAACATCCCAGATTAGGGTTTTTGAATTATGGTCTCGATTTTAAGCACTCTTTCACTGTCTTATGCACTCTATTTCTTCAAAATTCTATTCTAAATCATCCGGCCTAATGATTACAAACAAAAGTTTTGAAAAACGTCGTTCGTGACTCTGTTTTTTTAGCACGTACTTCAAACGTCCCAGATTAAGGTTTTTGAATTAGGGTCTCGATTTTAAGCACTTTCACTGTCTTATGCACTCTGTTTCTTCGAAATTATATTCTAAATTATCCGGCCTAATGATCCCAAAAAAAGTTTCGAAAAACGTCGACCGTGACTCGGTTTTTTTAGCACGTACTTCAAACGTCCCAGATTAAGGTTTCTGAATTAGGGTCTCGATTTTAAGCACTCTTTCACTCTTTTATGCACTTCGCTTCTTCGACATTCTATTCTAAATTTTCCGGCCTAAAGATTCCCCAACAAAAGTTTCGAAAAACGTCGACCGTGACTCGGTTTTTTTAGCACGTACTTCAAACGTCCCAGATTAAGGTTTCCGAATTACGGTCTCAATTTTAAGAACTCTTTCACTCTTTTATGCCCTAAGTTTCTTCGAAATTATATTCTAAATCATCCGGCCTAATGATTCCCCAAAAAAGTTTCGAAAAACGTCGAACATGACTCGATTTTTTTAGCACGTACTTCAAACATCCCAGATTAGGGTTTCTGAATTATGGTCTCGATTTTAAGCACTCTTTCACTGTCTTATGCACTCTATTTCTTCAAAATTCTATTCTAAATCATCCGGCCTAATGATTACAAACAAAAGTTTCGAAAAACGTCGACCGTGACTCGGTTTTTTTAGCACGTACTTCAAACGTCCCAGATTAAGGTTTTTGAATTAGGGTCTCGATTTTAAGACCTATTTCACTATTTTATGCACTTCGTTTCTTCGAAATTCTATTCTAAATCATCCGGCCTAAAGATTGCCACAAAAGTTTCAAAAATCATCGAACCGTGACTCATTTTTTTAGAACGGACTTCAAACGTCCCAGATTAGGGTTTCTGAATTAGGGCCTCGATTTTAAGCATTCTTTTACTGTTTTATGCACTCCGTTTCTTTGAAATTCTATTGTAAATCATCCAGCCTAATGATTCCCAACAAAAGTTTCGAAAAACGTCGACCGTGAATCGGTTTTTTTAGCACGTACTTCAAACGTCCCAGATTAAGGTTTCTGAATTAGGGTCTGGATTTTAAGCACTCTTTCACTGTTTTATGCATTCCGTTTCTTCGAAATTATATTCTAAATCATCCGGCCTAATGATTCCCCAAAAAAGTTTCAAAAAATGTCGACAGTGACTCGGTTTTTTTAGCACGTACTTCAAACGTCCAAGATTAAGGTTTCCGAATTAGGGTCTCGATTTTAAGCACTTTTTTACCGTTTATGCTCTTCGTTTCTTCGAAATTATATTCTAAATCAACCGGCCTAATGATTCCCCAAAAAAGTTTCGAAAAACGTCGAACATGACTCGATATTTTTAGCACGTACTTCAAACATCCCAGATTAGGGTTTTTGAATTATGGTCTCGATTTTAAGCACTCTTTCACTGTCTTATGCACTCTATTTCTTCAAAATTCTATTCTAAATCATCCGGCCTAATGATTCCCAACAAAAGTTTCGAAAAACGTCGACCGTGAATCGGTTTTTTTAGCACGTACTTCAAACGTCCCAGATTAAGGTTTCTGAATTAGGGTCTGGATTTTAAGCACTCTTTCACTGTTTTATGCATTCCGTTTCTTCGAAATTATATTCTAAATCATCTGGCCTAATGATTCCCCAAAAAAGTTTCAAAAAATGTCGACAGTGACTCGGTTTTTTTAGCACGTACTTCAAACGTCCAAGATTAAGGTTTCCGAATTAGGGTCTCGATTTTAAGCACTTTTTTACCGTTTATGCTCTCCGTTTCTTCGAAATTATATTCTAAATCATCCGGCCTAATGATTCCCCAAAAAAGTTTCGAAAAACGTCGAACATGACTCGATTTTTTTAGCACGTACTTCAAACATCCCAGATTAGGGTTTTTGAATTATGGTCTCGATTTTAAGCACTCTTTCACTGTCTTATGCACTCTATTTCTTCAAAATTCTATTCTAAATCATCCGGCCTAATGATTACAAACAAAAGTTTTGAAAAACGTCGTTCGTGACTCTGTTTTTTTAGCACGTACTTCAAACGTCCCAGATTAAGGTTTTTGAATTAGGGTCTCGATTTTAAGCACTTTCACTGTCTTATGCACTCTGTTTCTTCGAAATTATATTCTAAATTATCCGGCCTAATGATCCCAAAAAAAGTTTCGAAAAACGTCGACCGTGACTCGGTTTTTTTAGCACGTACTTCAAACGTCCCAGATTAAGGTTTCTGAATTAGGGTCTCGATTTTAAGACCTATTTCACTATTTTATGCACTTCGTTTCTTCGAAATTCTATTCTAAATCATCCGGCCTAAAGATTGCCACAAAAGCTTCAAAAATCATCGAACCGTGACTCATTTTTTTAGAACGGACTTCAAACGTCCCAGATTAGGGTTTCTGAATTAGGGCCTCGATTTTAAGCATTCTTTTACTGTTTTATGCACTCCGTTTCTTTGAAATTCTATTGTAAATCATCCAGCCTGATGATTCCCAACTAAAGTTTCGGAAAACGTCGACCGTGAATCAGTTTTTTTAGCACGTACTTCAAACGTCCCAGATTAAGGTTTCCGAATTAGGGTCTGGATTTTAAGCACTCTTTCACTGTTTTATGCATTCCGTTTCTTCGAAATTATATTCTAAATCATCCGGCCTAATGATTCCCCAAAAAAGTTTCAAAAAATGTCGACAGTGACTCGGTTTTTTTAGCACGTACTTCAAACGTCCAAGATTAAGGTTTCCGAATTAGGGTCTCGATTTTAAGCACTTTTTTACCGTTTATGCTCTCCGTTTCTTCGAAATTATATTCTAAATCATCCGGCCTAATGATTCCCCAATAAAGTTTCGAAAAACGTCGAACATGACTCGATTTTTTTAGCACGTACTTCAAACATCCCAGATTAGGGTTTTTGAATTATGGTCTCGATTTTAAGCACTCTTTCACTGTCTTATGCACTCTATTTCTTCAAAATTTTATTCTAAATCATCCGGCCTAATGATTACAAACAAAAGTTTTGAAAAACGTCGTTCGTGACTCTGTTTTTTTAGCACGTACTTCAAACGTCCCAGATTAAGGTTTTTGAATTAGGGTCTCGATTTTAAGCACTTTCACTGTCTTATGCACTCTGTTTCTTCGAAATTATATTCTAAATGATCCGGCCTAATGATCCCAAAAAAAGTTTCGAAAAACGTCGACCGTGACTCGGTTTTTTTAGCACGTACTTCAAACGTCCCAGATTAAGGTTTCTGAATTAGGGTCTCGATTTTAAGCACTCTTTCACTCTTTTATGCACTTCGCTTCTTCGACATTCTATTCTAAATTTTCCGGCCTAAAGATTCCCCAACAAAAGTTTCGAAAAACGTCGACCGTGACTCATTTTTTTAGAACGGACTTCAAACGTCCCAGATTAGGGTTTCTGAATTAGGGCCTCGATTTTAAGAACTCTTTCACTCTTTTATGCCCTAAGTTTCTTCGAAATTATATTCTAAATCATCCGGCCTAATGATTCCCCAAAAAAGTTTCGGAAAACGTCGAACATGACTCGATTTTTTTAGCACGTACTTCAAACATCCCAGATTAGGGTTTCTGAATTATGGTCTCGATTTTAAGCACTCTTTCACTGTCTTATGCACTCTATTTCTTCAAAATTCTATTCTAAATCATCCGGCCTAATGATTACAAACAAAAGTTTCGAAAAACGTCGACCGTGACTCGGTTTTTTTAGCACGTACTTCAAACGTCCCAGATTAAGGTTTTTGAATTAGGGTCTCGATTTTAAGACCTATTTCACTATTTTATGCACTTCGTTTCTTCGAAATTCTATTCTAAATCATCCGGCCTAAAGATTGCCACAAAAGTTTCAAAAATCATCGAACCGTGACTCATTTTTTTAGAACGGACTTCAAACGTCCCAGATTAGGGTTTCTGAATTAGGGCCTCGATTTTAAGTATTCTTTTACTGTTTTATGCACTCCGTTTCTTTGAAATTCTATTGTAAATCATCCAGCCTAATGATTCCCAACAAAAGTTTCGAAAAACGTCGACCGTGAATCGGTTTTTTTAGCACGTACTTCAAACGTCCCAGATTAAGGTTTCTGAATTAGGGTCTGGATTTTAAGCACTCTTTCACTGTTTTATGCATTCCGTTTCTTCGAAATTATATTCTAAATCATCCGGCCTAATGATTCCCCAAAAAAGTTTCAAAAAATGTCGACAGTGACTCGGTTTTTTTAGCACGTACTTCAAACGTCCAAGATTAAGGTTTCCGAATTAGGGTCTCGATTTTAAGCACTTTTTTACCGTTTATGCTCTCCGTTTCTTCGAAATTATATTCTAAATCATCCGGCCTAATGATTCCCCAAAAAAGTTTCGAAAAACGTCGAACATGACTCGATTTTTTTAGCACGTACTTCAAACATCCCAGATTAGGGTTTTTGAATTATGGTCTCGATTTTAAGCACTCTTTCACTGTCTTATGCACTCTATTTCTTCAAAATTCTATTCTAAATCATCCGGCCTAATGATTACAAACAAAAGTTTTGAAAAACGTCGTTCGTGACTCTGTTTTTTTAGCACGTACTTCAAACGTCCCAGATTAAGGTTTTTGAATTAGGGTCTCGATTTTAAGCACTTTCACTGTCTTATGCACTCTGTTTCTTCGAAATTATATTCTAAATTATCCGGCCTAATGATCCCAAAAAAAGTTTCGAAAAACGTCGACCGTGACTCGGTTTTTTTAGCACGTACTTCAAACGTCCCAGATTAAGGTTTCTGAATTAGGGTCTCGATTTTAAGCACTCTTTCACTGTTTTATGCACTTCGCTTCTTCGACATTCTATTCTAAATTTTCCGGCCTAAAGATTCCCCAACAAAAGTTTCGAAAAACGTCGACCGTGACTCGGTTTTTTTAGCACGTACTTCAAACGTCCCAGATTAAGGTTTCCGAATTACGGTCTCAATTTTAAGAACTCTTTCACTCTTTTATGCCCTAAGTTTCTTCGAAATTATATTCTAAATCATCCGGCCTAATGATTCCCCAAAAAAGTTTCGAAAAACGTCGAACATGACTCGATTTTTTTAGCACGTACTTCAAACATCCCAGATTAGGGTTTCTGAATTATGGTCTCGATTTTAAGCACTCTTTCACTGTCTTATGCACTCTATTTCTTCAAAATTCTATTCTAAATCATCCGGCCTAATGATTACAAACAAAAGTTTCGAAAAACGTCGACCGTGACTCGGTTTTTTTAGCACGTACTTCAAACGTCCCAGATTAAGGTTTTTGAATTAGGGTCTCGATTTTAAGACCTATTTCACTATTTTATGCACTTCGTTTCTTCGAAATTCTATTCTAAATCATCCGGCCTAAAGATTGCCACAAAAGTTTCAAAAATCATCGAACCGTGACTCATTTTTTTAGAACGGACTTCAAACGTCCCAGATTAGGGTTTCTGAATTAGGGCCTCGATTTTAAGCATTCTTTTACTGTTTTATGCACTCCGTTTCTTTGAAATTCTATTGTAAATCATCCAGCCTAATGATTCCCAACAAAAGTTTCGAAAAACGTCGACCGTGAATCGGTTTTTTTAGCACGTACTTCAAACGTCCCAGATTAAGGTTTCCGAATTAGGGTCTGGATTTTAAGCACTCTTTCACTGTTTTATGCATTCCGTTTCTTCGAAATTATATTCTAAATCATCCGGCCTAATGATTCCCCAAAAAAGTTTCAAAAAATGTCGACAGTGACTCGGTTTTTTTAGCACGTACTTCAAACGTCCAAGATTAAGGTTTCCGAATTAGGGTCTCGATTTTAAGCACTTTTTTACCGTTTATGCTCTCCGTTTCTTCGAAATTATATTCTAAATCATCCGGCCTAATGATTCCCCAAAAAAGTTTCGAAAAACGTCGAACATGACTCGATTTTTTTAGCACGTACTTCAAACATCCCAGATTAGGGTTTTTGAATTATGGTCTCGATTTTAAGCACTCTTTCACTGTCTTATGCACTCTATTTCTTCAAAATTCTATTCTAAATCATCCGGCCTAATGATTACAAACAAAAGTTTTGAAAAACGTCGTTCGTGACTCTGTTTTTTTAGCACGTACTTCAAACGTCCCAGATTAAGGTTTTTGAATTAGGGTCTCGATTTTAAGCACTTTCACTGTCTTATGCACTCTGTTTCTTCGAAATTATATTCTAAATTATCCGGCCTAATGATCCCAAAAAAAGTTTCGAAAAACGTCGACCGTGACTCGGTTTTTTTAGCACGTACTTCAAACGTCCCAGATTAAGGTTTCTGAATTAGGGTCTCGATTTTAAGCACTCTTTCACTGTTTTATGCACTTCGCTTCTTCGACATTCTATTCTAAATTTTCCGGCCTAAAGATTCCCCAACAAAAGTTTCGAAAAACGTCGACCGTGACTCGGTTTTTTTAGCACGTACTTCAAACGTCCCAGATTAAGGTTTCCGAATTAGGGTCTCGATTTTAAGAACTCTTTCACTCTTTTATGCCCTAAGTTTCTTCGAAATTATATTCTAAATCATCCGGCCTAATGATTCCCCAAAAAAGTTTCGAAAAACGTCGAACATGACTCGATTTTTTTAGCACGTACTTCAAACATCCCAGATTAGGGTTTCTGAATTATGGTCTCGATTTTAAGCACTCTTTCACTGTCTTATGCACTCTATTTCTTCAAAATTCTATTCTAAATCATCCGGCCTAATGATTACAAACAAAAGTTTCGAAAAACGTCGACCGTGACTCGGTTTTTTTAGCACGTACTTCAAACGTCCCAGATTAAGGTTTTTGAATTAGGGTCTCGATTTTAAGACCTATTTCACTATTTTATGCACTTCGTTTCTTCGAAATTCTATTCTAAATCATCCGGCCTAAAGATTGCCACAAAAGTTTCAAAAATCATCGAACCGTGACTCATTTTTTTAGAACGGACTTCAAACGTCCCAGATTAGGGTTTCTGAATTAGGGCCTCGATTTTAAGCATTCTTTTACTGTTTTATGCACTCCGTTTCTTTGAAATTCTATTGTAAATCATCCAGCCTAATGATTCCCAACAAAAGTTTCGAAAAACGTCGACCGTGAATCGGTTTTTTTAGCACGTACTTCAAACGTCCCAGATTAAGGTTTCTGAATTAGGGTCTGGATTTTAAGCACTCTTTCACTGTTTTATGCATTCCGTTTCTTCGAAATTATATTCTAAATCATCCGGCCTAATGATTCCCCAAAAAAGTTTCAAAAAATGTCGACAGTGACTCGGTTTTTTTAGCACGTACTTCAAACGTCCAAGATTAAGGTTTCCGAATTAGGGTCTCGATTTTAAGCACTTTTTTACTGTTTATGCTCTCCGTTTCTTCGAAATTATATTCTAAATCATCCGGCCTAATGATTCCCCAAAAAAGTTTCGAAAAACGTCGAACATGACTCGATTTTTTTAGCACGTACTTCAAACATCCCAGATTAGGGTTTTTGAATTATGGTCTCGATTTTAAGCACTCTTTCACTGTCTTATGCACTCTATTTCTTCAAAATTCTATTCTAAATCATCCGGCCTAATGATTACAAACAAAAGTTTTGAAAAACGTCGTTCATGACTCTGTTTTTTTAGCACGTACTTCAAACGTCCCAGATTAAGGTTTTTGAATTAGGGTCTCGATTTTAAGCACTTTCACTGTCTTATGCACTCTGTTTCTTCGAAATTATATTCTAAATCATCCGGCCTAATGATCCCAAAAAAAGGTTCGAAAAACGTCGACCGTGACTCAGTTTTTTTAGCACGTACTTCAAACGTCCCAGATTAAGGTTTCTGAATTAGGGTCTCGATTTTAAGCACTCTTTCACTCTTTTATGCACTTCGCTTCTTCGACATTCTATTCTAAATTTTCCGGCCTAAAGATTCCCCAACAAAAGTTTCGAAAAACGTCGACCGTGACTCGGTTTTTTTAGCACGTACTTCAAACGTCCCAGATTAAGGTTTTTGAATTAGGGTCTCGATTTTAAGACCTATTTCACTATTTTATGCACTTCGTTTCTTCGAAATTCTATTCTAAATCATCCGGCCTAAAGATTGCCACAAAAGTTTCAAAAATCGTCGAACTGTGACTCATTTTTTTAGAACGGACTTCAAACGTCTCAGATTAGGGTTTCTGAATTAGGGCCTCGATTTTAAGCATTCTTTTACTATTTTATGCACTCCGTTTCTTTGAAATTCTATTGTAAATCATCCAGCCTAATGATTCCCAACAAAAGTTTCAAAAAACGTCGACCGTGAATCGGTTTTTTTAGCACGTACTTCAAACGTCCCAAATTAAGGTTTCTGACTTAGGGTCTGGATTTTAAGCACTCTTTCACTGTTTTATGCATTCCGTTTCTTCGAAATTATATTCTAAATAATCCGGCCTAATGATTCCCCAAAAAAGTTTCAAAATATGTCGACAGTGACTCGGTTTTTTTAGCATGTACTTCAAACGTCCAAGATTAAGGTTTCCGAATTAGGGTCTCGATTTTAAGCACTTTTTTACTGTTTATTCTCTCCGTTTCTTCGAAATTCTATTCTGAATCATCCGGCCTAATGATTCCCCAAAAAAGTTTCAAAAAACGTCGACCGTGACTCGATTTTTTTAGCACGTACTTCAAACGTCCCAGATTAAGGTTTCCGAATTAGGGTCTGGATTTTAAGCACTCTTTCACTTTTTTATGCATTCCGTTTCTTCGAAATTATATTCTAAATCATCCGGCCTAATGATTCCCCAAAGAAGTTTCAAAAAATGTCGACAGTGACTCGGTTTTTTTAGCACGTACTTCAAACGTCCAAGATTAAGGTTTCCGAATTAGGGTCTCGATTTTAAGCACTTTTTTACCGTTTATGCTCTCCGTTTCTTCGAAATTATATTCTAAATCATCCGGCCTAATGATTCCCCAAAAAAGTTTCGAAAAACGTCGAACATGACTCGATTTTTTTAGCACGTACTTCAAACATCCCAGATTAGGGTTTTTGAATTATGGTCTCGATTTTAAGCACTCTTTCACTGTCTTATGCACTCTATTTCTTCAAAATTCTATTCTAAATCATCCGGCCTAATGATTACAAACAAAAGTTTTGAAAAACGTCGTTCGTGACTCTGTTTTTTTAGCACGTACTTCAAACGTCCCAGATTAAGGTTTTTGAATTAGGGTCTCGATTTTAAGCACTTTCACTGTCTTATGCACTCTGTTTCTTCGAAATTATATTCTAAATCATCCGGCCTAATGATCCCAAAAAAAGGTTCGAAAAACGTCGACCGTGACTCGGTTTTTTTAGCACGTACTTCAAACGTCCCAGATTAAGGTTTCTGAATTAGGGTCTCGATTTTAAGCACTCTTTCACTCTTTTATGCACTTCGCTTCTTCGACATTCTATTCTAAATTTTCCGGCCTAAAGATTCCCCAACAAAAGTTTCGAAAAACGTCGACCGTGACTCGGTTTTTTTAGCACGTACTTCAAACGTCCCAGATTAAGGTTTTTGAATTAGGGTCTCGATTTTAAGACCTATTTCACTATTTTATGCACTTCGTTTCTTCGAAATTCTATTCTAAATCATCCGGCCTAAAGATTGCCACAAAAGTTTCAAAAATCGTCGAACTGTGACTCATTTTTTTAGAACGGACTTCAAACGTCTCAGATTAGGGTTTCTGAATTAGGGCCTCGATTTTAAGCATTCTTTTACTATTTTATGCACTCCGTTTCTTTGAAATTCTATTGTTAATCATCCAGCCTAATGATTCCCAACAAAAGTTTCAAAAAACGTCGACCGTGAATCGGTTTTTTTAGCACGTACTTCAAACGTCCCAAATTAAGGTTTCTGACTTAGGGTCTGGATTTTAAGCACTCTTTCACTGTTTTATGCATTCCGTTTCTTCGAAATTATATTCTAAATAATCCGGCCTAATGATTCCCCAAAAAAGTTTCAAAATATGTCGACAGTGACTCGGTTTTTTTAGCATGTACTTCAAACGTCCAAGATTAAGGTTTCCGAATTAGGGTCTCGATTTTAAGCACTTTTTTACTGTTTATTCTCTCCGTTTCTTCGAAATTCTATTCTGAATCATCCGGCCTAATGATTCCCCAAAAAAGTTTCAAAAAACGTCGACCGTGACTCAATTTTTTTAGCACGTACTTCAAACGTCCCAGATTAAGGTTTCCGAATTAGGGTCTGGATTTTAAGCACTCTTTCACTTTTTTATGCATTCCGTTTCTTCGAAATTATATTCTAAATCATCCGGCCTAATGATTCCCCAAAGAAGTTTCAAAAAATGTCGACAGTGACTCGGTTTTTTTAGCACGTACTTCAAACGTCCAAGATTAAGGTTTCCGAATTAGGGTCTCGATTTTAAGCACTTTTTTACCGTTTATGCTCTCCGTTTCTTCGAAATTATATTCTAAATCATCCGGCCTAATGATTCCCCAAAAAAGTTTCGAAAAACGTCGAACATGACTCGATTTTTTTAGCACGTACTTCAAACATCCCAGATTAGGGTTTTTGAATTATGGTCTCGATTTTAAGCACTCTTTCACTGTCTTATGCACTCTATTTCTTCAAAATTCTATTCTAAATCATCCGGCCTAATGATTACAAACAAAAGTTTTGAAAAACGTCGTTCGTGACTCTGTTTTTTTAGCACGTACTTCAAACGTCCCAGATTAAGGTTTTTGAATTAGGGTCTCGATTTTAAGCACTCTTTCACTGTTTTATGCATTCCGTTTCTTCGAAATTATATTCTAAATAATCCGGCCTAATGATTCCCCAAAAAAGTTTCAAAATATGTCGACAGTGACTCGGTTTTTTTAGCATGTACTTCAAACGTCCAAGATTAAGGTTTCCGAATTAGGGTCTCGATTTTAAGCACTTTTTTACTGTTTATTCTCTCCGTTTCTTCGAAATTCTATTCTGAATCATCCGGCCTAATGATTCCCCAAAAAAGTTTCAAAAAACGTCGACCGTGACTCGATTTTTTTAGCACGTACTTCAAACGTCCCAGATTAAGGTTTCCGAATTAGGGTCTGGATTTTAAGCACTCTTTCACTTTTTTATGCATTCCGTTTCTTCGAAATTATATTCTAAATCATCCGGCCTAATGATTCCCCAAAGAAGTTTCAAAAAATGTCGACAGTGACTCGGTTTTTTTAGCACGTACTTCAAACGTCCAAGATTAAGGTTTCCGAATTAGGGTCTCGATTTTAAGCACTTTTTTACCGTTTATGCTCTCCGTTTCTTCGAAATTATATTCTAAATCATCCGGCCTAATGATTCCCCAAAAAAGTTTCGAAAAACGTCGAACATGACTCGATTTTTTTAGCACGTACTTCAAACATCCCAGATTAGGGTTTTTGAATTATGGTCTCGATTTTAAGCACTCTTTCACTGTCTTATGCACTCTATTTCTTCAAAATTCTATTCTAAATCATCCGGCCTAATGATTACAAACAAAAGTTTTGAAAAACGTCGTTCGTGACTCTGTTTTTTTAGCACGTACTTCAAACGTCCCAGATTAAGGTTTTTGAATTAGGGTCTCGATTTTAAGCACTTTCACTGTCTTATGCACTCTGTTTCTTCGAAATTATATTCTAAATCATCCGGCCTAATGATCCCAAAAAAAGGTTCGAAAAACGTCGACCGTGACTCGGTTTTTTTAGCACGTACTTCAAACGTCCCAGATTAAGGTTTCTGAATTAGGGTCTCGATTTTAAGCACTCTTTCACTCTTTTATGCACTTCGCTTCTTCGACATTCTATTCTAAATTTTCCGGCCTAAAGATTCCCCAACAAAAGTTTCGAAAAACGTCGACCGTGACTCGGTTTTTTTAGCACGTACTTCAAACGTCCCAGATTAAGGTTTTTGAATTAGGGTCTCGATTTTAAGACCTATTTCACTATTTTATGCACTTCGTTTCTTCGAAATTCTATTCTAAATCATCCGGCCTAAAGATTGCCACAAAAGTTTCAAAAATCGTCGAACTGTGACTCATTTTTTTAGAACGGACTTCAAACGTCCCAGATTAGGGTTTCTGAATTAGGGCCTCGATTTTAAGCATTCTTTTACTGTTTTATGCACTCCGTTTCTTTGAAATTCTATTGTAAATCATCCAGCCTAATGATTCCCAACAAAAGTTTCAAAAAACGTCGACCGTGAATCGGTTTTTTTAGCACGTACTTCAAACGTCCCAAATTAAGGTTTCTGAATTAGGGTCTGGATTTTAAGCACTCTTTCACTGTTTTATGCATTCCGTTTCTTCGAAATTATATTCTAAATAATCCGGCCTAATGATTCCCCAAAAAAGTTTCAAAATATGTCGACAGTGACTCGGTTTTTTTAGCATGTACTTCAAACGTCCAAGATTAAGGTTTCCGAATTAGGGTCTCGATTTTAAGCACTTTTTTACTGTTTATGCTCTCCGTTTCTTCGAAATTATATTCTAAATCATCCGGCCTAATGATTCCCCAAAAAAGTTTCGAAAAACGTCGAACATGACTCGATTTTTTAGCACGTACTTCAAACATCCCAGATTAGGGTTTTTGAATTATGGTCTCGATTTTAAGCACTCTTTCACTGTCTTATGCACTCTATTTCTTCAAAATTCTATTCTAAATCATCCGGCCTAATGATTACAAACAAAAGTTTTGAAAAACGTCGTTCATGACTCTGTTTTTTTAGCACGTACTTCAAACGTCCCAGATTAAGGTTTTTGAATTAGGGTCTCGATTTTAAGCACTTTCACTGTCTTATGCACTCTGTTTCTTCGAAATTATATTCTAAATCATCCGGCCTAATGATCCCAAAAAAAGGTTCGAAAAACGTCGACCGTGACTCGGTTTTTTTAGCACGTACTTCAAACGTCCCAGATTAAGGTTTCTGAATTAGGGTCTCGATTTTAAGCACTCTTTCACTCTTTTATGCACTTCGCTTCTTCGACATTCTATTTTAAATTTTCCGGCCTAAAGATTCCCCAACAAAAGTTTCGAAAAACGTCGACCGTGACTCGGTTTTTTTAGCACGTACTTCAAACGTCCCAGATTAAGGTTTTTGAATTAGGGTCTCGATTTTAAGACCTATTTCACTATTTTATGCACTTCGTTTCTTCGAAATTCTATTCTAAATCATCCGGCCTAAAGATTGCCACAAAAGTTTCAAAAATCGTCGAACTGTGACTCATTTTTTTAGAACGGACTTCAAACGTCCCAGATTAGGGTTTCTGAATTAGGGCCTCGATTTTAAGCATTCTTTTACTGTTTTATGCACTCCGTTTCTTTGAAATTCTATTGTAAATCATCCAGCCTAATGATTCCCAACAAAAGTTTCAAAAAACGTCGACCGTGAATCGGTTTTTTTAGCACGTACTTCAAACGTCCCAAATTAAGGTTTCTGAATTAGGGTCTGGATTTTAAGCACTCTTTCACTGTTTTATGCATTCCGTTTCTTCGAAATTATATTCTAAATAATCCGGCCTAATGATTTCCCAAAAAAGTTTCAAAATATGTCGACAGTGACTCGGTTTTTTTAGCATGTACTTCAAACGTCCAAGATTAAGGTTTCCGAATTAGGGTCTCGATTTTAAGCACTTTTTTACTGTTTATTCTCTCCGTTTCTTCGAAATTCTATTCTGAATCATCCGGCCTAATGATTCCCCAAAAAAGTTTCAAAAAACGTCGACCGTGACTCGATTTTTCTAGCACGTACTTCAAACGTCCCAGATTAAGGTTTTCGAATTAGGGTCTGGATTTTAAGCACTCTTTCACTTTTTTATGCATTCCGTTTCTTCGAAATTATATTCTAAATCATCCGGCCTAATGATTCCAAACAAAAGTTTTGACAAACGTCGACCGTGACTCGATTTTTTTAGCACGTACTTCAAACGTCCCAGATTAAGGTTTCCGAATTACGGTCTCAATTTTAAGAACTCTTTCACTCTTTTATGCCCTCAGTTTCTTCAAAATTATATTCTAAATCATCCGGCCTAATGATTCCCCAAAAAAGTTTCGAAAAACGTCGAACATGACTCGATTTTTTTAGCACGTACTTCAAACATCCCAGATTAGGGTTTCTGAATTATGGTCTCGATTTTAAGCACTCTTTCACTGTCTTATGCACTCTATTTCTTCAAAATTCTATTCTAAATCATCCGGCCTAATGATCCCAAAAAAAGTTTCGAAAAACGTCGACCGTGACTCGGTTTTTTTAGCACGTACTTCAAACGTCCCAGATCAAGGTTTCTGAATTAGGGTCTCGATTTTAAGCACTCTTTCACTCTTTTATGCACTTCGCTTCTTCGACATTCTATTCTTAATTTTCCGGCCTAAAGATTCCCCAACAAAAGTTTCGAAAAACGTCGACCGTGACTCGGTTTTTTTAGCACGTACTTCAAACGTCCCAGATTAAGGTTTCCGAATTACGGTCTCAATTTTAAGAACTCTTTCACTCTTTTATGCCCTCAGTTTCTTCAAAATTATATTCTAAATCATCCGGCCTAATGATTCCCCAAAAAAGTTTCGAAAAACGTCGAACATGACTCGATTTTTTTAGCACGTACTTCAAACATCCCAGATTAGGGTTTCTGAATTATGGTCTCGATTTTAAGCACTCTTTCACTGTCTTATGCACTCTATTTCTTCAAAATTCTATTCTAAATCATCCGGCCTAATGATTACAAACAAAAGTTTTCAAAAACGTCGTTCGTGACTCTGTTTTTTTAGCACGTACTTCAAACGTCCCTGATTAAGGTTTTTGAATTAGGGTCTCGATTTTAAGACCTATTTCACTATTTTATGAATTTCGTTTCTTCAAAATTCTATTCTAAATCATCCGGCCTAAAGATTGCCACAAAAGTTTCAAAAATCATCGAATCGTGACTCATTTTTTTAGAACGGACTTCAAACGTCCCAGATTAGGGTTTCTGAATTAGGGCCTCGATTTTAAGCACTTTTTTAGCATGTACTTCAAACGTCCAAGATTAAGGTTTCCGAATTAGGGTCTCGATTTTAAGCACTTTTTTACTGTTTATTCTCTCCGTTTCTTCGAAATTCTATTCTGAATCATCCGGCCTAATGATTCCCCAAAAAAGTTTCAAAAAACGTCGACCGTGACTCGATTTTTTTAGCACGTACTTCAAACGTCCCAGATTAAGGTTTCCGAATTAGGGTCTGGATTTTAAGCACTCTTTCACTTTTTTATGCATTCCGTTTCTTCGAAATTATATTCTAAATCATCCGGCCTAATGATTCCCCAAAGAAGTTTCAAAAAATGTCGACAGTGACTCGGTTTTTTTAGCACGTACTTCAAACGTCCAAGATTAAGGTTTCCGAATTAGGGTCTCGATTTTAAGCACTTTTTTACCGTTTATGCTCTCCGTTTCTTCGAAATTATATTCTAAATCATCCGGCCTAATGATTCCCCAAAAAAGTTTCGAAAAACGTCGAACATGACTCGATTTTTTTAGCACGTACTTCAAACATCCCAGATTAGGGTTTTTGAATTATGGTCTCGATTTTAAGCACTCTTTCACTGTCTTATGCACTCTATTTCTTCAAAATTCTATTCTAAATCATCCGGCCTAATGATTACAAACAAAAGTTTTGAAAAACGTCGTTCGTGACTCTGTTTTTTTAGCACGTACTTCAAACGTCCCAGATTAAGGTTTTTGAATTAGGGTCTCGATTTTAAGCACTTTCACTGTCTTATGCACTCTGTTTCTTCGAAATTATATTCTAAATCATCCGGCCTAATGATCCCAAAAAAAGGTTCGAAAAACGTCGACCGTGACTCGGTTTTTTTAGCACGTACTTCAAACGTCCCAGATTAAGGTTTCTGAATTAGGGTCTCGATTTTAAGCACTCTTTCACTCTTTTATGCACTTCGCTTCTTCGACATTCTATTCTTAATTTTCCGGCCTAAAGATTCCCCAACAAAAGTTTCGAAAAACGTCGACCGTGACTCGGTTTTTTTAGCACGTACTTCAAACGTCCCAGATTAAGGTTTCCGAATTACGGTCTCAATTTTAAGAACTCTTTCACTCTTTTATGCCCTCAGTTTCTTCAAAATTATATTCTAAATCATCCGGCCTAATGATTCCCCAAAAAAGTTTCGAAAAACGTCGAACATGACTCGATTTTTTTAGCACGTACTTCAAACATCCCAGATTAGGGTTTCTGAATTATGGTCTCGATTTTAAGCACTCTTTCACTGTCTTATGCACTCTATTTCTTCAAAATTCTATTCTAAATCATCCGGCCTAATGATTACAAACAAAAGTTTTGAAAAACGTCGTTCGTGACTCTGTTTTTTTAGCACGTACTTCAAACGTCCCAGATTAAGGTTTTTGAATTAGGGTCTCGATTTTAAGCACTTTCACTGTCTTATGCACTCTGTTTCTTCGAAATTATATTCTAAATCATCCGGCCTAATGATCCCAAAAAAAGGTTCGAAAAACGTCGACCGTGACTCGGTTTTTTTAGCACGTACTTCAAACGTCCCAGATTAAGGTTTCTGAATTAGGGTCTCGATTTTAAGCACTCTTTCACTCTTTTATGCACTTCGCTTCTTCGACATTCTATTCTTAATTTTCCGGCCTAAAGATTCCCCAACAAAAGTTTCGAAAAACGTCGACCGTGACTCGGTTTTTTTAGCACGTACTTCAAACGTCCCAGATTAAGGTTTCCGAATTACGGTCTCAATTTTAAGAACTCTGTCACTCTTTTATGCCCTCAGTTTCTTCAAAATTATATTCTAAATCATCCGGCCTAATGATTCCCCAAAAAAGTTTCGAAAAACGTCGAACATGACTTGATTTTTTTAGCACGTACTTCAAACATCCCAGATTAGGGTTTCTGAATTATGGTCTCGATTTTAAGCACTCTTTCACTGTCTTATGCACTCTATTTCTTCAAAATTCTATTCTAAATCATCCGGCCTAATGATCCCAAAAAAAGTTTCGAAAAACGTCGACCGTGACTCGGTTTTTTTAGCACGTACTTCAAACGTCCCAGATCAAGGTTTCTGAATTAGGGTCTCGATTTTAAGCACTCTTTCACTCTTTTATGCACTTCGCTTCTTCGACATTCTATTCTTAATTTTCCGGCCTAAAGATTCCCCAACAAAAGTTTCGAAAAACGTCGACCGTGACTCGGTTTTTTTAGCACGTACTTCAAACGTCCCAGATTAAGGTTTCCGAATTACGGTCTCAATTTTAAGAACTCTTTCACTCTTTTATGCCCTCAGTTTCTTCAAAATTATATTCTAAATCATCCGGCCTAATGATTCCCCAAAAAAGTTTCGAAAAACGTCGAACATGACTCGATTTTTTTAGCACGTACTTCAAACATCCCAGATTAGGGTTTCTGAATTATGGTCTCGATTTTAAGCACTCTTTCACTGTCTTATGCACTCTATTTCTTCAAAATTCTATTCTAAATCATCCGGCCTAATGATTACAAACAAAAGTTTTCAAAAACGTCGTTCGTGACTCTGTTTTTTTAGCACGTACTTCAAACGTCCCTGATTAAGGTTTTTGAATTAGGGTCTCGATTTTAAGACCTATTTCACTATTTTATGAATTTCGTTTCTTCAAAATTCTATTCTAAATCATCCGGCCTAAAGATTGCCACAAAAGTTTCAAAAATCATCGAATCGTGACTCATTTTTTTAGAACGGACTTCAAACGTCCCAGATTAGGGTTTCTGAATTAGGGCCTCGATTTTAAGCACTTTTTTAGCATGTACTTCAAACGTCCAAGATTAAGGTTTCCGAATTAGGGTCTCGATTTTAAGCACTTTTTTACTGTTTATTCTCTCCGTTTCTTCGAAATTCTATTCTGAATCATCCGGCCTAATGATTCCCCAAAAAAGTTTCAAAAAACGTCGACCGTGACTCGATTTTTTTAGCACGTACTTCAAACGTCCCAGATTAAGGTTTCCGAATTAGGGTCTGGATTTTAAGCACTCTTTCACTTTTTTATGCATTCCGTTTCTTCGAAATTATATTCTAAATCATCCGGCCTAATGATTCCCCAAAGAAGTTTCAAAAAATGTCGACAGTGACTCGGTTTTTTTAGCACGTACTTCAAACGTCCAAGATTAAGGTTTCCGAATTAGGGTCTCGATTTTAAGCACTTTTTTACCGTTTATGCTCTCCGTTTCTTCGAAATTATATTCTAAATCATCCGGCCTAATGATTCCCCAAAAAAGTTTCGAAAAACGTCGAACATGACTCGATTTTTTTAGCACGTACTTCAAACATCCCAGATTAGGGTTTTTGAATTATGGTCTCGATTTTAAGCACTCTTTCACTGTCTTATGCACTCTATTTCTTCAAAATTCTATTCTAAATCATCCGGCCTAATGATTACAAACAAAAGTTTTGAAAAACGTCGTTCGTGACTCTGTTTTTTTAGCACGTACTTCAAACGTCCCAGATTAAGGTTTTTGAATTAGGGTCTCGATTTTAAGCACTTTCACTGTCTTATGCACTCTGTTTCTTCGAAATTATATTCTAAATCATCCGGCCTAATGATCCCAAAAAAAGGTTCGAAAAACGTCGACCGTGACTCGGTTTTTTTAGCACGTACTTCAAACGTCCCAGATTAAGGTTTCTGAATTAGGGTCTCGATTTTAAGCACTCTTTCACTCTTTTATGCACTTCGCTTCTTCGACATTCTATTCTTAATTTTCCGGCCTAAAGATTCCCCAACAAAAGTTTCGAAAAACGTCGACCGTGACTCGGTTTTTTTAGCACGTACTTCAAACGTCCCAGATTAAGGTTTCCGAATTACGGTCTCAATTTTAAGAACTCTTTCACTCTTTTATGCCCTCAGTTTCTTCAAAATTATATTCTAAATCATCCGGCCTAATGATTCCCCAAAAAAGTTTCGAAAAACGTCGAACATGACTCGATTTTTTTAGCACGTACTTCAAACATCCCAGATTAGGGTTTCTGAATTATGGTCTCGATTTTAAGCACTCTTTCACTGTCTTATGCACTCTATTTCTTCAAAATTCTATTCTAAATCATCCGGCCTAATGATTACAAACAAAAGTTTTCAAAAACGTCGTTCGTGACTCTGTTTTTTTAGCACGTACTTCAAACGTCCCTGATTAAGGTTTTTGAATTAGGGTCTCGATTTTAAGACCTATTTCACTATTTTATGAACTTCGTTTCTTCAAAATTCTATTCTAAATCATCCGGCCTAAAGATTGCCACAAAAGTTTCAAAAATCATCGAATCGTGACTCATTTTTTTAGAACGGACTTCAAACGTCCCAGATTAGGGTTTCTGAATTAGGGCCTCGATTTTAAGCACTTTTTTAGCATGTACTTCAAACGTCCAAGATTAAGGTTTCCGAATTAGGGTCTCGATTTTAAGCACTTTTTTACTGTTTATTCTCTCCGTTTCTTCGAAATTCTATTCTGAATCATCCGGCCTAATGATTCCCCAAAAAAGTTTCAAAAAACGTCGACCGTGACTCGATTTTTTTAGCACGTACTTCAAACGTCCCAGATTAAGGTTTCCGAATTAGGGTCTGGATTTTAAGCACTCTTTCACTTTTTTATGCATTCCGTTTCTTCGAAATTATATTCTAAATCATCCGGCCTAATGATTCCCCAAAGAAGTTTCAAAAAATGTCGACAGTGACTCGGTTTTTTTAGCACGTACTTCAAACGTCCAAGATTAAGGTTTCCGAATTAGGGTCTCGATTTTAAGCACTTTTTTACCGTTTATGCTCTCCGTTTCTTCGAAATTATATTCTAAATCATCCGGCCTAATGATTCCCCAAAAAAGTTTCGAAAAACGTCGAACATGACTCGATTTTTTTAGCACGTACTTCAAACATCCCAGATTAGGGTTTTTGAATTATGGTCTCGATTTTAAGCACTCTTTCACTGTCTTATGCACTCTATTTCTTCAAAATTCTATTCTAAATCATCCGGCCTAATGATTACAAACAAAAGTTTTGAAAAACGTCGTTCGTGACTCTGTTTTTTTAGCACGTACTTCAAACGTCCCAGATTAAGGTTTTTGAATTAGGGTCTCGATTTTAAGCACTTTCACTGTCTTATGCACTCTGTTTCTTCGAAATTATATTCTAAATCATCCGGCCTAATGATCCCAAAAAAAGGTTCGAAAAACGTCGACCGTGACTCGGTTTTTTTAGCACGTACTTCAAACGTCCCAGATTAAGGTTTCTGAATTAGGGTCTCGATTTTAAGCACTCTTTCACTCTTTTATGCACTTCGCTTCTTCGACATTCTATTCTTAATTTTCCGGCCTAAAGATTCCCCAACAAAAGTTTCGAAAAACGTCGACCGTGACTCGGTTTTTTTAGCACGTACTTCAAACATCCCAGATTAGGGTTTTTGAATTATGGTCTCGATTTTAAGCACTCTTTCACTGTCTTATGCACTCTATTTCTTCAAAATTCTATTCTAAATCATCCGGCCTAATGATTACAAACAAAAGTTTTGAAAAACGTCGTTCATGACTCTGTTTTTTTAGCACGTACTTCAAACGTCCCAGATTAAGGTTTTTGAATTAGGGTCTCGATTTTAAGCACTTTCACTGTCTTATGCACTCTGTTTCTTCGAAATTATATTCTAAATCATCCGGCCTAATGATCCCAAAAAAAGGTTCGAAAAACGTCGACCGTGACTCAGTTTTTTTAGCACGTACTTCAAACGTCCCAGATTAAGGTTTCTGAATTAGGGTCTCGATTTTAAGCACTCTTTCACTCTTTTATGCACTTCGCTTCTTCGACATTCTATTCTAAATTTTCCGGCCTAAAGATTCCCCAACAAAAGTTTCGAAAAACGTCGACCGTGACTCGGTTTTTTTAGCACGTACTTCAAACGTCCCAGATTAAGGTTTTTGAATTAGGGTCTCGATTTTAAGACCTATTTCACTATTTTATGCACTTCGTTTCTTCGAAATTCTATTCTAAATCATCCGGCCTAAAGATTGCCACAAAAGTTTCAAAAATCGTCGAACTGTGACTCATTTTTTTAGAACGGACTTCAAACGTCTCAGATTAGGGTTTCTGAATTAGGGCCTCGATTTTAAGCATTCTTTTACTATTTTATGCACTCCGTTTCTTTGAAATTCTATTGTAAATCATCCAGCCTAATGATTCCCAACAAAAGTTTCAAAAAACGTCGACCGTGAATCGGTTTTTTTAGCACGTACTTCAAACGTCCCAAATTAAGGTTTCTGACTTAGGGTCTGGATTTTAAGCACTCTTTCACTGTTTTATGCATTCCGTTTCTTCGAAATTATATTCTAAATAATCCGGCCTAATGATTCCCCAAAAAAGTTTCAAAATATGTCGACAGTGACTCGGTTTTTTTAGCATGTACTTCAAACGTCCAAGATTAAGGTTTCCGAATTAGGGTCTCGATTTTAAGCACTTTTTTACTGTTTATTCTCTCCGTTTCTTCGAAATTCTATTCTGAATCATCCGGCCTAATGATTCCCCAAAAAAGTTTCAAAAAACGTCGACCGTGACTCGATTTTTTTAGCACGTACTTCAAACGTCCCAGATTAAGGTTTCCGAATTAGGGTCTGGATTTTAAGCACTCTTTAACTTTTTTATGCATTCCGTTTCTTCGAAATTATATTCTAAATCATCCGGCCTAATGATTCCCCAAAGAAGTTTCAAAAAATGTCGACAGTGACTCGGTTTTTTTAGCACGTACTTCAAACGTCCAAGATTAAGGTTTCCGAATTAGGGTCTCGATTTTAAGCACTTTTTTACCGTTTATGCTCTCCGTTTCTTCGAAATTATATTCTAAATCATCCGGCCTAATGATTCCCCAAAAAAGTTTCGAAAAACGTCGAACATGACTCGATTTTTTTAGCACGTACTTCAAACATCCCAGATTAGGGTTTTTGAATTATGGTCTCGATTTTAAGCACTCTTTCACTGTCTTATGCACTCTATTTCTTCAAAATTCTATTCTAAATCATCCGGCCTAATGATTACAAACAAAAGTTTTGAAAAACGTCGTTCGTGACTCTGTTTTTTTAGCACGTACTTCAAACGTCCCAGATTAAGGTTTTTGAATTAGGGTCTCGATTTTAAGCACTTTCACTGTCTTATGCACTCTGTTTCTTCGAAATTATATTCTAAATCATCCGGCCTAATGATCCCAAAAAAAGGTTCGAAAAACGTCGACCGTGACTCGGTTTTTTTAGCACGTACTTCAAACGTCCCAGATTAAGGTTTCTGAATTAGGGTCTCGATTTTAAGCACTCTTTCACTCTTTTATGCACTTCGCTTCTTCGACATTCTATTCTAAATTTTCCGGCCTAAAGATTCCCCAACAAAAGTTTCGAAAAACGTCGACCGTGACTCGGTTTTTTTAGCACGTACTTCAAACGTCCCAGATTAAGGTTTTTGAATTAGGGTCTCGATTTTAAGACCTATTTCACTATTTTATGCACTTCGTTTCTTCGAAATTCTATTCTAAATCATCCGGCCTAAAGATTGCCACAAAAGTTTCAAAAATCGTCGAACTGTGACTCATTTTTTTAGAACGGACTTCAAACGTCTCAGATTAGGGTTTCTGAATTAGGGCCTCGATTTTAAGCATTCTTTTACTATTTTATGCACTCCGTTTCTTTGAAATTCTATTGTAAATCATCCAGCCTAATGATTCCCAACAAAAGTTTCAAAAAACGTCGACCGTGAATCGGTTTTTTTAGCACGTACTTCAAACGTCCCAAATTAAGGTTTCTGACTTAGGGTCTGGATTTTAAGCACTCTTTCACTGTTTTATGCATTCCGTTTCTTCGAAATTATATTCTAAATAATCCGGCCTAATGATTCCCCAAAAAAGTTTCAAAATATGTCGACAGTGACTCGGTTTTTTTAGCATGTACTTCAAACGTCCAAGATTAAGGTTTCCGAATTAGGGTCTCGATTTTAAGCACTTTTTTACTGTTTATTCTCTCCGTTTCTTCGAAATTCTATTCTGAATCATCCGGCCTAATGATTCCCCAAAAAAGTTTCAAAAAACGTCGACCGTGACTCGATTTTTTTAGCACGTACTTCAAACGTCCCAGATTAAGGTTTCCGAATTATGGTCTTGATTTTAAGCACTTTTTTACCGTTTATGCTCTCCGTTTCTTCGAAATTATATTCTAAATCATCCGGCCTAATGATTCCCCAAAAAAGTTTCAAAAAATGTCGACAGTGACTCGGTTTTTTTAGCACGTACTTCAAACGTCCAAGATTAAGGTTTCCGAATTAAGGTCTCGATTTTAAGCACTTTTTTACCGTTTATGCTCTCCGTTTCTTCGAAATTATATTCTAAATCATCCGGCCTAATGATTCCCCAAAAAAGTTTCGAAAAACGTCGAACATGACTCGATTTTTTTAGCACGTACTTCAAACATCCCAGATTAGGGTTTTTGAATTATGGTCTCGATTTTAAGCACTCTTTCACTGTCTTATGCACTCTATTTCTTCAAAATTCTATTCTAAATCATCCGGCCTAATGATTACAAACAAAAGTTTTGAAAAACGTCGTTCGTGACTCTGTTTTTTTAACACGTACTTCAAACGTCCCAGATTAAGGTTTTTGAATTAGGGTCTCGATTTTAAGCACTTTCACTGTCTTATGCACTCTGTTTCTTCGAAATTATATTCTAAATCATCCGGCCTAATGATCCCAAAAAAAGGTTCGAAAAACGTCGACCGTGACTCGGTTTTTTTAGCACGTACTTCAAACGTCCCAGATTAAGGTTTCTGAATTAGGGTCTCGATTTTAAGCACTCTTTCACTCTTTTATGCACTTCGCTTCTTCGACATTCTATTCTAAATTTTCCGGCCTAAAGATTCCCCAACAAAAGTTTCGAAAAACGTCGACCGTGACTCGGTTTTTTTAGCACGTACTTCAAACGTCCCAGATTAAGGTTTTTGAATTAGGGTCTCGATTTTAAGACCTATTTCACTATTTTATGCACTTCGTTTCTTCGAAATTCTATTCTAAATCATCCGGCCTAAAGATTGCCACAAAAGTTTCAAAAATCGTCGAACTGTGACTCATTTTTTTAGAACGGACTTCAAACGTCCCAGATTAGGGTTTCTGAATTAGGGCCTCGATTTTAAGCATTCTTTTACTGTTTTATGCACTCCGTTTCTTTGAAATTCTATTGTAAATCATCCAGCCTAATGATTCCCAACAAAAGTTTCAAAAAACGTCGACCGTGAATCGGTTTTTTTAGCACGTACTTCAAACGTCCCAAATTAAGGTTTCTGAATTAGGGTCTGGATTTTAAGCACTCTTTCACTGTTTTATGCATTCCGTTTCTTCGAAATTATATTCTAAATAATCCGGCCTAATGATTTCCCAAAAAAGTTTCAAAATATGTCGACAGTGACTCGGTTTTTTTAGCATGTACTTCAAACGTCCAAGATTAAGGTTTCCGAATTAGGGTCTCGATTTTAAGCACTTTTTTACTGTTTATTCTCTCCGTTTCTTCGAAATTCTATTCTGAATCATCCGGCCTAATGATTCCCCAAAAAAGTTTCAAAAAACGTCGACCGTGACTCGATTTTTTTAGCACGTACTTCAAACGTCCCAGATTAAGGTTTTCGAATTAGGGTCTGGATTTTAAGCACTCTTTCACTTTTTTATGCATTCCGTTTCTTCGAAATTATATTCTAAATCATCCGGCCTAATGATTCCAAACAAAAGTTTTGACAAACGTCGACCGTGACTCGATTTTTTTAGCACGTACTTCAAACGTCCCAGATTAAGGTTTCCGAATTACGGTCTCAATTTTAAGAACTCTTTCACTCTTTTATGCCCTCAGTTTCTTCAAAATTATATTCTAAATCATCCGGCCTAATGATTCCCCAAAAAAGTTTCGAAAAACGTCGAACATGACTCGATTTTTTTAGCACGTACTTCAAACATCCCAGATTAGGGTTTCTGAATTATGGTCTCGATTTTAAGCACTCTTTCACTGTCTTATGCACTCTATTTCTTCAAAATTCTATTCTAAATCATCCGGCCTAATGATCCCAAAAAAAGTTTCGAAAAACGTCGACCGTGACTCGGTTTTTTTAGCACGTACTTCAAACGTCCCAGATCAAGGTTTCTGAATTAGGGTCTCGATTTTAAGCACTCTTTCACTCTTTTATGCACTTCGCTTCTTCGACATTCTATTCTTAATTTTCCGGCCTAAAGATTCCCCAACAAAAGTTTCGAAAAACGTCGACCGTGACTCGGTTTTTTTAGCACGTACTTCAAACGTCCCAGATTAAGGTTTCCGAATTACGGTCTCAATTTTAAGAACTCTTTCACTCTTTTATGCCCTCAGTTTCTTCAAAATTATATTCTAAATCATCCGGCCTAATGATTCCCCAAAAAAGTTTCGAAAAACGTCGAACATGACTCGATTTTTTTAGCACGTACTTCAAACATCCCAGATTAGGGTTTCTGAATTATGGTCTCGATTTTAAGCACTCTTTCACTGTCTTATGCACTCTATTTCTTCAAAATTCTATTCTAAATCATCCGGCCTAATGATTACAAACAAAAGTTTTCAAAAACGTCGTTCGTGACTCTGTTTTTTTAGCACGTACTTCAAACGTCCCTGATTAAGGTTTTTGAATTAGGGTCTCGATTTTAAGACCTATTTCACTATTTTATGAACTTCGTTTCTTCAAAATTCTATTCTAAATCATCCGGCCTAAAGATTGCCACAAAAGTTTCAAAAATCATCGAATCGTGACTCATTTTTTTAGAACGGACTTCAAACGTCCCAGATTAGGGTTTCTGAATTAGGGCCTCGATTTTAAGCATTCTTTTACTGTTTTATGCACTCCGTTTCTTTGAAATTCTATTGTAAATCATCCAGCCTAATGATTCCCAACAAAAGTTTCGAAAACGTCGACCGTGAATCGGTTTTTTTAGCACGTACTTCAAACGTCCCAGATTAAGGTTTCTGAATTAGGGTCTGGATTTTAAGCACTCTTTCACTGTTTTATGCATTCCGTTTCTTCGAAATTATATTCTAAATCATCCGGCCTAATGATTCCCCAAAAAAGTTTCAAAAAATGTCGACAGTAACTCGGTTTTTTTAGCATGTACTTCAAACGTCCAAGATTAAGGTTTCCGAATTAGGGTCTCGATTTTAAGCACTTTTTTACTGTTTATGCTCTCCGTTTCTTCGAAATTATATTCTAAATCATCCGGCCTAATGATTCCCCAAAAAAGTTTCGAAAAACGTCGAACATGACTCGATTTTTTTAGCACGTACTTCAAACATCCCAGATTAGGGTTTTTGAATTATGGTCTCGATTTTAAGCACTCTTTCACTGTCTTATGCACTCTATTTCTTCAAAATTCTATTCTAAATCATCCGGCCTAATGATTACAAACAAAAGTTTTGAAAAACGTCGTTCGTGACTCTGTTTTTTTAGCACGTACTTCAAACGTCCCAGATTAAGGTTTTTGAATTAGGGTCTCGATTTTAAGCACTTTCACTGTCTTATGCACTCTGTTTCTTCGAAATTATATTCTAAATCATCCGGCCTAATGATCCCAAAAAAAGTTTCGAAAAACGTCGACCGTGACTCGGTTTTTTTAGCACGTACTTCAAACGTCCCAGATTAAGGTTTCTGAATTAGGGTCTCGATTTTAAGCACTCTTTCACTCTTTGATGCACTTCGCTTCTTCGACATTCTATTCTAAATTTTCCGGCCTAAAGATTCCCCAACAAAAGTTTCGAAAAACGTCGACCGTGACTCGGTTTTTTTAGCACGTACTTCAAACGTCCCAGATTAAGGTTTCCGAATTACGGTCTCAATTTTAAGAACTCTTTCACTCTTTTATGCGCTCAGTTTCTTCGAAATTATATTCTAAATCATCCGGCCTAATGATTCCCCAAAAAAGTTTCGAAAAACGTCGAACATGACTCGATTTTTTTAGCACGTACTTCAAACATCCCAGATTAGGGTTTCTGAATTATGGTCTCGATTTTAAGCACTCTTTCACTGTCTTATGCACTCTATTTCTTCAAAATTCTATTCTAAATCATCCGGCCTAATGATTACAAACAAAAGTTTTGAAAAACGTCGTTCGTGACTCTGTTTTTTTAGCACGTACTTCAAACGTCCCAGATTAAGGTTTTTGAATTAGGGTCTCGATTTTAAGACCTATTTCACTATTTTATGCACTTCGTTTCTTCGAAATTCTATTCTAAATCATCCGGCCTAAAGATTGCCACAAAAGTTTCAAAAATCGTCGAACCGTGACTCATTTTTTTAGAACGGACTTCAAACGTCCCAGATTAGGGTTTCTGAATTAGGGCCTCGATTTTAAGCATTCTTTTACTGTTTTATGCACTCCGTTTCTTTGAAATTCTATTGTAAATCATCCAGCCTAATGATTCCAAACAAAAGTTTCGAAAAACGTCGACCGTGAATCGGTTTTTTTAGCACGTACTTCAAACGTCCCAGATTAAGGTTTCTGAATTAGGGTCTGGATTTTAAGCACTCTTTCACTGTTTTATGCATTCCGTTTCTTCGAAATTATATTCTAAATCATCCGGCCTAATAATTCCCCAAAAAAGTTTCAAAAAATGTCGACAGTGACTCGGTTTTTTTAGCATGTACTTCAAACGTCCAAGATTAAGGTTTCCGAATTAGGGTCTCGATTTTAAGCACTTTTTTACTGTTTATGCTCTCCGTTTCTTCGAAATTCTATTCTGAATCATCCGGCCTAATGATTCCCCAAAAAAGTTTCAAAAAACGTCGATCGTGACTCGATTTTTTTAGCACGTACTTCAAACATCCCAGATTAAGGTTTTCGAATTACGGTCTCGATTTTAAGAACTTTCACTGTCTTATGCACTCTGTTTCTTCGAAATTATATTCTAAATCATCCGGCCTAATGATCCCAAAAAAAGTTTCGAAAAACGTCGACCGTGACTCGGTTTTTTTAGCACGTACTTCAAACGTCCCAGATTAAGTTTTCTGAATTAGGGTCTCGATTTTAAGCACTCTTTCACTCTTTTATGCACTTCGCTTCTTCGACATTCTATTCTAAATTTTCTGGCCTAAAGATTCCCCAACAAAAGTTTCGAAAAACGTCGACCGTGACTCGGTTTTTTTAGCACGTACTTCAAACGTCCCAGATTAAGGTTTCCGAATTACGGTCTCAATTTTAAGAACTCTTTCACTCTTTTATGCCCTCAGTTTCTTCAAAATTATATTCTAAATCATTTGGCCTAATGATTCCCCAAAAAAGTTTCGAAAAACGTCGAACATGACTCGATTTTTTTAGCACGTACTTCAAACATCCCAGATTAGGGTTTCTGAATTATGGTCTCGATTTTAAGCACTCTTTCACTGTCTTATGCACTCTATTTCTTCAAAATTCTATTCTAAATCATCCGGCCTAATGATTACAAACAAAAGTTTTGAAAAACGTCGTTCGTGACTCTGTTTTTTTAGCACGTACTTCAAACGTCCCAGATTAAGGTTTTTGAATTAGGGTCTCGATTTTAAGACCTATTTCACTATTTTATGCACTTCGTTTCTTCGAAATTCTATTCTAAATCATCCGGCCTAAAGATTGCCACAAAAGTTTCAAAAATCGTCGAACCGTGACTCATTTTTTTAGAACGGACTTCAAACGTCCCAGATTAGGGTTTCTGAATTAGGGCCTCGATTTTAAGCATTCTTTTACTGTTTTATGCACTCCGTTTCTTTGAAATTCTATTGTAAATCATCCAGCCTAATGATTCCCATCAAAAGTTTCGAAAAACGTCGACCGTGAATCGGTTTTTTTAGCACGTACTTCAAACGTCCCAGATTAAGGTTTCTTAATTAGGGTCTCGATTTTAAGCACTCTTTCACTGTTTTATGCATTCCGTTTCTTCGAAATTATATTCTAAATCATCCGGCCTAATGATTCCCCAAAAAAGTTTCAAAAAATGTCGACAGTGACTCGGTTTTTTTAGCACGTACTTCAAACGTCCCAGATTAAGGTTTCCGAATTACGGTCTCAATTTTAAGAACTCTTTCACTCTTTTATGCCCTCAGTTTCTTCGAAATTATATTCTAAATCATCCAGCCTAATGATTCCCCAAAAAAGTTTCGAAAAACGTCGAACATGACTCGATTTTTTTAGCACGTACTTCAAACATCCCAGATTAGGGTTTCTGAATTATGGTCTCGATTTTAAGCACTCTTTCACTGTCTTATGCACTCTATTTCTTCAAAATTCAATTCTAAATAATCCGGCCTAATGATTACAAACAAAAGTTTTGAAAAACGTCGTTCGTGACTCTGTTTTTTTAGCACGTACTTCAAACGTCCCAGATTAAGGTTTTTGAATTAGGGTCTCGATTTTAAGACCTATTTCACTATTTTATGCACTTCGTTTCTTCGAAATTCTATTCTAAATCATCCGGCCTAAAGATTGCCACAAAAGTTTCAAAAATCGTCGAACCGTGACTCATTTTTTTAGAACGGACTTCAAACGTCCCAGATTAGGGTTTCTGAATTAGGGCCTCGATTTTAAGAATTCTTTTACTATTTTATGCACAACGTTTCTTTGAAATTCTATTGTAAATCATCCAGCCTAATGATTCCCAACAAAAGTTTCGAAAAACGTCGACCGTGAATCGGTTTTTTTAGCACGTACTTCAAACGTCCCAGATTAAGGTTTCTGAATTAGGGTCTGGATTTTAAGCACTCTTTCACTGTTTTATGCATTCCGTTTCTTCGAAATTATATTCTAAATCATCTGGCCTAATGATTCCCCAAAAAAGTTTCAAAATATGTCGACAGTGACTCGGTTTTTTTAGCATGTACTTCAAACGTCCAAGATTAAGGTTTCCGAATTAGGGTCTCGATTTTAAGCACTTTTTTACTGTTTATGCTCTCCGTTTCTTCGAAATTCTATTATGAATCATCCGGCCTAATGATTCCCCAAAAAAGTTTCAAAAAACGTCGACCGTGACTCGATTTTTTTAGCACGTACTTCAAACGTCCCAGATTAAGGTTTTCGAATTACGGTCTCGATTTTAAGCACTTTCACAGTCTTATGCACTCTGTTTCTTCGAAATTATATTCTAAATCATCCGGCCTAATGATTCCAAACAAAAGTTTTGACAAACGTCGACCGTGACTCGATTTTTTTAGCACGTACTTCAAACGTCCCATATTAAGGTTTCTGAATTAGGGTCTCGATTTTAAGCACTCTTTCATTGTTTTATGCACTTCGCTTCTTCGACATTCTATTCTAAATTTTCCGGCCTAAAGATTCCCCAACAAAAGTTTCGAAAAACGTCGACCGTGACTCGGTTTTTTTAGCACGTACTTCAAACGTCCCAAATTAAGGTTTCCGAATTACGGTCTCAATTTTAAGAACTCTTTCACTCTTTTATGCCCTCAGTTTCTTCGAAATTATATTCTAAATCATCCGGCCTAATGATTCCCCAAAAAAGTTTCGAAAAACGTCGAACATGACTCGATTTTTTTAGCACGTACTTCAAACATCCCAGATTAGGGTTTCTGAATTATGGTCTCGATTTTAAGCACTCTTTCACTGTCTTATGCACTCTATTTCTTCAAAATTCTATTCTAAATCATCCGGCCTAATGATTACAAACAAAAGTTTTGAAAAACGTCGTTCGTGACTCTGTTTTTTTAGCACGTACTTCAAACGTCCCAGATTAAGGTTTTTGAATTAGGGTCTCGATTTTAAGACCTATTTCACTATTTTATGCACTTCGTTTCTTTGAAATTCTATTCTAAATCATCCGGCCTAAAGATTGCCACAAAAGTTTCAAAAATCGTCGAACCGTGACTCATTTTTTTAGAACGGACTTCAAACGTCCCAGATTAGGGTTTCTGAATTAGGGCCTCGATTTTAAGCATTCTTTTACTGTTTTATGCACTCCGTTTCTTTGAAATTCTATTGTAAATCATCCAGCCTAATGATTCCCAACAAAAGTTTCGAAAAACGTCGACCGTGAATCGGTTTTTTTAGCACGTACTTCAAACGTCCCAGATTAAGGTTTTTGAATTAGGGTCTGGATTTTAAGCACTCTTTCACTGTTTTATGCATTCTGTTTCTTCGAAATTATATTCTAAATCATCCGGCCTAATGATTCCCCAAAAAAGTTTCAAAAAATGTCGACAATGACTCGGTTTTTTTAGCACGTACTTCAAACGTCCCAGATTAAGGTTTCCGAATTACGGTCTCAATTTTAAGAACTCTTTCACTCTTTTATGCCCTCAGTTTCTTCGAAATTATATTCTAAATCATCCAGCCTAATGATTCCCCAAAAAAGTTTCGAAAAACGTCGAACATGACTCGATTTTTTTAGCACGTACTTCAAACATCCCAGATTAGGGTTTCTGAATTATGGTCTCGATTTTAAGCACTCTTTCACTGTCTTATGCACTCTATTTCTTCAAAATTCTATTCTAAATCATCCGGCCTAATGATTACAAACAAAAGTTTTGAAAAACGTCGTTCGTGACTCTGTTTTTTTAGCACGTACTTCAAACGTCCCAGATTAAGGTTTTTGAATTAGGGTCTCGATTTTAAGACCTATTTCACTATTTTATGCACTTCGTTTCTTCGAAATTCTATTCTAAATCATCCGGCCTAAAGATTGCCACAAAAGTTTCAAAAATCGTCGAACCGTGACTCATTTTTTTAGAACGGACTTCAAACGTCCCAGATTAGGGTTTCTGAATTAGGGCCTCGATTTTAAGCATTCTTTTACTGTTTTATGCACTCCGTTTCTTTGAAATTCTATTGTAAATCATCCAGCCTAATGATTCCAAACAAAAGTTTCGAAAAACGTCGACCGTGAATCGGTTTTTTTAGCACGTACTTCAAACGTCCCAGATTAAGGTTTCTGAATTAGGGTCTGGATTTTAAGCACTCTTTCACTGTTTTATGCATTCCGTTTCTTCGAAATTATATTCTAAATCATCCGGCCTAATAATTCCCCAAAAAAGTTTCAAAAAATGTCGACAGTGACTCGGTTTTTTTAGCATGTACTTCAAACGTCCAAGATTAAGGTTTCCGAATTAGGGTCTCGATTTTAAGCACTTTTTTACTGTTTATGCTCTCCGTTTCTTCGAAATTCTATTCTGAATCATCCGGCCTAATGATTCCCCAAAAAAGTTTCAAAAAACGTCGATCGTGACTCGATTTTTTTAGCACGTACTTCAAACATCCCAGATTAAGGTTTTCGAATTACGGTCTCGATTTTAAGAACTTTCACTGTCTTATGCACTCTGTTTCTTCGAAATTATATTCTAAATCATCCGGCCTAATGATCCCAAAAAAAGTTTCGAAAAACGTCGACCGTGACTCGGTTTTTTTAGCACGTACTTCAAACGTCCCAGATTAAGTTTTCTGAATTAGGGTCTCGATTTTAAGCACTCTTTCACTCTTTTATGCACTTCGCTTCTTCGACATTCTATTCTAAATTTTCTGGCCTAAAGATTCCCCAACAAAAGTTTCGAAAAACGTCGACCGTGACTCGGTTTTTTTAGCACGTACTTCAAACGTCCCAGATTAAGGTTTCCGAATTACGGTCTCAATTTTAAGAACTCTTTCACTCTTTTATGCCCTCAGTTTCTTCAAAATTATATTCTAAATCATTTGGCCTAATGATTCCCCAAAAAAGTTTCGAAAAACGTCGAACATGACTCGATTTTTTTAGCACGTACTTCAAACATCCCAGATTAGGGTTTCTGAATTATGGTCTCGATTTTAAGCACTCTTTCACTGTCTTATGCACTCTATTTCTTCAAAATTCTATTCTAAATCATCCGGCCTAATGATTACAAACAAAAGTTTTGAAAAACGTCGTTCGTGACTCTGTTTTTTTAGCACGTACTTCAAACGTCCCAGATTAAGGTTTTTGAATTAGGGTCTCGATTTTAAGACCTATTTCACTATTTTATGCACTTCGTTTCTTCGAAATTCTATTCTAAATCATCCGGCCTAAAGATTGCCACAAAAGTTTCAAAAATCGTCGAACCGTGACTCATTTTTTTAGAACGGACTTCAAACGTCCCAGATTAGGGTTTCTGAATTAGGGCCTCGATTTTAAGCATTCTTTTACTGTTTTATGCACTCCGTTTCTTTGAAATTCTATTGTAAATCATCCAGCCTAATGATTCCCATCAAAAGTTTCGAAAAACGTCGACCGTGAATCGGTTTTTTTAGCACGTACTTCAAACGTCCCAGATTAAGGTTTCTTAATTAGGGTCTCGATTTTAAGCACTCTTTCACTGTTTTATGCATTCCGTTTCTTCGAAATTATATTCTAAATCATCCGGCCTAATGATTCCCCAAAAAAGTTTCAAAAAATGTCGACAGTGACTCGGTTTTTTTAGCACGTACTTCAAACGTCCCAGATTAAGGTTTCCGAATTACGGTCTCAATTTTAAGAACTCTTTCACTCTTTTATGCCCTCAGTTTCTTCGAAATTATATTCTAAATCATCCAGCCTAATGATTCCCCAAAAAAGTTTCGAAAAACGTCGAACATGACTCGATTTTTTTAGCACGTACTTCAAACATCCCAGATTAGGGTTTCTGAATTATGGTCTCGATTTTAAGCACTCTTTCACTGTCTTATGCACTCTATTTCTTCAAAATTCAATTCTAAATAATCCGGCCTAATGATTACAAACAAAAGTTTTGAAAAACGTCGTTCGTGACTCTGTTTTTTTAGCACGTACTTCAAACGTCCCAGATTAAGGTTTTTGAATTAGGGTCTCGATTTTAAGACCTATTTCACTATTTTATGCACTTCGTTTCTTCGAAATTCTATTCTAAATCATCCGGCCTAAAGATTGCCACAAAAGTTTCAAAAATCGTCGAACCGTGACTCATTTTTTTAGAACGGACTTCAAACGTCCCAGATTAGGGTTTCTGAATTAGGGCCTCGATTTTAAGAATTCTTTTACTATTTTATGCACAACGTTTCTTTGAAATTCTATTGTAAATCATCCAGCCTAATGATTCCCAACAAAAGTTTCGAAAAACGTCGACCGTGAATCGGTTTTTTTAGCACGTACTTCAAACGTCCCAGATTAAGGTTTCTGAATTAGGGTCTGGATTTTAAGCACTCTTTCACTGTTTTATGCATTCCGTTTCTTCGAAATTATATTCTAAATCATCTGGCCTAATGATTCCCCAAAAAAGTTTCAAAATATGTCGACAGTGACTCGGTTTTTTTAGCATGTACTTCAAACGTCCAAGATTAAGGTTTCCGAATTAGGGTCTCGATTTTAAGCACTTTTTTACTGTTTATGCTCTCCGTTTCTTCGAAATTCTATTATGAATCATCCGGCCTAATGATTCCCCAAAAAAGTTTCAAAAAACGTCGACCGTGACTCGATTTTTTTAGCACGTACTTCAAACGTCCCAGATTAAGGTTTTCGAATTACGGTCTCGATTTTAAGCACTTTCACAGTCTTATGCACTCTGTTTCTTCGAAATTATATTCTAAATCATCCGGCCTAATGATTCCAAACAAAAGTTTTGACAAACGTCGACCGTGACTCGATTTTTTTAGCACGTACTTCAAACGTCCCATATTAAGGTTTCTGAATTAGGGTCTCGATTTTAAGCACTCTTTCATTGTTTTATGCACTTCGCTTCTTCGACATTCTATTCTAAATTTTCCGGCCTAAAGATTCCCCAACAAAAGTTTCGAAAAACGTCGACCGTGACTCGGTTTTTTTAGCACGTACTTCAAACGTCCCAAATTAAGGTTTCCGAATTACGGTCTCAATTTTAAGAACTCTTTCACTCTTTTATGCCCTCAGTTTCTTCGAAATTATATTCTAAATCATCCGGCCTAATGATTCCCCAAAAAAGTTTCGAAAAACGTCGAACATGACTCGATTTTTTTAGCACGTACTTCAAACATCCCAGATTAGGGTTTCTGAATTATGGTCTCGATTTTAAGCACTCTTTCACTGTCTTATGCACTCTATTTCTTCAAAATTCTATTCTAAATCATCCGGCCTAATGATTACAAACAAAAGTTTTGAAAAACGTCGTTCGTGACTCTGTTTTTTTAGCACGTACTTCAAACGTCCCAGATTAAGGTTTTTGAATTAGGGTCTCGATTTTAAGACCTATTTCACTATTTTATGCACTTCGTTTCTTTGAAATTCTATTCTAAATCATCCGGCCTAAAGATTGCCACAAAAGTTTCAAAAATCGTCGAACCGTGACTCATTTTTTTAGAACGGACTTCAAACGTCCCAGATTAGGGTTTCTGAATTAGGGCCTCGATTTTAAGCATTCTTTTACTGTTTTATGCACTCCGTTTCTTTGAAATTCTATTGTAAATCATCCAGCCTAATGATTCCCAACAAAAGTTTCGAAAAACGTCGACCGTGAATCGGTTTTTTTAGCACGTACTTCAAACGTCCCAGATTAAGGTTTTTGAATTAGGGTCTGGATTTTAAGCACTCTTTCACTGTTTTATGCATTCTGTTTCTTCGAAATTATATTCTAAATCATCCGGCCTAATGATTCCCCAAAAAAGTTTCAAAAAATGTCGACAATGACTCGGTTTTTTTAGCACGTACTTCAAACGTCCCAGATTAAGGTTTCCGAATTACGGTCTCAATTTTAAGAACTCTTTCACTCTTTTATGCCCTCAGTTTCTTCGAAATTATATTCTAAATCATCCAGCCTAATGATTCCCCAAAAAAGTTTCGAAAAACGTCGAACATGACTCGATTTTTTTAGCACGTACTTCAAACATCCCAGATTAGGGTTTCTGAATTATGGTCTCGATTTTAAGCACTCTTTCACTGTCTTATGCACTCTATTTCTTCAAAATTCAATTCTAAATAATCCGGCCTAATGATTACAAACAAAAGTTTTGAAAAACGTCGTTCGTGACTCTGTTTTTTTAGCACGTACTTCAAACGTCCCAGATTAAGGTTTTTGAATTAGGGTCTCGATTTTAAGACCTATTTCACTATTTTATGCACTTCGTTTCTTCGAAATTCTATTCTAAATCATCCGGCCTAAAGATTGCCACAAAAGTTTCAAAAATCGTCGAACCGTGACTCATTTTTTTAGAACGGACTTCAAACGTCCCAGATTAGGGTTTCTGAATTAGGGCCTCGATTTTAAGAATTCTTTTACTATTTTATGCACAACGTTTCTTTGAAATTCTATTGTAAATCATCCAGCCTAATGATTCCCAACAAAAGTTTCGAAAAACGTCGACCGTGAATCGGTTTTTTTAGCACGTACTTCAAACGTCCCAGATTAAGGTTTCTGAATTAGGGTCTGGATTTTAAGCACTCTTTCACTGTTTTATGCATTCCGTTTCTTCGAAATTATATTCTAAATCATCCGGCCTAATGATTCCCCAAAAAAGTTTCAAAATATGTCGACAGTGACTCGGTTTTTTTAGCATGTACTTCAAACGTCCAAGATTAAGGTTTCCGAATTAGGGTCTCGATTTTAAGCACTTTTTTACTGTTTATGCTCTCCGTTTCTTCGAAATTCTATTATGAATCATCCGGCCTAATGATTCCCCAAAAAAGTTTCAAAAAACGTCGACCGTGACTCGATTTTTTTAGCACGTACTTCAAACGTCCCAGATTAAGGTTTTCGAATTACGGTCTCGATTTTAAGCACTTTCACAGTCTTATGCACTCTGTTTCTTCGAAATTATATTCTAAATCATCCGGCCTAATGATTCCAAACAAAAGTTTTGACAAACGTCGACCGTGACTCGATTTTTTTAGCACGTACTTCAAACGTCCCATATTAAGGTTTCTGAATTAGGGTCTCGATTTTAAGCACTCTTTCATTGTTTTATGCACTTCGCTTCTTCGACATTCTATTCTAAATTTTCCGGCCTAAAGATTCCCCAACAAAAGTTTCGAAAAACGTCGACCGTGACTCGGTTTTTTTAGCACGTACTTCAAACGTCCCAAATTAAGGTTTCCGAATTACGGTCTCAATTTTAAGAACTCTTTCACTCTTTTATGCCCTCAGTTTCTTCGAAATTATATTCTAAATCATCCGGCCTAATGATTCCCCAAAAAAGTTTCGAAAAACGTCGAACATGACTCGATTTTTTTAGCACGTACTTCAAACATCCCAGATTAGGGTTTCTGAATTATGGTCTCGATTTTAAGCACTCTTTCACTGTCTTATGCACTCTATTTCTTCAAAATTCTATTCTAAATCATCCGGCCTAATGATTACAAACAAAAGTTTTGAAAAACGTCGTTCGTGACTCTGTTTTTTTAGCACGTACTTCAAACGTCCCAGATTAAGGTTTTTGAATTAGGGTCTCGATTTTAAGACCTATTTCACTATTTTATGCACTTCGTTTCTTCGAAATTCTATTCTAAATCATCCGGCCTAAAGATTGCCACAAAAGTTTCAAAAATCGTCGAACCGTGACTCATTTTTTTAGAACGGACTTCAAACGTCCCAGATTAGGGTTTCTGAATTAGGGCCTCGATTTTAAGAATTCTTTTACTATTTTATGCACAACGTTTCTTTGAAATTCTATTGTAAATCATCCAGCCTAATGATTCCCAACAAAAGTTTCGAAAAACGTCGACCGTGAATCGGTTTTTTTAGCACGTACTTCAAACGTCCCAGATTAAGGTTTCTGAATTAGGGTCTCGATTTTAAGCACTCTTTCACTGTTTTATGCATTCCGTTTCTTCGAAATTATATTCTAAATCATCCGGCCTAATGATTCCCCAAAAAAGTTTCAAAATATGTCGACAGTGACTCGGTTTTTTTAGCATGTACTTCAAACGTCCAAGATTAAGGTTTCCGAATTAGGGTCTCGATTTTAAGCACTTTTTTACTGTTTATGCTCTCCGTTTCTTCGAAATTCTATTATGAATCATCCGGCCTAATGATTCCCCAAAAAAGTTTCAAAAAACGTCGACCGTGACTCGATTTTTTTAGCACGTACTTCAAACGTCCCAGATTAAGGTTTTCGAATTACGGTCTCGATTTTAAGCACTTTCACAGTCTTATGCACTCTGTTTCTTCGAAATTATATTCTAAATCATCCGGCCTAATGATTCCAAACAAAAGTTTTGACAAACGTCGACCGTGACTCGATTTTTTTAGCACGTACTTCAAACGTCCCATATTAAGGTTTCTGAATTAGGGTCTCGATTTTAAGCACTCTTTCATTGTTTTATGCACTTCGCTTCTTCGACATTCTATTCTAAATTTTCCGGCCTAAAGATTCCCCAACAAAAGTTTCGAAAAACGTCGACCGTGACTCGGTTTTTTTAGCACGTACTTCAAACGTCCCAAATTAAGGTTTCCGAATTACGGTCTCAATTTTAAGAACTCTTTCACTCTTTTATGCCCTCAGTTTCTTCGAAATTATATTCTAAATCATCCGGCCTAATGATTCCCCAAAAAAGTTTCGAAAAACGTCGAACATGACTCGATTTTTTTAGCACGTACTTCAAACATCCCAGATTAGGGTTTCTGAATTATGGTCTCGATTTTAAGCACTCTTTCACTGTCTTATGCACTCTATTTCTTCAAAATTCTATTCTAAATCATCCGGCCTAATGATTACAAACAAAAGTTTTGAAAAACGTCGTTCGTGACTCTGTTTTTTTAGCACGTACTTCAAACGTCCCAGATTAAGGTTTTTGAATTAGGGTCTCGATTTTAAGACCTATTTCTCTATTTTATGCACTTCGTTTCTTCGAAATTCTATTCTAAATCATCCGGCCTAAAGATTGCCACAAAAGTTTCAAAAATCGTCGAACCGTGACTCATTTTTTTAGAACGGACTTCAAACGTCCCAGATTAGGGTTTCTGAATTAGGGCCTCGATTTTAAGCATTCTTTTACTGTTTTATGCACTCCGTTTCTTTGAAATTCTATTCTAAATCATCCGGCCTAATGATCCCAAAAAAAGTTTCGAAAAACGTCGACCGTGACTCGGTTTTTTTAGCACGTACTTCAAACGTCCCAGATTAAGGTTTCTGAATTAGGGTCTCGATTTTAAGCACTCTTTCACTCTTTTATGCACTTCGCTTCTTCGACATTCTATTCTAAATTTTCCGGCCTAAAGATTCCCCAACAAAAGTTTCGAAAAACGTCGACCGTGACTCGGTTTTTTTAGCACGTACTTCAAACGTCCCAGATTAAGGTTTCCGAATTACGGTCTCAATTTTAAGAACTCTTTCACTCTTTTATGCCCTCAGTTTCTTCGAAATTATATTCTAAATCATCCGGCCTAATGATTCCCCAAAAAAGTTTCGAAAAACGTCGAACATGACTCGATTTTTTTAGCACGTACTTCAAACATCCCAGATTAGGGTTTCTGTATTATGGTCTCGATTTTAAGCACTCTTTCACTGTCTTATGCACTCTATTTCTTCAAAATTCAATTCTAAATCATCCGGCCTAATGATTACAAACAAAAGTTTTGAAAAACGTCGTTCGTGACTCTGTTTTTTTAGCACGTACTTCAAACGACCCAGATTAAGGTTTTTGGATTAGGGTCTCGATTTTAAGACCTATTTCACTATTTTATGCACTTCGTTTCTTCGAAATTCTATTCTAAATCATCCGGCCTAAAGATTGCCACAAAAGTTTCAAAAATCGTCGAACCGTGACTCATTTTTTTAGAACGGACTTCAAACGTCCCAGATTAGGGTTTCTGAATTAGGGCCTCGATTTTAAGCATTCTTTTACTGTTTTATGCACAACGTTTCTTTGAAATTCTATTGTAAATCATCCAGCCTAATGATTCCCAACAAAAGTTTCGAAAAACGTCGACCGTGAATCGGTTTTTTTAGCACGTACTTCAAACGTCCCAGATTAAGGTTTCTGAATTAGGGTCTGGATTTTAAGCACTCTTTCACTGTTTTATGCATTCCGTTTCTTCGAAATTATATTCTAAATCATCCGGCCTAATGATTCCCCAAAAAAGTTTCAAAAAATGTCGACAGTGACTCGGTTTTTTTAGCACGTACTTCAAACGTCCCAGATTAAGGTTTCTGAATTACGGTCTCAATTTTAAGAACTCTTTCACTCTTTTATGCCCTCAGTTTCTTCGAAATTATATTCTAAATCATCCAGCCTAATGATTCCCCAAAAAAGTTTCGAAAAACGTCGAACATGACTCGATTTTTTTAGCACGTACTTCAAACATCCCAGATTAGGGTTTCTGAATTATGGTCTCGATTTTAAGCACTCTTTCACTGTCTTATGCACTCTATTTCTTCAAAATTCAATTCTAAATAATCCGGCCTAATGATTACAAACAAAAGTTTTGAAAAACGTCGTTCGTGACTCTGTTTTTTTAGCACGTACTTCAAACGACCCAGATTAAGGTTTTTGGATTAGGGTCTCGATTTTAAGACCTATTTCACTATTTTATGCACTTCGTTTCTTCGAAATTCTATTCTAAATCATCCGGCCTAAAGATTGCCACAAAAGTTTCAAAAATCGTCGAACCGTGACTCATTTTTTTAGAACGGACTTCAAACGTCCCAGATTAGGGTTTCTGAATTAGGGCCTCGATTTTAAGAATTCTTTTACTATTTTATGCACAACGTTTCTTTGAAATTCTATTGTAAATCATCCAGCCTAATGATTCCCAACAAAAGTTTCGAAAAACGTCGACCGTGAATCGGTTTTTTTAGCACGTACTTCAAACGTCCCAGATTAAGGTTTCTGAATTAGGGTCTGGATTTTAAGCACTCTTTCACTGTTTTATGCATTCCGTTTCTTCGAAATTATATTCTAAATCATCCGGCCTAATGATTCCCCAAAAAAGTTTCAAAATATGTCGACAGTGACTCGGTTTTTTTAGCATGTACTTCAAACGTCCAAGATTAAGGTTTCCGAATTAGGGTCTCGATTTTAAGCACTTTTTTACTGTTTATGCTCTCCGTTTCTTCGAAATTCTATTCTGAATCATCCGGCCTAATGATTCCCCAAAAAAGTTTCAAAAAACGTCGACCATGACTCGATTTTTTTAGCACGTACTTCAAACGTCCCAGATTAAGGTTTCCGAATTAGGGTCTCGATTTTAAGCACTCTTTCACTGTTTTATGCACTTCGCTTCTTCGACATTCTATTCTAAATTTTCCGGCCTAAAGATTCCCCATCAAAAGTTTTGAAAAACGTCGACCGTGACTCGGTTTTTTTAGCACGTACTTCTAACGTCCCAGATTAAGGTTTCCGAATTAGGGTCTCAATTTTAAGAACTCTTTCACTCTTTTATGCCCTCAGTTTCTTCGAAATTATATTCTAAATCATCCGGCCTAACGATTCCCCAAAAAAGTTTCGAAAAACGTCGAACATGACTCGATTTTTTTAGCACGTACTTCAAACATCCAAGATTAGGGTTTCTGAATTATGGTCTCGATTTTAAGCACTCTTTCACTGTCTTATGCACTCTATTTCTTCAAAATTTTATTCTAAATCATCCGGCCTAATGATTACAAACAAAAGTTTTGAAAAACGTCGTTCGTGACTCTATTTTTTTAGCACGTACTTCAAACGTCCCAGATTAAGGTTTTTGAATTAGGGTCTCGATTTTAAGACCTATTTCACTATTTTATGCACTTCGTTTCTTCGAAATTCTATTCTAAATCATCCGGCCTAAAGATTGCCACAAAAGTTTCAAAAATCGTCGAACCGTGACTCATTTTTTTAGAACGGACTTCAAACGTCCCAGATTAGGGTTTCTGAATTAGGGCCTCGATTTTAAGCATTCTTTTACTGTTTTATGCACTCCGTTTCTTTGAAATTCTATTGTAAATCATCCAGCCTAATGATTCCCAACAAAAGTTTCGAAAAACGTTGACCGTGAATCGATTTTTTTAGCACGTACTTCAAACGTCCCAGATTAAGGTTTCTGAATTAGGGTCTGGATTTTAAGCACTCTTTCACTGTTTTATGCATTCCGTTTCTTCGAAATTATATTCTAAATCATCCGGCCTAATGATTCCCCAAAAAAGTTTCAAAATATGTCGACAGTGACTCGGTTTTTTTAGCATGTACTTCAAACGTCCAAGATTAAGGTTTCCGAATTAGGGTCTCGATTTTAAGCACTTTTTTACTGTCTATGCTCTCCGTTTCTTCGAAATTCTATTCTGAATCATCCGGCCTAATGATTCCCCAAAAAAGTTTCAAAAAACGTCGACCGTGACTCGATTTTTTTAGCACGTACTTCAAACATCCCAGATTAAGGTTTCCGAATTACGGTCTTGATTTTAAGCATTTTCACTGTCTTATGCACTCTGTTTCTTCGAAATTATATTCTAAATCATCCGGCCTAATGGTCCCAAAAAAAGTTTCGAAAAACGTCGACCGTGACTCGGTTTTTTTAGCACGTACTTCAAACGTCCCAGATTAAGGTTTCCGAATTACGGTCTCAATTTTAAGAACTCTTTCACTCTTTTATGCCCTCAGTTTCTTCGAAATTATATTCTAAATCATCCGGCCTAATGATTCCCCAAAAAAGTTTCGAAAAACGTCGAACATGACTCGATTTTTTTAGCACGTACTTCAAACATCCCAGATTAGGGTTTCTGAATTATGGTCTCGATTTTAAGCACTCTTTCACTGTCTTATGCACTCTATTTCTTCAAAATTCTATTCTAAATCATCCGGCCTAATGCTTACAAACAAAAGTTTTGAAAAACGTCGTTCGTGACTCTATTTTTTTAGCACGTACTTCAAACGTCCCAGATTAAGGTTTTTGAATTAGGGTCTCGATTTTAAGACCTATTTCACTATTTTATGCACTTCGTTTCTTCAAAATTCTATTCTAAATCATCCGGCCTAAAGATTGCCACAAAAGTTTCAAAAATCGTCGAACCGTGACTCATTTGTTTAGAACGGACTTCAAACGTCCAAGATTAGGGTTTCTGAATTAGGGCCTCGATTTTAAGCATTCTTTTACTGTTTTATGCACTCCGTTTCTTTGAAATTCTATTGTAAATCATCCAGCCTAATGATTACCAACAAAAGTTTCGAAAAACGTCGACCGTGAATCGGTTTTTTTAGCACGTACTTCAAACGTCCCAGATTAAGGTTTCCGAATTACGGTCTCAATTTTAAGAACTCTTTCACTCTTTTATGCCCTCAGTTTCTTCGAAATTATATTCTAAATCATCCGGCCTAATGATTCCCCAAAAAAGTTTCGAAAAACGTCGAACATGACTCGATTTTTTTAGCACGTACTTCAAACATCCCAGATTAGGGTTTCTGAATTATGGTCTCGATTTTAAGCACTCTTTCACTGTCTTATGCACTCTATTTCTTCAAAATTCTATTCTAAATCATCCGGCCTAATGCTTACAAACAAAAGTTTTGAAAAACGTCGTTCGTGACTCTGTTTTTTTAGCACGTACTTCAAACGTCCCAGATAAAGGTTTTTGAATTAGGGTCTCGATTTTAAGACCTATTTCACTATTTTATGCACTTCGTTTCTTCGAAATTCTATTCTAAATCATCCGGCCTAAAGATTGCCACAAAAGTTTCAAAAATCGTCGAACCGTGACTCATTTTTTTAGAACGGACTTCAAACGTCCCAGATTAGGGTTTCTGAATTAGGGCCTCGATTTTAAGCATTCTTTTACTGTTTTATGCACAACGTTTCTTTGAAATTCTATTGTAAATCATCCAGCCTAATGATTCCCAACAAAAGTTTCGAAAAACGTCGACCGTGAATCGGTTTTTTTAGCACGTACTTCAAACGTCCCAGATTAAGGTTTCTGAATTAGGGTCTTGATTTTAAGCACTCTTTCACTGTTTTATGCATTCCGTTTCTTCGAAATTATATTCTAAATCATCCGGCTTAATGATTCCCCAAAAAAGTTTCAAAATATGTCGACAGTGACTCGGTTTTTTTAGCATGTACTTCAAACGTCCAAGATTAAGGTTTCCGAATTAGGGTCTCGATTTTAAGCACTTTTTTACTGTCTATGCTCTCCGTTTCTTCGAAATTCTATTATGAATCATCCGGCCTAATGATTCCCCAAAAAAGTTTCAAAAAACGTCGACCGTGACTCGATTTTTTTAGCACGTACTTCAAACATCCCAGATTAAGGTTTCCGAATTACGGTCTTGATTTTAAGCATTGTCACTGTCTTATGCACTCTGTTTCTTCGAAATTATATTCTAAATCATCCGGCCTAATGATCCCAAAAAAAGTTTCGAAAAACGTCGACCGTGACTCGGTTTTTTTAGCACGTACTTCAAACGTCCCAGATTAAGGTTTCCGAATTACGGTCTCAATTTTAAGAACTCTTTCACTCTTTTATGCCCTCAGTTTCTTCGAAATTATATTCTAAATCATCCGGCCTAATGATTCCCCAAAAAAGTTTCGAAAAACGTCGAACATGACTCGATTTTTTTAGCACGTACTTCAAACATCCCAGATTAGGGTTTCTGAATTATGGTCTCGATTTTAAGCACTCTTTCACTGTCTTATGCACTCTATTTCTTCAAAATTCTATTCTAAATCATCTCGCCTAATGCTTACAAACAAAAGTTTTGAAAAACGTCGTTCGTGACTCTATTTTTTTAGCACGTACTTCAAACGTCCCAGATTAAGGTTTTTGAATTAGGGTCTCGATTTTAAGACCTATTTCACTATTTTATGCACTTCGTTTCTTCGAAATTCTATTCTAAATCATCCGGCCTAAAGATTGCCACAAAAGTTTCAAAAATCGTCGAACCGTGACTCATTTTTTTAGAACGGACTTCAAACGTCCAAGATTAGGGTTTCTGAATTAGGGCCTCGATTTTAAGCATTCTTTTACTGTTTTATGCACTCCGTTTCTTTGAAATTCTATTGTAAATCATCCAGCCTAATGATTACCAACAAAAGTTTCGAAAAACGTCGACCGTGAATCGGTTTTTTTAGCACGTACTTCAAACGTCCCAGATTAAGGTTTCCGAATTACGGTCTCAATTTTAAGAACTCTTTCACTCTTTTATGCCCTCAGTTTCTTCGAAATTATATTCTAAATCATCCGGCCTAATGATTCCCCAAAAAAGTTTCGAAAAACGTCGAAAATGACTCGATTTTTTTAGCACGTACTTCAAACATCCCAGATTAGGATTTCTGAATTATGGTCTCGATTTTAAGCACTCTTTCACTGTCTTATGCACTCTATTTCTTCAAAATTCTATTCTAAATCATCCGGCCTAATGCTTACAAACAAAAGTTTTGAAAAACGTCGTTCGTGACTCTGTTTTTTTAGCACGTACTTTAAACGTCCCAGATTAAGGTTTTTGAATTAGGGTCTCGATTTTAAGACCTATTTCACTATTTTATGCACTTCGTTTCTTCGAAATTCTATTCTCAATCATCCGGCCTAAAGATTGCCACAATAGTTTCAAAAATCGTCGAACCGTGACTCATTTTTTTAGAACGGACTTCAAACGTCCCAGATTAGGGTTTCTGAATTAGGGCCTCGATTTTAAGCATTCTTTTACTGTTTTATGCACAACGTTTCTTTGAAATTCTATTGTAAATCATCCAGCCTAATGATTCCCAACAAAAGTTTCGAAAAACGTCGACCGTGAATCGGTTTTTTTAGCACGTACTTCAAACGTCCCAGATTAAGGTTTCTGAATTAGGGTCTTGATTTTAAGCACTCTTTCACTGTTTTATGCATTCCGTTTCTTCGAAATTATATTCTAAATCATCCGGCTTAATGATTCCCCAAAAAAGTTTCAAAATATGTCGACAGTGACTCGGTTTTTTTAGCATGTACTTCAAACGTCCAAGATTAAGGTTTCCGAATTAGGGTCTCGATTTTAAGCACTTTTTTACTGTCTATGCTCTCCGTTTCTTCGAAATTCTATTCTGAATCATCCGGCCTAATGATTCCCCAAAAAAGTTTCAAAAAACGTCGACCGTGACTCGATTTTTTTAGCACGTACTTCAAACATCCCAGATTAAGGTTTCCGAATTACGGTCTTGATTTTAAGCATTTTCACTGTCTTATGCACTCTGTTTCTTCGAAATTATATTCTAAATCATCCGGCCTAATGGTCCCAAAAAAAGTTTCGAAAAACGTCGACCGTGACTCGGTTTTTTTAGCACGTACTTCAAACGTCCCAGATTAAGGTTTCCGAATTACGGTCTCAATTTTAAGAACTCTTTCACTCTTTTATGCCCTCAGTTTCTTCGAAATTATATTCTAAATCATCCGGCCTAATGATTCCCCAAAAAAGTTTCGAAAAACGTCGAACATGACTCGATTTTTTTAGCACGTACTTCAAACATCCCAGATTAGGGTTTCTGAATTATGGTCTCGATTTTAAGCACTCTTTCACTGTCTTATGCACTCTATTTCTTCAAAATTCTATTCTAAATCATCCGGCCTAATGCTTACAAACAAAAGTTTTGAAAAACGTCGTTCGTGACTCTATTTTTTTAGCACGTACTTCAAACGTCCCATATTAAGGTTTTTGAATTAGGGTCTCGATTTTAAGACCTATTTCACTATTTTATGCACTTCGTTTCTTCGAAATTCTATTCTAAATCATCCGGCCTAAAGATTGCCACAAAAGTTTCAAAAATCGTCGAACCGTGACTCATTTTTTTAGAACGGACTTCAAACGTCCAAGATTAGGGTTTCTGAATTAGGGCCTCGATTTTAAGCATTCTTTTACTGTTTTATGCACTCCGTTTCTTTGAAATTCTATTGTAAATCATCCAGCCTAATGATTACCAACAAAAGTTTCGAAAAACGTCGACCGTGAATCGGTTTTTTTAGCACGTACTTCAAACGTCCCAGATTAAGGTTTCTGAATTAGGGTCTGGATTTTAAGCACTCTTTCGCTGTTTTATGCATTCCGTTTCTTCGAAATTATATTCTAAATCATCTGGCCTAATGATTCCCCAAAAAAGTTTCAAAATATGTCGACATTGACTCGGTTTTTTTAGCATGTACTTCAAACGTCCAAGATTAAGGTTTCCGAATTAGGGTCTCGATTTTAAGCACTTTTTTACTGTTTATGCTCTCCGTTTCTTCGAAATTCTATTCTGAATCATCCGGCCTAATGATTCCCCAAAAAAGTTTCAAAAAACGTCGACCGTGATTCGATTTTTTTAGCACGTACTTCAAACGTCCAGATTAAGGTTTCCGAATTACGGTCTCGATTTTAAGCACTTTCACTGTCTTATGCACTCTGTTTCTTCGAAATTCTATTCTAAATCATCCGGCCTAATGATTCCAAACAAAAGTTTTGAAAAACGTCGTCCGTGACTCTATTTTTTTAGCACGTACTTCAAATGTTCCAGATTAAGGTTTCTGAATTAGGGTCTCGATTTTAAGCACTCTTTCACTCTTTTATGCACTTCGCTTCTTCGACATTCTATTCTAAAGTTTCCGGCCTAAAGATTCCCCAACAAAAGTTTCGAAAAAAGTTGACTGTGACTCGGTTTTTTATCACGTACTTCAAACGTCCCAGATTAAGGTTTCCGAATTACGGTCTCAATTTTAAGAACTCTTTCACTCTTTTATGCCCTCAGTTTCTTCGAAATTATATTCTAAATCATCCGGCCTAATGATTCCCCAAAAAAGTTTCGAAAAACATCGAACATGAATCGATTTTTTTAGCACGTACTTCAAACATCCCAGATTAGGGTTTCTGAATTATGGTCTCGATTTTAAGCACTCTTTCACTATCTTATGCACTCTATTTCTTCAAAATTCTATTCTAAATCATCCGGCCTAATGATTACAAACAAAAGTTTTGAAAAACGTCGTTCGTGACTCTGTTTTTTTAGCACGTACTTCAAACGTCCCAGATTAAGGTTTTTGAATTAGGGTCTCGATTTTAAGACCTATTTCACTATTTTATGCACTTCGTTTCTTCGAAATTCTATTCTAAATCATCCGGCCTAAAGATTGCCACAAAAGTTTCAAAAATCGTCGAACCGTGACTCATTTTTTTAGAACGGACTTCAAACGTCCCAGATTAGGGTTTCTGAATTAGGGCCTCGATTTTAAGCATTCTTTTACTGTTTTATGCACTCCGTTTCTTTGAAATTCTATTGTAAATCATCCAGCCTAATGATTACCAACAAAAGTTTCGAAAAACGTCGACCGTGAATCGGTTTTTTTAGCACGTACTTCAAACGTCCCAGATTAAGGTTTCTGAATTAGGGTCTGGATTTTAAGCACTCTTTCACTATTTTATGCATTCCGTTTCTTCGAAATTATATTCTAAATCATCTGGCCTAATGATTCCCCAAAAAAGTTTCAAAATATGTCAACAATGACTCGGTTTTTTTAGCATGTACTTCAAACGTCCAAGATTAAGGTTTCCGAATTAGGGCCTCTATTTTAAGCACTTTTTTACTGTTTATGCTCTCCGTTTCTTCGAAATTCTATTCTAAATCATCCGGCCTAATGATTCCCCAAAAAAGTTTCAAAAAACGTCGACCGTGACTCGATTTTTTTAGCACGTACTTCAAACGTCCAGATTAAGGTTTCCGAATTACGGTCTCGATTTTAAGCACTTTCACTGTCTTATGCACTCTGTTTCTTCGAAATTCTATTCTAAATCATCCGGCCTAATGATTCCAAACAAAAGTTTCGAAAAACGTTGTCCGTGACTCGGTTTTTTAGCACGTACTTCAAACGTCCCAGATTAAGGTTTCTGAATTAGGGTCTCGATTTTAAGCACTCTTTCACTCTTTTATGCACTTCGCTTCTTCGACATTCTATTCTAAATTTTCCGGCCTAAAGATTCCCCAACAAAAGTTTCGAAAAACGTTGACTGTGACTCGGTTTTTTTAGCACGTACTTCAAACGTCCCAGATTAAGGTTTCCGAATTACGGTCTCAATTTTAAGAACTCTTTCACTATCTTATGCACTCTGTTTCTTCGAAATTATATTCTAAATCATCCGGCCTAATGATTCCAAACAAAAGTTTCGAAAAACGTTGTCCGTGACTCGGTTTTTTAGCACGTACTTCAAACGTCCCAGATTAAGGTTTCTGAATTAGGGTCTCGATTTTAAGCACTCTTTCACTCTTTTATGCACTTCGCTTCTTCGACATTCTATTCTAAATTTTCCGGCCTAAAGATTCCCCAACAAAAGTTTCGAAAAACGTTGACTGTGACTCGGTTTTTTTAGCACGTACTTCAAACGTCCCAGATTAAGGTTTCCGAATTACGGTCTCAATTTTAAGAACTCTTTCACTATCTTATGCACTCTGTTTCTTCGAAATTATATTCTAAATCATCCGGCCTAATGATTCCAAACAAAAGTTTCGAAAAACGTTGTCCGTGACTCGGTTTTTTTAGCACGTACTTCAAACGTCCCAGATTAAGGTTTCTGAATTAGGGTCTCGATTTTAAGCACTCTTTCACTCTTTTATGCACTTCGCTTCTTCGACATTCTATTCTAAATTTTCCGGCCTAAAGATTCCCCAACAAAAGTTTCGAAAAACGTTGACCGTGACTCGGTTTTTTTAGCACGTACTTCAAACGTCCCAGATTAAGGTTTCCGAATTACGGTCTCAATTTTAAGCACTCTTTCACTCTTTTATGCCCTCAGTTTCTTCAAAATTATATTCTAAATCATCCGGCCTAATGATTCCCCAAAAAAGTTTCGGAAAACGTCGAACATGACTCGATTTTTTTAGCACGTAATTCAAACATCCCAGATTAGGGTTTCTGAATTATGATCTCGATTTTAAGCACTCTTTCACTGTCTTATGCACTCTATTTCTTCAAAATTCTATTCGAAATCATCTGGCCTAATGATTACAAACAAAAGTTTTGAAAAACGTCGTTCGTGACTCTGTTTTTTTAGCACGTACTTCAAACGTCCCAGATTAAGGTTTTTGAATTAGGGTCTCGATTTTAAGACCTATTTCACTATTTTATGCACTTCGTTTCTTCGAAATTCTATTCTAAATCATCCGGCCTAAAGATTGCCACAAAAGTTTCAAAAATCGTCGAACCGTGACTCATTTTTTTAGAACGGACTTCAAACGTCCCAGATTAGGGTTTCTGAATTAGGGCCTCGATTTTAAGCATTCTTTTACTGTTTTATGCACTCCGTTTCTTTGAAATTCTATTGTAAATCATCCAGCCTAATGATTACCAACAAAAGTTTCGAAAAACGTCGAACGTGAATCGGTTTTTTTAGCACGTACTTCAAACGTCCCAGATTAAGGTTCCTGAATTAGGGTCTGGATTTTAAGCACTCTTTCACTGTTTTATGCATTCCGTTTCTTCGAAATTATATTCTAAATCATCTGGCCTAATGATTCCCCAAAAAAGTTTCAAAATATGTCAACAATGACTCGGTTTTTTTAGCATGTACTTCAAACGTCCAAGATTAAGGTTTCCGAATTAGGGCCTCTATTTTAAGCACTTTTTTACTGTTTATGCTCTCCGTTTCTTCGAAATTCTATTCTGAATCATCCGGCCTAATGATTCCCCAAAAAAGTTTCAAAAAACGTCGACCGTGACTCGATTTTTTTAGCACGTACTTCAAACGTCCAGATTAAGGTTTCCGAATTACGGTCTCGATTTTAAGCACTTTCACTGTCTTATGCACTCTGTTTCTTCGAAATTCTATTCTAAATCATCCGGCCTAATGATTCCAAACAAAAGTTTCGAAAAACGTTGTCCGTGACTCGGTTTTTTAGCACGTACTTCAAACGTCCCAGATTAAGGTTTCTGAATTAGGGTCTCGATTTTAAGCACTCTTTCACTCTTTTATGCACTTCGCTTCTTCGACATTCTATTCTAAATTTTTCGGCCTAAAGATTCCCCAACAAAAGTTTCGAAAAACGTCGACCGTGACTCGGTTTTTTTAGCACGTACTTCAAACGTCCCAGATTAAGATTTCTGAATTAGGGTCTCGATTTTAAGCACTCTTTCACTCTTTTATGCACTTCGCTTCTTCGACATTCTATTCTAAATTTTCCGGCCTAAAGATTCCCCAACAAAAGTTTCGAAAAACGTTGACTGTGACTCGATTTTTTTAGCACGTACTTCAAACGTCCCAGATTAAGGTTTCCGAATTACGGTCTCAATTTTAAGAACTCTTTCACTCTTTTATGCCCTCAGTTTCTTCGAAATTATATTCTAAATCATCCGGCCTAATGATTCCAAACAAAAGTTTTGAAAAACGTTGTCCGTGACTCAGTTTTTTAGCACGTACTTCAAACGTCCCAGATTAAGGTTTCTGAATTAGGGTCTCGATTTTAAGCACTCTTTCACTCTTTTATGCACTTCGCTTCTTCGACATTCTATTCTAAATTTTCCGGCCTAAAGATTCCCCAACAAAAGTTTCGAAAAACGTTGACTGTGACTCGGTTTTTTTAGCACGTACTTCAAACGTCCCAGATTAAGGTTTCCGAATTACGGTCTCAATTTTAAGAACCCTTTCACTATCTTATGCACTCTGTTTCTTCGAAATTATATTCTAAATCATCCGGCCTAATGATTCCAAACAAAAGTTTCGAAAAACGTTGTCCGTGACTCGGTTTTTTTAGCACGTACTTCAAACGTCCCAGATTAAGGTTTCTGAATAAGGGTCTCGATTTTAAGCACTCTTTCACTCTTTTATGCACTTCGCTTCTTCGACATTCTATTCTAAATTTTCCGGCCTAAAGATTCCCCAACAAAAGTTTCGAAAAACGTTGACTGTGACTCGGTTTTTTTAGCACGTACTTCAAACGTCCCAGATTAAGGTTTCCGAATTACGGTCTCAATTTTAAGAACTCTTTCACTCTTTTATGCCCTCAGTTTCTTCGAAATTATATTCTAAATCATCCGGCCTAATGATTCCAAACAAAAGTTTTGAAAAACGTTGTCCGTGACTCAGTTTTTTAGCACGTACTTCAAACGTCCCAGATTAAGGTTTCTGAATTAGGGTCTCGATTTTAAGCACTCTTTCACTCTTTTATGCACTTCGCTTCTTCGACATTCTATTCTAAATTTTCCGGCCTAAAGATTCCCCAACAAAAGTTTCGAAAAACGTTGACTGTGACTCGGTTTTTTTAGCACGTACTTCAAACGTCCCAGATTAAGGTTTCCGAATTACGGTCTCAATTTTAACAACTCTTTCACTATCTTATGCACTCTGTTTCTTCGAAATTATATTCTAAATCATCCGGCCTAATGATTCCAAACAAAAGTTTCGAAAAACGTTGTCCGTGACTCGGTTTTTTTAGCACGTACTTCAAACGTCCCAGATTAAGGTTTCTGAATTAGGGTCTCGATTTTAAGCACTCTTTCACTCTTTTATGCACTTCGCTTCTTCGACATTCTATTCTAAATTTTCCGGCCTAAAGATTCCCCAACAAAAGTTTCGAAAAATGTTGACCGTGACTCGGTTTTTTTAGCACGTACTTCAAACGTCCCAGATTAAGGTTTCCGAATTACGGTCTCAATTTTAAGCACTCTTTCACTCTTTTATGCCCTCAGTTTCTTCAAAATTATATTCTAAATCATCCGGCCTAATGATTCCCCAAAAAAGTTTTGGAAAACGTCGAACATGACTCGATTTTTTTAGCACGTACTTCAAACATCCCAGATTAGGGTTTCTGAATTATGATCTCGATTTTAAGCACTCTTTCACTGTCTTATGCACTCTATTTCTTCAAAATTCTATTCTAAATCATCCGGCCTAATGATTACAAACAAAAGTTTTGAAAAACGTCGTTCGTGACTCTGTTTTTTTAGCACGTACTTCAAACGTCCCAGATTAAGGTTTTTGAATTAGGGTCTCGATTTTAAGACCTATTTCACTATTTTATGCACTTCGTTTCTTCGAAATTCTATTCTAAATCATCCGGCCTAAAGATTGCCAGAAAAGTTTCAAAAATCGTCGAACCGTGACTCATTTTTTTAGAACGGACTTCAAACGTCCCAGATTAGGGTTTCTGAATTAGGGCCTCGATTTTAAGCATTCTTTTACTGTTTTATGCACTCCGTTTCTTTGAAATTCTATTGTAAATCATCCAGCCTAATGATTACCAACAAAAGTTTCGAAAAACGTCGAACGTGAATCGGTTTTTTTAGCACGTACTTCAAACGTCCCAGATTAAGGTTTCTGAATTAGGGTCTGGATTTTAAGCACTCTTTCACTGTTTTATGCATTCCGTTTCTTCGAAATTATATTCTAAATCATCTGGCCTAATGATTCCCCAAAAAAGTTTCAAAATATGTCAACAATGACTCGGTTTTTTTAGCATGTACTTCAAACGTCCAAGATTAAGGTTTCCGAATTAGGGCCTCTATTTTAAGCACTTTTTTACTGTTTATGCTCTCCGTTTCTTCGAAATTCTATTCTGAATCATCCGGCCTAATGATTCCCCAAAAAAGTTTCAAAAAACGTCGACCGTGACTCGATTTTTTTAGCACGTACTTCAAACGTCCAGATTAAGGTTTCCGAATTACGGTCTCGATTTTAAGCACTTTCACTGTCTTATGCACTCTGTTTCTTCGAAATTCTATTCTAAATCATCCGGCCTAATGATTCCAAACAAAAGTTTCGAAAAACGTTGTCCGTGACTCGGTTTTTTAGCACGTACTTCAAACGTCCCAGATTAAGGTTTCTGAATTAGGGTCTCGATTTTAAGCACTCTTTCACTCTTTTATGCACTTCGCTTCTTCGACATTCTATTCTAAATTTTTCGGCCTAAAGATTCCCCAACAAAAGTTTCGAAAAACGTCGACCGTGACTCGGTTTTTTTAGCACGTACTTCAAACGTCCAAGATTAAGATTTCTGAATTAGGGTCTCGATTTTAAGCACTCTTTCACTCTTTTATGCACTTCGCTTCTTCGACATTCTATTCTAAATTTTCCGGCCTAAAGATTCCCCAACAAAAGTTTCGAAAAACGTTGACTGTTACTCGGTTTTTTTAGCACGTACTTCAAACGTCCCAGATTAAGGTTTCCGAATTACGGTCTCAATTTTAAGAACTCTTTCACTCTTTTATGCCCTCAGTTTCTTCGAAATTATATTCTAAATCATCCGGCCTAATGATTCCAAACAAAAGTTTTGAAAAACGTTGTCCGTGACTCAGTTTTTTAGCACGTACTTCAAACGTCCCAGATTAAGGTTTCTGAATTAGGGTCTCGATTTTAAGCACTCTTTCACTCTTTTATGCACTTCGCTTCTTCGACATTCTATTCTAAATTTTCCGGCCTAAAGATTCCCCAACAAAAGTTTCGAAAAACGTTGACCGTGACTCGGTTTTTTTAGCACGTACTTCAAACGTCCCAGATTAAGGTTTCCGAATTACGGTCTCAATTTTAAGAACTCTTTCACTCTTTTATGCCCTCAGTTTCTTTAAAATTATATTCTAAATCATCCGGCCTAATGATTCCCCAAAAAAGTTTCGGAAAACGTCGAACATGACTCGATTTTTTTAGCACGTACTTCAAACATCCCAGATTAGGGTTTCTAAATTATGGTCTCGATTTTAAGCACTCTTTCACTGTCTTATGCACTCTATTTCTTCAAAATTCTATTCTAAATCATCCGGCCTAATGATTACAAACAAAAGTTTTGAAAAACGTCGTTCGTGACTCTGTTTTTTTAGCACGTACTTCAAACGTCCCAGATTAAGGTTTTTGAATTAGGGTCTCGATTTTAAGACCTATTTCACTATTTTATGCACTTCGTTTCTTCGAAATTCTATTCTAAATCATCCGGCCTAAAGATTGCCACAAAAGTTTCAAAAATCGTCGAACCGTGACTCATTTTTTTAGAACGGACTTCAAACGTCCCAGATTAGGGTTTCTGAATTAGGGCCTCGATTTTAAGCATTCTTTTACTGTTTTATGCACTCCGTTTCTTTGAAATTCTATTGTAAATCATCCAGCCTAATGATTACCAACAAAAGTTTCGAAAAACGTCGACCGTGAATCAGTTTTTTTAGCACGTACTTCAAACGTCCCAGATTAAGGTTTCTGAATTAGGGTCTGGATTTTAAGCACTCTTTCACTGTTTTATGCATTCCGTTTCTTCGAAATTATATTCTAAATCATCTGGCCTAATGATTCCCCAAAAAAGTTTCAAAATATGTCAACAATGACTCGGTTTTTTTAGCATGTACTTCAAACGTCCAAGATTTAGGTTTCCGAATTAGGGCCTCTAATTTAAGCACTTTTTTACTGTTTATGCTCTCCGTTTCTTCGAAATTCTATTCTAAATCATCCGGCCTAATGATTCCCCAAAAAAGTTTCAAAAAACGTCGACCGTGACTCGATTTTTTTAGCACGTACTTCAAACGTCCAGATTAAGGTTTCCGAATTACGGTCTCGATTTTAAGCACTTTCACTGTCTTATGCACTCTGTTTCTTCGAAATTCTATTCTAAATCATCCGGCCTAATGATTCCAAACAAAAGTTTCGAAAAACGTTGTCCGTGACTCGGTTTTTTAGCACGTACTTCAAACGTCCCAAATTAAGGTTTCTGAATTAGGGTCTCGATTTTAAGCACTCTTTCACTCTTTTATGCACTTCGCTTCTTCGACATTCTATTCTAAATTTTCCGGCCTAATGATTCCAAACAAAAGTTTCGAAAAACGTTGTCCGTGACTCGGTTTTTTAGCACGTACTTCAAACGTCCCAGATTAAGGTTTCTGAATTAGGGTCTCGATTTTAAGCACTCTTTCACTCTTTTATGCACTTCGCTTCTTCGACATTCTATTCTAAATTTTTCGGCCTAAAGATTCCCCAACAAAAGTTTCGAAAAACGTCGACCGTGACTCGGTTTTTTTAGCACGTACTTCAAACGTCCAAGATTAAGATTTCTGAATTAGGGTCTCGATTTTAAGCACTCTTTCACTCTTTTATGCACTTCGCTTCTTCGACATTCTATTCTAAATTTTCCGGCCTAAAGATTCCCCAACAAAAGTTTCGAAAAACGTTGACTGTGACTCGGTTTTTTTAGCACGTACTTCAAACGTCCCAGATTAAGGTTTCCGAATTACAGTCTGAATTTTAAGCACTCTTTCACTCTTTTATGCCCTCAGTTTCTTCAAAATTATATTCTAAATCATCCGGCCTAATGATTCCCCAAAAAAGTTTCGGAAAACGTCGAACATGACTCGATTTTTTTAGCACGTACTTCAAACATCCCAGATTAGGGTTTCTGAATTATGATCTCGATTTTAAGCACTCTTTCACTGTCTTATGCACTCTATTTCTTCAAAATTCTATTCGAAATCATCTGGCCTAATGATTACAAACAAAAGTTTTGAAAAACGTCGTTCGTGACTCTGTTTTTTTAGCACGTACTTCAAACGTCCCAGATTAAGGTTTTTGAATTAGGGTCTCGATTTTAAGACCTATTTCACTATTTTATGCACTTCGTTTCTTCGAAATTCTATTCTAAATCATCCGGCCTAAAGATTTCCACAAAAGTTTCAAAAATCGTCGAACCGTGACTCATTTTTTTAGAACGGACTTCAAACGTCCCAGATTAGGGTTTCTGAATTAGGGCCTCGATTTTAAGCATTCTTTTACTGTTTTATGCACTCCGTTTCTTTAAAATTCTATTGTAAATCATCCAGCCTAATGATTACCAACAAAAGTTTCGAAAAACGTCGAACGTGAATCGGTTTTTTTAGCACGTACTTCAAACGTCCCAGATTAAGGTTTCTGAATTAGGGTCTGGATTTTAAGCACTCTTTCACTGTTTTATGCATTCCGTTTCTTCGAAATTATATTCTAAATCATCTGGCCTAATGATTCCCCAAAAAAGTTTCAAAATATGTCAACAATGACTCGGTTTTTTTAGCATGTACTTCAAACGTCCAAGATTAAGGTTTCCGAATTAGGGCCTCTATTTTAAGCACTTTTTTACTGTTTATGCTCTCCGTTTCTTCGAAATTCTATTCTGAATCATCCGGCCTAATGATTCCCCAAAAAAGTTTCAAAAAACGTCGACCGTGACTCGATTTTTTTAGCACGTACTTCAAACGTCCAGATTAAGGTTTCCGAATTACGGTCTCGATTTTAAGCACTTTCACTGTCTTATGCACTCTGTTTCTTCGAAATTCTATTCTAAATCATCTGGCCTAATGATTCCAAACAAAAGTTTTGAAAAACGTCGTCCGTGACTCTATTTTTTTAGCACGTACTTCAAATGTCCCAGATTAAGGTTTCTGAATTAGGGTCTCGATTTTAAGCACTCTTTCACTGTTTTATGCACTTCGCTTCTTCAACATTCTATTCTAAATTTTTCGGCCTAAAGATTCCCCAACAAAAGTTTCGAAAAACGTCGACCGTGACTCGGTTTTTTTAGCACGTACTTCAAACGTCCCAGATTAAGGTTTCCGAATTACGGTCTCAATTTTAAGCACTCTTTCACTCTTTTATGCCCTCAGTTTCTTCAAAATTATATTCTAAATCATCCGGCCCAATGATTCCCCAAAAAAGTTTCGAAAAACGTCGAACATGACTCGATTTTTTTAGCACGTACTTCAAACATCCCAGATTAGGGTTTCCGAATTACGGTCTCAATTTTAAGAACTCTTTCACCCTTTTATGCCCTCAGTTTCTTCAAAATTATATTCTAAGACATCCGGCCTAATGATTTCCCAACAAAAGTTTCGAAAAACGTCGACCGTGAATCGGTTTTTTTTGCACGTACTTCAAACGTCCCAAATTAAGGTTCCTGAATTAGGGTCTGGATTTTAAGCACTCTTTCACTGTTTTATGCATTCCGTTTCTTCGAAATTATATACTAAATCATCCGGCCTAATGATTCCCCAAAAAAGTTTCAAAAAATGTCGACAGTGACTCGGTTTTTTTAGCATGTACTTCAAACGTCCAAGATTAAGGTTTCCGAATTAGGGTCTCGATTTTAAGCACTTTTTTACTGTTTATGCTCTCCGTTTCTTCGAAATTCTATTATGAATCATCCGGCCTAATGATTCCCCAAAAAAGTTTCAAAAAACGTCGACCGTGACTCGATTTTTTTAGCACGTACTTCAAACGTCCCAGATTAAGGTTTACGAATTACGGTCTCGATTTTAAGCACTTTCACTGTCTTATGCACTCTGTTTCTTCGAAATTATATTCTAAATCATCCGGCCTAATGATTCCACACAAAAGTTTCGAAAAACGTTGTCCGTGACTCGGTTTTTTTAGCACGCACTTCAAACGTCCCAGATTAATGTTTCTGAATTAGGGTCTCGATTTTAAGCACTCTTTCACTCTTTTATGCACTTCGCTTCTTCGACATTCTATTCTAAATTTTTCGGTCTAAAGATTCCCCAACAAAAGTTTCGAAAAACGTCGACCGTGACTCGGTTTTTTTAGCACGTACTTCAAACGTCCCAGATTAAGGTTTCCGAATTACGGTCTCATTTTTAAGCACTCTTTCACTCTTTTATGCCCTCAGTTTCTTCAAAATTATATTCTAAATCATCCGGCCCAATGATTCCCCAAAAAAGTTTCGAAAAACGTCGAACATGACTCGATTTTTTTAGCACGTACTTCAAACATCCCAGATTAGGGTTTCTGAATTATGGTCTCGATTTTAAGCACTCTTTCACTGTCTTATGCACTCTATTTCTTCAAAATTCTATTCTAAATCATCCGGCCTAATGATTACAAACAAAAGTTTTGAAAAACGTCGTTCGTGACTCTGTTTTTTTAGCACGTACTTAAAACGTCCCAGATTAAGGTTTTTGAATTAGGGTCTCGATTTTAAGACCTATTTCACTATTTTATGCACTTCGTTTCTTCGAAATTATATTCTAAATCATCCGGCCTAAAGATTGCCAGAAAAGTTTCAAAAATCTTCGAACCGTGACTCATTTTTTTAGAACGAACTTCAAACGTCCCAGATTAGGGTTTCTGAATTAGGGCCTCGATTTTAAGCATTCTTTTACTGTTTTATGCACAACGTTTCTTTGAAATTCTATTGTAAATCATCCAGCCTAATGATTCCCAACAAAAGTTTCGAAAAACGTCGACCGTGAATCGGTTTTTTTAGCACGTACTTCAAACGTCCCAGATTAAGGTTTCTGAATTAGGGTCTGGATTTTAAGCACTCTTTCACTGTTTTATGCATTCCGTTTCTTCCAAATTATATTCTAAATCATCCGGCCTAATGATTCCCCAAAAAAGTTTCAAAAAATGTCGACAGTGACTCGGTTTTTTTAGCATGTACTTCGAACGTCCAAGATTAAGGTTTCCGAATTAGGGTCTCGATTTTAAGCACTTTTTTACTGTTTATGCTCTCCGTTTCTTCGAAATTCTATTCTGAATCATCCGGCCTAATGATTCCCCAAAAAAGTTTCAAAAAACGTCGACCGTGACTCGATTTTTTTAGCACGTACTTCAAACGTCCAGATTAAGGTTTCCGAATTACGGTCTCGATTTTAAGCACTTTCACTGTCTTATGCACTCTGTTTCTTCGAAATTCTATTCTAAATCATCTGGCCTAATGATTCCAAACAAAAGTTTTGAAAAACGTCGTCCGTGACTCTATTTTTTTAGCACGTACTTCAAATGTCCCAGATTAAGGTTTCTGAATTAGGGTCTCGATTTTAAGCACTCTTTCACTGTTTTATGCACTTCGCTTCTTCAACATTCTATTCTAAATTTTTCGGCCTAAAGATTCCCCAACAAAAGTTTCGAAAAACGTCGACCGTGACTCGGTTTTTTTAGCACGTACTTCAAACGTCCCAGATTAAGGTTTCCGAATTACGGTCTCAATTTTAAGCACTCTTTCACTCTTTTATGCCCTCAGTTTCTTCAAAATTATATTCTAAATCATCCGGCCCAATGATTCCCCAAAAAAGTTTCGAAAAACGTCGAACATGACTCGATTTTTTTAGCACGTACTTCAAACATCCCAGATTAGGGTTTCCGAATTACGGTCTCAATTTTAAGAACTCTTTCACCCTTTTATGCCCTCAGTTTCTTCAAAATTATATTCTAAGACATCCGGCCTAATGATTTCCCAACAAAAGTTTCGAAAAACGTCGACCGTGAATCGGTTTTTTTAGCACGTACTTCAAACGTCCCAGATTAAGGTTTCTGAATTAGGGTCTGGATTTTAAGCACTCTTTCACTATTTTATGCATTCCGTTTCTTCGAAATTATATTCTAAATCATCCGGCCTAATGATTCCCCAAAAAAGTTTCAAAAAATGTCGACAGTGACTCGGTTTTTTTAGCATGTACTTCAAACGTCCAAGATTAATGTTTCCGAATTAGGGTCTCGATTTTAAGCACTTTTTTACTGTTTATGCTCTCCGTTTCTTCGAAATTCTATTCTGAATCATCCGGCCTAATGATTCCCCAAAAAAGTTTCAAAAAACGTCGACTGTGACTCGATTTTTTTAGCACGTACTTCAAACGTCCCAGATTAAGGTTTTTGAATTAGGGTCTCGATTTTAAGACCTATTTCACTATTTTATGCACTTCGTTTCTTCGAAATTATATTCTAAATCATCCGGCCTAAAGATTGCCAGAAAAGTTTCAAAAATCTTCGAACCGTGACTCATTTTTTTAGAACGAACTTCAAACGTCCCAGATTAGGGTTTCTGAATTAGGGCCTCGATTTTAAGCATTCTTTTACTGTTTTATGCACAACGTTTCTTTGAAATTCTATTGTAAATCATCCAGCCTAATGATTCCCAACAAAAGTTTCGAAAAACGTCGACCGTGAATCGGTTTTTTTAGCACGTACTTCAAACGTCCCAGATTAAGGTTTCTGAATTAGGGTCTGGATTTTAAGCACTCTTTCACTGTTTTATGCATTCCGTTTCTTCCAAATTATATTCTAAATCATCCGGCCTAATGATTCCCCAAAAAAGTTTCAAAAAATGTCGACAGTGACTCGGTTTTTTTAGCATGTACTTCGAACGTCCAAGATTAAGGTTTCCGAATTAGGGTCTCGATTTTAAGCACTTTTTTACTGTTTATGCTCTCCGTTTCTTCGAAATTCTATTCTGAATCATCCGGCCTAATGATTCCCCAAAAAAGTTTCAAAAAACGTCGAACGTGACTCGATTTTTTTAGCACGTACTTCAAACGTCCCAGATTAAGGTTTACGAATTACGGTCTCGATTTTAAGCACTTTCACTATCTTATGCACTCTGTTTCTTCGAAATTATATTCTAAATCATCCGGCCTAATGATTCCAAACAAAAGTTTCGAAAAACGTTGTCCGTGACTCGGTTTTTTTAGCACGTACTTCAAACGTCCCAGATTAAGGTTTCTGAATTAGGGTCTCGATTTTAAGCACTCTTTCACTCTTTTATGCACTTCGCTTCTTCGACATTCTATTCTAAATTTTCCGGCCTAAAGATTCCCCAACAAAAGTTTCGAAAAACGTTGACCGTGACTCGGTTTTTTTAGCACGTACTTCAAACGTCCCAGATTAAGGTTTCCGAATTACGGTCTCAATTTTAAGCACTCTTTCACTCTTTTATGCCCTCAGTTTCTTCAAAATTATATTCTAAATCATCCGGCCTAATGATTCCCCAAAAAAGTTTCGGAAAACGTCGAACATGACTCGATTTTTTTAGCACGTACTTCAAACATCCCAGATTAGGGTTTCTGAATTATGATCTCGATTTTAAGCACTCTTTCACTGTCTTATGCACTCTATTTCTTCAAAATTCTATTCGAAATCATCTGGCCTAATGATTACAAACAAAAGTTTTGAAAAACGTCGTTCGTGACTCTGTTTTTTTAGCACGTACTTCAAACGTCCCAGATTAAGGTTTTTGAATTAGGGTCTCGATTTTAAGACCTATTTCACTATTTTATGCACTTCGTTTCTTCGAAATTCTATTCTAAATCATCCGGCCTAAAGATTGCCACAAAAGTTTCAAAAATCGTCGAACCGTGACTCATTTTTTTAGAACGGACTTCAAACGTCCCAGATTAGGGTTTCTGAATTAGGGCCTCGATTTTAAGCATTCTTTTACTGTTTTATGCACTCCGTTTCTTTGAAATTCTATTGTAAATCATCCAGCCTAATGATTACCAACAAAAGTTTCGAAAAACGTCGAACGTGTATCGGTTTTTTTAGCACGTACTTCAAACGTCCCAGATTAAGGTTCCTGAATTAGGGTCTGGATTTTAAGCACTTTCACTGTCTTATGCACTCTGTTTCTTCGAAATTCTATTCTAAATCATCCGGCCTAATGATTCCAAACAAAAGTTTCGAAAAACGTTGTCCGTGACTCGGTTTTTTAGCACGTACTTCAAACGTCCCAGATTAAGGTTTCTGAATTAGGGTCTCGATTTTAAGCACTCTTTCACTCTTTTATGCACTTCGCTTCTTCGACATTCTATTCTAAATTTTCCGGCCTAAAGATTCCCCAACAAAAGTTTCGAAAAACGTTGACCGTGACTCGGTTTTTTTAGCACGTACTTCAAACGTCCAAGATTAAGGTTTCCGAATTACGGTCTCAATTTTAAGCACTCTTTCACTCTTTTATGCCCTCAGTTTCTTCAAAATTATATTCTAAATCATCCGGCCTAATGATTCCCCAAAAAAGTTTCAAAATATGTCAACAATGACTCGGTTTTTTTAGCATGTACTTCAAACGTCCCAGATTAAGGTTTTTGAATTAGGGTCTCGATTTTAAGACCTATTTCACTATTTTATGCACTTCGTTTCTTCGAAATTCTATTCTAAATCATCCGGCCTAAAGATTGCCACAAAAGTTTCAAAAATCGTCGAACCGTGACTCATTTTTTTAGAACGGACTTCAAACGTCCCAGATTAGGGTTTCTGAATTAGGGCCTCGATTTTAAGCATTCTTTTACTGTTTTATGCACTCCGTTTCTTTGAAATTCTATTGTAAATCATCCAGCCTAATGATTACCAACAAAAGTTTCGAAAAACGTCGAACGTGAATCGGTTTTTTTAGCACGTACTTCAAACGTCCCAGATTAAGGTTCCTGAATTAGGGTCTGAATTTTAAGAACTCTTTCACTGTTTTATGCATTCCGTTTCTTCGAAATTATATTCTAAATCATCCGGCCTAATGATTCCCCAAAAAAGTTTCAAAAAATGTCAACAGTGACTCGGTTTTTTTAGCATGTACTTCAAACGTCCAAGATTAAGGTTTCCGAATTAGGGTCTCGATTTTAAGCACTTTTTTACTGTTTATGCTCTCCGTTTCTTCGAAATTCTATTCTGAATCATCCTGCCTAATGATTCCCCAAAAAAGTTTCAAAAAACGTCGACCGTGACTCGATTTTTTTAGCACGTACTTCAAACGTCCCAGATTAAGGTTTACGAATTACGGTCTCGATTTTAAGCACTTTCACTGTCTTATGCACTCTGTTTCTTCGAAATTATATTCTAAATCATCCGGCCTAATGATTCCCCAAAAAAGTTTCAAAAAATGTCGACAGTGACTCAGTTTTTTTAGCATGTACTTCAAACGTCCAAGATTAAGGTTTCCGAATTAGGGTCTCGATTTTAAGCACTTTTTTACTGTTTATGCTCTCCGTTTCTTCGAAATTCTATTCTGAATCATCCGGCCTAATGATTCCCCAAAAAAGTTTCAAAAAACGTCGACCGTGACTCAATTTTTTTAGCACGTACTTCAAACGTCCCAGATTAAGGTTTACGAATTACGGTCTCGTTTTTAAGCACTTTCACTATCTTATGCACTCTGTTTCTTCGAAATTATATTCTAAATCATCCGGCCTAATGATTCCAAACAAAAGTTTCGAAAAACGTTGTCCGTGACTCGGTTTTTTTAGCACGTACTTCAAACGTCCCAGATTAAGGTTTCTGAATTAGGGTCTCGATTTTAAGCACTCTTTCACTCTTTTATGCACTTCGCTTCTTCGACATTCTATTCTAAATTTTCCGGCCTAAAGATTCCCCAACAAAAGTTTCGAAAAACGTTGACCGTGACTCGGTTTTTTTAGCACGTACTTCAAACGTCCCAGATTAAGGTTTCCGAATTACGGTCTCAATTTTAAGAACTCTTTCACTCTTTTATGCCCTCAGTTTCTTCAAAATTATATTCTAAATCATCCGGCCTAATGATTCCCCAAAAAAGTTTCGGAAAACGTCGAACATGACTCGATTTTTTTAGCACGTACTTCAAACATCCCAGATTAGGGTTTCTAAATTATGGTCTCGATTTTAAGCACTCTTTCACTGTCTTATGCACTCTATTTCTTCAAAATTCTATTCTAAATCATCCGGCCTAATGATTACAAACAAAAGTTTTGAAAAAGGTCGTTCGTGACTCTGTTTTTTTAGCACGTACTTCAAACGTCCCAGATTAAGGTTTTTGAATTAGGGTCTCGATTTTAAGACCTATTTCACTATTTTATGCACTTCGTTTCTTCGAAATTCTATTCTAAATCATCCGGCCTAAAGATTGCCACAAAAGTTTCAAAAATCATCGAACCGTGACTCATTTTTTTAGAACGGACTTCAAACGTCCCAGATTAGGGTTTCTGAATTAGGGCCTCGATTTTAAGCATTCTTTTACTGTTTTATGCACTCCGTTTCTTTGAAATTCTATTGTAAATCATCCAGCCTAATGATTACAAACAAAAGTTTCGAAAAACGTCGACTGTGAATCGGTTTTTTTAGCACGTACTTCAAACGTCCCAAATTAAGGTTCCTGAATTAGGGTCTGGATTTTAAGCACTCTTTCACTATTTTATGCATTCCGTTTCTTCGAAATTATATACTAAATCATCCGGCCTAATGATTCCCCAAAAAAGTTTCAAAAAATGTCGACAGTGACTCGGTTTTTTTAGCATGTACTTCAAACGTCCAAGATTAAGGTTTCCGAATTAGGGTCTCGATTTTAAGCACTTTTTTACTGTTTATGCTCTCCGTTTCTTCGAAATTCTATTCTGAATCATCCGGCCTAATGATTCCCCAAAAAAGTTTCAAAAAACGTCGACCGTGACTCGATTTTTTTAGCACGTACTTCAAACGTCCCAGATTAAGGTTTACGAATTACGGTCTCGATTTTAAGCACTTTCACTGTCTTATGCACTCTGTTTCTTCGAAATTATATTCTAAATCATCCGGCCTAATGATTCCAAACAAAAGTTTCGAAAAACGTTGTCCGTGACTCGGTTTTTTTAGCACGTACTTCAAACGTCCCAGATTAAGGTTTCTGAATTAGGGTCTCGATTTTAAGCACTCTTTCACTCTTTTATGCACTTCGCTTCTTCGACATTCTATTCTAAATTTTCCGGCCTAAAGATTCCCCAACAAAAGTTTCGAAAAACGTTGACCGTGACTCGGTTTTTTTAGCACGTACTTCAAACGTCCCAGATTAAGGTTTCCGAATTACGGTCTCAATTTTAAGAACTCTTTCACTCTTTTATGCCCTCAGTTTCTTCAAAATTATATTCTAAATCATCCGGCCTAATGATTCCCCAAAAAAGTTTCGGAAAACGTCGAACATGACTCAATTTTTTTAGCACGTACTTCAAACATCCCAGATTAGGGTTTCTAAATTATGGTCTCGATTTTAAGCACTCTTTCACTGTCTTATGCACTCTATTTCTTCAAAATTCTATTCTAAATCATCCGGCCTAATGATTACAAACAAAAGTTTTGAAAAACGTCGTTCGTGACTCTGTTTTTTTAGCACGTACTTCAAACGTCCCAGATTAAGGTTTCTGAATTAGGGTCTCGATTTTAAGCACTCTTTCACTGTTTTATGCACTTCGCTTCTTCAACATTCTATTCTAAATTTTCCGGAATAAAGATTCCCCAACAAAAGTTTCGAAAAACGTCGACCGTGACTCGGTTTTTTTAGCACGTACTTCAAACGTCCCAGATTAAGGTTTCCGAATTACGGTCTCAATTTTAAGCACTCTTTCACTCTTTTATGCCCTCAGTTTCTTCAAAATTATATTCTAAATCATCCGGCCCAATGATTCCCCAAAAAAGTTTCAAAAAACGTCGAACATGACTCGATTTTTTTAGCACGTACTTCAAACATCCCAGATTAGGGTTTCTGAATTATGGTCTCGATTTTAAGCACTCTTTCACTGTCTTATGCACTCTATTTCTTCAAAATTCTATTCGAAATCATCCGGCCTAATGATTACAAACAAAAGTTTTGAAAAACGTCGTTCGTGACTCTTTTTTTTTAGCACGTACTTCAAACGTCCCAGATTAAGGTTTTTGAATTAGGGTCTCGATTTTAAGACCTATTTCACTATTTTATGCACTTCGTTTCTTCGAAATTCTATTCTAAATCATCCGGCCTAAAGATTGCCACAAAAGTTTCAAAAATCGTCGAACCGTGACTCATTTTTTTAGAACGGACTTCAAACGTCCCATATTAGGGTTTCTGAATTAGGGCCTCGATTTTAAGCATTCTTTTACTGTTTTATGCACTCCGTTTCTTTGAAATTCTATTGTAAATCATCCAGCCTAATGATTACAAACAAAAGTTTCAAAAAACGTCTACCGTGAATCGGTTTTTTTAGCACGTACTTCAAACGTCCCAAATTAAGGTTCCTGAATTAGGGTCTGGATTTTAAGCACTCTTTCACTATTTTATGCATTCCGTTTCTTCGAAATTATATACTAAATCATCCGGCCTAATGATTCCCCAAAAAAGTTTCAAAAAATGTCGACAGTGACTCGGTTTTTTTAGCATGTACTTCAAACGTCCAAGATTAAGGTTTCCGAATTAGGGTCTCGATTTTAAGCACTTTTTTACTGTTTATGCTCTCCGTTTCTTCGAAATTCTATTCTGAATCATCCGGCCTAATGATTCCCCAAAAAAGTTTCAAAAAACGTCGACCGTGACTCGATTTTTTTAGCACGTACTTCAAACGTCCCAGATTAAGGTTTACGAATTACGGTCTCGATTTTAAGCACTTTCACTGTCTTATGCACTCTGTTTCTTCGAAATTATATTCTAAATCATCCGGCCTAATGATTCCAAACAAAAGTTTCGAAAAACGTTGTCCGTGACTCGGTTTTTTTAGCACGTACTTCAAACGTCCCAGATTAAGGTTTCTGAATTAGGGTCTCGATTTTAAGCACTCTTTCACTCTTTTATGCACTTCGCTTCTTCGACATTCTATTCTAAATTTTCCGGCCTAAAGATTCCCCAACAAAAGTTTCGAAAAACGTTGACCGTGACTCGGTTTTTTTAGCACGTACTTCAAACGTCCCAGATTAAGGTTTCCGAATTACGGTCTCAATTTTAAGAACTCTTTCACTCTTTTATGCCCTCAGTTTCTTCAAAATTATATTCTAAATCATCCGGCCTAATGATTCCCCAAAAAAGTTTCGGAAAACGTCGAACATGACTCGATTTTTTTAGCACGTACTTCAAACATCCCAGATTAGGGTTTCTAAATTATGGTCTCGATTTTAAGCACTCTTTCACTGTCTTATGCACTCTATTTCTTCAAAATTCTATTCTAAATCATCCGGCCTAAAGATTGCCACAAAAGTTTCAAAAATCGTCGAACCATGACTCATTTTTTTAGAACGGACTTCAAACGTCCCAGATTAGGGTTTCTGAATTAGGGCCTCGATTTTAAGCATTCTTTTACTGTTTTATGCACTCCGTTTCTTTGAAATTCTATTGTAAATCATCCAGCCTAATGATTCCCAACAAAAGTTTCGAAAAACGTCGACCGTGAATCGGTTTTTTTAGCACGTTCTTCAAACGTCCCAGATTAAGGTTTCCGAATTACGGTCTCAATTTTAAGCACTCTTTCACTCTTTTATGCCCTCAGTTTCTTCAAAATTATATTCTAAATCATCCGGCCCAATGATTCCCCAAAAAAGTTTCGAAAAACGTCGAACATGACTCGATTTTTTTAGCACGTACTTCAAACATCCCAGATTAGGGTTTCTAAATTATGGTCTCGATTTTAAGCACTCTTTCACTGTCTTATGCACTCTATTTCTTCAAAATTCTATTCGAAATCATCCGGCCTAATGATTACAAACAAAAGTTTTGAAAAACGTCGTTCGTGACTCTGTTTTTTTAGCACGTACTTCAAACGTCCCAGATTAAGGTTTTTGAATTAGGGTCTCGATTTTAAGACCTATTTCACTATTTTATGCACTTCGTTTCTTTGAAATTCTATTCTAAATCATCCGGCCTAAAGATTGCCACAAAAGTTTCAAAAATCGTCGAACCGTGACTCATTTTTTTAGAACGGACTTCAAACGTCCCAGATTAGGGTTTCTGAATTAGGGCCTCGATTTTGAGCATTCTTTTAATGTTTTATGCACTCCGTTTCTTTGAAATTCTATTGTAAATCATCCAGCCTAATGATTACAAACAAAAGTTTCGAAAAACGTCGACTGTGAATCGGTTTTTTTAGCACGTACTTCAAACGTCCCAAATTAAGGTTCCTGAATTAGGGTCTGGATTTTAAGCACTCTTTCACTATTTTATGCATTCCGTTTCTTCGAAATTATATACTAAATCATCCGGCCTAATGATTCCCCAAAAAAGTTTCAAAAAATGTCGACAGTGACTCGGTTTTTTTAGCATGTACTTCAAACGTCCAAGATTAAGGTTTCCGAATTAGGGTCTCGATTTTAAGCACTTTTTTACTGTTTATGCTCTCCGTTTCTTCGAAATTCTATTCTGAATCATCCGGCCTAATGATTCCCCAAAAAAGTTTCAAAAAACGTCGACCGTGACTCGATTTTTTTAGCACGTACTTCAAACGTCCCAGATTAAGGTTTACGAATTACGGTCTCGATTTTAAGCACTTTCACTGTCTTATGCACTCTGTTTCTTTGAAATTATATTCTAAATCATCCGGCCTAATGATTCCAAACAAAAGTTTCGAAAAACGTTGTCCGTGACTCGGTTTTTTTAGCACGTACTTCAAACGTCCCAGATTAAGGTTTCTGAATTAGGGTCTCGATTTTAAGCACTCTTTCACTCTTTTATGCACTTCGCTTCTTCGACATTCTATTCTAAATTTTCCGGCCTAAAGATTCCCCAACAAAAGTTTCGAAAAACGTTGACCGTGACTCGGTTTTTTTAGCACGTACTTCAAACGTCCCAGATTAAGGTTTCCGAATTACGGTCTCAATTTTAAGAACTCTTTCACTCTTTTATGCCCTCAGTTTCTTCAAAATTATATTCTAAATCATCCGGCCTAATGATTCCCCAAAAAAGTTTCGGAAAACGTCGAACATGACTCGATTTTTTTAGCACGTACTTCAAACATCCCAGATTAGGGTTTCTAAATTATGGTCTCGATTTTAAGCACTCTTTCACTGTCTTATGCACTCTATTTCTTCAAAATTCTATTCTAAATCATCCGGCCTAAAGATTGCCACAAAAGTTTCAAAAATCGTCGAACCATGACTCATTTTTTTAGAACGGACTTCAAACGTCCCAGATTAGGGTTTCTGAATTAGGGCCTCGATTTTAAGCATTCTTTTACTGTTTTATGCACTCCGTTTCTTTGAAATTCTATTGTAAATCATCCAGCCTAATGATTCCCAACAAAAGTTTCGAAAAACGTCGAACGTGAATCGGTTTTTTTAGCACGTTCTTCAAACGTCCCAGATTAAGGTTTCCGAATTACGGTCTCAATTTTAAGCACTCTTTCACTCTTTTATGCCCTCAGTTTCTTCAAAATTATATTCTAAATCATCCGGCCCAATGATTCCCCAAAAAAGTTTCGAAAAACGTCGAACATGACTCGATTTTTTTAGCACGTACTTCAAACATCCCAGATTAGGGTTTCTAAATTATGGTCTCGATTTTAAGCACTCTTTCACTGTCTTATGCACTCTATTTCTTCAAAATTCTATTCGAAATCATCCGGCCTAATGATTACAAACAAAAGTTTTGAAAAACGTCGTTCGTGACTCTGTTTTTTTAGCACGTACTTCAAACGTCCCAGATTAAGGTTTTTGAATTAGGGTCTCGATTTTAAGACCTATTTCACTATTTTATGCACTTCGTTTCTTTGAAATTCTATTCTAAATCATCCGGCCTAAAGATTGCCACAAAAGTTTCAAAAATCGTCGAACCGTGACTCATTTTTTTAGAACGGACTTCAAACGTCCCAGATTAGGGTTTCTGAATTAGGGCCTCGATTTTGAGCATTCTTTTAATGTTTTATGCACTCCGTTTCTTTGAAATTCTATTGTAAATCATCCAGCCTAATGATTACAAACAAAAGTTTCGAAAAACGTCGACTGTGAATCGGTTTTTTTAGCACGTACTTCAAACGTCCCAAATTAAGGTTCCTGAATTAGGGTCTGGATTTTAAGCACTCTTTCACTATTTTATGCATTCCGTTTCTTCGAAATTATATACTAAATCATCCGGCCTAATGATTCCCCAAAAAAGTTTCAAAAAATGTCGACAGTGACTCGGTTTTTTTAGCATGTACTTCAAACGTCCAAGATTAAGGTTTCCGAATTAGGGTCTCGATTTTAAGCACTTTTTTACTGTTTATGCTCTCCGTTTCTTCGAAATTCTATTCTGAATCATCCGGCCTAATGATTCCCCAAAAAAGTTTCAAAAAACGTCGACCGTGACTCGATTTTTTTAGCACGTACTTCAAACGTCCCAGATTAAGGTTTACGAATTACGGTCTCGATTTTAAGCACTTTCACTGTCTTATGCACTCTGTTTCTTCGAAATTATATTCTAAATCATCCGGCCTAATGATTCCAAACAAAAGTTTCGAAAAACGTTGTCCGTGACTCGGTTTTTTTAGCACGTACTTCAAACGTCCCAGATTAAGGTTTCTGAATTAGGGTCTCGATTTTAAGCACTCTTTCACTCTTTTATGCACTTCGCTTCTTCGACATTCTATTCTAAATTTTCCGGCCTAAAGATTCCCCAACAAAAGTTTCGAAAAACGTTGACCGTGACTCAGTTTTTTTAGCACGTACTTCAAACGTCCCAGATTAAGGTTTCCGAATTACGGTCTCAATTTTAAGAACTCTTTCACTCTTTTATGCCCTCAGTTTCTTCAAAATTATATTCTAAATCATCCGGCCTAATGATTCCCCAAAAAAGTTTCGGAAAACGTCGAACATGACTCGATTTTTTTAGCACGTACTTCAAACATCCCAGATTAGGGTTTCTAAATTATGGTCTCGATTTTAAGCACTCTTTCACTGTCTTATGCACTCTATTTCTTCAAAATTCTATTCTAAATCATCCGGCCTAAAGATTGCCACAAAAGTTTCAAAAATCGTCGAACCATGACTCATTTTTTTAGAACGGACTTCAAACGTCCCAGATTAGGGTTTCTGAATTAGGGCCTCGATTTTAAGCATTCTTTTACTGTTTTATGCACTCCGTTTCTTTGAAATTCTATTGTAAATCATCCAGCCTAATGATTCCCAACAAAAGTTTCGAAAAACGTCGACCGTGAATCGGTTTTTTTAGCACGTTCTTCAAACGTCCCAGATTAAGGTTTCCGAATTACGGTCTCAATTTTAAGCACTCTTTCACTCTTTTATGCCCTCAGTTTCTTCAAAATTATATTCTAAATCATCCGGCCCAATGATTCCCCAAAAAAGTTTCGAAAAACGTCGAACATGACTCGATTTTTTTAGCACGTACTTCAAACATCCCAGATTAGGGTTTCTAAATTATGGTCTCGATTTTAAGCACTCTTTCACTGTCTTATGCACTCTATTTCTTCAAAATTCTATTCGAAATCATCCGGCCTAATGATTACAAACAAAAGTTTTGAAAAACGTCGTTCGTGACTCTGTTTTTTTAGCACGTACTTCAAACGTCCCAGATTAAGGTTTTTGAATTAGGGTCTCAATTTTAAGACCTATTTCACTATTTTATGCACTTCGTTTCTTTGAAATTCTATTCTAAATCATCCGGCCTAAAGATTGCCACAAAAGTTTCAAAAATCGTCGAACCGTGACTCATTTTTTTAGAACGGACTTCAAACGTCCCAGATTAGGGTTTCTGAATTAGGGCCTCGATTTTGAGCATTCTTTTAATGTTTTATGCACTCCGTTTCTTTGAAATTCTATTGTAAATCATCCAGCCTAATGATTACAAACAAAAGTTTCGAAAAACGTCGACCGTGAATCGGTTTTTTTAGCACGTACTTCAAACGTCCCAAATTAAGGTTCCTGAATTAGGGTCTGGATTTTAAGCACTCTTTCACTGTTTTATGCATTCCGTTTCTTCGAAATTATATACTAAATCATCCGGCCTAATGATTCCCCAAAAAAGTTTCAAAAAATGTCGACAGTGACTCGGTTTTTTTAGCATGTACTTCAAACGTCCAAGATTAAGGTTTCCGAATTAGGGTCTCGATTTTAAGCACTTTTTTACTGTTTATGCTCTCCGTTTCTTCGAAATTCTATTCTGAATCATCCGGCCTAATGATTCCCCAAAAAAGTTTCAAAAAACGTCGACCGTGACTCGATTTTTTTAGCACGTACTTCAAACGTCCCAGATTAAGGTTTACGAATTACGGTCTCGATTTTAAGCACTTTCACTGTCTTATGCACTCTGTTTCTTCGAAATTATATTCTAAATCATCCGGCCTAATGATTCCAAACAAAAGTTTCGAAAAACGTTGTCCGTGACTCGGTTTTTTTAGCACGTACTTCAAACGTCCCAGATTAAGGTTTCTGAATTAGGGTCTCGATTTTAAGCACTCTTTCACTCTTTTATGCACTTCGCTTCTTCGACATTCTATTCTAAATTTTCCGGCCTAAAGATTCCCCAACAAAAGTTTCGAAAAACGTTGACCGTGACTCAGTTTTTTTAGCACGTACTTCAAACGTCCCAGATTAAGGTTTCCGAATTACGGTCTCAATTTTAAGAACTCTTTCACTCTTTTATGCCCTCAGTTTCTTCAAAATTATATTCTAAATCATCCGGCCTAATGATTCCCCAAAAAAGTTTCGGAAAACGTCGAACATGACTCGATTTTTTTAGCACGTACTTCAAACATCCCAGATTAGGGTTTCTAAATTATGGTCTCGATTTTAAGCACTCTTTCACTGTCTTATGCACTCTATTTCTTCAAAATTCTATTCTAAATCATCCGGCCTAAAGATTGCCACAAAAGTTTCAAAAATCGTCGAACCATGACTCATTTTTTTAGAACGGACTTCAAACGTCCCAGATTAGGGTTTCTGAATTAGGGCCTCGATTTTAAGCATTCTTTTACTGTTTTATGCACTCCGTTTCTTTGAAATTCTATTGTAAATCATCCAGCCTAATGATTCCCAACAAAAGTTTCGAAAAACGTCGACCGTGAATCGGTTTTTTTAGCACGTTCTTCAAACGTCCCAGATTAAGGTTTCCGAATTACGGTCTCAATTTTAAGCACTCTTTCACTCTTTTATGCCCTCAGTTTCTTCAAAATTATATTCAAATCATCCGGCCCAATGATTCCCCAAAAAAGTTTCGAAAAACGTCGAACATGACTCGATTTTTTTAGCACGTACTTCAAACATCCCAGATTAGGGTTTCTAAATTATGGTCTCGATTTTAAGCACTCTTTCACTGTCTTATGCACTCTATTTCTTCAAAATTCTATTCGAAATCATCCGGCCTAATGATTACAAACAAAAGTTTTGAAAAACGTCGTTCGTGACTCTGTTTTTTTAGCACGTACTTCAAACGTCCCAGATTAAGGTTTTTGAATTAGGGTCTCAATTTTAAGACCTATTTCACTATTTTATGCACTTCGTTTCTTTGAAATTCTATTCTAAATCATCCGGCCTAAAGATTGCCACAAAAGTTTCAAAAATCGTCGAACCGTGACTCATTTTTTTAGAACGGACTTCAAACGTCCCAGATTAGGGTTTCTGAATTAGGGCCTCGATTTTGAGCATTCTTTTAATGTTTTATGCACTCCGTTTCTTTGAAATTCTATTGTAAATCATCCAGCCTAATGATTACAAACAAAAGTTTCGAAAAACGTCGACCGTGAATCGGTTTTTTTAGCACGTACTTCAAACGTCCCAAATTAAGGTTCCTGAATTAGGGTCTGGATTTTAAGCACTCTTTCACTGTTTTATGCATTCCGTTTCTTCGAAATTATATACTAAATCATCCGGCCTAATGATTCCCCAAAAAAGTTTCAAAAAATGTCGACAGTGACTCGGTTTTTTTAGCATGTACTTCAAACGTCCAAGATTAAGGTTTCCGAATTAGGGTCTCGATTTTAAGCACTTTTTTACTGTTTATGCTCTCCGTTTCTTCGAAATTCTATTCTGAATCATCCGGCCTAATGATTCCCCAAAAAAGTTTCAAAAAACGTCGACCGTGACTCGATTTTTTTAGCACGTACTTCAAACGTCCCAGATTAAGGTTTACGAATTACGGTCTCGATTTTAAGCACTTTCACTGTCTTATGCACTCTGTTTCTTCGAAATTATATTCTAAATCATCCGGCCTAATGATTCCAAACAAAAGTTTCGAAAAACGTTGTCCGTGACTCGGTTTTTTTAGCACGTACTTCAAACGTCCCAGATTAAGGTTTCTGAATTAGGGTCTCGATTTTAAGCACTCTTTCACTCTTTTATGCACTTCGCTTCTTCGACATTCTATTCTAAATTTTCCGGCCTAAAGATTCCCCAACAAAAGTTTCGAAAAACGTTGACCGTGACTCGGTTTTTTTAGCACGTACTTCAAACGTCCCAGATTAAGGTTTCCGAATTACGGTCTCAATTTTAAGAACTCTTTCACTCTTTTATGCCCTCAGTTTCTTCAAAATTATATTCTAAATCATCCGGCCTAATGATTCCCCAAAAAAGTTTCGGAAAACGTCGAACATGACTCGATTTTTTTAGCACGTACTTCAAACATCCCAGATTAGGGTTTCTAAATTATGGTCTCGATTTTAAGCACTCTTTCACTGTCTTATGCACTCTATTTCTTCAAAATTCTATTCTAAATCATCCGGCCTAAAGATTGCCACAAAAGTTTCAAAAATCGTCGAACCATGACTCATTTTTTTAGAACGGACTTCAAACGTCCCAGATTAGGGTTTCTGAATTAGGGCCTCGATTTTAAGCATTCTTTTACTGTTTTATGCACTCCGTTTCTTTGAAATTCTATTGTAAATCATCCAGCCTAATGATTCCCAACAAAAGTTTCGAAAAACGTCGACCGTGAATCGGTTTTTTTAGCACGTTCTTCAAACGTCCCAGATTAAGGTTTCCGAATTACGGTCTCAATTTTAAGCACTCTTTCACTCTTTTATGCCCTCAGTTTCTTCAAAATTATATTCTAAATCATCCGGCCCAATGATTCCCCAAAAAAGTTTCGAAAAACGTCGAACATGACTCGATTTTTTTAGCACGTACTTCAAACATCCCAGATTAGGGTTTCTAAATTATGGTCTCAATTTTAAGCACTCTTTCACTGTCTTATGCACTCTATTTCTTCAAAATTCTATTCGAAATCATCCGGCCTAATGATTACAAACAAAAGTTTTGAAAAACGTCGTTCGTGACTCTGTTTTTTTAGCACGTACTTCAAACGTCCCAGATTAAGGTTTTTGAATTAGGGTCTCGATTTTAAGACCTATTTCACTATTTTATGCACTTCGTTTCTTTGAAATTCTATTCTAAATCATCCGGCCTAAAGATTGCCACAAAAGTTTCAAAAATCGTCGAACCGTGACTCATTTTTTTAGAACGGACTTCAAACGTCCCAGATTAGGGTTTCTGAATTAGGGCCTCGATTTTGAGCATTCTTTTAATGTTTTATGCACTCCGTTTCTTTGAAATTCTATTGTAAATCATCCAGCCTAATGATTACAAACAAAAGTTTCGAAAAACGTCGACCGTGAATCGGTTTTTTTAGCACGTACTTCAAACGTCCCAAATTAAGGTTCCTGAATTAGGGTCTGGATTTTAAGCACTCTTTCACTATTTTATGCATTCCGTTTCTTCGAAATTATATACTAAATCATCCGGCCTAATGATTCCCCAAAAAAGTTTCAAAAAATGTCGACAGTGACTCGGTTTTTTTAGCATGTACTTCAAACGTCCAAGATTAAGGTTTCCGAATTAGGGTCTCGATTTTAAGCACTTTTTTACTGTTTATGCTCTCCGTTTCTTCGAAATTCTATTCTGAATCATCCGGCCTAATGATTCCCCAAAAAAGTTTCAAAAAACGTCGACCGTGACTCGATTTTTTTAGCACGTACTTTAAACGTCCCAGATTAAGGTTTACGAATTACGGTCTCGATTTTAAGCACTTTCACTGTCTTATGCACTCTGTTTCTTCGAAATTATATTCTAAATCATCCGGCCTAATGATTCCAAACAAAAGTTTCGAAAAACGTTGTCCGTGACTCGGTTTTTTTAGCACGTACTTCAAACGTCCCAGATTAAGGTTTCTGAATTAGGGTCTCGATTTTAAGCACTCTTTCACTCTTTTATGCACTTCGCTTCTTCGACATTCTATTCTAAATTTTCCGGCCTAAAGATTCCCCAACAAAAGTTTCGAAAAACGTTGACCGTGACTCGGTTTTTTTAGCACGTACTTCAAACGTCCCAGATTAAGGTTTCCGAATTACGGTCTCAATTTTAAGAACTCTTTCACTCTTTTATGCCCTCAGTTTCTTCAAAATTATATTCTAAATCATCCGGCCTAATGATTCCCCAAAAAAGTTTCGGAAAACGTCGAACATGACTCGATTTTTTTAGCACGTACTTCAAACATCCCAGATTAGGGTTTCTAAATTATGGTCTCGATTTTAAGCACTCTTTCACTGTCTTATGCACTCTATTTCTTCAAAATTCTATTCGAAATCATCCGGCCTAATGATTACAAACAAAAGTTTTGAAAAACGTCGTTCGTGACTCTGTTTTTTTAGCACGTACTTCAAACGTCCCAGATTAAGGTTTCTGAATTAGGGTCTCGATTTTAAGCACTCTTTCACTGTTTTATGCACTTCGCTTCTTCAACATTCTATTCTAAATTTTCCGGCCTAAAGATTCCCCAACAAAAGTTTCGAAAAACGTCGACCGTGACTCGGTTTTTTTAGCACGTACTTCAAACGTCCCAGATTAAGGTTTCCGAATTACGGTCTCAATTTTAAGCACTCTTTCACTCTTTTATGCCCTCAGTTTCTTCAAAATTATATTCTAAATCATCCGGCCCAATGATTCCCCAAAAAAGTTTCAAAAAACGTCGAACATGACTCGATTTTTTTAGCACGTACTTCAAACATCCCAGATTAGGGTTTCTGAATTATGGTCTCGATTTTAAGCACTCTTTCACTGTCTTATGCACTCTATTTCTTCAAAATTCTATTCGAAATCATCCGGCCTAATGATTACAAACAAAAGTTTTGAAAAACGTCGTTCGTGACTCTTTTTTTTTTAGCACGTACTTCAAACGTCCCAGATTAAGGTTTTTGAATTAGGGTCTCGATTTTAAGACCTATTTCACTATTTTATGCACTTCGTTTCTTCGAAATTCTATTCTAAATCATCCGGCCTAAAGATTGCCACAAAAGTTTCAAAAATCGTCGAACCGTGACTCATTTTTTTAGAACGGACTTCAAACGTCCCATATTAGGGTTTCTGAATTAGGGCCTCGATTTTAAGCATTCTTTTACTGTTTTATGCACTCCGTTTCTTTGAAATTCTATTGTAAATCATCCAGCCTAATGATTACAAACAAAAGTTTCAAAAAACGTCGACCGTGAATCGGTTTTTTTAGCACGTACTTCAAACGTCCCAAATTAAGGTTCCTGAATTAGGGTCTGGATTTTAAGCACTCTTTCACTGTTTTATGCATTCCGTTTCTTCGAAATTATATACTAAATCATCCGGCCTAATGATTCCCCAAAAAAGTTTCAAAAAATGTCGACAGTGACTCGGTTTTTTTAGCATGTACTTCAAACGTCCAAGATTAAGGTTTCCGAATTAGGGTCTCGATTTTAAGCACTTTTTTACTGTTTATGCTCTCCGTTTCTTCGAAATTCTATTCTGAATCATCCGGCCTAATGATTCCCCAAAAAAGTTTCAAAAAACGTCGACCGTGACTCGATTTTTTTAGCACGTACTTCAAACGTCCCAGATTAAGGTTTACGAATTACGGTCTCGATTTTAAGCACTTTCACTGTCTTATGCACTCTGTTTCTTCGAAATTATATTCTAAATCATCCGGCCTAATGATTCCAAACAAAAGTTTCGAAAAACGTTGTCCGTGACTCGGTTTTTTTAGCACGTACTTCAAACGTCCCAGATTAAGGTTTCTGAATTAGGGTCTCGATTTTAAGCACTCTTTCACTCTTTTATGCACTTCGCTTCTTCGACATTCTATTCTAAATTTTCCGGCCTAAAGATTCCCCAACAAAAGTTTCGAAAAACGTTGACCGTGACTCAGTTTTTTTAGCACGTACTTCAAACGTCCCAGATTAAGGTTTCCGAATTACGGTCTCAATTTTAAGAACTCTTTCACTCTTTTATGCCCTCAGTTTCTTCAAAATTATATTCTAAATCATCCGGCCTAATGATTCCCCAAAAAAGTTTCGGAAAACGTCGAACATGACTCGATTTTTTTAGCACGTACTTCAAACATCCCAGATTAGGGTTTCTAAATTATGGTCTCGATTTTAAGCACTCTTTCACTGTCTTATGCACTCTATTTCTTCAAAATTCTATTCTAAATCATCCGGCCTAAAGATTGCCACAAAAGTTTCAAAAATCGTCGAACCATGACTCATTTTTTTAGAACGGACTTCAAACGTCCCAGATTAGGGTTTCTGAATTAGGGCCTCGATTTTAAGCATTCTTTTACTGTTTTATGCACTCCGTTTCTTTGAAATTCTATTGTAAATCATCCAGCCTAATGATTCCCAACAAAAGTTTCGAAAAACGTCGACCGTGAATCGGTTTTTTTAGCACGTTCTTCAAACGTCCCAGATTAAGGTTTCCGAATTACGGTCTCAATTTTAAGCACTCTTTCACTCTTTTATGCCCTCAGTTTCTTCAAAATTATATTCTAAATCATCCGGCCCAATGATTCCCCAAAAAAGTTTCGAAAAACGTCGAACATGACTCGATTTTTTTAGCACGTACTTCAAACATCCCAGATTAGGGTTTCTAAATTATGGTCTCGATTTTAAGCACTCTTTCACTGTCTTATGCACTCTATTTCTTCAAAATTCTATTCGAAATCATCCGGCATAATGATTACAAACAAAAGTTTTGAAAAACGTCGTTCGTGACTCTGTTTTTTTAGCACGTACTTCAAACGTCCCAGATTAAGGTTTTTGAATTAGGGTCTCGATTTTAAGACCTATTTCACTATTTTATGCACTTCGTTTCTTTGAAATTCTATTCTAAATCATCCGGCCTAAAGATTGCCACAAAAGTTTCAAAAATCGTCGAACCGTGACTCATTTTTTTAGAACGGACTTCAAACGTCCCAGATTAGGGTTTCTGAATTAGGGCCTCGATTTTGAGCATTCTTTTAATGTTTTATGCACTCCGTTTCTTTGAAATTCTATTGTAAATCATCCAGCCTAATGATTACAAACAAAAGTTTCGAAAAACGTCGACCGTGAATCGGTTTTTTTAGCACGTACTTCAAACGTCCCAAATTAAGGTTCCTGAATTAGGGTCTGGATTTTAAGCACTCTTTCACTATTTTATGCATTCCGTTTCTTCGAAATTATATACTAAATCATCCGGCCTAATGATTCCCCAAAAAAGTTTCAAAAAATGTCGACAGTGACTCGGTTTTTTTAGCATGTACTTCAAACGTCCAAGATTAAGGTTTCCGAATTAGGGTCTCGATTTTAAGCACTTTTTTACTGTTTATGCTCTCCGTTTCTTCGAAATTCTATTCTGAATCATCCGGCCTAATGATTCCCCAAAAAAGTTTCAAAAAACGTCGACCGTGACTCGATTTTTTTAGCACGTACTTCAAACGTCCCAGATTAAGGTTTACGAATTACGGTCTCGATTTTAAGCACTTTCACTGTCTTATGCACTCTGTTTCTTCGAAATTATATTCTAAATCATCCGGCCTAATGATTCCAAACAAAAGTTTCGAAAAACGTTGTCCGTGACTCGGTTTTTTTAGCACGTACTTCAAACGTCCCAGATTAAGGTTTCTGAATTAGGGTCTCGATTTTAAGCACTCTTTCACTCTTTTATGCACTTCGCTTCTTCGACATTCTATTCTAAATTTTCCGGCCTAAAGATTCCCCAACAAAAGTTTCGAAAAACGTTGACCGTGACTCGGTTTTTTTAGCACGTACTTCAAACGTCCCAGATTAAGGTTTCCGAATTACGGTCTCAATTTTAAGAACTCTTTCACTCTTTTATGCCCTCAGTTTCTTCAAAATTATATTCTAAATCATCCGGCCTAATGATTCCCCAAAAAAGTTTCGGAAAACGTCGAACATGACTCGATTTTTTTAGCACGTACTTCAAACATCCCAGATTAGGGTTTCTAAATTATGGTCTCGATTTTAAGCACTCTTTCACTGTCTTATGCACTCTATTTCTTCAAAATTCTATTCGAAATCATCCGGCCTAATGATTACAAACAAAAGTTTTGAAAAACGTCGTTCGTGACTCTGTTTTTTTAGCACGTACTTCAAACGTCCCAGATTAAGGTTTCTGAATTAGGGTCTCGATTTTAAGCACTCTTTCACTGTTTTATGCACTTCGCTTCTTCAACATTCTATTCTAAATTTTCCGGCCTAAAGATTCCCCAACAAAAGTTTCGAAAAACGTCGACCGTGACTCGGTTTTTTTAGCACGTACTTCAAACGTCCCAGATTAAGGTTTCCGAATTACGGTCTCAATTTTAAGCACTCTTTCACTCTTTTATGCCCTCAGTTTCTTCAAAATTATATTCTAAATCATCCGGCCCAATGATTCCCCAAAAAAGTTTCAAAAAACGTCGAACATGACTCGATTTTTTTAGCACGTACTTCAAACATCCCAGATTAGGGTTTCTGAATTATGGTCTCGATTTTAAGCACTCTTTCACTGTCTTATGCACTCTATTTCTTCAAAATTCTATTCGAAATCATCCGGCCTAATGATTACAAACAAAAGTTTTGAAAAACGTCGTTCGTGACTCTTTTTTTTTAGCACGTACTTCAAACGTCCCAGATTAAGGTTTTTGAATTAGGGTCTCGATTTTAAGACCTATTTCACTATTTTATGCACTTCGTTTCTTCGAAATTCTATTCTAAATCATCCGGCCTAAAGATTGCCACAAAAGTTTCAAAAATCGTCGAACCGTGACTCATTTTTTTAGAACGGACTTCAAACGTCCCATATTAGGGTTTCTGAATTAGGGCCTCGATTTTAAGCATTCTTTTACTGTTTTATGCACTCCGTTTCTTTGAAATTCTATTGTAAATCATCCAGCCTAATGATTACAAACAAAAGTTTCAAAAAACGTCGACCGTGAATCGGTTTTTTTAGCACGTACTTCAAACGTCCCAAATTAAGGTTCCTGAATTAGGGTCTGGATTTTAAGCACTCTTTCACTATTTTATGCATTCCGTTTCTTCGAAATTATATACTAAATCATCCGGCCTAATGATTCCCCAAAAAAGTTTCAAAAAATGTCGACAGTGACTCGGTTTTTTTAGCATGTACTTCAAACGTCCAAGATTAAGGTTTCCGAATTAGGGTCTCGATTTTAAGCACTTTTTTACTGTTTATGCTCTCCGTTTCTTCGAAATTCTATTCTGAATCATCCGGCCTAATGATTCCCCAAAAAAGTTTCAAAAAACGTCGACCGTGACTCGATTTTTTTAGCACGTACTTCAAACGTCCCAGATTAAGGTTTACGAATTACGGTCTCGATTTTAAGCACTTTCACTGTCTTATGCACTCTGTTTCTTTGAAATTATATTCTAAATCATCCGGCCTAATGATTCCAAACAAAAGTTTCGAAAAACGTTGTCCGTGACTCGGTTTTTTTAGCACGTACTTCAAACATCCCAGATTAGGGTTTCTAAATTATGGTCTCGATTTTAAGCACTCTTTCACTGTCTTATGCACTCTATTTCTTCAAAATTCTATTCTAAATCATCCGGCCTAAAGATTGCCACAAAAGTTTCAAAAATCGTCGAACCATGACTCATTTTTTTAGAACGGACTTCAAACGTCCCAGATTAGGGTTTCTGAATTAGGGCCTCGATTTTAAGCATTCTTTTACTGTTTTATGCACTCCGTTTCTTTGAAATTCTATTGTAAATCATCCAGCCTAATGATTCCCAACAAAAGTTTCGAAAAACGTCGACCGTGAATCGGTTTTTTTAGCACGTTCTTCAAACGTCCCAGATTAAGGTTTCCGAATTACGGTCTCAATTTTAAGCACTCTTTCACTCTTTTATGCCCTCAGTTTCTTCAAAATTATATTCTAAATCATCCGGCCCAATGATTCCCCAAAAAAGTTTCGAAAAACGTCGAACATGACTCGATTTTTTTAGCACGTACTTCAAACATCCCAGATTAGGGTTTCTAAATTATGGTCTCGATTTTAAGCACTCTTTCACTGTCTTATGCACTCTATTTCTTCAAAATTCTATTCGAAATCATCCGGCCTAATGATTACAAACAAAAGTTTTGAAAAACGTCGTTCGTGACTCTGTTTTTTTAGCACGTACTTCAAACGTCCCAGATTAAGGTTTTTGAATTAGGGTCTCGATTTTAAGACCTATTTCACTATTTTATGCACTTCGTTTCTTTGAAATTCTATTCTAAATCATCCGGCCTAAAGATTGCCACAAAAGTTTCAAAAATCGTCGAACCGTGACTCATTTTTTTAGAACGGACTTCAAACGTCCCAGATTAGGGTTTCTGAATTAGGGCCTCGATTTTGAGCATTCTTTTAATGTTTTATGCACTCCGTTTCTTTGAAATTCTATTGTAAATCATCCAGCCTAATGATTACAAACAAAAGTTTCGAAAAACGTCGACCGTGAATCGGTTTTTTTAGCACGTACTTCAAACGTCCCAAATTAAGGTTCCTGAATTAGGGTCTGGATTTTAAGCACTCTTTCACTATTTTATGCATTCCGTTTCTTCGAAATTATATACTAAATCATCCGGCCTAATGATTCCCCAAAAAAGTTTCAAAAAATGTCGACAGTGACTCGGTTTTTTTAGCATGTACTTCAAACGTCCAAGATTAAGGTTTCCGAATTAGGGTCTCGATTTTAAGCACTTTTTTACTGTTTATGCTCTCCGTTTCTTCGAAATTCTATTCTGAATCATCCGGCCTAATGATTCCCCAAAAAAGTTTCAAAAAACGTCGACCGTGACTCGATTTTTTTAGCACGTACTTCAAACGTCCCAGATTAAGGTTTACGAATTACGGTCTCGATTTTAAGCACTTTCACTGTCTTATGCACTCTGTTTCTTCGAAATTATATTCTAAATCATCCGGCCTAATGATTCCAAACAAAAGTTTCGAAAAACGTTGTCCGTGACTCGGTTTTTTTAGCACGTACTTCAAACGTCCCAGATTAAGGTTTCTGAATTAGGGTCTCGATTTTAAGCACTCTTTCACTCTTTTATGCACTTCGCTTCTTCGACATTCTATTCTAAATTTTCCGGCCTAAAGATTCCCCAACAAAAGTTTCGAAAAACGTTGACCGTGACTCGGTTTTTTTAGCACGTACTTCAAACGTCCCAGATTAAGGTTTCCGAATTACGGTCTCAATTTTAAGAACTCTTTCACTCTTTTATGCCCTCAGTTTCTTCAAAATTATATTCTAAATCATCCGGCCTAATGATTCCCCAAAAAAGTTTCGGAAAACGTCGAACATGACTCGATTTTTTTAGCACGTACTTCAAACATCCCAGATTAGGGTTTCTAAATTATGGTCTCGATTTTAAGCACTCTTTCACTGTCTTATGCACTCTATTTCTTCAAAATTCTATTCGAAATCATCCGGCCTAATGATTACAAACAAAAGTTTTGAAAAACGTCGTTCGTGACTCTGTTTTTTTAGAACGGACTTCAAACGTCCCAGATTAAGGTTTCTGAATTAGGGTCTCGATTTTAAGCACTCTTTCACTGTTTTATGCACTTCGCTTCTTCAACATTCTATTCTAAATTTTCCGGCCTAAAGATTCTCCAACAAAAGTTTCGAAAAACGTCGACCGTGACTCGGTTTTTTTAGCACGTACTTCAAACGTCCCAGATTAAGGTTTCCGAATTACGGTCTCAATTTTAAGCACTCTTTCACTCTTTTATGCCCTCAGTTTCTTCAAAATTATATTCTAAATCATCCGGCCCAATGATTCCCCAAAAAAGTTTCAAAAAACGTCGAACATGACTCGATTTTTTTAGCACGTACTTCAAACATCCCAGATTAGGGTTTCTGAATTATGGTCTCGATTTTAAGCACTCTTTCACTGTCTTATGCACTCTATTTCTTCAAAATTCTATTCGAAATCATCCGGCCTAATGATTACAAACAAAAGTTTTGAAAAACGTCGTTCGTGACTCTTTTTTTTTTAGCACGTACTTCAAACGTCCCAGATTAAGGTTTTTGAATTAGGGTCTCGATTTTAAGACCTATTTCACTATTTTATGCACTTCGTTTCTTCGAAATTCTATTCTAAATCATCCGGCCTAAAGATTGCCACAAAAGTTTCAAAAATCGTCGAACCGTGACTCATTTTTTTAGAACGGACTTCAAACGTCCCATATTAGGGTTTCTGAATTAGGGCCTCGATTTTAAGCATTCTTTTACTGTTTTATGCACTCCGTTTCTTTGAAATTCTATTGTAAATCATCCAGCCTAATGATTACAAACAAAAGTTTCAAAAAACGTCGACCGTGAATCGGTTTTTTTAGCACGTACTTCAAACGTCCCAAATTAAGGTTCCTGAATTAGGGTCTGGATTTTAAGCACTCTTTCACTGTTTTATGCATTCCGTTTCTTCGAAATTATATACTAAATCATCCGGCCTAATGATTCCCCAAAAAAGTTTCAAAAAATGTCGACAGTGACTCGGTTTTTTTAGCATGTACTTCAAACGTCCAAGATTAAGGTTTCCGAATTAGGGTCTCGATTTTAAGCACTTTTTTACTGTTTATGCTCTCCGTTTCTTCGAAATTCTATTCTGAATCATCCGGCCTAATGATTCCCCAAAAAAGTTTCAAAAAACGTCGACCGTGACTCGATTTTTTTAGCACGTACTTCAAACGTCCCAGATTAAGGTTTACGAATTACGGTCTCGATTTTAAGCACTTTCACTGTCTTATGCACTCTGTTTCTTCGAAATTATATTCTAAATCATCCGGCCTAATGATTCCAAACAAAAGTTTCGAAAAACGTTGTCCGTGACTCGGTTTTTTTAGCACGTACTTCAAACGTCCCAGATTAAGGTTTCTGAATTAGGGTCTCGATTTTAAGCACTCTTTCACTCTTTTATGCACTTCGCTTCTTCGACATTCTATTCTAAATTTTCCGGCCTAAAGATTCCCCAACAAAAGTTTCGAAAAACGTTGACCGTGACTCGGTTTTTTTAGCACGTACTTCAAACGTCCCAGATTAAGGTTTCCGAATTACGGTCTCAATTTTAAGAACTCTTTCACTCTTTTATGCCCTCAGTTTCTTCAAAATTATATTCTAAATCATCCGGCCTAATGATTCCCCAAAAAAGTTTCGGAAAACGTCGAACATGACTCGATTTTTTTAGCACGTACTTCAAACATCCCAGATTAGGGTTTCTAAATTATGGTCTCGATTTTAAGCACTCTTTCACTGTCTTATGCACTCTATTTCTTCAAAATTCTATTCTAAATCATCCGGCCTAAAGATTGCCACAAAAGTTTCAAAAATCGTCGAACCATGACTCATTTTTTTAGAACGGACTTCAAACGTCCCAGATTAGGGTTTCTGAATTAGGGCCTCGATTTTAAGCATTCTTTTACTGTTTTATGCACTCCGTTTCTTTGAAATTCTATTGTAAATCATCCAGCCTAATGATTCCCAACAAAAGTTTCGAAAAACGTCGACCGTGAATCGGTTTTTTTAGCACGTACTTCAAACGTCCCAGATTAAGGTTTACGAATTACGGTCTCGATTTTAAGCACTTTCACTGTCTTATGCACTCTGTTTCTTCGAAATTATATTCTAAATCATCCGGCCTAATGATTCCAAACAAAAGTTTCGAAAAACGTTGTCCGTGACTCGGTTTTTTTAGCACGTACTTCAAACGTCCCAGATTAAGGTTTCTGAATTAGGGTCTCGATTTTAAGCACTCTTTCACTCTTTTATGCACTTCGCTTCTTCGACATTCTATTCTAAATTTTCCGGCCTAAAGATTCCCCAACAAAAGTTTCGAAAAACGTTGACCGTGACTCGGTTTTTTTAGCACGTACTTCAAACGTCCCAGATTAAGGTTTCCGAATTACGGTCTCAATTTTAAGCACTCTTTCACTCTTTTATGCCCTCAGTTTCTTCAAAATTATATTCTAAATCATCCGGCCCAATGATTCCCCAAAAAAGTTTCGAAAAACGTCGAACATGACTCGATTTTTTTAGCACGTACTTCAAACATCCCAGATTAGGGTTTCTGAATTATGGTCTCGATTTTAAGCACTCTTTCACTGTCTTATGCACTCTATTTCTTCAAAATTCTATTCGAAATCATCCGGCCTAATGATTACAAACAAAAGTTTTGAAAAACGTCGTTCGTGACTCTTTTTTTTTAGCACGTACTTCAAACGTCCCAGATTAAGGTTTTTGAATTAGGGTCTCGATTTTAAGACCTATTTCACTATTTTATGCACTTCGTTTCTTCGAAATTCTATTCTAAATCATCCGGCCTAAAGATTGCCACAAAAGTTTCAAAAATCGTCGAACCGTGACTCATTTTTTTAGAACGGACTTCAAACGTCCCATATTAGGGTTTCTGAATTAGGGCCTCGATTTTAAGCATTCTTTTACTGTTTTATGCACTCCGTTTCTTTGAAATTCTATTGTAAATCATCCAGCCTAATGATTACAAACAAAAGTTTCGAAAAACGTCGATCGTGAATCGGTTTTTTTAGCACGTACTTCAAACGTCCCAAATTAAGGTTCCTGAATTAGGGTCTGGATTTTAAGCACTCTTTCACTGTTTTATGCATTCCGTTTCTTCGAAATTATATACTAAATCATCCGGCCTAATGATTCCCCAAAAAAGTTTCAAAAAATGTCGACAGTGACTCGGTTTTTTTAGCATGTACTTCAAACGTCCAAGATTAAGGTTTCCGAATTAGGGTCTCGATTTTAAGCACTTTTTTACTGTTTATGCTCTCCGTTTCTTCGAAATTCTATTCTGAATCATCCGGCCTAATGATTCCCCAAAAAAGTTTCAAAAAACGTCGACCGTGACTCGATTTTTTTAGCACGTACTTCAAACGTCCCAGATTAAGGTTTACGAATTACGGTCTCGATTTTAAGCACTTTCACTGTCTTATGCACTCTGTTTCTTCGAAATTATATTCTAAATCATCCGGCCTAATGATTCCAAACAAAAGTTTCGAAAAACGTTGTCCGTGACTCGGTTTTTTTAGCACGTACTTCAAACGTCCCAGATTAAGGTTTCTGAATTAGGGTCTCGATTTTAAGCACTCTTTCACTCTTTTATGCACTTCGCTTCTTCGACATTCTATTCTAAATTTTCCGGCCTAAAGATTCCCCAACAAAAGTTTCGAGAAACGTTGACCGTGACTCGGTTTTTTTAGCACGTACTTCAAACGTCCCAGATTAAGGTTTCCGAATTACGGTCTCAATTTTAAGAACTCTTTCACTCTTTTATGCCCTCAGTTTCTTCAAAATTATATTCTAAATCATCCGGCCTAATGATTCCCCAAAAAAGTTTCGGAAAACGTCGAACATGACTCGATTTTTTTAGCACGTACTTCAAACATCCCAGATTAGGGTTTCTAAATTATGGTCTCGATTTTAAGCACTCTTTCACTGTCTTATGCACTCTATTTCTTCAAAATTCTATTCGAAATCATCCGGCCTAATGATTACAAACAAAAGTTTTGAAAAACGTCGTTCGTGACTCTGTTTTTTTAGCACGTACTTCAAACGTCCCAGATTAAGGTTTCTGAATTAGGGTCTCGATTTTAAGCACTCTTTCACTGTTTTATGCACTTCGCTTCTTCAACATTCTATTCTAAATTTTCCGGCCTAAAGATTCCCCAACAAAAGTTTCGAAAAACGTCGACCGTGACTCGGTTTTTTTAGCACGTACTTCAAACGTCCCAGATTAAGGTTTCCGAATTACGGTCTCAATTTTAAGCACTCTTTCACTCTTTTATGCCCTCAGTTTCTTCAAAATTATATTCTAAATCATCCGGCCCAATGATTCCCCAAAAAAGTTTCAAAAAACGTCGAACATGACTCGATTTTTTTAGCACGTACTTCAAACATCCCAGATTAGGGTTTCTGAATTATGGTCTCGATTTTAAGCACTCTTTCACTGTCTTATGCACTCTATTTCTTCAAAATTCTATTCGAAATCATCCGGCCTAATGATTACAAACAAAAGTTTTGAAAAACGTCGTTCGTGACTCTTTTTTTTTAGCACGTACTTCAAACGTCCCAGATTAAGGTTTTTGAATTAGGGTCTCGATTTTAAGACCTATTTCACTATTTTATGCACTTCGTTTCTTCGAAATTCTATTCTAAATCATCCGGCCTAAAGATTGCCACAAAAGTTTCAAAAATCGTCGAACCGTGACTCATTTTTTTAGAACGGACTTCAAACGTCCCATATTAGGGTTTCTGAATTACGGCCTCGATTTTAAGCATTCTTTTACTGTTTTATGCACTCCGTTTCTTTGAAATTCTATTGTAAATCATCCAGCCTAATGATTACAAACAAAAGTTTCAAAAAACGTCGACCGTGAATCGGTTTTTTTAGCACGTACTTCAAACGTCCCAAATTAAGGTTCCTGAATTAGGGTCTGGATTTTAAGCACTCTTTCACTATTTTATGCATTCCGTTTCTTCGAAATTATATACTAAATCATCCGGCCTAATGATTCCCCAAAAAAGTTTCAAAAAATGTCGACAGCGACTCGGTTTTTTTAGCATGTACTTCAAACGTCCAAGATTAAGGTTTCCGAATTAGGGTCTCGATTTTAAGCACTTTTTTACTGTTTATGCTCTCCGTTTCTTCGAAATTCTATTCTGAATCATCCGGCCTAATGTTTCCCCAAAAAAGTTTCAAAAAACGTCGACCGTGACTCGATTTTTTTAGCACGTACTTCAAACGTCCCAGATTAAGGTTTACGAATTACGGTCTCGATTTTAAGCACTTTCACTGTCTTATGCACTCTGTTTCTTCGAAATTATATTCTAAATCATCCGGCCTAATGATTCCAAACAAAAGTTTCGAAAAACGTTGTCCGTGACTCGGTTTTTTTAGCACGTACTTCAAACGTCCCAGATTAAGGTTTCTGAATTAGGGTCTCGATTTTAAGCACTCTTTCACTCTTTTATGCACTTCGCTTCTTCGACATTCTATTCTAAATTTTCCGGCCTAAAGATTCCCCAACAAAAGTTTCGAAAAACGTTGACCGTGACTCGGTTTTTTTAGCACGTACTTCAAACGTCCCAGATTAAGGTTTCCGAATTACGGTCTCAATTTTAAGAACTCTTTCACTCTTTTATGCCCTCAGTTTCTTCAAAATTATATTCTAAATCATCCGGCCTAATGATTCCCCAAAAAAGTTTCGGAAAACGTCGAACATGACTCGATTTTTTTAGCACGTACTTCAAACATCCCAGATTAGGGTTTCTAAATTATGGTCTCGATTTTAAGCACTCTTTCACTGTCTTATGCACTCTATTTCTTCAAAATTCTATTCTAAATCATCCGGCCTAAAGATTGCCACAAAAGTTTCAAAAATCGTCGAACCATGACTCATTTTTTTAGAACGGACTTCAAACGTCCCAGATTAGGGTTTCTGAATTAGGGCCTCGATTTTAAGCATTCTTTTACTGTTTTATGCACTCCGTTTCTTTGAAATTCTATTGTAAATCATCCAGCCTAATGATTCCCAACAAAAGTTTCGAAAAACGTCGACCGTGAATCGGTTTTTTTAGCACGTTCTTCAAACGTCCCAGATTAAGGTTTCCGAATTACGGTCTCAATTTTAAGCACTCTTTCACTCTTTTATGCCCTCAGTTTCTTCAAAATTATATTCTAAATCATCCGGCCCAATGATTCCCCAAAAAAGTTTCGAAAAACGTCGAACATGACTCGATTTTTTTAGCACGTACTTCAAACATCCCAGATTAGGGTTTCTAAATTATGGTCTCGATTTTAAGCACTCTTTCACTGTCTTATGCACTCTATTTCTTCAAAATTCTATTCGAAATCATCCGGCCTAATGATTACAAACAAAAGTTTTGAAAAACGTCGTTCGTGACTCTGTTTTTTTAGCACGTACTTCAAACGTCCCAGATTAAGGTTTTTGAATTAGGGTCTCGATTTTAAGACCTATTTCACTATTTTATGCACTTCGTTTCTTTGAAATTCTATTCTAAATCATCCGGCCTAAAGATTGCCACAAAAGTTTCAAAAATCGTCGAACCGTGACTCATTTTTTTAGAACGGACTTCAAACGTCCCAGATTAGGGTTTCTGAATTAGGGCCTCGATTTTGAGCATTCTTTTAATGTTTTATGCACTCCGTTTCTTTGAAATTCTATTGTAAATCATCCAGCCTAATGATTACAAACAAAAGTTTCGAAAAACGTCGACCGTGAATCGGTTTTTTTAGCACGTACTTCAAACGTCCCAAATTAAGGTTCCTGAATTAGGGTCTGGATTTTAAGCACTCTTTCACTGTTTTATGCATTCCGTTTCTTCGAAATTATATACTAAATCATCCGGCCTAATGATTCCCCAAAAAAGTTTCAAAAAATGTCGACAGTGACTCGGTTTTTTTAGCATGTACTTCAAACGTCCAAGATTAAGGTTTCCGAATTAGGGTCTCGATTTTAAGCACTTTTTTACTGTTTATGCTCTCCGTTTCTTCGAAATTCTATTCTGAATCATCCGGCCTAATGATTCCCCAAAAAAGTTTCAAAAAACGTCGACCGTGACTCGATTTTTTTAGCACGTACTTCAAACGTCCCAGATTAAGGTTTACGAATTACGGTCTCGATTTTAAGCACTTTCACTGTCTTATGCACTCTGTTTCTTCGAAATTATATTCTAAATCATCCGGCCTAATGATTCCAAACAAAAGTTTCGAAAAACGTTGTCCGTGACTCGGTTTTTTTAGCACGTACTTCAAACGTCCCAGATTAAGGTTTCTGAATTAGGGTCTCGATTTTAAGCACTCTTTCACTCTTTTATGCACTTCGCTTCTTCGACATTCTATTCTAAATTTTCCGGCCTAAAGATTCCCCAACAAAAGTTTCGAGAAACGTTGACCGTGACTCGGTTTTTTTAGCACGTACTTCAAACGTCCCAGATTAAGGTTTCCGAATTACGGTCTCAATTTTAAGAACTCTTTCACTCTTTTATGCCCTCAGTTTCTTCAAAATTATATTCTAAATCATCCGGCCTAATGATTCCCCAAAAAAGTTTCGGAAAACGTCGAACATGACTCGATTTTTTTAGCACGTACTTCAAACATCCCAGATTAGGGTTTCTAAATTATGGTCTCGATTTTAAGCACTCTTTCACTGTCTTATGCACTCTATTTCTTCAAAATTCTATTCGAAATCATCCGGCCTAATGATTACAAACAAAAGTTTTGAAAAACGTCGTTCGTGACTCTGTTTTTTTAGCACGTACTTCAAACGTCCCAGATTAAGGTTTCTGAATTAGGGTCTCGATTTTAAGCACTCTTTCACTGTTTTATGCACTTCGCTTCTTCAACATTCTATTCTAAATTTTCCGGCCTAAAGATTCCCCAACAAAAGTTTCGAAAAACGTCGACCGTGACTCGGTTTTTTTAGCACGTACTTCAAACGTCCCAGATTAAGGTTTCCGAATTACGGTCTCAATTTTAAGCACTCTTTCACTCTTTTATGCCCTCAGTTTCTTCAAAATTATATTCTAAATCATCCGGCCCAATGATTCCCCAAAAAAGTTTCAAAAAACGTCGAACATGACTCGATTTTTTTAGCACGTACTTCAAACATCCCAGATTAGGGTTTCTGAATTATGGTCTCGATTTTAAGCACTCTTTCACTGTCTTATGCACTCTATTTCTTCAAAATTCTATTCGAAATCATCCGGCCTAATGATTACAAACAAAAGTTTTGAAAAACGTCGTTCGTGACTCTGTTTTTTTAGCACGTACTTCAAACGTCCCAGATTAAGGTTTTTGAATTAGGGTCTCGATTTTAAGACCTATTTCACTATTTTATGCACTTCGTTTCTTCGAAATTCTATTCTAAATCATCCGGCCTAAAGATTGCCACAAAAGTTTCAAAAATCGTCGAACCGTGACTCATTTTTTTAGAACGGACTTCAAACGTCCCATATTAGGGTTTCTGAATTACGGCCTCGATTTTAAGCATTCTTTTACTGTTTTATGCACTCCGTTTCTTTGAAATTCTATTGTAAATCATCCAGCCTAATGATTACAAACAAAAGTTTCAAAAAACGTCGACCGTGAATCGGTTTTTTTAGCACGTACTTCAAACGTCCCAAATTAAGGTTCCTGAATTAGGGTCTGGATTTTAAGCACTCTTTCACTATTTTATGCATTCCGTTTCTTCGAAATTATATACTAAATCATCCGGCCTAATGATTCCCCAAAAAAGTTTCAAAAAATGTCGACAGCGACTCGGTTTTTTTAGCATGTACTTCAAACGTCCAAGATTAAGGTTTCCGAATTAGGGTCTCGATTTTAAGCACTTTTTTACTGTTTATGCTCTCCGTTTCTTCGAAATTCTATTCTGAATCATCCGGCCTAATGATTCCCCAAAAAAGTTTCAAAAAACGTCGACCGTGACTCGATTTTTTTAGCACGTACTTCAAACGTCCCAGATTAAGGTTTACGAATTACGGTCTCGATTTTAAGCACTTTCACTGTCTTATGCACTCTGTTTCTTCGAAATTATATTCTAAATCATCCGGCCTAATGATTCCAAACAAAAGTTTCGAAAAACGTTGTCCGTGACTCGGTTTTTTTAGCACGTACTTCAAACGTCCCAGATTAAGGTTTCTGAATTAGGGTCTCGATTTTAAGCACTCTTTCACTCTTTTATGCACTTCGCTTCTTCGACATTCTATTCTAAATTTTCCGGCCTAAAGATTCCCCAACAAAAGTTTCGAAAAACGTTGACCGTGACTCGGTTTTTTTAGCACGTACTTCAAACGTCCCAGATTAAGGTTTCCGAATTACGGTCTCAATTTTAAGAACTCTTTCACTCTTTTATGCCCTCAGTTTCTTCAAAATTATATTCTAAATCATCCGGCCTAATGATTCCCCAAAAAAGTTTCGGAAAACGTCGAACATGACTCGATTTTTTTAGCACGTACTTCAAACATCCCAGATTAGGGTTTCTAAATTATGGTCTCGATTTTAAGCACTCTTTCACTGTCTTATGCACTCTATTTCTTCAAAATTCTATTCTAAATCATCCGGCCTAAAGATTGCCACAAAAGTTTCAAAAATCGTCGAACCATGACTCATTTTTTTAGAACGGACTTCAAACGTCCCAGATTAGGGTTTCTGAATTAGGGCCTCGATTTTAAGCATTCTTTTACTGTTTTATGCACTCCGTTTCTTTGAAATTCTATTGTAAATCATCCAGCCTAATGATTCCCAACAAAAGTTTCGAAAAACGTCGACCGTGAATCGGTTTTTTTAGCACGTTCTTCAAACGTCCCAGATTAAGGTTTCCGAATTACGGTCTCAATTTTAAGCACTCTTTCACTCTTTTATGCCCTCAGTTTCTTCAAAATTATATTCTAAATCATCCGGCCCAATGATTCCCCAAAAAAGTTTCGAAAAACGTCGAACATGACTCGATTTTTTTAGCACGTACTTCAAACATCCCAGATTAGGGTTTCTAAATTATGGTCTCGATTTTAAGCACTCTTTCACTGTCTTATGCACTCTATTTCTTCAAAATTCTATTCGAAATCATCCGGCCTAATGATTACAAACAAAAGTTTTGAAAAACGTCGTTCGTGACTCTGTTTTTTTAGCACGTACTTCAAACGTCCCAGATTAAGGTTTTTGAATTAGGGTCTCGATTTTAAGACCTATTTCACTATTTTATGCACTTCGTTTCTTTGAAATTCTATTCTAAATCATCCGGCCTAAAGATTGCCACAAAAGTTTCAAAAATCGTCGAACCGTGACTCATTTTTTTAGAACGGACTTCAAACGTCCCAGATTAGGGTTTCTGAATTAGGGCCTCGATTTTGAGCATTCTTTTAATGTTTTATGCACTCCGTTTCTTTGAAATTCTATTGTAAATCATCCAGCCTAATGATTACAAACAAAAGTTTCGAAAAACGTCGACCGTGAATCGGTTTTTTTAGCACGTACTTCAAACGTCCCAAATTAAGGTTCCTGAATTAGGGTCTGGATTTTAAGCACTCTTTCACTGTTTTATGCATTCCGTTTCTTCGAAATTATATACTAAATCATCCGGCCTAATGATTCCCCAAAAAAGTTTCAAAAAATGTCGACAGTGACTCGGTTTTTTTAGCATGTACTTCAAACGTCCAAGATTAAGGTTTCCGAATTAGGGTCTCGATTTTAAGCACTTTTTTACTGTTTATGCTCTCCGTTTCTTCGAAATTCTATTCTGAATCATCCGGCCTAATGATTCCCCAAAAAAGTTTCAAAAAACGTCGACCGTGACTCGATTTTTTTAGCACGTACTTCAAACGTCCCAGATTAAGGTTTACGAATTACGGTCTCGATTTTAAGCACTTTCACTGTCTTATGCACTCTGTTTCTTCGAAATTATATTCTAAATCATCCGGCCTAATGATTCCAAACAAAAGTTTCGAAAAACGTTGTCCGTGACTCGGTTTTTTTAGCACGTACTTCAAACGTCCCAGATTAAGGTTTCTGAATTAGGGTCTCGATTTTAAGCACTCTTTCACTCTTTTATGCACTTCGCTTCTTCGACATTCTATTCTAAATTTTCCGGCCTAAAGATTCCCCAACAAAAGTTTCGAGAAACGTTGACCGTGACTCGGTTTTTTTAGCACGTACTTCAAACGTCCCAGATTAAGGTTTCCGAATTACGGTCTCAATTTTAAGAACTCTTTCACTCTTTTATGCCCTCAGTTTCTTCAAAATTATATTCTAAATCATCCGGCCTAATGATTCCCCAAAAAAGTTTCGGAAAACGTCGAACATGACTCGATTTTTTTAGCACGTACTTCAAACATCCCAGATTAGGGTTTCTAAATTATGGTCTCGATTTTAAGCACTCTTTCACTGTCTTATGCACTCTATTTCTTCAAAATTCTATTCTAAATCATCCGGCCTAATGATTACAAACAAAAGTTTTGAAAAACGTCGTTCGTGACTTTGTTTTTTTAGCACGTACTTCAAACGTCCCAGATTAAGGTTTCTGAATTAGGGTCTCGATTTTAAGCACTCTTTCACTGTTTTATGCACTTCGCTTCTTCAACATTCTATTCTAAATTTTCCGGCCTAAAGATTCCCCAACAAAAGTTTCGAAAAACGTCGACCGTGACTCGGTTTTTTTAGCACGTACTTCAAACGTCCCAGATTAAGGTTTCCGAATTACGGTCTCAATTTTAAGCACTCTTTCACTCTTTTTTGCCCTCAGTTTCTTCAAAATTATATTCTAAATCATCCGGCCCAATGATTCCCCAAAAAAGTTTCGAAAAACGTCGAAGATGACTCGATTTTTTTAGCACGTACTTCAAACATCCCAGATTAGGGTTTCTGAATTATGGTAACGATTTTAAGCACTCTTTCACTGTCTTATGCACTCTATTTCTTCAAAATTCTATTCGAAATCATCCGGCCTAATGATTACAAACAAAAGTTTTGAAAAACGTCGTTCGTGACTCTGTTTTTTTAGCACGTACTTCAAACGTCCCAGATTAAGGTTTTTGAATTAGGGTCTCGATTTTAAGACCTATTTCACTATTTTATGCACTTCGTTTCTTCGAAATTCTATTCTAAATCATCCGGCCTAAAGATTGCCACAAAAGTTTCAAAAATCGTCGAACCGTGACTCATTTTTTTAGAACGGACTTCAAACGTCCCAGATTAGGGTTTCTGAATTAGGGCCTCAATTTTAAGCATTCTTTTACTGTTTTATGCACTCCGTTTCTTTGAAATTCTATTGTAAATCATCCAGCCTAATGATTACCAACAAAAGTTTCAAAAAACGTCGACCGTGAATCGGTTTTTTTAGCACGTACTTCAAACGTCCCAAATTAAGGTTCCTGAATTAGGGTCTGGATTTTAAGCACTCTTTCACTGTTTTATGCATTCCGTTTCTTCGAAATTATATACTAAATCATCCGGCCTAATGATTCCCCAAAAAAGTTTCAAAAAATGTCGACAGTGACTCGGTTTTTTTAGCATGTACTTCAAACGTCCAAGATTAAGGTTTCCGAATTAGGGTCTCGATTTTAAGCACTTTTTTACTGTTTATGCTCTCCGTTTCTTCGAAATTCTATTCTGAATCATCTGGCCTAATGATTCCCCAAAAAAGTTTCAAAAAACGTCGACCGTGACTCGATTTTTTTAGCATGTACTTCAAACGTCCCAGATTAAGGTTTTCGAATTACGGTCTCGATTTTAAGCACTTTCACTGTCTTATGCACTCTGTTTCTTCGAAATTATATTCTAAATCATCCGGCCTAATGATTCCAAACAAAAGTTTCGAAAAACGTTGTCCGTGACTCGGTTTTTTTAGCACGTACTTCAAACGTCCCAGATTAAGGTTTCCGAATTACGGTCTCAATTTTAAGAACTCTTTCACTCTTTTATGCACTTCGCTTCTTCGACATTCTATTCTAAATTTTCCGGCCTAAAGATTCCCCAACAAAAGTTCGAAAAACGTTGACCGTGACTCGGTTTTTTTAGCACGTACTTCAAACGTCCCAGATTAAGGTTTCCGAATTACGGTCTCAATTTTAAGAACTCTTTCACTCTTTTATGCCCTCAGTTTCTTCAAAATTACATTCTAAATCATCCGGCCTAATGATTCCCCAAAAAAGTTTCAAAAAATGTCGACAGTGACTCGGTTTTTTTAGCATGTACTTCAAACGTCCAAGATTAAGGTTTCCGAATTAGGGTCTCGATTTTAAGCACTTTTTTACTGTTGATGCTCTCCGTTTCTTCGAAATTCTATTCTGAATCATCCGGCCTAATGATTCCCCAAAAAAGTTTCAAAAAACGTCGACCGTGACTCGATTTTTTTAGCACATACTTCAAACATCCCAGATTAGGGTTTCTGAATTATGGTCTCGATTTTAAGCACTCTTTCACTGTCTTATGCACTCTATTTCTTCAAAATTCTATTCGAAATCATCCGGCCTAATGATTACAAACAAAAGTTTTGAAAAACGTCGTTCGTGACTGTTTTTTTAGCACGTACTTCAAACGTCCCAGATTAAGGTTTTTGAATTAGGGTCTCGATTTTAAGACCTATTTCACTATTTTATGCACTTCGTTTCTTTGAAATTCTATTCTAAATCAACCGGCCTAAAGATTGCCACAAAAGTTTCAAAAATCGTCGAACCGTGACTCATTTTTTTAGAACGGACTTCAAACGTCCCAGATTAGGGTTTCTGAATTAGGGCCTCAATTTTAAGCATTCTTTTACTGTTTTATGCACTCCGTTTCTTTGAAATTCTATTGTAAATCATCCAGCCTAATGATTCCCAACAAAAGTTTCGAAAAACGTCGACCGTGAATCGGTTTTTTTAGCACGTACTTCAAACGACCCAGATTAAGGTTTCTTAATTAGGGTCTGGATTTTAAGCACTCTTTCACTGTTTTATGCGTTCTATTTCTTCGAAATTATATTCAAAATCATCCGGCCTAATGATTCCCCAAAAACGTTTCAAAAAATGTCGACAGTGACTCGGTTTTTTTAGCATGTACTTCAAACGTCCAAGATTAAGGTTTCCGAATTAGGGTCTCGATTTTAAGCACTTTTTTACTGTTTATGCTCTCCGTTTCTTCGAAATTCTATTATGAATCATCCGGCCTAATGATTCCCCAAAAAAGTTTCAAAAAATGTCGACCGTGACTCGATTTTTTTAGCACGTACTTCAAACGTCCAGATTAAGGTTTCCGAATTACGGTCTCGATTTTAAGCACTTTCACTGTCTTATGCACTCTGTTTCTTCGAAATTCTATTCTAAATCATCCGGCCTAATGATTCCAAACAAAAGTTTTGAAAAACGTCGTCCGTGACTCTATTTTTTTAGCACGTACTTCAAATGTCCCAGATTAAGGTTTCTGAATTAGGGTCTCGATTTTAAGCACTCTTTCACTGTTCTATGCACTTCGCTTCTTCAACATTCTATTCTAAATTTTCCAGCCTAAAGATTCCCCAACAAAAGTTTCGAAAAACGTCGACCGTGACTCGGTTTTTTTAGCACGTACTTCAAAAGTCCCAGATTAAGGTTTTCGAATTACGGTCTCAATTTTAAGCACTCTTTCACTCTTTTATGCCCTCAGTTTCTTCAAAATTATATTCTAAATCATCCGGCCCAATGATTCCCCAAAAAAGTTACGAAAAACGTCGAACATGACTCGATTTTTTTAGCACGTACTTCAAACATCCCAGATTAGGGTTTCTGAATTATGGTCTCGATTTTAAGCACTCTTTCACTGTCTTATGCACTCTATTTCTTCAAAATTCTATTCGAAATCATCCGGCCTAATGATTACAAACAAAAGTTTTGAAAAACGTCGTTCGTGACTCTGTTTTTTTAGCACGTACTTCAAACGTCCCAGATTAAGGTTTTTGAATTAGGGTCTCGATTTTAAGACCTATTTCAATATTTTATGCACTTCGTTTGTTTGAAATTCTATTCTAAATAATCCGGCCTAAAGATTGCCACAAAAGTTTCAAAAATCGTCGAACCGTGACTCATTTTTTTAGAACGGACTTCAAACGTCCCAGATTAGGGTTTCTGAATTAGGGCCTCGATTTTAAGCATTCTTTTACTGTTTTATGCACTCCATTTCTTTGAAATTCTATTGTAAATCATCTAGCCTAATGATTCCCAACAAAAGTTTCGAAAAACGACGACCGTGAATCGGTTTTTTTAACACGTAATTCAAACGTCCCAGATTAAGGTTTCTGAATTAGGGTCTGGATTTTAAGCAGTCGTTCACTGTTTTATGCATTCCGTTTCTTCGAAATTATATTCTAAATCATCCGGCCTAATGATTCCCCAAAAAAGTTTCAAAAAATGTCGACAGTGACTCGGTTTTTTTAACATGTACTTCAAAGGTCCAAGATTAAGGTTTCCGAATTAGGGTCTCGATTTTAAGCACTTTTTTACTGTTTATGCTCTCCGTTTCTTTGAAATTTTATTATGAATCATCCGGCCTAATGATTCCCCAAAAAAGTTTCAAAAAACGTCAACCGTGACTCGATTTTTTTAGCACGTACTTCAAACGTCCCAGATTAAGGTTTCCGAATTACGGTCTCGATTTTAAGCACTTTCACTGTCTTATGCACTCTGTTTCTTCGAAATTCTATTCTAAATCATTCGGCCTAATGATTCCAAACAAAAGTTTTGAATAACGTCGTCCGTGACTCTATTTTTTTAGCACGTACTTCAAACTTCCAAGATTAAGGTTTCTGAATTAGGGTCTCGATTTTAAGCACTCTTTCACTGTTTTATGCACTTCGCTTCTTCGACATTGTATTCTAAATTTTCCGGCCTAAAGATTCCCCAACAAAAGTTTCGAAAAACGTTGACTTTGACTCGATTTTTTTAGCACGTACTTCAAACATCCCAGATTAGGGTTTCTGAATTAGGGTCTCGATTTTAAGACCTATTTCACTATTTTATGCACTTCGTTTCTTTGAAATTCTATTCTAAATCAACCGGCCTAAAGATTGCCACAAAAGTTTCAAAAATCGTCGAACCGTGACTCATTTTTTTAGAACGGACTTCAAACGTCCCAGATTAGGGTTTCTGAATTAGGGCCTCGATTTTAAGCATTCTTTTACTGTTTTATGCACTCCGTTTCTTTGAAATTCTATTGTAAATCATCCAGCCTAATGATTCCCAACAAAAGTTTCGAAAAACGTCGACCGTGAATCGGTTTTTTTAGCACGTACTTCAAACGACCCAGATTAAGGTTTCTTAATTAGGGTCTGGATTTTAAGCACTCTTTCACTGTTTTATGCGTTCTGTTTCTTCGAAATTATATTCAAAATCATCCGGCCTAATGATTCCCCAAAAAAGTTTCAAAAAATGTCGACAGTGACTCGGTTTTTTTAGCATGTACTTCAAACGTCCAAGATTAAGGTTTCCGAATTAGGGTCTCGATTTTAAGCACTTTTTTACTGTTTATGCTCTCCGTTTCTTCGAAATTCTATTATGAATCATCTGGCCTAATGATTCCCCAAAAAAAGTTTCAAAAAATGTCGACCGTGACTCGATTTTTTTAGCACGTACTTCAAACGTCCAGATTAAGGTTTCCGAATTACGGTCTCGATTTTAAGCACTTTCACTGTCTTATGCACTCTGTTTCTTCGAAATTCTATTCTAAATCATCCGGCCTAATGATTCCAAACAAAAGTTTTGAAAAACGTCGTCCGTGACTCTATTTTTTTAGCACGTACTTCAAACGTCCCAGATTAAGGTTTCCGAATTAGGGTCTCGATTTTAAGCACTCTTTCACTGTTTTATGCACTTCGCTTCTTCAACATTCTATTCTAAATTTTCCGGCCTAAAGATTCCCCAACAAAAGTTTCGAAAAACGTCGACCGTGACTCGGTTTTTTTAGCACGTACTTCAAACGTCCCAGATTAAGGTTTCCGAATTACGGTCTCAATTTTAAGCACTCTTTCACTCTTTTATGCCCTCAGTTTCTTCAAAATTATTTTCTAAATCATCCGGCCCAATGATTCCCCAAAAAAGTTTCGAAAAACGTCGAACATGACTCGATTTTTTTAGCACATACTTCAAACATCCCAGATTAGGGTTTCTGAATTATGGTCTCGATTTTAAGCACTCTTTCACTGTCTTATGCACTCTATTTCTTCAAAATTCTATTCGAAATCATCCGGCCTAATGATTACAAACAAAAGTTTTGAAAAACGTCGTTCGTGACTGTTTTTTTAGCACGTACTTCAAACGTCCCAGATTAAGGTTTTTGAATTAGGGTCTCGATTTTAAGACCTATTTCACTATTTTATGCACTTCGTTTCTTTGAAATTCTATTCTAAATCAACCGGCCTAAAGATTGCCACAAAAGTTTCAAAAATCGTCGAACCGTGACTCATTTTTTTAGAACGGACTTCAAACGTCGAAGAATAGGGTTTCTGAATTAGGGCCTCGATTTTAAGCATTCTTTTACTGTTTTATGCACTCCGTTTCTTTGAAATTCTATTGTAAATCATCCAGCCTAATGATTCCCAACAAAAGTTTCGAAAAACGACGACCGTGAATCGGTTTTTTTAGCACGTACTTCAAACGACCCAGATTAAGGTTTCTTAATTAGGGTCTGGATTTTAAGCACTCTTTCACTGTTTTATGCGTTCTGTTTCTTCGAAATTATATTCAAAATCATCCGGCCTAATGATTCCCCAAAAAAGTTTCAAAAAATGTCGACAGTGACTCGGTTTTTTTAGCATGTACTTCAAACGTCCAAGATTAAGGTTTCCGAATTAGGGTCTCGATTTTAAGCACTTTTTTACTGTTTATGCTCTCCGTTTCTTCGAAATTCTATTATGAATCATCCGGCCTAATGATTCCCCAAAAAAGTTTCAAAAAATGTCGACCGTGACTCGATTTTTTTAGCACGTACTTCAAACGTCCAGATTAAGGTTTCCGAATTACGGTCTTGATTTTAAGCACTTTCACTGTCTTATGCACTCTGTTTCTTCGAAATTCTATTCTAAATCATCCGGCCTAATGATTCCAAACAAAAGTTTTGAAAAACGTCGTCCGTGACTCTATTTTTTTAGCACGTACTTCAAACGTCCCAGATTAAGGTTTCCGAATTAGGGTCTCGATTTTAAGCACTCTTTCACTGTTTTATGCACTTCGCTTCTTCAACATTCTATTCTAAATTTTCCGGCCTAAAGATTCCCCAACAAAAGTTTCAAAAAACGTCGACCGTGACTCGGTTTTTTTAGCACGTACTTCAAACGTCCCAGATTAAGGTTTCCGAATTACAGTCTCAATTTTAAGCACTCTTTCACTCTTTTATGCCCTCAGTTTCTTCAAAATTATATTCTAAATCATCCGGCCCAATGATTCCCCAAAAAAGTTTCGAAAAACGTCGAACATGACTCGATTTTTTTAGCACGTACTTCAAACATCCCAGATTAGGGTTTCTGAATTATGGTCTCGATTTTAAGCACTCTTTCACTGTCTTATGCACTCTATTTCTTCAAAATTCTATTCGAAATCATCCGGCCTAATGATTACAAACAAAAGTTTTGAAAAACGTCGTTCGTGACTGTTTTTTTAGCACGTACTTCAAACGTCCCAGATTAAGGTTTTTGAATTAGGGTCTCGATTTTAAGACCTATTTCACTATTTTATGCACTTCGTTTCTTCGAAATTCTATTCTAAATCATCCGGCCTAAAGATTGCCACAAAAGTTTCAAAAATCGTCGAACCGTGACTCATTTTTTTAGCACGTACTTCAAACGTCCCAGATTAAGGTTTCCGAATTAGGGTCTCGATTTTAAGCACTCTTTCACTGTTTTATACACTTCGCTTCTTCAACATTCTATTCTAAATTTTCCGGCCTAAAGATTCCCCAACAAAAGTTTCGAAAAACGTCGACCGTGACTCGGTTTTTTTAGCACGTACTTCAAACGTCCCAGATTAAGGTTTCCGAATTACGGTCTCAATTTTAAGCACTCTTTCACTCTTTTATGCACTCAGTTTCTTCGAAATTATATTCTAAATCATCCGGCCTAATGATTCCCCAAAATAGTTTCGAAAAACTTCGTCCTTGACTCGATTTTTTTAGCACGTACTTCAAACATCCCAGATTAGGGTTTCTCAATTATGGTCTCGATTTTAAGCACTCTTTCACTGTCTTATGCACTCCATTTCTTCAAAATTCTATTCGAAATCATCCGGCCTAATGATTACAAACAAAAGTTTTGAAAAACGTCGTTCGTGACTCTGTTTTTTTAGCACGTACTTCAAACGTCCCAGATTAAGGTTTTTGAATTAAGGTCTCGATTTTAAGACCTATTTCACTATTTTATGCACTTCGTTTCTTTGAAATTCTATTCTAAATCAACCGGCCTAAAGATTGCCACAAAAGTTTGAAAAATCGTCGAACCGTGACTCATTTTTTTAGAACGGACTTCATACGTCCCAGATTAGGGTTTCTGAATTAGGGCCTCGATTTTAAGCATTCTTTTACTGTTTTATGCACTCCGTTTCTTTGAAATTCTATTGTAAATCATCCAGCCTAATGATTCCCAACAAAAGTTTCGAAAAACGTCGACCGTGAATCGGTTTTTTTAGCACGTACTTCAAACGACCCAGATTAAGGTTTCTTAATTAGGGTCTGGATTTTAAGCACTCTTTCACTGTTTTATGCGTTCTGTTTCTTCGAAATTATATTCAAAATCATCCGGCCTAATGATTCCCCAAAAAAGTTTCAAAAAATGTCGACAGTGACTCGGTTTTTTTAGCATGTACTTCAAACGTCCAAGATTAAGGTTTCCGAATTAGGGTCTCGATTTTAAGCACTTTTTTACTGTTTATGCTCTCCGTTTCTTCGAAATTCTATTCTGAATCATCCGGCCTAATGATTCCCCAAAAAAGTTTCAAAAAATGTCGACCGTGACTCGATTTTTTTAGCACGTACTTCAAACGTCCAGATTAAGGTTTCCGAATTACGGTCTCGATTTTAAGCACTTTCACTGTCTTATGCACTCTGTTTCTTCGAAATTTTATTCTAAATCATCCGGCCTAATGATTCCAAACAAAAGTTTTGAAAAACGTCGTCCGTGACTCTATTTTTTTAGCACGTACTTCAAACGTCCCAGATTAAGGTTTCCGAATTAGGGTCTCGATTTTAAGCACTCTTTCACTGTTTTATGCACTTCGCTTCTTCAACATTCTATTCTAAATTTTCCGGCCTAAAGATTCCCCAACAAAAGTTTCGAAAAACGTCGACCGTGACTCGGTTTTTTTAGCACGTACTTCAAACGTCCCAGATTAAGGTTTCCGAATTACGGTCTCAATTTTAAGCACTCTTTCACTCTTTTATGCCCTCAGTTTCTTCAAAATTATATTCTAAATCATCCGGCCCAATGATTCCCCAAAAAAGTTTCGAAAAACGTCGAACATGACTCGATTTTTTTAGCACGTACTTCAAACATCCCAGATTAGGGTTTCTGAATTATGGTCTCGATTTTAAGCACTCTTTCACTGTCTTATGCACTCTATTTCTTCAAAATTCTATTCGAAATCATCCGGCCTAATGATTCCAAACAAAAGTTTTGAAAAACGTCGTTCGTGACTCTGTTTTTTTAGCACGTACTTCAAACGTCCCAGATTAAGGTTTTTGAATTAAGGTCTCGATTTTAAGACCTATTTCACTATTTTATGCACTTCGTTTCTTTGAAATTCTATTCTAAATCAACCGGCCTAAAGATTGCCTCAAAAGTTTGAAAAATCGTCGAACCGTGACTCATTTTTTTAGAACGGACTTCATACGTCCCAGATTAGGGTTTCTGAATTAGGGCCTCGATTTTAAGCATTCTTTTACTGTTTTATGCACTCCGTTTCTTTGAAATTCTATTGTAAATCATCCAGCCTAATGATTCCCAACAAAAGTTTCGAAAAACGTCGACCGTGAATCGGTTTTTTTAGCACGTACTTCAAACGACCCAGATTAAGGTTTCTTAATTAGGGTCTGGATTTTAAGCACTCTTTCACTGTTTTATGCGTTCTGTTTCTTCGAAATTATATTCAAAATCATCCGGCCTAATGATTCCCCAAAAAAGTTTCAAAAAATGTCGACAGTGACTCGGTTTTTTTAGCATGTACTTCAAACGTCCAAGATTAAGGTTTCCGAATTAGGGTCTCGATTTTAAGCACTTTTTTACTGTTTATGCTCTCCGTTTCTTCGAAATTCTATTCTGAATCATCCGGCCTAATGATTCCCCAAAAAAGTTTCAAAAAATGTCGACCGTGACTCGATTTTTTTAGCACGTACTTCAAACGTCCAGATTAAGGTTTCCGAATTACGGTCTCGATTTTAAGCACTTTCACTGTCTTATGCACTCTGTTTCTTCGAAATTCTATTCTAAATCATCCGGCCTAATGATTCCAAACAAAAGTTTTGAAAAACGTCGTCCGTGACTCTATTTTTTTAGCACGTACTTCAAACGTCCCAGATTAAGGTTTCCGAATTAGGGTCTCGATTTTAAGCACTCTTTCACTGTTTTATACACTTCGCTTCTTCAACATTCTATTCTAAATTTTCCGGCCTAAAGATTCCCCAACAAAAGTTTCGAAAAACGTCGACCGTGACTCGGTTTTTTTAGCACGTACTTCAAACGTCCCAGATTAAGGTTTCCGAATTACGGTCTCAATTTTAAGCACTCTTTCACTCTTTTATGCACTCAGTTTCTTCGAAATTATATTCTAAATCATCCGGCCTAATGATTCCCCAAAATAGTTTCGAAAAACTTCGTCCTTGACTCGATTTTTTTAGCATGTACTTCAAACATCCCAGATTAGGGTTTCTCAATTATGGTCTCGATTTTAAGCACTCTTTCACTGTCTTATGCACTCCATTTCTTCAAAATTCTATTCGAAATCATCCGGCCTAATGATTACAAACAAAAGTTTTGAAAAACGTCGTTCGTGACTCTGTTTTTTTAGCACGTACTTCAAACGTCCCAGATTAAGGTTTTTGAATTAAGGTCTCGATTTTAAGACCTATTTCACTATTTTATGCACTTCGTTTCTTTGAAATTCTATTCTAAATCAACCGGCCTAAAGATTGCCACAAAAGTTTCAAAAATCGTCGAACCGTGACTCATTTTTTTAGAACGGACTTCATACGTCCCAGATTAGGGTTTCTGAATTAGGGCCTCGATTTTAAGCATTCTTTTACTGTTTTATGCACTCCGTTTCTTTGAAATTCTATTGTAAATCATCCAGCCTAATGATTCCCAACAAAAGTTTCGAAAAACGTCGACCGTGAATCGGTTTTTTTAGCACGTACTTCAAACGACCCAGATTAAGGTTTCTTAATTAGGGTCTGGATTTTAAGCACTCTTTCACTGTTTTATGCGTTCTGTTTCTTCGAAATTATATTCAAAATCATCCGGCCTAATGATTCCCCAAAAAAGTTTCAAAAAATGTCGACAGTGACTCGGTTTTATTAGCATGTACTTCAAACGTCCAAGATTAAGGTTTCCGAATTAGGGTCTCGATTTTAAGCACTTTTTTACTGTTTATGCTCTCCGTTTCTTCGAAATTCTATTCTGAATCATCCGGCCTAATGATTCCCCAAAAAAGTTTCAAAAAATGTCGACCGTGACTCGATTTTTTTAGCACGTACTTCAAACGTCCAGATTAAGGTTTCCGAATTACGGTCTCGATTTTAAGCACTTTCACTGTCTTATGCACTCTGTTTCTTCGAAATTTTATTCTAAATCATCCGGCCTAATGATTCCAAACAAAAGTTTTGAAAAACGTCGTCCGTGACTCTATTTTTTTAGCACGTACTTCAAACGTCCCAGATTAAGGTTTCCGAATTAGGGTCTCGATTTTAAGCACTCTTTCACTGTTTTATGCACTTCGCTTCTTCAACATTCTATTCTAAATTTTCCGGCCTAAAGATTCCCCAACAAAAGTTTCGAAAAACGTCGACCGTGACTCGGTTTTTTTAGCACGTACTTCAAACGTCCCAGATTAAGGTTTCCGAATTACGGTCTCAATTTTAAGCACTCTTTCACTCTTTTATGCCCTCAGTTTCTTCAAAATTATATTCTAAATCATCCGGCCCAATGATTCCCCAAAAAAGTTTCGAAAAACGTCGAACATGACTCGATTTTTTTAGCACGTACTTCAAACATCCCAGATTAGGGTTTCTGAATTATGGTCTCGATTTTAAGCACTCTTTCACTGTCTTATGCACTCTATTTCTTCAAAATTCTATTCGAAATCATCCGGCCTAATGATTCCAAACAAAAGTTTTGAAAAACGTCGTTCGTGACTCTGTTTTTTTAGCACGTACTTCAAACGTCCCAGATTAAGGTTTTTGAATTAAGGTCTCGATTTTAAGACCTATTTCACTATTTTATGCACTTCGTTTCTTTGAAATTCTATTCTAAATCAACCGGCCTAAAGATTGCCTCAAAAGTTTGAAAAATCGTCGAACCGTGACTCATTTTTTTAGAACGGACTTCATACGTCCCAGATTAGGGTTTCTGAATTAGGGCCTCGATTTTAAGCATTCTTTTACTGTTTTATGCACTCCGTTTCTTTGAAATTCTATTGTAAATCATCCAGCCTAATGATTCCCAACAAAAGTTTCGAAAAACGTCGACCGTGAATCGGTTTTTTTAGCACGTACTTCAAACGACCCAGATTAAGGTTTCTTAATTAGGGTCTGGATTTTAAGCACTCTTTCACTGTTTTATGCGTTCTGTTTCTTCGAAATTATATTCAAAATCATCCGGCCTAATGATTCCCCAAAAAAGTTTCAAAAAATGTCGACAGTGACTCGGTTTTTTTAGCATGTACTTCAAACGTCCAAGATTAAGGTTTCCGAATTAGGGTCTCGATTTTAAGCACTTTTTTACTGTTTATGCTCTCCGTTTCTTCGAAATTCTATTCTGAATCATCCGGCCTAATGATTCCCCAAAAAAGTTTCAAAAAATGTCGACCGTGACTCGATTTTTTTAGCACGTACTTCAAACGTCCAGATTAAGGTTTCCGAATTACGGTCTCGATTTTAAGCACTTTCACTGTCTTATGCACTCTGTTTCTTCGAAATTCTATTCTAAATCATCCGGCCTAATGATTCCAAACAAAAGTTTTGAAAAACGTCGTCCGTGACTCTATTTTTTTAGCACGTACTTCAAACGTCCCAGATTAAGGTTTCCGAATTAGGGTCTCGATTTTAAGCACTCTTTCACTGTTTTATACACTTCGCTTCTTCAACATTCTATTCTAAATTTTCCGGCCTAAAGATTCCCCAACAAAAGTTTCGAAAAACGTCGACCGTGACTCGGTTTTTTTAGCACGTACTTCAAACGTCCCAGATTAAGGTTTCCGAATTACGGTCTCAATTTTAAGCACTCTTTCACTCTTTTATGCACTCAGTTTCTTCGAAATTATATTCTAAATCATCCGGCCTAATGATTCCCCAAAATAGTTTCGAAAAACTTCGTCCTTGACTCGATTTTTTTAGCATGTACTTCAAACATCCCAGATTAGGGTTTCTCAATTATGGTCTCGATTTTAAGCACTCTTTCACTGTCTTATGCACTCCATTTCTTCAAAATTCTATTCGAAATCATCCGGCCTAATGATTACAAACAAAAGTTTTGAAAAACGTCGTTCGTGACTCTGTTTTTTTAGCACGTACTTCAAACGTCCCAGATTAAGGTTTTTGAATTAAGGTCTCGATTTTAAGACCTATTTCACTATTTTATGCACTTAGTTTCTTTGAAATTCTATTCTAAATCATCCGGCCTAAAGATTGCCACAAAAGTTTCAAAAATCGTCGAACCGTGACTCATTTTTTTAGAACGGACTTCATACGTCCCAGATTAGGGTTTCTGAATTAGGGCCTCGATTTTAAGCATTCTTTTACTGTTTTATGCACTCCGTTTCTTTGAAATTCTATTGTAAATCATCCAGCCTAGTGATTCCCAACTTAAGTTTCGAAAAACGTCGACCGTGAATCGGTTTTTTTAGCACGTACTTCAAACGACCCAGATTAAGGTTTCTTAATTAGGGTCTGGATTTTAAGCACTCTTTCACTGTTTTATGCGTTCTGTTTCTTCGAAATTATATTCAAAATCATCCGGCTTAATGATTCCCCAAAAAAGTTTCAAAAAATGTCGACCGTGACTCGGTTTTTTTAGCACGTACTTCAAACGTCCCAGATTAAGGTTTCCGAATTACGGTCTCAATTTTAAGCACTCTTTCACTCTTTTATGCACTCAGTTTCTTCGAAATTATATTCTAAATCATCCGGCCTAATGATTCCCCAAAATAGTTTCGAAAAACTTCGTCCTTGACTCGATTTTTTTAGCACGTACTTCAAACATCCCAGATTAGGGTTTCTCAATTATGGTCTCGATTTTAAGCACTCTTTCACTGTCTTATGCACTCCATTTCTTCAAAATTCTATTCGAAATCATCCGGCCTAATGATTACAAACAAAAGTTTTGAAAAACGTCGTTCGTGACTCTGTTTTTTTAGCACGTACTTCAAACGTCCCAGATTAAGGTTTTTGAATTAAGGTCTCGATTTTAAGACCTATTTCACTATTTTATGCACTTCGTTTCTTTGAAATTCTATTCTAAATCAACCGGCCTAAAGATTGCCACAAAAGTTTCAAAAATCGTCGAACCGTGACTCATTTTTTTAGAACGGACTTCAAACGTCCCAGATTAGGGTTTCTGAATTAGGGCCTCGATTTTAAGCATTCTTTTACTGTTTTATGCACTCCGTTTCTTTGAAATTCTATTGTAAATCATCCAGCCTAATGATTCCCAACAAAAGTTTCGAAAATCGTCGACCGTGAATCGGTTTTTTTAGCACGTACTTCAAACGACCCAGATTAAGGTTTCTTAATTAGGGTCTGGATTTTAAGCACTCTTTCACTGTTTTATGCGTTCTGTTTCTTCGAAATTATATTCAAAATCATCCGGCCTAATGATTCCCCAAAAAAGTTTCAAAAAATGTCGACAGTGACTCGGTTTTTTTAGCATGTACTTCAAACGTCCAAGATTAAGGTTTCCGAATTAGGGTCTCGATTTTAAGCACTTTTTTACTGTTTATGCTCTCCGTTTCTTCGAAATTCTATTCTGAATCATCCGGCCTAATGATTCCCCAAAAAAGTTTCAAAAAATGTCGACCGTGACTCGATTTTTTTAGCACGTACTTCAAACGTCCAGATTAAGGTTTCCGAATTACGGTCTCGATTTTAAGCACTTTCACTGTCTTATGCACTCTGTTTCTTCGAAATTCTATTCTAAATCATCCGGCCTAATGATTCCAAACAAAAGTTTTGAAAAACGTCGTCCGTGACTCTATTTTTTTAGCACGTACTTCAAACGTCCCAGATTAAGGTTTCCGAATTAGGGTCTCGATTTTAAGCACTCTTTCACTGTTTTATACACTTCGCTTCTTCAACATTCTATTCTAAATTTTCCGGCCTAAAGATTCCCCAACAAAAGTTTCGAAAAACGTCGACCGTGACTCGGTTTTTTTAGCACGTACTTCAAACGTCCCAGATTAAGGTTTCCGAATTACGGTCTCAATTTTAAGCACTCTTTCACTCTTTTATGCACTCAGTTTCTTCGAAATTATCTTCTAAATCATCCGGCCTAATGATTCCCCAAAATAGTTTCGAAAAACTTCGTCCTTGACTCGATTTTTTTAGCACGTACTTCAAACATCCCAGATTAGGGTTTCTCAATTATGGTCTCGATTTTAAGCACTCTTTCACTGTCTTATGCACTCCATTTCTTCAAAATTCTATTCGAAATCATCCGGCCTAATGATTACAAACAAAAGTTTTGAAAAACGTCGTTCGTGACTCTGTTTTTTTAGCACGTACTTCAAACGTCCCAGATTAAGGTTTTTGAATTAAGGTCTCGATTTTAAGACCTATTTCACTATTTTATGCACTTCGTTTCTTTGAAATTCTATTCTAAATCAACCGGCCTAAAGATTGCCACAAAAGTTTCAAAAATCGTCGAACCGTGACTCATTTTTTTAGAACGGACTTCAAACGTCCCAGATTAGGGTTTCTGAATTAGGGCCTCGATTTTAAGCATTCTTTTACTGTTTTATGCACTCCGTTTCTTTGAAATTCTATTGTAAATCATCCAGCCTAATGATTCCCAACAAAAGTTTCGAAAATCGTCGACCGTGAATCGGTTTTTTTAGCACGTACTTCAAACGACCCAGATTAAGGTTTCTTAATTAGGGTCTGGATTTTAAGCACTCTTTCACTCTTTTATGCGTTCTGTTTCTTCGAAATTATATTCAAAATCATCCGGCCTAATGATTCCCCAAAAAAGTTTCAAAAAATGTCGACAGTGACTCGGTTTTTTTAGCATGTACTTCAAACGTCCAAGATTAAGGTTTCCGAATTAGGGTCTCGATTTTAAGCACTTTTTTACTGTTTATGCTCTCCGTTTCTTCGAAATTCTATTATGAATCATCCGGCCTAATGATTCCCCAAAAAAGTTTCAAAAAATGTCGACAGTGACTCGGTTTTTTTAGCATGTACTTCAAACGTCCAAGATTAAGGTTTCCGAATTAGGGTCTCGATTTTAAGCACTTTTTTACTGTTTATGCTCTCCGTTTCTTCGAAATTCTATTATGAATCATCCGGCCTAATGATTCCCCAAAAAAGTTTCAAAAAATGTCGACCGTGACTCGATTTTTTTAGCACGTACTTCAAACGTCCAGATTAAGGTTTCCGAATTACGGTCTCGATTTTAAGAACTTTCACTGTCTTATGCACTCTGTTTCTTCGAAATTCTATTCTAAATCATCCGGCCTAATGATTCCAAACAAAAGTTTTGAAAAACGTCGTCCGTGACTCTATTTTTTTAGCACGTACTTCAAACGTCCCAGATTAAGGTTTCCGAATTAGGGTCTCGATTTTAAGCACTCTTTCACTGTTTTATGCACTTCGCTTCTTCAACATTCTATTCTAAATTTTCCGGCCTAAAGATTCCCCAACAAAAGTTTCGAAAAACGTCGACCGTGACTCGGTTTTTTTAGCACGTACTTCAAACGTCCCAGATTAAGGTTTCCGAATTACGGTCTCAATTTTAAGCACTCTTTCACTCTTTTATGCCCTCAGTTTCTTCAAAATTATATTCTAAATCATCCGGCCTAATGATTCCCCAAAAAAGTTTCGAAAAACGTCGAAGATGACTCGATTTTTTTAGCACGTACTTCAAACATCCCAGATTAGGGTTTCTGAATTATGGTCTCGATTTTAAGCACTCTTTCACTGTCTTATGCACTCTATTTCTTCAAAATTCTATTCGAAATCATCCGGCCTAATGATTACAAACAAAAGTTTTGAAAAACGTCGTTCGTGACTCTGTTTTTTTAGCACGTACTTCAAACGTCCCAGATTAAGGTTTTTGAATTAGGGTCTCGATTTTAAGACCTATTTCACTATTTTATGCACTTCGTTTCTTTGAAATTCTATTCTAAATCATCCGGCCTAAAGATTGCCACAAAAGTTTCAAAAATCGTCGAACCGTGACTCATTTTTTTAGAACGGACTTCAAACGTCCCAGATTAGGGTTTCTGAATTAGGGCCTCGATTTTAAGCATTCTTTTACTGTTTTATGCACTCCGTTTCTTTTAAATTCTATTGTAAATCATCCAGCCTAATGATTCCCAACAAAAGTTTCGAAAAACGTCGACCGTGAATCGGTTTTTTTAGCACGTACTTCAAACGACCCAGATTAAGGTTTCTTAATTAGGGTCTGGATTTTAAGCACTCTTTCACTCTTTTATGCGTTCTGTTTCTTCGAAATTATATTCAAAATCATCCGGCCTAATGATTCCCCAAAAAAGTTTCAAAAAATGTCGACAGTGACTCGGTTTTTTTAGCATGTACTTCAAACGTCCAAGATTAAGGTTTCCGAATTAGGGTCTCGATTTTAAGCACTTTTTTACTGTTTATGCTCTCCGTTTCTTCGAAATTCTATTATGAATCATCCGGCCTAATGATTCCCCAAAAAAGTTTCAAAAAATGTCGACCGTGACTCGATTTTTTTAGCACGTACTTCAAACGTCCAGATTAAGGTTTCCGAATTACGGTCTCGATTTTAAGCACTTTCACTGTCTTATGCACTCTGTTTCTTCGAAATTCTTTTCTAAATCATCCGGCCTAATGATTCCAAACAAAAGTTTTGAAAAACGTCGTCCGTGACTCTATTTTTTTAGCACGTACTTCAAACGTCCCAGATTAAGGTTTCCGAATTAGGGTCTCGATTTTAAGCACTCTTTCACTGTTTTATGCACTTCGCTTCTTCAACATTCTATTCTAAATTTTCTGGCCTAAAGATTCCCCAACAAAAGTTTCGAAAAACGTCGACCGTGACTCGGTTTTTTTAGCACGTACTTCAAACGTCCCAGATTAAGGTTTCCGAATTACGGTCTCAATTTTAAGCACTCTTTCACTCTTTTATGCACTCAGTTTCTTCGAAATTATATTCTAAATCATCCGGCCTACTGATTCCCCAAAATAGTTTCGAAAAACTTCGTCCTTGACTCGATTTTTTTAGCACGTACTTCAAACATCCCAGATTAGGGTTTCTCAATTATGGTCTCGATTTTAAGCACTCTTTCACTGTCTTATGCACTCCATTTCTTCAAAATTCTATTCGAAATCATCCGGCCTAATGATTACAAACAAAAGTTTTGAAAAACGTCGTTCGTGACTCTGTTTTTTTAGCACGTACTTCAAACGTCCCAGATTAAGGTTTTTGAATTAAGGTCTCGATTTTAAGACCTATTTCACTATTTTATGCACTTCGTTTCTTTGAAATTCTATTCTAAATCAACCGGCCTAAAGATTGCCACAAAAGTTTCAAAAATCGTCGAACCGTGACTCATTTTTTTAGAACGGACTTCAAACGTCCCAGATTAGGGTTTCTGAATTAGGGCCTCGATTTTAAGCATTCTTTTACTGTTTTATGCACTCCGTTTCTTTGAAATTCTATTGTAAATCATCCAGCCTAATGATTCCCAACAAAAGTTTCGAAAATCGTCGACCGTGAATCGGTTTTTTTAGCACGTACTTCAAACGACCCAGATTAAGGTTTCTTAATTAGGGTCTGGATTTTAAGCACTCTTTCACTGTTTTATGCGTTCTGTTTCTTCAAAATTATATTCAAAATCATCCGGCCTAATGATTCCCCAAAAAAGTTTCAAAAAATGTCGACAGTGACTCGGTTTTTTTAGCATGTACTTCAAACGTCCAAGATTAAGGTTTCCGAATTAGGGTCTCGATTTTAAGCACTTTTTTACTGTTTATGCTCTCCGTTTCTTCGAAATTCTATTATGAATCATCCGGCCTAATGATTCCCCAAAAAAGTTTCAAAAAATGTCGACCGTGACTCGATTTTTTTAGCACGTACTTCAAACGTCCAGATTAAGGTTTCCGAATTACGGTCTCGATTTTAAGAACTTTCACTGTCTTATGCACTCTGTTTCTTCGAAATTCTATTCTAAATCATCCGGCCTAATGATTCCAAACAAAAGTTTTGAAAAACGTCGTCCGTGACTCTATTTTTTTAGCACGTACTTCAAACGTCCCAGATTAAGGTTTCCGAATTAGGGTCTCGATTTTAAGCACTCTTTCACTGTTTTATGCACTTCGCTTCTTCAACATTCTATTCTAAATTTTCCGGCCTAAAGATTCCCCAACAAAAGTTTCGAAAAACGTCGACCGTGACTCGGTTTTTTTAGCACGTACTTCAAACGTCCCAGATTAAGGTTTCCGAATTACGGTCTCAATTTTAAGCACTCTTTCACTCTTTTATGCCCTCAGTTTCTTCAAAATTATATTCTAAATCATCCGGCCTAATGATTCCCCAAAAAAGTTTCGAAAAACGTCGAAGATGACTCGATTTTTTTAGCACGTACTTCAAACATCCCAGATTAGGGTTTCTGAATTATGGTCTCGATTTTAAGCACTCTTTCACTGTCTTATGCACTCTATTTCTTCAAAATTCTATTCGAAATCATCCGGCCTAATGATTACAAACAAAAGTTTTGAAAAACGTCGTTCGTGACTCTGTTTTTTTAGCACGTACTTCAAACGTCCCAGATTAAGGTTTTTGAATTAGGGTCTCGATTTTAAGACCTATTTCACTATTTTATGCACTTCGTTTCTTTGAAATTCTATTCTAAATCATCCGGCCTAAAGATTGCCACAAAAGTTTCAAAAATCGTCGAACCGTGACTCATTTTTTTAGAACGGACTTCAAACGTCCCAGATTAGGGTTTCTGAATTAGGGCCTCGATTTTAAGCATTCTTTTACTGTTTTATGCACTCCGTTTCTTTTAAATTCTATTGTAAATCATCCAGCCTAATGATTCCCAACAAAAGTTTCGAAAAACGTCGACCGTGAATTGGTTTTTTTAGCACGTACTTCAAACGACCCAGATTAAGGTTTCTTAATTAGGGTCTGGATTTTAAGCACTCTTTCACTCTTTTATGCGTTCTGTTTCTTCGAAATTATATTCAAAATCATCCGGCCTAATGATTCCCCAAAAAAGTTTCAAAAAATGTCGACAGTGACTCGGTTTTTTTAGCATGTACTTCAAACGTCCAAGATTAAGGTTTCCGAATTAGGGTCTCGATTTTAAGCACTTTTTTACTGTTTATGCTCTCCGTTTCTTCGAAATTCTATTATGAATCATCCGGCCTAATGATTCCCCAAAAAAGTTTCAAAAAATGTCGACCGTGACTCGATTTTTTTAGCACGTACTTCAAACGTCCAGATTAAGGTTTCCGAATTACGGTCTCGATTTTAAGCACTTTCACTGTCTTATGCACTCTGTTTCTTCGAAATTCTTTTCTAAATCATCCGGCCTAATGATTCCAAACAAAAGTTTTGAAAAACGTCGTCCGTGACTCTATTTTTTTAGCACGTACTTCAAACGTCCCAGATTAAGGTTTCCGAATTAGGGTCTCGATTTTAAGCACTCTTTCACTGTTTTATGCACTTCGCTTCTTCAACATTCTATTCTAAATTTTCTGGCCTAAAGATTCCCCAACAAAAGTTTCGAAAAACGTCGACCGTGACTCGGTTTTTTTAGCACGTACTTCAAACGTCCCAGATTAAGGTTTCCGAATTACGGTCTCAATTTTAAGCACTCTTTCACTCTTTTATGCACTCAGTTTCTTCGAAATTATATTCTAAATCATCCGGCCTACTGATTCCCCAAAATAGTTTCGAAAAACTTCGTCCTTGACTCGATTTTTTTAGCACGTACTTCAAACATCCCAGATTAGGGTTTCTCAATTATGGTCTCGATTTTAAGCACTCTTTCACTGTCTTATGCACTCCATTTCTTCAAAATTCTATTCGAAATCATCCGGCCTAATGATTACAAACAAAAGTTTTGAAAAACGTCGTTCGTGACTCTGTTTTTTTAGCACGTACTTCAAACGTCCCAGATTAAGGTTTTTGAATTAAGGTCTCGATTTTAAGACCTATTTCACTATTTTATGCACTTCGTTTCTTTGAAATTCTATTCTAAATCAACCGGCCTAAAGATTGCCACAAAAGTTTCAAAAATCGTCGAACCGTGACTCATTTTTTTAGAACGGACTTCAAACGTCCCAGATTAGGGTTTCTGAATTAGGGCCTCGATTTTAAGCATTCTTTTACTGTTTTATGCACTCCGTTTCTTTGAAATTCTATTGTAAATCATCCAGCCTAATGATTCCCAACAAAAGTTTCGAAAATCGTCGACCGTGAATCGGTTTTTTTAGCACGTACTTCAAACGACCCAGATTAAGGTTTCTTAATTAGGGTCTGGATTTTAAGCACTCTTTCACTGTTTTATGCGTTCTGTTTCTTCAAAATTATATTCAAAATCATCCGGCCTAATGATTCCCCAAAAAAGTTTCAAAAAATGTCGACAGTGACTCGGTTTTTTTAGCATGTACTTCAAACGTCCAAGATTAAGGTTTCCGAATTAGGGTCTCGATTTTAAGCACTTTTTTACTGTTTATGCTCTCCGTTTCTTCGAAATTCTATTATGAATCATCCGGCCTAATGATTCCCCAAAAAAGTTTCAAAAAATGTCGACCGTGACTCGATTTTTTTAGCACGTACTTCAAACGTCCAGATTAAGGTTTCCGAATTACGGTCTCGATTTTAAGAACTTTCACTGTCTTATGCACTCTGTTTCTTCGAAATTCTATTCTAAATCATCCGGCCTAATGATTCCAAACAAAAGTTTTGAAAAACGTCGTCCGTGACTCTATTTTTTTAGCACGTACTTCAAACGTCCCAGATTAAGGTTTCCGAATTAGGGTCTCGATTTTAAGCACTCTTTCACTGTTTTATGCACTTCGCTTCTTCAACATTCTATTCTAAATTTTCCGGCCTAAAGATTCCCCAACAAAAGTTTCGAAAAACGTCGACCGTGACTCGGTTTTTTTAGCACGTACTTCAAACGTCCCAGATTAAGGTTTCCGAATTACGGTCTCAATTTTAAGCACTCTTTCACTCTTTTATGCCCTCAGTTTCTTCAAAATTATATTCTAAATCATCCGGCCTAATGATTCCCCAAAAAAGTTTCGAAAAACGTCGAAGATGACTCGATTTTTTTAGCACGTACTTCAAACATCCCAGATTAGGGTTTCTGAATTATGGTCTCGATTTTAAGCACTCTTTCACTGTCTTATGCACTCTATTTCTTCAAAATTCTATTCGAAATCATCCGGCCTAATGATTACAAACAAAAGTTTTGAAAAACGTCGTTCGTGACTCTGTTTTTTTAGCACGTACTTCAAACGTCCCAGATTAAGGTTTTTGAATTAGGGTCTCGATTTTAAGACCTATTTCACTATTTTATGCACTTCGTTTCTTTGAAATTCTATTCTAAATCATCCGGCCTAAAGATTGCCACAAAAGTTTCAAAAATCGTCGAACCGTGACTCATTTTTTTAGAACGGACTTCAAACGTCCCAGATTAGGGTTTCTGAATTAGGGCCTCGATTTTAAGCATTCTTTTACTGTTTTATGCACTCCGTTTCTTTTAAATTCTATTGTAAATCATCCAGCCTAATGATTCCCAACAAAAGTTTCGAAAAACGTCGACCGTGAATTGGTTTTTTTAGCACGTACTTCAAACGACCCAGATTAAGGTTTCTTAATTAGGGTCTGGATTTTAAGCACTCTTTCACTCTTTTATGCGTTCTGTTTCTTCGAAATTATATTCAAAATCATCCGGCCTAATGATTCCCCAAAAAAGTTTCAAAAAATGTCGACAGTGACTCGGTTTTTTTAGCATGTACTTCAAACGTCCAAGATTAAGGTTTCCGAATTAGGGTCTCGATTTTAAGCACTTTTTTACTGTTTATGCTCTCCGTTTCTTCGAAATTCTATTATGAATCATCCGGCCTAATGATTCCCCAAAAAAGTTTCAAAAAATGTCGACCGTGACTCGATTTTTTTAGCACGTACTTCAAACGTCCAGATTAAGGTTTCCGAATTACGGTCTCGATTTTAAGCACTTTCACTGTCTTATGCACTCTGTTTCTTCGAAATTCTTTTCTAAATCATCCGGCCTAATGATTCCAAACAAAAGTTTTGAAAAACGTCGTCCGTGACTCTATTTTTTTAGCACGTACTTCAAACGTCCCAGATTAAGGTTTCCGAATTAGGGTCTCGATTTTAAGCACTCTTTCACTGTTTTATGCACTTCGCTTCTTCAACATTCTATTCTAAATTTTCTGGCCTAAAGATTCCCCAACAAAAGTTTCGAAAAACGTCGACCGTGACTCGGTTTTTTTAGCACGTACTTCAAACGTCCCAGATTAAGGTTTCCGAATTACGGTCTCAATTTTAAGCACTCTTTCACTCTTTTATGCACTCAGTTTCTTCGAAATTATATTCTAAATCATCCGGCCTACTGATTCCCCAAAATAGTTTCGAAAAACTTCGTCCTTGACTCGATTTTTTTAGCACGTACTTCAAACATCCCAGATTAGGGTTTCTCAATTATGGTCTCGATTTTAAGCACTCTTTCACTGTCTTATGCACTCCATTTCTTCAAAATTCTATTCGAAATCATCCGGCCTAATGATTACAAACAAAAGTTTTGAAAAACGTCGTTCGTGACTCTGTTTTTTTAGCACGTACTTCAAACGTCCCAGATTAAGGTTTTTGAATTAAGGTCTCGATTTTAAGACCTATTTCACTATTTTATGCACTTCGTTTCTTTGAAATTCTATTCTAAATCAACCGGCCTAAAGATTGCCACAAAAGTTTCAAAAATCGTCGAACCGTGACTCATTTTTTTAGAACGGACTTCAAACGTCCCAGATTAGGGTTTCTGAATTAGGGCCTCGATTTTAAGCATTCTTTTACTGTTTTATGCACTCCGTTTCTTTGAAATTCTATTGTAAATCATCCAGCCTAATGATTCCCAACAAAAGTTTCGAAAATCGTCGACCGTGAATCGGTTTTTTTAGCACGTACTTCAAACGACCCAGATTAAGGTTTCTTAATTAGGGTCTGGATTTTAAGCACTCTTTCACTGTTTTATGCGTTCTGTTTCTTCAAAATTATATTCAAAATCATCCGGCCTAATGATTCCCCAAAAAAGTTTCAAAAAATGTCGACAGTGACTCGGTTTTTTTAGCATGTACTTCAAACGTCCAAGATTAAGGTTTCCGAATTAGGGTCTCGATTTTAAGCACTTTTTTACTGTTTATGCTCTCCGTTTCTTCGAAATTCTATTATGAATCATCCGGCCTAATGATTCCCCAAAAAAGTTTCAAAAAATGTCGACCGTGACTCGATTTTTTTAGCACGTACTTCAAACGTCCAGATTAAGGTTTCCGAATTACGGTCTCGATTTTAAGAACTTTCACTGTCTTATGCACTCTGTTTCTTCGAAATTCTATTCTAAATCATCCGGCCTAATGATTCCAAACAAAAGTTTTGAAAAACGTCGTCCGTGACTCTATTTTTTTAGCACGTACTTCAAACGTCCCAGATTAAGGTTTCCGAATTAGGGTCTCGATTTTAAGCACTCTTTCACTGTTTTATGCACTTCGCTTCTTCAACATTCTATTCTAAATTTTCCGGCCTAAAGATTCCCCAACAAAAGTTTCGAAAAACGTCGACCGTGACTCGGTTTTTTTAGCACGTACTTCAAACGTCCCAGATTAAGGTTTCCGAATTACGGTCTCAATTTTAAGCACTCTTTCACTCTTTTATGCCCTCAGTTTCTTCAAAATTATATTCTAAATCATCCGGCCTAATGATTCCCCAAAAAAGTTTCGAAAAACGTCGAAGATGACTCGATTTTTTTAGCACGTACTTCAAACATCCCAGATTAGGGTTTCTGAATTATGGTCTCGATTTTAAGCACTCTTTCACTGTCTTATGCACTCTATTTCTTCAAAATTCTATTCGAAATCATCCGGCCTAATGATTACAAACAAAAGTTTTGAAAAACGTCGTTCGTGACTCTGTTTTTTTAGCACGTACTTCAAACGTCCCAGATTAAGGTTTTTGAATTAGGGTCTCGATTTTAAGACCTATTTCACTATTTTATGCACTTCGTTTCTTTGAAATTCTATTCTAAATCATCCGGCCTAAAGATTGCCACAAAAGTTTCAAAAATCGTCGAACCGTGACTCATTTTTTTAGAACGGACTTCAAACGTCCCAGATTAGGGTTTCTGAATTAGGGCCTCGATTTTAAGCATTCTTTTACTGTTTTATGCACTCCGTTTCTTTTAAATTCTATTGTAAATCATCCAGCCTAATGATTCCCAACAAAAGTTTCGAAAAACGTCGACCGTGAATCGGTTTTTTTAGCACGTACTTCAAACGACCCAGATTAAGGTTTCTTAATTAGGGTCTGGATTTTAAGCACTCTTTCACTCTTTTATGCGTTCTGTTTCTTCGAAATTATATTCAAAATCATCCGGCCTAATGATTCCCCAAAAAAGTTTCAAAAAATGTCGACAGTGACTCGGTTTTTTTAGCATGTACTTCAAACGTCCAAGATTAAGGTTTCCGAATTAGGGTCTCGATTTTAAGCACTTTTTTACTGTTTATGCTCTCCGTTTCTTCGAAATTCTATTATGAATCATCCGGCCTAATGATTCCCCAAAAAAGTTTCAAAAAATGTCGACCGTGACTCGATTTTTTTAGCACGTACTTCAAACGTCCAGATTAAGGTTTCCGAATTACGGTCTCGATTTTAAGCACTTTCACTGTCTTATGCACTCTGTTTCTTCGAAATTCTTTTCTAAATCATCCGGCCTAATGATTCCAAACAAAAGTTTTGAAAAACGTCGTCCGTGACTCTATTTTTTTAGCACGTACTTCAAACGTCCCAGATTAAGGTTTCCGAATTAGGGTCTCGATTTTAAGCACTCTTTCACTGTTTTATGCACTTCGCTTCTTCAACATTCTATTCTAAATTTTCTGGCCTAAAGATTCCCCAACAAAAGTTTCGAAAAACGTCGACCGTGACTCGGTTTTTTTAGCACGTACTTCAAACGTCCCAGATTAAGGTTTCCGAATTACGGTCTCAATTTTAAGCACTCTTTCACTCTTTTATGCACTCAGTTTCTTCGAAATTATATTCTAAATCATCCGGCCTACTGATTCCCCAAAATAGTTTCGAAAAACTTCGTCCTTGACTCGATTTTTTTAGCACGTACTTCAAACATCCCAGATTAGGGTTTCTCAATTATGGTCTCGATTTTAAGCACTCTTTCACTGTCTTATGCACTCCATTTCTTCAAAATTCTATTCGAAATCATCCGGCCTAATGATTACAAACAAAAGTTTTGAAAAACGTCGTTCGTGACTCTGTTTTTTTAGCACGTACTTCAAACGTCCCAGATTAAGGTTTTTGAATTAAGGTCTCGATTTTAAGACCTATTTCACTATTTTATGCACTTCGTTTCTTTGAAATTCTATTCTAAATCAACCGGCCTAAAGATTGCCACAAAAGTTTCAAAAATCGTCGAACCGTGACTCATTTTTTTAGAACGGACTTCAAACGTCCCAGATTAGGGTTTCTGAATTAGGGCCTCGATTTTAAGCATTCTTTTACTGTTTTATGCACTCCGTTTCTTTGAAATTCTATTGTAAATCATCCAGCCTAATGATTCCCAACAAAAGTTTCGAAAATCGTCGACCGTGAATCGGTTTTTTTAGCACGTACTTCAAACGACCCAGATTAAGGTTTCTTAATTAGGGTCTGGATTTTAAGCACTCTTTCACTGTTTTATGCGTTCTGTTTCTTCAAAATTATATTCAAAATCATCCGGCCTAATGATTCCCCAAAAAAGTTTCAAAAAATGTCGACAGTGACTCGGTTTTTTTAGCATGTACTTCAAACGTCCAAGATTAAGGTTTCCGAATTAGGGTCTCGATTTTAAGCACTTTTTTACTGTTTATGCTCTCCGTTTCTTCGAAATTCTATTATGAATCATCCGGCCTAATGATTCCCCAAAAAAGTTTCAAAAAATGTCGACCGTGACTCGATTTTTTTAGCACGTACTTCAAATGTCCAGATTAAGGTTTCCGAATTACGGTCTCGATTTTAAGAACTTTCACTGTCTTATGCACTCTGTTTCTTCGAAATTCTTTTCTAAATCATCCGGCCTAATGATTCCAAACAAAAGTTTTGAAAAACGTCGTCCGTGACTCTATTTTTTTAGCACGTACTTCAAACGTCCCAGATTAAGGTTTCCGAATTAGGGTCTCGATTTTAAGCACTCTTTCACTGTTTTATGCACTTCGCTTCTTCAACATTCTATTCTAAATTTTCCGGCCTAAAGATTCCCCAACAAAAGTTTCGAAAAACGTCGACCGTGACTCGGTTTTTTTAGCACGTACTTCAAACGTCCCAGATTAAGGTTTCCGAATTACGGTCTCAATTTTAAGCACTCTTTCACTCTTTTATGCCCTCAGTTTCTTCAAAATTATATTCTAAATCATCCGGCCTAATGATTCCCCAAAAAAGTTTCGAAAAACGTCGAAGATGACTCGATTTTTTTAGCACGTACTTCAAACATCCCAGATTAGGGTTTCTGAATTATGGTCTCGATTTTAAGCACTCTTTCACTGTCTTATGCACTCTATTTCTTCAAAATTCTATTCGAAATCATCCGGCCTAATGATTACAAACAAAAGTTTTGAAAAACGTCGTTCGTGACTCTGTTTTTTTAGCACGTACTTCAAACGTCCCAGATTAAGGTTTTTGAATTAGGGTCTCGATTTTAAGACCTATTTCACTATTTTATGCACTTCGTTTCTTTGAAATTCTATTCTAAATCATCCGGCCTAAAGATTGCCACAAAAGTTTCAAAAATCGTCGAACCGTGACTCATTTTTTTAGAACGGACTTCAAACGTCCCAGATTAGGGTTTCTGAATTAGGGCCTCGATTTTAAGCATTCTTTTACTGTTTTATGCACTCCGTTTCTTTTAAATTCTATTGTAAATCATCCAGCCTAATGATTCCCAACAAAAGTTTCGAAAAACGTCGACCGTGAATTGGTTTTTTTAGCACGTACTTCAAACGACCCAGATTAAGGTTTCTTAATTAGGGTCTGGATTTTAAGCACTCTTTCACTCTTTTATGCGTTCTGTTTCTTCGAAATTATATTCAAAATCATCCGGCCTAATGATTCCCCAAAAAAGTTTCAAAAAATGTCGACAGTGACTCGGTTTTTTTAGCATGTACTTCAAACGTCCAAGATTAAGGTTTCCGAATTAGGGTCTCGATTTTAAGCACTTTTTTACTGTTTATGCTCTCCGTTTCTTCGAAATTCTATTATGAATCATCCGGCCTAATGATTCCCCAAAAAAGTTTCAAAAAATGTCGACCGTGACTCGATTTTTTTAGCACGTACTTCAAACGTCCAGATTAAGGTTTCCGAATTACGGTCTCGATTTTAAGCACTTTCACTGTCTTATGCACTCTGTTTCTTCGAAATTCTTTTCTAAATCATCCGGCCTAATGATTCCAAACAAAAGTTTTGAAAAACGTCGTCCGTGACTCTATTTTTTTAGCACGTACTTCAAACGTCCCAGATTAAGGTTTCCGAATTAGGGTCTCGATTTTAAGCACTCTTTCACTGTTTTATGCACTTCGCTTCTTCAACATTCTATTCTAAATTTTCTGGCCTAAAGATTCCCCAACAAAAGTTTCGAAAAACGTCGACCGTGACTCGGTTTTTTTAGCACGTACTTCAAACGTCCCAGATTAAGGTTTCCGAATTACGGTCTCAATTTTAAGCACTCTTTCACTCTTTTATGCACTCAGTTTCTTCGAAATTATATTCTAAATCATCCGGCCTACTGATTCCCCAAAATAGTTTCGAAAAACTTCGTCCTTGACTCGATTTTTTTAGCACGTACTTCAAACATCCCAGATTAGGGTTTCTCAATTATGGTCTCGATTTTAAGCACTCTTTCACTGTCTTATGCACTCCATTTCTTCAAAATTCTATTCGAAATCATCCGGCCTAATGATTACAAACAAAAGTTTTGAAAAACGTCGTTCGTGACTCTGTTTTTTTAGCACGTACTTCAAACGTCCCAGATTAAGGTTTTTGAATTAAGGTCTCGATTTTAAGACCTATTTCACTATTTTATGCACTTCGTTTCTTTGAAATTCTATTCTAAATCAACCGGCCTAAAGATTGCCACAAAAGTTTCAAAAATCGTCGAACCGTGACTCATTTTTTTAGAACGGACTTCAAACGTCCCAGATTAGGGTTTCTGAATTAGGGCCTCGATTTTAAGCATTCTTTTACTGTTTTATGCACTCCGTTTCTTTGAAATTCTATTGTAAATCATCCAGCCTAATGATTCCCAACAAAAGTTTCGAAAATCGTCGACCGTGAATCGGTTTTTTTAGCACGTACTTCAAACGACCCAGATTAAGGTTTCTTAATTAGGGTCTGGATTTTAAGCACTCTTTCACTGTTTTATGCGTTCTGTTTCTTCAAAATTATATTCAAAATCATCCGGCCTAATGATTCCCCAAAAAAGTTTCAAAAAATGTCGACAGTGACTCGGTTTTTTTAGCATGTACTTCAAACGTCCAAGATTAAGGTTTCCGAATTAGGGTCTCGATTTTAAGCACTTTTTTACTGTTTATGCTCTCCGTTTCTTCGAAATTCTATTATGAATCATCCGGCCTAATGATTCCCCAAAAAAGTTTCAAAAAATGTCGACCGTGACTCGATTTTTTTAGCACGTACTTCAAACGTCCAGATTAAGGTTTCCGAATTACGGTCTCGATTTTAAGAACTTTCACTGTCTTATGCACTCTGTTTCTTCGAAATTCTATTCTAAATCATCCGGCCTAATGATTCCAAACAAAAGTTTTGAAAAACGTCGTCCGTGACTCTATTTTTTTAGCACGTACTTCAAACGTCCCAGATTAAGGTTTCCGAATTAGGGTCTCGATTTTAAGCACTCTTTCACTGTTTTATGCACTTCGCTTCTTCAACATTCTATTCTAAATTTTCCGGCCTAAAGATTCCCCAACAAAAGTTTCGAAAAACGTCGACCGTGACTCGGTTTTTTTAGCACGTACTTCAAACGTCCCAGATTAAGGTTTCCGAATTACGGTCTCAATTTTAAGCACTCTTTCACTCTTTTATGCCCTCAGTTTCTTCAAAATTATATTCTAAATCATCCGGCCTAATGATTCCCCAAAAAAGTTTCGAAAAACGTCGAAGATGACTCGATTTTTTTAGCACGTACTTCAAACATCCCAGATTAGGGTTTCTGAATTATGGTCTCGATTTTAAGCACTCTTTCACTGTCTTATGCACTCTATTTCTTCAAAATTCTATTCGAAATCATCCGGCCTAATGATTACAAACAAAAGTTTTGAAAAACGTCGTTCGTGACTCTGTTTTTTTAGCACGTACTTCAAACGTCCCAGATTAAGGTTTTTGAATTAGGGTCTCGATTTTAAGACCTATTTCACTATTTTATGCACTTCGTTTCTTTGAAATTCTATTCTAAATCATCCGGCCTAAAGATTGCCACAAAAGTTTCAAAAATCGTCGAACCGTGACTCATTTTTTTAGAACGGACTTCAAACGTCCCAGATTAGGGTTTCTGAATTAGGGCCTCGATTTTAAGCATTCTTTTACTGTTTTATGCACTCCGTTTCTTTTAAATTCTATTGTAAATCATCCAGCCTAATGATTCCCAACAAAAGTTTCGAAAAACGTCGACCGTGAATTGGTTTTTTTAGCACGTACTTCAAACGACCCAGATTAAGGTTTCTTAATTAGGGTCTGGATTTTAAGCACTCTTTCACTCTTTTATGCGTTCTGTTTCTTCGAAATTATATTCAAAATCATCCGGCCTAATGATTCCCCAAAAAAGTTTCAAAAAATGTCGACAGTGACTCGGTTTTTTTAGCATGTACTTCAAACGTCCAAGATTAAGGTTTCCGAATTAGGGTCTCGATTTTAAGCACTTTTTTACTGTTTATGCTCTCCGTTTCTTCGAAATTCTATTATGAATCATCCGGCCTAATGATTCCCCAAAAAAGTTTCAAAAAATGTCGACCGTGACTCGATTTTTTTAGCACGTACTTCAAACGTCCAGATTAAGGTTTCCGAATTACGGTCTCGATTTTAAGCACTTTCACTGTCTTATGCACTCTGTTTCTTCGAAATTCTTTTCTAAATCATCCGGCCTAATGATTCCAAACAAAAGTTTTGAAAAACGTCGTCCGTGACTCTATTTTTTTAGCACGTACTTCAAACGTCCCAGATTAAGGTTTCCGAATTAGGGTCTCGATTTTAAGCACTCTTTCACTGTTTTATGCACTTCGCTTCTTCAACATTCTATTCTAAATTTTCTGGCCTAAAGATTCCCCAACAAAAGTTTCGAAAAACGTCGACCGTGACTCGGTTTTTTTAGCACGTACTTCAAACGTCCCAGATTAAGGTTTCCGAATTACGGTCTCAATTTTAAGCACTCTTTCACTCTTTTATGCACTCAGTTTCTTCGAAATTATATTCTAAATCATCCGGCCTACTGATTCCCCAAAATAGTTTCGAAAAACTTCGTCCTTGACTCGATTTTTTTAGCACGTACTTCAAACATCCCAGATTAGGGTTTCTCAATTATGGTCTCGATTTTAAGCACTCTTTCACTGTCTTATGCACTCCATTTCTTCAAAATTCTATTCGAAATCATCCGGCCTAATGATTACAAACAAAAGTTTTGAAAAACGTCGTTCGTGACTCTGTTTTTTTAGCACGTACTTCAAACGTCCCAGATTAAGGTTTTTGAATTAAGGTCTCGATTTTAAGACCTATTTCACTATTTTATGCACTTCGTTTCTTTGAAATTCTATTCTAAATCAACCGGCCTAAAGATTGCCACAAAAGTTTCAAAAATCGTCGAACCGTGACTCATTTTTTTAGAACGGACTTCAAACGTCCCAGATTAGGGTTTCTGAATTAGGGCCTCGATTTTAAGCATTCTTTTACTGTTTTATGCACTCCGTTTCTTTGAAATTCTATTGTAAATCATCCAGCCTAATGATTCCCAACAAAAGTTTCGAAAATCGTCGACCGTGAATCGGTTTTTTTAGCACGTACTTCAAACGACCCAGATTAAGGTTTCTTAATTAGGGTCTGGATTTTAAGCACTCTTTCACTGTTTTATGCGTTCTGTTTCTTCAAAATTATATTCAAAATCATCCGGCCTAATGATTCCCCAAAAAAGTTTCAAAAAATGTCGACAGTGACTCGGTTTTTTTAGCATGTACTTCAAACGTCCAAGATTAAGGTTTCCGAATTAGGGTCTCGATTTTAAGCACTTTTTTACTGTTTATGCTCTCCGTTTCTTCGAAATTCTATTATGAATCATCCGGCCTAATGATTCCCCAAAAAAGTTTCAAAAAATGTCGACCGTGACTCGATTTTTTTAGCACGTACTTCAAACGTCCAGATTAAGGTTTCCGAATTACGGTCTCGATTTTAAGCACTTTCACTGTCTTATGCACTCTGTTTCTTCGAAATTCTTTTCTAAATCATCCGGCCTAATGATTCCAAACAAAAGTTTTGAAAAACGTCATCCGTGACTCTATTTTTTTAGCACGTACTTCAAACGTCCCAAATTAAGTTTTCTGAATTAGGGTCTCGATTTTAAACACTCTTTTACTGTTTTATGCTCTCCGTTTCTTCGAAATTCGATTCTAAATAATCAGGCCGAATGATTCACCACAAAAATTTCGAAAAACATTTGAGTGTGACTTGGTTTTTTTAGGACGTACTTCAAACGTCCCAGATTAAGGTTTCCGAATTATGATCTCGATTTTAAGCACTCTTTCACTGTTTTATGCACTTCGTTTCTTCGAAATTCTATTCTAAATCATCCGGCCTAAAGATTTCGTAACGAAAGTTTCGAAAAACGTGGACCGTGACTCGGTTATTTTAGCACGTACTTCAAACGTCCCAGATTAAGGTTTTCGAATTAGGGTCTCGATTTTAAGCACTCTTTTACTTTTTTATGCTCTTCATTTCTTCAAAATTCTATTCTAAATCATCCGACCTAATGATTCGCCACAAAAGTTTCAAAAATCGTCGAACCGTGACTCATTTTTTTAGCACGGACTTCAAAAGTCTTAGATTAGGGTTTCTGAATTAGGGTCTCATTTTAAGCACTCTTTTATTGTTTTATGCACTCTGTTTCTTTGAAATTCTATTGTAAATCATCCGGCCTAATGATCCCAACAAAAGTTTCAAAAAACGTCGACCGTGACTCGGTTTTTTTAGCACATACTTCAAACGTCCCAGATAATGGTTTCCGAATTAGGGTCTCGATTTTAAGCACTCTTTTACAGTTTATTCTCTCCGTTTCTGCGAAATTATATTCTAAATCATCAGGCCTAATGATTCGCCACAAAAGTTTCGAAAAACGTAGTCCGTGACTCTGTTTTTTTTACCATGTACTTCAAACGTCCCAGATTGAGGTTTTCGAATGACAGTCTCGATTTTAAGATTAGTTGCTTGAGAGGAGAGCTCCGGAACCTATTCTTTCAATTCATTCAATCCGTGAGCTCCGGAACCTATTCTTTCGACTCATTCACATCCAGATCATTCATCTTTGGAATCCATATTAGGCAAGGAGACATTGCTTATTCCTTGGTCTATTAGAGAACTATCTCTCCAGGGATTGTGAAAGATGTTCCACCCACTAGAATGTTTCGACTGGAACGAGAATCTCGATAACCTAAACAAAAATGCAGAAGTGAGCCTACTCCTCTCTCCCCCTTTTTTAGCCAACACCATCAACCCCATTCATTTTGAACCTTGAATGATTCAAAGCAAAAAATAGAAGATAAATAGAAGGATAGGAGATCAGAAAGATACGTGGACGACTTGACTCTCGTATAGGTCGGATGTTTCCATGAACAGTAAGCAGTGGATCTCCCCTGATTTTGGGAAAGCTGGTGTGGTGGCCGCGTGTGAATTCTCTTTCAAGGCAAGGGGCCAGATCGACATTCTTGTTTACTCTTATCCGGTCGAGGTGGTTTTTGTTTACCAGCGTGTAGGTGGTCTAAGTTCCTATGACCGATTCTTTCTGACCCCTGTGAACATCTTTTCTTAATGTATTAAAGAGGGCCTCTCTAACCGGTGAAAAGTGGTGGGTGTCCACTAACGGCCATTCCTGGCTCGGCTCCGATAATGCAATTCTAGGAGGAGTCGGTAGTTTGGCACTGGATCCCTTTGGACCTGGAGAACATTGGACGCTGGGTCAGGGTTTGGTGAACCAACTGTCCTCTCCATTACAGTCTCGCTGCTTCTCTCCTATTTATTCTTTATAGAGGTAAATAAATAGGTGTTTTCATCTTCCGTCCTGGACTGATTGAACAAGGTAAAGCATCTTCGCTCCTCTCCTGTCCTTTACAGTCGAGTGTCTTTGCTCCTCTAGTTTCAGTATCGGGCCCCTTTTTCGTTGCCTAGATTACACCTTTGGAATACCCCTGAAGGGAATTTTGCTCTACTTCCCTCGATCTTCACTTTACGCCACGCCGACTGCCCTTTCGTCATAAGGCGTGGAATTAGACCAAGGGGAATCTCCATAGGAACTAGTCCCTCTGATTTCGCACGTAGGAGATCGAGACACTGCCCCAGGGCGGCTATGGACAAGTAGATCGATTGCCCTATCTCGACAACTAGATGGAGGGTCTGACGTTGTATATATGTACTTTGATTTCCTTCCCCCCGTAAGATCAATATCACAACCAATAGTCTCAGAAAGGAGATTTTTAGATATCGGTAGTTGTCCAGTCGTACCCAAACAGTAAGATTCCAGAGGAAAATGCACCTAAGATCAAATATTTCGAGCCGGCTTCCGTGGAAAATTCAGACTTTCTTTTGGATGCTGCCATCACATAAACACATAAACTTTGAGGCTCAATAGCTAAATACATGGAAATTGAATCATGAGACGAGATCATAAAGAGCATACTGCGAGTAGGAAGTGGAATTAATATAATGAATTCAAAAGCATCAAGCCTCTCTTGTTCGAAAGAATCGAAACACATCGAAATGGTACCAGCCGTACTTAATAATAGAAGGATTTGGCAGAAATATGTCAAATTGTCCCTCCTAAAAAGATTATTCCAGAATAAATGGGCAATAGTTAGGAGAGGTGCGCCAGCGACGAGCAGAAGCAAGGTTATTAGATACCTCAGGAAAGCCCGACCAGAACCACACGTGCAAGTTTCCCGGCCAGAAGCAAGATTTGCGCGAACTAGCGGACCGATCACTCAGTGTGGATGCTCCCTACAGCATCAACGAACCTTTTCGGAACAGCTTAGGAATGGGGGCCACAAGACCAGCCCGAATCCAGCCAGGTTCTCTTTCTTCTCATCTACCCTTCCCAACAATTGTACCTTGTCTTGGGGCTTCGCTTTACGAGAGAGAGCCCGCAAAAAAGTCTTTCTCTTCCCTCTCCCGTCCCGGATCATATTCAGGTGCATCCACAGAAGAGGAAATCGCAATGCATCTTGATCAGCAGGCGTAGCTTGGAGTGGGAGTGTATGTAGTAGGGTGGGTAGTAAGGTAAGGAGGCCACCAGAGAGGAAGCCAAACGGCCTATTAAGCGCAGCTAAGCTAGGAGAAAGCCAGGTGCCGGAGGTATGCTCTATTCAGGCCGGAGCATTGATTCCCCATAACGAATAGGCTAGCTCGAGATCTCAATTGCCTATCCTGTGTTCCAGAAGGTCCCGCAGTTCCTGGGCAGCACCTCGAAGTTTTGTTTCTTGTCTTACATGAGACTCGAGATATTCCTCACTCCATGGCATGGCACCTTTCGCTCATCCATTCTGCCCGTGCAGACGCCCTTTTTCTTTCATTATCATCTACTGCCCTTTGTTTCCTCCCGGCTATTCACTCATGAGGCTCGTCGTATGTATGCTCGACTTCGTTTGCCGGTGCTATAGGTAGGAGTACATTATGGCAGGATCAGTCACCGGGGCAAACACCCCTCCTCCAAGAAGAGATGTGCTATGCCCCCCCGATCCCTATAGATGGAAGGAGCTACCTGGTGATCCCTAGGTTGCAGCACGTCTGGTCGTTAACTCCTCGCGCCGCTGCTGCCGTTTCTAGGACCGACTGACGCCTCACCTGCACAGGTACCTACGTAGTGTAGTGTCGGTGGCACATTCAACATAGCGTTCGGACTCATGTGCCTTCCAGAACCAGGGGTCTTCGAGCCTGCTGCGTACGATTAGCCAGCCTTGCGGCAGCAAAAGGATTAGAGGTCCCCCCATGCTACGGTTCCCTGCGGCCCGAACCCGGTGCCACATTAGGTTAGGAAGTTTGGCGATAATAGCTCCTCTGCGTCCCTGCGCTGCCCTCCTAGGCGCGCAACACTAAGTAATCCAAGCCAACCCACATTACTGACTAACGGTGGATAATCATATTTCTTAGAGGTACTAAATACAACTCCATGAATGAGCAAAATGAAAGTTGCATTAATGATAAAGATCTCTGGGGCAACCGCTAAAAAAAGATTGAACATGTGGGGGAAGGATCCGAACGAATTCTGCTTTCATTTCACCCATATAGAGCACTGAGTTACTTACGTTTCGGTCTTCAACAGGAGGCTACACTGTTGTTAGGATCGCACAACAACGCACACGCTCGATCTAGATGATCACAAAGAGAAGGATAGAGAGAATTGCAAGGAGAACTCTTGCTAAAAGGATTTTTTATTGATGACTTCAGGCATGTACAACAAGAGAGTACAGAGAATAGAAAAGTGCATTTCAAAGCTTTACTAGACAGGATATATATATGGTTCAGTCTACTAAATATAGCTTTACCAGATTTAACCATCTACTATATATAGCTATGTACCATATATAGCTTTACCGGATATAGCTTCACCATATATGGCTTTACCAAATATAGCTTTACCGGATATAGCCATTGACCAAGCTATAAATACAGGGAGCAGACTCCATAACTCAACAATTCTCCCACTTGGAGACTGATCCTACACCATACCAATTAGGGCTTTGCATAGCTTTAATTTTCCAACATCAACACATTTTGTCAACATGTCTGCTGGATTCTTTGCACCCTCTATCTTCTCCAAACACATATCGCCTTCTTCCACTAACCTGCGAGTGAAATGGTACCGTCTTCTAATGTGTTTTGTCCTTGAATGATAGACTGGGTTTTTCACCAACTGTATGGCACTCTGACTATCTGTATAAAGGATCTTCTTGCACTGCTTCCGGCCTAATTCTTCTAGATAGTCTGTCATCCATATCATCTCCTTTCCAGCTTCAGCTATGGCCACGTACTCAGCTTCAGTAGATGAAAGAGCAACGCATTTCTGAAGCTTGGACATCCAACTCACTGCTGTTCCATCTATAGTGTAGATATACCCAGATGTGCTCTTGCTGGAGTCTACATCTCCACTCAGATCAGCATCCACAAAACCTTGCAGAACTACTTTGCCATTGCCATAACAAAGTGTAGTATTGGATGTACCTCTCAGATATCTCAGAAGCCACTTCACAGCTTCCCAATGTTCCTTCCCTAGATTTGCCATGTACTTGCTAACAACTCCCACTGCATGTGTTATGTCAGGTCTAGTGCAGACCATAGCATACATCAAACTCCCAACTGCAGAAGCGTACGGAACTGATGCCATGTGCTCACGTTCCTCAACTATCTTGGGAGATTGCCCCTTTGACAATTTAATATGATTTGCCAAGGGGGTAGTCCTGGGTTTAGCGTTATTCATCTTGAATTTGGACAACACCTTCTCAATGTACTGCTCTTGGGATAGATTTAATGTGCCAGCAAATCTATCTCGAGAAATCCTCATCCCAAGGATCTGCTTCGCTGCACCTAAATCTTTCATCTCAAATACTGAAGACAAGCTTGCCTTCAGGTGGTTTATCTCCCTCATACTTGATCCAGCAATTAGTATATCATCCACATACAGGAGTAGAAACACATAAGAATCAGTGTATTTCTTGAGGTAGCAACACTGATCCTTTTCACTTCTGTGGAAACCACTCTTGCTCATGAAGGAGTCAAACTTCTTGTACCATTGTCTCGGTGCTTGTTTTAGTCCATACAAGCTCTTATTGAGCTTACACACCATGTGCTCCTTGCTTGGAGCTGCAAATCCTTCGGGTTGTTGCATATAGATCTCCTCATCTAGATATCCATGTAAAAATGCCGTTTTTACATCCATTTGCTCAAGGTGCAAATTCTCCGATGCTACAATACTCAGTAGAATTCGGATAGTAGTTAATTTCACAACTGGAGAAAAGATCTCAGCATAATCAATGCCTTTTCTTTGTGAATATCCTTTAACTACTAACCGAGCCTTAAACCTCCTTCTGCCATCTGGTTCAACCTTGATTTTGAACACCCATTTGTTCAACAGAGCTCTCTTTCCTGTAGGCAACTCAGTCAGCACCCACGTATTATTCCTTTCAAGTGAGCTCATCTCATCATCCATGGCTTGCTCCCACTTAGTTGAATCTTCCACTTGTAGGGCCTCATCAAAGGACTCTGGTTCTCCTTCGTCAGTCAGCAACAGATAGTGTAATGAGGTTGAATATCTGTCTGGTGCTCTGGTAGTTCTGGATGATCTTCTCAACACCTGTTCAGGTGCAACTTGCTCCACGTCTGGTTCTTCAGCAATAGGATCAGCCACGTCTGGTTCTTCAGCAATAGGATCAGGAGTTTCTTGAGCTTCTGTTGTACCATCACTGTGTGAATTTTCTTGCCACTCAAATTCAACTCCCACTTGCTTCGTAGTCTCAGAGTTTATCTTCTCTCTGTCCTTGTACATGACATTTTCATCAAAGGTCACATCACAGTGTCTTAGGATCTTCATATTTTTCTCATCCCAAAACCTATACCCGAACATGTCAGAGCCATAGCCTATGAAGTAGCATTTCACAGCCTTAGCATCAAGCTTATCTCTCTTCTCTGGATCAACATGAACATACGCAGTACAGCCAGTGGTTCTCAAGTGAGAGTACTTGAGTTCTTTTCCTGTCCATACTTCTTCGGGCAATTTGAACTTCAAGGGTACTGACGGCCCTCTATTAATCAAATATGCTACTGTGTTCACAGCATCAGCCCAGAATGTCTTTGGCAATCCAGAATGAATCCTCATGCTTCTTGCTCGCTCATTCAAGGTTCTGTTCATCCTTTCTGCAATACCATTTTGTCTTGCCTTACCGGGAATTGTTCTTATTAATCTAATTCCCTCAGCTGCACAAAATGTTGTAAACTCTGATTTGTTGTACTCTTCCCCATTGTCAGACCTCAGGCATTTGATCTTCAAGCCGGTTTGATTTTCAACTTCAGCTTTCCACTTCTTGAAGGTGGTAAACACATCTGACTTGTGTTTCAGAAAGTAAACCCATACCTTCCTGCTGAAGTCATCGATGAAGGTGACGTAGTACCTTGATCCACCAAGTGATGAAACTGGAGATGGTCCCCAGACGTCTGTATGGACCATTTCCAACCGCACTTTCTTCGGTTCTCTGGCAGCCTTTGTGAAACTAACTCGTTTCTGTTTGCCCATAACGCAGCTCTCATAAAGACCCATATCAACAGATTTTAAGCCTTCTAAAGCTCCTTTCGCAGTCAGCATCTTCATTCCTTTGACGCTCATATGTCCAAGTCTATTGTGCCATAGACTTGAATTGGAAGCACTCTCAGCAGCAGCAGTCATGTTTATACACTCTGCAGTAGTGTATAAGGTTCCGGATTTTGTGCCACGCGCAACAACCATGGCGCCCTTCACAATCTTCCAGGAACTCTTTCCAAACTCTGCTGCATAGCCTGTGCTATCCAACTGACCAATAGAGATCAGGTTCTTCTTGAGACTAGGAATGTATCTGACATCTTGTAATGTCCATTGATTTCCTGCTGGAGTTTGTATGGAGACATCTCCCTTTCCTTCAATCTCCAAGGTTTTATTGTCGGCAAGATACACCTTCCCAAAATTTCCTGATTTGAAATTTCGAAACAATTCCTTACTTGGAGACGAATGGAACGATGCACCTGAATCCAAAATCCAGGATTCAGCTGGGCTATCCACACTAAGGATTAAAACGTCCTCAGCATCTTCTGTTGTGTATATAGAATCATCATCATCTTCAGATTTATGATTATGCTTCTTCTTTAGCTTTGTACAATCTGTCCGAAAGTGTCCTTTTCCCCCACAGCTCCAACACGTTACGCTGGGTTTGTTTGGAGATTTTCCCCGGTTCTTTGATTTTGAACGCCCATGTTTGTTTGAGCTCTTTGATTTGCTTCTTCCCCTTCGATCAACACTGAGAGCATTGCCTGATGAATCTCCAGTTTCCCGTTTGCGAATACTTTCGCTGAGAACTACATCTCAAATTTCATCAAACTTCAGTTTATCAGATCCTTGGGAACTGCTGATTGCGGCAACAACAGTATCCCATGACTCGGGTAAGGATGACATCAAAATCAACGCTTTAATTTCATCTTCAAAATTAATTTCCACCGAACCCAGTTGACTTATGATCATATTGAATTCATTTATATGATCCGCAACACGTCCACCTTCAGACATCTGTAGATTGAACAATCTACGCATCAAATACACCTTGTTCATAGCCGACGGTTTTTCATACATATTTGACAGCGCCTTCATCAAATCTGACGTTGTCTTCTCCTTGATGATGTTAAACGCCACGTTTCTGGATAGCGTCAACCGGATCATCCCTAAGGCTTGTCGATCCTTGAGCTTCCACTGTTCCGTGGTCATGGTATCCGGCTTCACCCCCAACAGAGGTTCGTGAAGATCTTTCTGGTACAGATAATCTTCAATCTGCATCTTCCAGAAACCGAAATCGGATCCATCGAACTTCTCAATTCCAATCTTTGAACTTTTCATCTTCACAGATCGTGGTGAATTTTGCCTTGCTCTGATACCAGTTGTTAGGATCGCACAACAACGCACACGCTCGATCTAGATGATCACAAAGAGAAGGATAGAGAGAATTGCAAGGAGAACTCTGGCTAAAAGGATTTTTTATTGATGACTTCAGGCATGTACAACAAGAGAGTACAGAGAATAGAAAAGTACATTTCAAAGCTTTACTAGACGGGATATATATATGGTTCAGTCTACTAAATATAGCTTTACCAGATTTAACCATCTACTATATATAGCTATGTACCATATATAGCTTTACCGGATATAGCTTCACCATATATGGCTTTACCAAATATAGCTTTACCGGATATAGCCATTGACCAAGCTATAAATACAGGGAGCAGACTCCATAACTCAACAATTCTCCCACTTGGAGACTGATCCTACACCATACCAATTAGGGCTTTGCATAGCTTTAATTTTCCAACATCAACACATTTTGTCAACATGTCTGCTGGATTCTTTGCACCCTCTATCTTCTCCAAACACATATCGCCTTCTTCCACTAACCTGCGAGTGAAATGGTACCGTCTTCTAATGTGTTTTGTCCTTGAATGATAGACTGGGTTTTTCACCAACTGTATGGCACTCTGACTATCTGTATAAAGGATCTTCTTGCACTGCTTCCGGCCTAATTCTTCTAGATAGTCTGTCATCCATATCATCTCCTTTCCAGCTTCAGCTATGGCCACGTACTCAGCTTCAGTAGATGAAAGAGCAACGCATTTCTGAAGCTTGGACATCCAACTCACTGCTGTTCCATCTATAGTGTAGATATACCCAGATGTGCTCTTGCTGGAGTCTACATCTCCACTCAGATCAGCATCCACAAAACCTTGCAGAACTACTTTGCCATTGCCATAACAAAGTGTAGTATTGGATGTACCTCTCAGATATCTCAGAAGCCACTTCACAGCTTCCCAATGTTCCTTCCCTAGATTTGCCATGTACTTGCTAACAACTCCCACTGCATGTGTTATGTCAGGTCTAGTGCAGACCATAGCATACATCAAACTCCCAACTGCAGAAGCGTACGGAACTGATGCCATGTGCTCACGTTCCTCAACTATCTTGGGAGATTGCCCCTTTGACAATTTAATATGATTTGCCAAGGGGGTAGTCCTGGGTTTAGCGTTATTCATCTTGAATTTGGACAACACCTTCTCAATGTACTGCTCTTGGGATAGATTTAATGTGCCAGCAAATCTATCTCGAGAAATCCTCATCCCAAGGATCTGCTTCGCTGCACCTAAATCTTTCATCTCAAATACTGAAGACAAGCTTGCCTTCAGGTGGTTTATCTCCCTCATACTTGATCCAGCAATTAGTATATCATCCACATACAGGAGTAGAAACACATAAGAATCAGTGTATTTCTTGAGGTAGCAACACTGATCCTTTTCACTTCTGTGGAAACCACTCTTGCTCATGAAGGAGTCAAACTTCTTGTACCATTGTCTCGGTGCTTGTTTTAGTCCATACAAGCTCTTATTGAGCTTACACACCATGTGCTCCTTGCTTGGAGCTGCAAATCCTTCGGGTTGTTGCATATAGATCTCCTCATCTAGATATCCATGTAAAAATGCCGTTTTTACATCCATTTGCTCAAGGTGCAAATTCTTCGATGCTACAATACTCAGTAGAATTCGGATAGTAGTTAATTTCACAACTGGAGAAAAGATCTCAGCATAATCAATGCCTTTTCTTTGTGAATATCCTTTAACTACTAACCGAGCCTTAAACCTCCTTCTGCCATCTGGTTCAACCTTGATTTTGAACACCCATTTGTTCAACAGAGCTCTCTTTCCTGTAGGCAACTCAGTCAGCACCCACGTATTATTCCTTTCAAGTGAGCTCATCTCATCATCCATGGCTTGCTCCCACTTAGTTGAATCTTCCACTTGTAGGGCCTCATCAAAGGACTCTGGTTCTCCTTCGTCAGTCAGCAACAGATAGTGTAATGAGGTTGAATATCTGTCTGGTGCTCTGGTAGTTCTGGATGATCTTCTCAACACCTGTTCAGGTGCAACTTGCTCCACGTCTGGTTCTTCAGCAATAGGATCAGCCACGTCTGGTTCTTCAGCAATAGGATCAGGAGTTTCTTGAGCTTCTGTTGTACCATCACTGTGTGAATTTTCTTGCCACTCAAATTCAACTCCCACTTGCTTCGTAGTCTCAGAGTTTATCTTCTCTCTGTCCTTGTACATGACATTTTCATCAAAGGTCACATCACAGTGTCTTAGGATCTTCATATTTTTCTCATCCCAAAACCTATACCCGAACATGTCAGAGCCATAGCCTATGAAGTAGCATTTCACAGCCTTAGCATCAAGCTTATCTCTCTTCTCTGGATCAACATGAACATACGCAGTACAGCCAGTGGTTCTCAAGTGAGAGTACTTGAGTTCTTTTCCTGTCCATACTTCTTCGGGCAATTTGAACTTCAAGGGTACTGACGGCCCTCTATTAATCAAATATGCTACTGTGTTCACAGCATCAGCCCAGAATGTCTTTGGCAATCCAGAATGAATCCTCATGCTTCTTGCTCGCTCATTCAAGGTTCTGTTCATCCTTTCTGCAATACCATTTTGTCTTGCCTTACCGGGAATTGTTCTTATTAATCTAATTCCCTCAGCTGCACAAAATGTTGTAAACTCTGATTTGTCGTACTCTTTCATGTGGAATCATTGCAGTTTGTGAACTTTGAGTTTGGACTAAACTAATAAATAAGGATGGATGAAGAAAGAAAAGCTCATGAACAAGAAGGAAATCCTTCACTTTCTCCCTATCCCTTACTATGTTTGAATAAAGGGAGACTCAACTCCTTATGAAGACGACTGATCCTACTTGACTTCTTTCACTCTGTAAACTCAATAACAACTCTCCCTATCCTTTATTCCTCGGCTTCACTCATTATACTCTACAACTCGGTCTCACCCATTGCCTTCGGCTCTAAACTTGTTGGTTCTTGATCCGTCACCTATTTATTCACTGTAAACTAAGAAAGAATAAGAAAATGAAAGAGAAGCTCATTCACCTTAGACGATATTACCTGACCCGGACCAAAGAAGGGAGACAAGACAAAGACTCCTTCCCCTACTTCTTAAACTCGTTCTCGCTATTCCATTGCCTCTCCCTCGCCGTCTCACTACTTAACTCCTTCCTATTAATGAGAAATCAATCAATCACCCGTCGGTAAAGCTGCTGAGCTCATGAACCGGAACAAAACCATGAGAGTGAATTCAATCCTTCACCTATTGATGAATGAGAGAGAGTTAACTGTCAGACTCAACTCCTTTCCCTATCGGTAAAACAGCTTCGCTCCTTGACCTCTACAACTCGGCTTGGCTTATCTTACCTCCTTCCCCTGAACCTGAGAGTCAATTCCTTGCAGCTCCCGCGTAACCTTTGTTACAATTAGAAATAGTAGAAAAAAGAAGAAGAAGATATTCCTGTCTCGTGTTTGAATGAAAGAAGGAACCTGAACCGGAACTGCTTGTATTTCCTGAGCTACTGAACCGGAAGGGAAGTCAATCTGAAACTCTCGATTCCTTTTCCTGAACCTTGTAAACAACATATTCCACTGTCTGGGTAACCCCATGTTCTAGTTTTCTTTTAAAAGAAGTTAAGACGAAAGAGTCATTCGAGTTCAGACTCAACACCTCCTGATCCTATTTCATCAGACTCAACCTCCTGATCCTATTTCTCATTAGACTGAGCCTCCGTCACCTATTTATTCACAGTAAACGAAGAAAATGAAAGAGAAGCGACTGCCCCTGTCGGTAAAGCTATTCCATTGTCTTCCCCTCGGGCTCCTATGTTATTCCTTCAAACCCGAACAGTAAACAAAGACTCAATGATGAATTCTCCGGGGAACCTCTATCCCCTTCACTTTACGAGAGAGGAAAGAAAAGAGATAGTGAAACCGTAACCTTTGCCTCTATTCCAGGATTAAACAGTAAACACGAAAGATTCATTCTACTTACTACTTAACTACTGAACTTGTCCCTTCAAACACTCTTTGACTCTCTGGTCAAGCAACTAATGAACCGGAAGGGAAGTTAATCCTCAACATTAATTATCGTTCACTGTAAGTCAAGACATGAAAGAAAGACAAGAAGAAGATGAATGAGACTGAACCGATACGACCTTACCCTATTTACCTTATGAACGAGGATCAACCACTTCACCGTGTTTTCAGGGAGAGGTTATTGAGTGAAGGAGAAAGAATTGTTAAACCGACAGGTGAATGAGTTTATAGTTCAAGAATCCATAGGGGAAGGAGCGAGCGAAGCAACTCTACGAGAGGGAGAGGAGTGAAGCAATGAGATAAGAATAGTAAAGGCAAGGGAATATCATCAAAGAGGTCAATCTCGTTCCTTCAGTAGTTCAGGATCATGAATCGGAAGGTGAAAGGGAAATAGTTCCATCTGGTTCAGTAGTTCAGTCTCATTCTTCTTTCTTCTTCTTTTTTTACAGGAGCGTAAGGTCAAGAAAAGAGCTACTTCAACTGAATATGCTTTATAGAGTTCAATCAGTCTCATGAGTTCGATCAGATCGATCAGTAGGATCAGGATAATTTCTCTTGTCTTGCTTCAGTCTTTCCTCTCATTCATAAGGAGTCTTTGATTTACTTACTCTCCCTTCTTTCAAACACTTACAACTCGTTCAATCAGTAGGAGAACGAGGATCCGAAGTCTTTGTCTTGTCTCCCGGATTTCATTCTCTTATCTTTTCTGTACTCGACTGTAAACTGAAGGTCAGGTTCATAAATCAGGGAAATAGGTGACGGTTCAGTAGCGAAGGGAAGGGGCAGGCAATGGAATAGCTTGACCTGATCTTTCTTGACTTACTCTTAGTGTTTTATTTACCGAGTTCAATCACATTCATTCATAAGGAGTGGAGGAGAAGAAGTAGTAGATAGAGTCTTTCCTTCCTTAATGCAATAACTAGGTTACGGTGAAGGATCAAGAGTAGTTCAATCAGGTTCAGTAGTTCAGGAGCTGATCCTCCAGTTTCCTGAGTTTACTCTTCTTCAAGTGATTGAGTTCAGTCTCATATTAATGTTGAGTCTTCTTCAGTCCTTCCTTAAACCTTCCTTAAAAGCATAAGGAGAAAGAGAAGAAGTAGTTCAACCTGTGCTTACAGTCGAGTAAAAGAGTGAAAGAAAGGAGTTCACTCGAATGAATCTTGAGTTGAGTCTTTGTTTACTGTTCCTTCCTCATTACCGCCTTCAATAACAGATGGGAATATCGGTTCAGTCTCATGAGTTCAATTAGTAGGAGCTTGAGGAGAAGAAGTAGTTGAGTCTTGTCTTACAGTTACGTCTCATGAATAAATAGGAAAAGGAGCGAAAGCTGTGAGACCGAGTTTACGAGGTTCAAGGTTCGACAATGGAATTGCTTTACCCATAGACAGGTTCAGGAGATTGATAAAGGTTCAGGATTGAATCGGAATTGACTCTCCCTTCTTTCCCGAGTTTATTTACTGTTCAAGAGTGAAAGCAAGAAAGGATCAAGAGCAGTTCTAGAGGGTGTAGGTCAGGGAATAGTAGAGTCAAAGCTGAATGAGTAAGTAGTTCAGGCAATGGAATTGTTCAACCGATAGGTGAAGGAGTCTCCCTTTTTTCTTTGTTCAGGTTCAGTAGCGAAGGTCATATCGGAAAAGAAAAGGAGATTCTCATACAGCTGCTTTACCGAAAGAGTTCAATCAGTATAAGGTTTAAGGTTGAGGAGAATGAATCTTTAGTCTTGCCTTCCTGTAAACTCTCAGGAATCTTGTCTTGCTTTCGGCTGGCCTTGTTTACAGTTCGGGATTTCATTCATTGTTTGAATAGGTTCTGTTCGGGTTCTTCAAATAGCTTTACTGAGTTCAAGACAGAGTAAAGAAGGTTCCTTCAGTAGTTAAGTAGTTCAATCAGGCAGGTTAAGGGTCTCGGTTAATAAGTCGAATTAATCTTTCTGACTTACATACAGGAGGGAGAGGTGAACAAGAACTTCTCATAAGGAAGAAGAACATATGGTAATAGGGGTTCGCAGGTTCATCAGCTTCCTTGACTTTCTCTTGTCTTGTTGCTTTCGACTTTCAAGTAGAATCTATAATTCAATCAATCAGATACCGTGAAAGAGGGGAACAACAAGAACTTCCTGAGAATAACACAAACAATCACTGAATTCAATCAGTTGAAGGAGAAGGAATCAATCAATAGGGGAAGGAGTTCAGAATCATGAATCTCATATGCTTAGTTTACTGGGGAAAGAAAAGATCAGAGAAGGAGAGGGTCAGGTGAAGGAGAATGAATCACAATAGTTCAACCAACCCGAGTAAGCAAACAAACTGACAGAGCTTGACCTCGTTTAAGAATCATCAATAGGGACAGGTTTCTTCTTAATTACTTTTCAATCTAGGCTGAGGGGAAGACAAAGACTGAGTGAAAGAATCATCCTACAGTTTGTTTACCTCACTTAATAGTAAAGAAGAAATAGGAATAGGTTAATCAGTAAGTAGTTCTGTTTCATTCAAATCAATAGGTGAATCAGTAAGTAGTTCTGTCTAATGAATAAAGGGAGTATTAATTGATAGGTTACAGCAAGTTCAGGATAGGTTCCGGAGCGAAAGCTGCTCGACCAAGAAATAGGTTACGGAGTGAAAGAAGGTTCAGCATCATTCTTGCTTGTTTCTTACAGGAGAGGAAAAGAGGAAATGAATAGGAAAAGGTTCAAGGGAAGGATCAGATCAAGAATGTTTCGGATTGACTGACAGTGAACGATGACGAATAAGGAGTTTTACGAAGGAGAAAGCTGCAAGAGAAGAAGATTTATTACATCCGAGAAGGTCATGCTACTAACTTGACGAGACAACACGAACAACAAACAAGATAATTATATATATTACAGGAAGGAAGGTCAGGTCAAGCTAACCTCTCTCTGGTCTAGAACAAAAGAGTATGAGAAGGAAGCTCAAGTAAGACCTGACAAAGAGAAGAACTGAATTTACATTACAGAAGGGGAAGGGGAATTCTTGTTTTGGCTTTCCTGACTGTGATTTATCACTAATCTTTCTTCTCCAATCAATTCATTCTCTGATTCTGATGAACCTATACATACTCGGAAGTCTCATTCAAATAGCTTTACCGAGTGAAAGAGTGAAAGAAGGGACTGGAGAAACAGCAGTTAAAGAATCCATAGGAAAAGGAAGAAGACGACGATTACGAAGGAAGAGGATTTCATTCAAGAATAAATGGGTTCAGGGTTAGGTCTCATCCAGCTGCCTTACCGAGGTCAAGAATAAAGAGGAAGGAAATAGAGTGGAAGGGTCAAGCTGACCTGACGAGACAAGAAGAACTACATACAATATATTATTACATTACAGGAAGGAAGCTCAAGTCCTCTCTTATAAGTCACCTCTGGAGAAAGCAACAAGCCAACAACATTCATTCCATACGGAGGAGGTCAAGCTAATAACCTAACGTCTCGAGAAAGCAGCAGGCAAGCAAGCAACAATAACATATTCAATTCATTACAGGCGCGGGAAGGGGTCGTCGTCGTCAATCAAGTTAACCTAACGTGACGAGCAAGACAACTACATTTACATTAAAAGGTCAAGCTCTAGCTAGTCTAGAACAAGAACTGAATTGACATTACATACAGGAAGCTCGAGCTGACGTGACGAACACAAGAACTACAATATTATTATAGAAGGGTAAAGCTTACCTGCCCCTACCAACGTGACGAGAAAGCCAAACAACAAGAGAAGATATTCATTACGTACAGAAAGAGAAGCTGCTCACTCACTCACCTATAGCTATAGAGCAAGCAACCAAGAAGAGCAAGCAACCAAGCAAGACAGACAAGAAGATGAATTACATCCGGCGGAAAGGTAAAGCTAATCTGACGTCAAGAAGAACAACATTTACATTACAAAAGCAAGAAGGTCAAGCTCAAGCTACTAACCTGACAAGAACAAGATTTACATTACGGAAGGTTCTCAAGTTCTAGCTAGTCATGAGCAGGACAAAGAAGACAACTTAATTTACATTACGGAAGGTTCTCATTCTCAAGCTCTAGCAGCTAGTCATAAGCAAGCCAAACAACAACATTTTACATTACATAAGGTTCTCAAGCTCTAGCTATTCATGAAGAACAACATTTTACATTACGGAAGGGTCAAGTTACTAACTTCTAGAAGACAACCAATAAGAAGAACTACATTTACAAGCAAGAAGCTCAAGCTAACCTAACGTGACAAACAACAACATTCAACTCATTACATACTCCTGAAAGGGGAAGCTAAACTCTAATCTATAGAAAGAAAGAGAAAGAACAAGACCAAGAAAACTAACACTAACATGAATTACAAGCAAACTAGGTAAAGCTCAACCTTATTACAAATATAAATTGAATAAAGAATATTGATATCTCTTGGTCTCCCAATTGCATTGCCTGCACCTGTAGGTAAAGCTTGTTCGCTTCACTCCTTCACTACTCAATAACTTAACTTGTCCTGTTGTCCCTATTTCTTTCTTCTTTAACTGGGAAACTAGGTAAACTCTTTCACCTTTCCAGAGTCGGTAAAGCATATTCTTTCTCAGGACGAAACCAGAACCGGATTGAACTCATGAACCTCGTAAACAAGGCAAGGGTTTAACTATTAACTATTCGAGAATGAGGTAAAGCTATTTTATGGTCTCTTTCTTTCCCCTTATTCTCTTCCTATGAAATCCTTCACCTCGTAAACTCGGTTTCATTGCTTCGCTCCTAAACCTCTGTTCCTTCCCTTCGCTACTTCCCCTTACCCGTAACCTTCTTTCAAGGTAAGCTAAGAAACTGAAAGAGAAGCTCAATCACTTCTACTTCTATTTATTCTTGAACAGTAAACTGGGGCGAGAGTTTACGACCGGACTGTCTCTTCTTTCTTTGACTCCTCTACAACAAGGTCTCATGGCTGAGCCTAGTCACCTGAACCTCTACACCCTATTCAGTCAGTCAAAGAGGAAGTGGTTGACACGAGAGCTCATTCAACTCTATTCCTTGACCTTATTGAAGGAGGTAAAGCACTCTCTTTTCTTTCACTCTTTCTCACAAGATAAAGCTAGAGAATAAGATATTCCTTTACCAATTCTAAATCATCAGGGAAAGACAAGATGCATTCTCCGGGGAACCTATATGACGTTGTTGCCTTATTTATTGAGTTGGTTGCTTGAACCAACAATCCGGGGGACAAGATTCTTTCTCCTATACCTTCTTCAAAGACGAGGTAAACTAATGAATTGACTTGACTCTCTCTCCCTCCCTCTAAGAAAATCAGACTCTCGATTCCTTCTCTGTAACCTTTGATGATATTACCAGATTGGCAGGGTAAACTGCCCGGGCCAATTCATTCTACTTCTCTTTCTAAGTTCTTTACCTGATGAGAAGAGGGTCTTGATCCTCAACCGTAACCTGATCTTGAAAGATTAGCTGATGAACCTGAATCCATTCTGTATGGTCTCATTGCTGAGTTGCTTCACCTAACGAGAATGAAAGGAAAGAAGAATTTACTCTCCTGCCTGTAACTGTAAGAAAGATGCATTCTCCACTGCCTGTCTGCATTCTTTGACTGCTCTCCCTATGTATCCTTAATAATGGACTTGACTGGACTCTCTTGTAACCTCATTCCCCTTTCCCCTTTCTTTGACTTCCTGATTTCACTCTTTGTTTGCTTGCCTTGCCTCGTTCTCGCATATTCTCTTCATTATCAAGAACTCCGTAACCTTTCTTTAGAAAAGAGAGAGTAGCATGCCATTTATTTATTTCTTCTCCTTGCACTCTGTATGTAACCTAACCTAATAGCCTTTCTCCTTCTCTTTCTTTACTGTTTGAAAGCCAGCCTAAAGATGAAACTGAACGATCGGAACTTCTGCTCCTGTTCCTGCTCCATTACTCCTTTATCTTTCTCTTTATTCATCAAGTGTTGAAAGACTGAACCTCACCCCTCTCCCTTTGGTCGAGTCGTTTCACCCCTTCCTTGCCTTGCCCTTTCCTTTCTTCTTTTCTTTCTTTCCTTTATTAATTCCCTTATTGTGAGTTATTCTTTTACTAACTGTAAAGACTGAGGATTAATGCAAGATGAGATTGAACTCTTGCCCCTGTCCTGTATTCCCTTCCTCTTTATTCAATCACTACTCTGTAAACTCCAACACTCCTCTCCCTACAGGTCGAGCTCTTTCACTCACTCCTATACCTATTCTTGTCTTGTTCTTCCTTCACCTTCTTTAACTCTAACCAAACAAAGCATATTCCATTCATTCTATTTGTAGAACTGAACAATACTCTGAATGAAGGAACTGAACTCGGGCTCCTGCTCTTTCTCCTGCTCCTGAACAACCAACTACTTACTCTATAACTCTACTCCTTTATCTCTTTCTTCCTTCTCCTTTACTGAAGGTAGAGTCAAGACGAAACTCTTCCATTCCTCAACTACTAAACGATTGACTGACTATCCTTATCCTATCTTATCTGAGTTTACAATCTTTGTTTGAAAGAGGGAAGACTTTCTTCTATCTCTACTCTCTCTTCTCTCAAGCTCGCTCCTCCTGATTTCACTCTTTTACAAGGAAGGTGGTAAAGTGATGAACCTGACTTTGCCTCCTCTCCCTATCGAGGGACTTGGCTCCTTTTCTTTTCCTTTTTCTCTCTTTCTTATTCTCAACTGAAAGGAAGATTAGCTCACTCCTAACTTAAAGGAAGATTAGCTCACTCACCTTTTCCTGATTCCACTATTCAATCACTCTGTAACTCAATACAATCACTACTCTCAATCCAATCACTACTTCTGAACCTCCCAGAGGTAAAAGAAAGGTGTTTGATGGAAGGAACTGTCCCCTCGCTCGGGTTGAACTACTCTACTCTTCTCTATTGTTCTTTACCTGCAAGCTGTAACTGTAAACTGGCTGGGAAGAAGGGGAATCTTAGCTAGCTCGGGCTCTGATCTTTCTCCTGACTACCTGACTGAGTCTTACTACTCTTACTGACTTCATTCTTGTTATTGTGTGAGTTATTATTCTATTCTTTAACTGTAAACAAACAAGGGAAACTCTTGATTCCTTATTCTTTCTCCGAACCTATTTCTCTTCTTTCCCGAGGTAAACTGATCATTAAGTCAAACAAACTCCTCTTACACTATACACTATTTATTACTTCCCTCTTAGTAAGACTCTACTCAAGATGATTCATTATATCTTTCCTTTACTGTGAGTTCTAGAATCAAGGAGTTAGCTACAGCTTGCTTTGAAAGACTGAACTGAACCTGCGCCTCCCCAGCCCCTTTCTTGACTTTCTTTGACTTTATGACCTTCGAAGGGAAGTCAAGCTAACCTTTCTTTCTTTCTTCACAGTCTGGCTGCTAAATAGTGTTTAGAATCAATCAATCAAACAAACTTAACTGTTCCGGCATAACGTAACTGTTCGTTCATTCTGTCTGCTCCGGCATAACTGCTCTGGCGTAACGTAACTGCTCTTCTCTTCTTTCTCTCTTTCCCCTTTCCTGCTTGCTGGCTTAACTAACTAACTGCCTTGACTGCTTGCTTTGCTTGCTGTTCAGGACTATTACTGATTAACCGTAACCTTCTTTCTCTGTTCTTTCTCGCTTACTTACTTACATAACTTAATTAACTGTTCTTTTCTTACCTTCCTGCTTGCAGTCTTAAATGCTCTACCTGCTTGTTCTCTTTTCTTCTCTCTCCTACGTAACTAACTGCTTGCCCTTGCTTGCCTTGCTCTCTCTCTCTATGTCTACTTGCTTGGCTTGCTTGTTCTCCCTCCTTCCCTTGCTTGCGCTTCCTGCGTAACAGCTTGCTTGCTTTGCTTGCTCTCTCTCTTCTTTCTTTTCTTTGTATGTCTGCTCCTGCGTAACTGCTCTCTCTTTCTTCTATGTTCTTTACCTGCTGGAACTGCCAACTGAACTGGCTGGGGAATCTTAGTTCTGTCTCTGATCTTGATCCTTAATGACTGACTTCTGACTCTTTACTCCTTACTCTTACTGACTTATTATTGTGTTTGTTATTCTATCTATTCTTTATTTAACTGTAAAGAAGGGAAACTCTTGATTCCTTATTCCTTCTGCTGAGTTACTGAACCTACTTATTAATGATCAATCACTCTTGCTAATCCTTTACTGTGTTTGAAAGACTGAAGCAAGACAAGATGAATGAGACTTTATTTACCGTTGAGCTATTAATGATTGAGTTAGCAGTTAAAGAGGAAATGTTCAGGAGTTAGCTGCTTTGAAAGACTGAACCTGCCCCTTTCTTTGTTGACGATATTCCCAGATTGTTGGAGGTAAGTCAAGCTAACGTTTCTGTCTGGCTGCTTCAATGTGTTTGTTTAGTTAGAATCAATCAATGAAACTTAACTGGCGTAACTGCTCCTTCCTTCCTTCCTGCTTGCTGGGTTAACTGCCTTTCTTTCTTCTCCTGCTGGCTTAAAATGCTCCACCTGTTCTCCTGTCCTGCTGGCTTGGTTGGTTTCTTTGCTGGCTTGTTTGTTCTCTTGCTTGCTTTGTTGGCTTAACTGCTCTCTCTCTCTCTGCCTTGCCTGTTCTTTCTGTTCATTCTTCCTGCTTGCTGTCTGAATCCTTTTCCTGCCTGCGTAACCTGAATCTTCTTTGTCTGAGTTTACAGTCTTTGTTTGATCGAAGGTAGACTCCGGAAGAAGAAGAGAATGTATTGTATTGAAAGAGTAAGTCAAGCCTTACGCCCTTAAGAAAGAGAGAGAACTCATAGTATCTCTATCTCTAGTATCTATGGATAACTCACTCTTGCCCCTTAGTACGTAGGATATGGATTCGCTGACTTGTAAGACTGAACAACCAACTGCTTATTCATTCATTACTGCTTATTCCTGAATGGCATACTCATTTGGAGGGCGTTTGTTTGGATAGCTTGTTTGGATTTATTGAGGCCTATGTTGTATGTCCCATATAGAACGGCCATTCTTGCCATATAAGGATAAAGAATTTGGTACTTGAATCTTTTGGGAAATGAATTGAATTGGAGTATGAGTATGATATAGCGAAGAGCTTCAGTTCGCACGGGATTTAGGTTACCATAGAATTACTCTTAGGGGATATTTGTTTGAGAATCAGTCAAGTACTTTCGAAGGTCTCATCTACGACCTCTATGAAAGCAGACTAGAAGCTAAGAAAAGAAGTCATGAGCCTATGACATTTGTTTACAAGCTATTAATGAACTCGCTCTATGGTAGATTTGGTATGAATCCAGAAAGTACAGTAACCGAAATCTGCAATCTAAATCAATACGAGGATTTGATGAAGATGGAGAATTTTCAAGCTCAAGCCAGGAATCAGATTCTTTCACCAAGCCAAGTGGGATTCAAGTAAAGAAAAGGGAAAATCACATTCTTCAACCCAAAACTGCCTGCCCTAGATCAAATTACTCTTCTCGCTTCTTCTCCAAGCCAACCATCTGATCAAGCAGGAGTTGAATAACCAGTACAAAAAAGATGTTCTCATCCCAGGGAAGGTGAATATGCAGTGGGTCAAGAGTAGGTCGGTCAGTCTTCTGGAATCATGGAGGAAAAGAAGCGAAGACAGACTCAAAACAATAATGATCAGACTCAAAGCTCTCTCTTGAACAACCAGCTCTTGAATTAAAGTGTCATTCATTTACTCGAAAAGGGAAGATTTCATTCATTTACTCGACTACTGTAAAGTGTCATATCGGTGAAGGAGCAGAGCAATGAGACCTAGAGGAAGAGGAGCAGAGCAATGAGACCAGAAAGAATAAGCTCAGGAGCTTGATCTGATTCTCATCCTAATTACCTAAAAAATGGCCCTAAAAATAAGGGAGAGATAGAGTTTGATCCCAAAAAATAAGGTAAAGATAGAATGAATCTTGAGGATCAGAGAAAGAGAAAGAAGGAATTGAGAGGAGAAGATCAAGATCAAGAAGGAATCTTTCGGATTTACTTACAGTTAAGTCGAATTGATTCTTCGATAGGATTGACTTCTACTTATTAATTACCTCAGCCCTAAATACCTCTCTTTTATCCCTAAAAATACGGGGAGGATAGAATTTCTTTTCTTTCAGCTGCTTTCCTTAGGGAAAAAGCTATTACAAGGTTTTACAGTTATATGAGATAGAATTTTTTTTATTGAAGCTGCTTTTGTTAGGGAAAAACCGATTACGAACTTTTACAGTTATATGGGGATAGAATTTATTCATTAATGGTCCTAACAGGAAAAAGAGTGAACGAAGTAGGAGTCTTTGTCTTTGTTTCGTCTCCCTTTATTCTTGAACTGTAAAGGAGATCTTGTCTTGCTTTCGTCTTGACTGACAGTGAGCTCTAACGAATAAGTCGTGTTTACTGTTTCATTCATCTTTCGTCTTTCCTTTCAACACTTTCAGGTTCAGTAGTTCACTCTCATTCATAAGTCGTCTTTCTTGCTTGAGTCTTTCAAAGCAGCTAATTCATTCTTTCACTCTTCTGTCTCATTCCTCTTGAGTTTCGTCTTTCCTTCCAGTTCACTCTCATTCATCTTTCGTGTCGTCTCCCTTCATTCAAAGACTGTAATATCGGTTCCGGTTCAGGTTTTCTCTTTCGTCTTTCCTGACAGTGAACTCGACTGTAAACTAATGTTTCGGCTTTTCTTAATAATGAATTACCTTGACTCTCTTTTATCCCTCAAAATAGGGTAAAGATAAACTTTTTCATCCTCAAAATAAGGGAGAGATAGAATGAATTTCTTGTTGGTCGGTCCGTCAGAGTTCAATCAGGTTCAGGAGAAAGAATCTTGTCTGTCTTGCTTCAGTCTTTCAATTCTCTTTTCTTTACTATCCTATAAAGGTGATTGAGCTTAGCTTCTCTTTCTTTCTCGTCAGGTTACGGTTCAGGGCAAGGAGTGAAAGAAGGTTCATCAGTCATAGTCCAGGAGTTTACTGTAATAACAAACAAGAAAGGTAATCCCGAAGGCGTCCTTGGGGTAATCTCGTAGTTCCTACGGGGTGGAGACGATGGGGTCGGTCCATGGAATTTCCTTTCTTTCGAGATCCACCCTACAATATGGGGTCAAAAAGCCAAAATAAATGATTTTAGCCCTTATAAAAAGAAAACTAATTCTTGAACCCCTTTCACGCTCATGTCACGTCGAGGTACTGCAGAAGAAAAAATTGCAAAATCCGATCCAATTTATCGTAATCGATTGCTGCTATGTTGAAGAGACAATTATGTCATTTGCAAACATATCTGGGCGGGATTAAATATATGACGGGGTTACCCGATATTGTAATAACCGTTGATCAACAACAAGAATATCGGGGCTGGTTTTTCCATCATCCAATCCACAACAAATCGAATGAAACCTGGCGAACAAAAAAGAAGTGAATACTTTGCGAAGGAAGCTTCGTCTTTTTCTTCAAACCCACAATCCGCTCTCGCTCGCCGCTACTCACGGGGTCTCGGTTGATTTCCCTTCCTTTAGCTACTCAAATGTTTCAGTTCGCTAAGTTTGAAAAGTCCAAAGAGCGCAGACTAGCCACGGAGCTTGGATACGGTTTCCCGATCGGAGATCCATGGATCGCAGACGGTATCTCCCCATGGCCTTTCGCCTCTAAAAGTGTCCTTCCTTCTCAATGCCCAGGCATCCATCAAATGCATTCTTTTCGATCTTGTACTGAGGACAGAAGACCAACCCCATCTCGACCAAAATAATTAGATTGCAACTACATCAAAAACCAAGAAAAAAAGACGTGAACGCACGCTTTCTCATCTTAGTAGTGTGTTAGTAGTTAGAGAACCTTAAAGAAACTCACGATCAACCTTTTGTCTTTGTTTACTCCACTCTCCAAGGCAAAGAAAAAAGGGATACGCCTCGAATCGAAACTCTTTCTCCTTAGCACACTAAGTAAGCAAGTTACCTTTATTTTGCTACGATTTGGTCTTACTCTTATGAAATAAAAATGAGTTTGTTTGATCGAGGTTCTCCCCAATATGAGAGAAGTTGGCTATAGTCCGAATGGAACTCCAACTGGGCCAATTGCAGAATTATGACCTGAGGGAGCGAACGAGACAGCAAATGGATGGAAATTCTCCACTTCATGGCTGCCAACGCTCTGGCGCTCTAACGAAGGTCTTGGTAGGATTCTTTCTGGACCAGCCCTTTCTTGCAACAAACATGGCATCCCTTGCAACGTTTTGCAAGCTCCTTCCTTGAGCTCTAGCATCCCGCTCTTCGAGATCTTTCATTGGCTCTTCTTTTCATTCAAGAAAAAATAGCGATTGACTTTGATTCAAGATATCTCCTAAATCGGACTTTTTGAATCGAATATTACTGAAGAGACAGGCACAAGACGAAAGGAAGGTAAATAGCAGTTAATGGCAGGCGCAATAGAATAGAAAGTTGGAGGCAGGTAGGCGGGCCATAGGCTTAGATCAGATGCAAGCAAGCTCAGTCTCAATATGCGCATTAGAGAAGGGAAGGGGGGAGTGTGAGGTGGGTTGGCCCTTCGGTCAAGAGGCGGGATAGCGGCCCACCTTCCTGTCTTGACTGGTAGGCACAATCGCTTGAGTCTAGTTCTTGAGCGAAGGAATCGCTTTCAATGATAATTGCTCTTTAGCTATCAGCCATCAGTCCTCTTCAAGCAAGCAAATATAGATTGGAGATCCACTTGTTCAAGGCTGGCAGCAAGTGTCAGTGTAATCGCATTCCCTATTCATTGAATTAATTAATCTCTCTCCCGCCCTAACGCACTCGGTTATGGCACAATCACTAACTGACGTTCTTCAGTTCTAGGTCTTAATGCTCTACGCGCTGGCTCCTTCTGGTAATGCATGAGAGGTTTGTTAGGATCGATACCAGTTGTTAGGATCGCACAACAACGCACACGCTCGATCTAGATGAACACAAAGAGAAGGATAGAGAGAAGTTGCAAGGAGAACTCTGGCTAAAAGGATTTTTTATTGATGACTTCAGGCATGTACAACAAGAGAGTACAGAGAATAGAAAAGTACATTTAAGAGCTTTACTGGACGGGATATATATATGGTTCAGTCTACTAAATATAGCTTTACCAGATTTAACCATCTACTATATATAGCTATGTACCATATATAGCTTTACCGGATATAGCCATTGACCAAGCTATAAATACAGGGAGCAGACTCCATAACTCAACAATTCTCCCACTTGGAGACTGATCCTACACCATACCAATTAGGGCTTTGCATAGCTTTAATTTTCCAACATCAACACATTTTGTCAACATGTCTGCTGGATTCTTTGCACCCTCTATCTTCTCCAAACACATATCGCCTTCTTCCACTAACCTGCGAGTGAAATGGTACCGTCTTCTAATGTGTTTTGTTCTTGAATGATAGACTGGGTTTTTCACCAACTGTATGGCACTCTGACTATCTGTATAAAGGATCTTCTTGCACTGCTTCCGGCCTAATTCTTCTAGATAGTCTGTCATCCATATCATCTCCTTTCCAGCTTCAGCTATGGCCACGTACTCAGCTTCAGTAGATGAAAGAGCAACGCATTTCTGAAGCTTAGACATCCAACTCACTGCTGTTCCATCTATAGTGTAGATATACCCAGATGTGCTCTTGCTGGAGTCTACATCTCCACTCAGATCAGCATCCACAAAACCTTGCAGAACTACTTTGCCATTGCCATAACAAAGTGTAGTATTGGATGTACCTCTCAGATATCTTAGAAGCCACTTCACAGCTTCCCAATGTTCCTTCCCTGGATTTGCCATGTACTTGCTAACAACTCCCACTGCATGTGTTATGTCAGGTCTAGTGCAGACCATAGCATACATCAAACTCCCAACTGCAGAAGCGTACGGAACTGATGCCATGTGCTCACGTTCCTCAACTGTCTTGGGAGATTGCCCCTTTGACAATTTAATATGATTTGCCAAGGGGGTAGTCCTGGGTTTAGCGTTATTCATCTTGAATTTGGACAACACCTTCTCAATGTACTGCTCTTGGGATAGATTTAATGTGCCAGCAGATCTATCTCGAGAAATCCTCATCCCAAGGATCTGCTTCGCTGCACCTAAATCTTTCATCTCAAATACTGAAGACAAGCTTGCCTTCAGGTGGTTTATCTCCCTCATACTTGATCCAGCAATTAGTATATCATCCACATACAGGAGTAGAAACACATAAGAATCAGTGTATTTCTTGAGGTAGCAACACTGATCCTTTTCACTTCTGTGGAAACCACTCTTGCTCATGAAGGAGTCAAACTTCTTGTACCATTGTCTCGGTGCTTGTTTCAGTCCATACAAGCCTTATTGAGCTTACACACCATGTGCTCCTTGCTTAGAGCTGCAAATCCTTCTGGTTGTTGCATATAGATCTCCTCATCTAGATCTCCATGTAAAAATGCCGTTTTTACATCCATTTGCTCAAGGTGCAAATTCTCCGATGCAACAATACTCAGTAGAATTCGGATAGTAGTTAATTTCACAACTGGAGAAAAGATCTCAGCATAATCAATGCCTTTTCTTTGTGAATATCCTTTAACTACTAACCGAGCCTTAAACCTCCTTCTGCCATCTGGTTCAACCTTGATTTTGAACACCCATTTGTTCAACAGAGCTCTCTTTCCTGTAGGCAACTCAGTCAGCACCCACGTATTATTCCTTTCAAGTGAGCTCATCTCATCATCCATGGCTTGCTCCCACTTAGTTGAATCTTCCACTTGTAGGGCCTCATCAAAGGACTCTGGTTCTCCTTCGTCAGTCAGCAACAGATAGTGTAATGAGGTTGAATATCTGTCTGGTGCTCTGGTAGTTCTGGATGATCTTCTCAACACCTGTTCAGGTGCAACTTGCTCCACGTCTGGTTCTTCAGCAATAGGATCAGCCACGTCTGGTTCTTCAGCAATAGGATCAGGAGTTTCTTGAGCTTCTGTTGTACCATCACTGTGTGAATTTTCTTGCCACTCAAATTCAACTCCCACTTGCTTCGTAGTCTCAGAGTTTATCTTCTCTCTGTCCTTGTACATGACATTTTCATCAAAGGTCACATCACAGTGTCTTAGGATCTTCATATTTTTCTCATCCCAAAACCTATACCCGAACATGTCAGAGCCATAGCCTATGAAGTAGCATTTCACAGCCTTAGCATCAAGCTTATCTCTCTTCTCTGGATCAACATGAACATATGCAGTACAGCCAAAGGTTCTCAAGTGAGAGTACTTGAGTTCTTTTCCTGTCCATACTTCTTCGGGCAATTTGAACTTCAAGGGTACTGACGGCCCTCTATTAATCAAATATGCTGCTGTGTTCACAGCATCAGCCCAGAATGCCTTTGGCAATCCAGAATGAATCCTCATGCTTCTTGCTCGCTCATTCAAGGTTTTGTTCATCCTTTCTGCAATACCATTTTGTCTTGCCTTACCGGGAATTGTTCTTATTAATCTAATTCCCTCAGCTGCACAAAATGTTATAAACTCTGATTTGTTGTACTCTCCTCCATTGTCAGACCTCATGCATTTGATCTTCAAGCCGGTCTGATTTTCAACTTCAGCTTTCCACTTCTTGAAGGTGGTAAACACATCTGACTTATGTTTCAGAAAGTAAACCCATACCTTCCTGCTGAAGTCATCGATGAAGGTGACGTAGTACCTTGATCCACCAAGTGATGAAACTGGAGATGGTCCCCAGACGTCTGTATGGACCATTTCCAACCGCACTTTCTTCGGTTCTCTGGCAGCCTTTGTGAAACTAACTCGTTTCTGTTTGCCCATAACGCAGCTCTCACAAAGACCCATATCAACAGATTTTAAGCCTTCTAAAGCTCCTTTCGCAGTGAGCATCTTCATTCCTTTGACGCTCATATGTCCAAGTCTATTGTGCCATAGACTTGAATTGGAAGCACTCTCAGCAGCAGCAGTCATGTTTATACACTCTGCAGTAGTGTATAAGGTTCCAGATTTTGTGCCACGCGCAACAACCATGGCGCCCTTCACAATCTTCCAGGAACTCTTTCCAAACTCTGCTGCATAGCCTGTGCTATCCAACTGACCAATAGAGATCAGGTTCTTCTTGAGACCAGGAATATATCTGACATCTTGTAATGTCCATTGATTTCCTGCTGGAGTTTGTATGGAGACATCTCCCTTTCCTTCAATCTCCAAGGTTTTATTGTCGGCAAGATACACCTTCCCGAAATTTCCTGATTTGAAATTTCGAAACAATTCCTTACTTGGAGACGAATGGAACGATGCACCTGAATCCAAAATCCAGGATTCAGCTGGGCTATCCACACTAAGGATTAAAACGTCCTCAGCATCTTCTGTTGTGTATATAGAATCATCATCATCTTCAGATTTATGATTCTGCTTCTTCTTTAGCTTTGTACAATCTGTCCGAAAGTGTTCTTTTCCCCCACAGCTCCAACACGTTACGTTGGGTTTGTTTGGAGATTTTCCCCGGTTCTTTGATTTTGAACGCCCATGTTTGTTTGAGCTCTTTGATTTGCTTCTTCCCCTTCGATCAACACTGAGAGCATTGCCTGATGAATCTCCAGTTTCCCGTTTGCGAATACTTTCGCTGAGAACTACATCTCGAATTTCATCAAACTTCAGTTTATCAGATCCTCGGGAACTGCTGATTGCGGCAACAACAGTATCCCATGACTCGGGTAAGGATGACATCAAAATCAACGCTTTAATTTCATCTTCGAAATTAATTTCCACCGAACCCAGTTGACTTATGATCATATTGAATTCATTTATATGATCCGCAACACGTCCACCTTCAGACATCTGTAGATTGAACAATCTACGCATCAAATACACCTTGTTCATAGCCGACGGTTTTTCATACATATTTGACAGCGCCTTCATCAGATCTGACGTTGTCTTCTCCTTGATGATGTTAAACGCCACGTTTCTGGATAGCGTCAACCGGATCATCCCTAAGGCTTGTCGATCCTTGAGCTTCCACTGTTCCGTGGTCATGGTATCCGGCTTCACCCCCAACAGAGGTTCGTGAAGATCTTTCTGGTACAGATAATCTTCAATCTGCATCTTCCAGAAACCGAAATCGGATCCATCGAACTTCTCAATTCCAATCTTTGAACTTTCCATCTTCACAGATCGTGGTGAATTTTGCCTTGCTCTGATACCAGTTGTTAGGATCGATACCAGTTGTTAGGATCGCACAACAACGCACACGCTCGATCTAGATGAACACAAAGAGAAGGATAGAGAGAAGTTGCAAGGAGAACTCTGGCTAAAAGGATTTTTTATTGATGACTTCAGGCATGTACAACAAGAGAGTACAGAGAATAGAAAAGTACATTTAAGAGCTTTACTGGACGGGATATATATATGGTTCAGTCTACTAAATATAGCTTTACCAGATTTAACCATCTACTATATATAGCTATGTACCATATATAGCTTTACCGGATATAGCCATTGACCAAGCTATAAATACAGGGAGCAGACTCCATAACTCAACAAGGTTGTCTTCCTTCCACCTCTCTCTATCGCCCTTTAGCAGCTTATCTCGAATCGTCGAATGTTTAGCGAATCGATCCTAATTGGTCTAACCGCTCAAGGCTTATCAAAGGCAGAATATGGGCAATGGCACTTCAACTGTAATCAAAGGCCGAGGGAATGTGTAATTGCTGTTGGAAAACTGAAAGTCAGAAAGAAGACGTTGATATTTTCTTTTTTGTATCTGAAAAGAACCTACTCTCGATGATCAGAGCCTTGACTTTGTTATTAGTAAAGCGCGGGATCTAGCAGCTAAAAAGCTTGACTTGACTTTCTTATTATTCAATCAAAGGGGAAAGGCTTTTTTATAGATGTTGGTTGAAGAGGTAAGGCATGTTAGGCTATGGAGCCTGATACTTATTTATAGCTTGGTCAACGGTTATATCCGGTAAAGCTATATTTGGTAAAGCTATATATAGTAAAGCTATATATGGTAAAGCTATATCCGGTAAAGCTATATATGGTAAATAGCTATATATAGTAGATGGCTAAATCTTGTAAAGCTATATATAGTAAACTAAGCGGTAGAGCTTTGAAAATGTACTTTTCTATTCTCTATACTCTCTCTCTTGTTGTACATACCTGAAGTCATCAATACAAAATCCTTTTAGCCAGAGTTCTCCTTGCAACTTTTCTCTATCCTTTTTCTTTGTGTTCATCTAGATCGATCGTGCATTGTTGTGCGATCCTAACAACTGGTATCAGAGACAGGCGGAAGTCAGAGCCAGGCGGTATCAGAACCAGGCGGAAGTCAGAGCCAGGCGGAAGTCACCACGATCTGTGAAGATGGAAAGATCAAAGATTGGAACTGAGAAGTTCGATGGATCCGATTTCGGTTTCTGAAAGATGCAGATTGAAGATTATCTGTACCAGAAAGATCTTCACGAACCTCTGTTGGGGGTGAAGCCAGATACCATGACAACGAAACAGTGGAAGCTCAAGGATCGATAAGCCTTGGGGCTGATCTGGTTGACGCTATCCAGAAACGTGGCGTTCAACATTATCAAGGAGAAGACAACGTCAGGTCTATTGAAGACGCTGTCGAATATGTACGAAAAATCGTCGGCTATGAACAAGGTGTATTTGATGCGGAGATTGTTATGAGTCCTTGTGAGAACTTCGTTATGAGCAAACATAAACGAGTTAGCTTAACAAAGACTGTTAGAGAATTGAAGAAAAGTACCGGAAGAAGCGCGCTGAAACTCTAGAAGGGGGTTGCGTCGCCCGGAAGCGTCGCTGAAGCTCCAGAGGGGGTTGCATCGCCCAGAAGCGTCGCTGAAGCTCCAGAGGGGGTTGCGTCGCCCGGAAGCGTCGCTGAAGCTCCAGAGGGGGTTGCGTCGTCCGAAAGCGTCACTGAAGCTCCAGAGAGGGTTGCGTCGTCCGGAAGCGTCGCTGAAGCTCCAGAGGGGGTTGCATCGTCCGGAAGCATCGCTGAAGCTCCAGAGGGGGTTGCGTCGTCCGAAAGCGCCGCTGAAGCTCCAGAGGGGGTTGCGTCGTCCAGAAGCGTCGCTGAAGCTCCAGAGGGGGTTGCGTCGCCCGGAAGCGTCGCTGAAGCTCCAGAGGGGGTTGCGTCGTCCGGAAGCGTCGCTGAAGCTCCAGAGGGGGTTGCGTCGTCCTGAAGCGTCGCTGAAGCTCTAGAGGGGGTTGCGTCGTTCGAAAGCGTCGCTGAAGCTCCAGAGGTGGTTGCGTCGTCTAGAAGCATCGCTGAAGCTCTAGAGGGGGTTGCGTCGTCCGAAAGCGTCGCTGAAGCTCCAGAGGGGGTTGCGTCGTCCGGAAGCATCGCTGAAGCTCCAGAGGGGGTTGCGTTGTCCGAAAGCGTCGCTGAAGCTCAGGGGGTTGCGTCGTCCAGAAGCGTCGCTGAAGCTCCAGAGGGGGTTGCGTCGTCCGAAAGCGTCGCTAAAGCTCCAGAGAGGGTTGCGTCGTCCTGAAGCGTCACTGAAGCTCCAGAGGGGGTTGCGTCGTCCAGAAGCATCGCTGAAGCTCCAGAGGGGGTTGCGTCGTTCGAAAGCGTCGCTGAAGCTCCAGAGGGGGTTGCGTCGTCCAGAAGCGTCGCTGAAGCTCCAGAGGGGGTTGCGTCGCCCGAATGCGTCGCTGAAGCTCCAGAGGGGGTTGCGTCGTCTGGAAGCGTCGCTGAAGCTCCAGAGGGGGTTGCGTCGTCCTGAAGCGTCGCTGAAGCTCCAGAGGGGGTTGCATCGCCCGGAAGCGTCTCTGAAGCTCTAGAGGTGGTTGCGACGTCCAGAAGCGTCGCTGAAGCTCCAGAGGGGGTTGCGTCGTCCAGAAGCGTCGCTGAAGCTCCAGAGGGGGTTGCGTCGTCCGGAAGCGTTGCTGAAGCTCCAGAGTGGGTTGCGTCGTCCGGAAGCGTTGCTGAAGCTCCAAAGGGGGTTGCATCATCCGGAAGCGTCGCGTCCGGAAGCGTCGCGTCCGGAAGCGTCGCTGAATCTCCAGAGGGGGTTGCGTCGTCTGGAAGCGTCGCTGAAGCTCTAGAGGGGGTTGCGTCGGCTGGAAGCGTCGCTGAAGCTCCAGAGGGGGTTGCGTCGAGCGTCGCTGAAGCTCCAGAGGAGGTTGCGTCGGCTGGAAGCGTCGCTGAAACTCCAGAGGAGGTTGCATGGGCCGGAAGACTCTTGCTGAGAAACCAGAGGTGAAGCAAGTGGGAGTTGAGGTTGAGTTGCTCAAAGATTCACAGAGTGATGTTGTAGCGGATACTCTTGAAACTCCAGAGACTCTTGCTGAGAAACCAGAGGGAAGCAAGTGGGAGTTGAGGTTGAGTTGCTAAAAGATTCACATAGTGATGTTGTAGCAGATACTCAAGAAACTCCTGAGACTCATGCTGTTGGCGAGGAACTCGGTCTATCATTCAAAACACAGAAGGCGATACCATTTCACTAGGAGGTTAGTTGAAGATGGTGATGTGTTTTGAGAAGATAGAGGGTGCAAAGAATCCAACAAACATGTTGACAAAATGTGTTGATGTTGGAATATTGAGGTTGTGCAAAACCTCAATTGGTATGGTGCAGTGAAGATGCTCATGGTCGTTTGAGAGTGAAATTCTTGGTTGACTAGATCAGTCTCCAAGTGGGAGAATTGTTAGGCTATGAAGCCTGATACTTATTTATAGCTTGGTCAACGGTTATATCCGGTAAAGCTATATTTGGTAAAGCTATATATAGTAAAGCTATATATGGTAAAGCTATATTCGGTAAAGCTATATATGGTAAATAGCTATATATAGTAGATGGCTAAATCTGGTAAAACTATATATAGTAAACTAAACCATATATATTTCTGGTCCGGTAGAGCTTTGAAAATGTACTTTTCTATTCTCTGTACTCTCTCTCTTGTTGTACATACCTGAAGTCATCAATACAAAATCCTTTTAGCCAGAGTTCTCCTTGCAACTTTTCTCTATCCTTTTTCTTTGTGTTCATCTAGATCGAGCGTGTGCGTTGTTGTGCGATCCTAACAACTGGTATCGATCCTAACAAGGCAGGGGCTGCTTCTTAGCGCTCCAGGAAATGAGATTCCGACCAAGAACAAAAGCCCGAGGTAGAGTGTCCGTCTTCAGGGCAGCCTGCCAAGAGTAGGGGCAGCTTGGCACCGGGAGATATAGGCGTAGCGCAGGGCAGTCTCGACGAGATAAGAATTCTTTTTTTGAGTATACTTTGTTTGGGTTAGGCGAAGTTTAGAGGTAGAGCAAGATACCTCCATGCCGAGAAAGTAATACAGCGGGTGAAAGAGAGAGACAAAAATTGGTTGTCAAGCTCCTTGATGAAATCGAATCAAAGAGAAGAATCATTCCCGGTTAGAATGTGTAACGTATAAAAGAAAATCTCAGAATCCCCACGGTTCCACTGTAGCCGGAACCCTTTATCCAAAATCAAGCAGTGAGAAACAAGCTAAATTTCTTCAAGCACGGCCCCCTTCTTAGCTCTTGGTGCCTGCTTTAGCCAATCGAAGCATATAGATCCGTAAATAGCTTTCTTGAGCTTGCATACCTAAGAGTTAGTTATAGGATTCCTAGGAGAAGATCAGCCTGTAGTTAGAGGGGGCTGAATAGAAAGAGATTCTTGCGGATCCCCACTTCCCCTATGTTGTTGAAAGGCATTCTTCACGTCAAGTTGATTGAAATCAGGGCATTTTGATTGCAGCCAAGGCAAGAATACCACACTACTACTAATTCATCAGCTAATATATTTCCGAAAAGTAGATAGAAAACAAAGTGATAAGGGGGTTTGATGGTGTTTTAGCGGGCAAATCTTTCCCCTATCTTTTCAGGGGGTCGACTCAAGGGAAGGAATCCTTTAGCTAGCTTTGTATCTCTTATGCGAGCCATATGCTTTATGCTTGATCTTGTAAATCTACTTGCAGCCAATGGCTTGTTTCTGGCAATAAGACTCGGTCTTCTTTTTTTCCTTCTTCCTGCATAGCATCTCTCCAGCAAGAATGATTTCAGGCTGAAGCAAATGATTCAGGTGAATGAGAAGATTGAACTGAGATGAGGTAAGCTCTCTTGGGAAAAACTCTTTCTAAAGATTAACTGCAATGGGAAAGGTCGAGAGGATCGACGAACCAGAGAGATGGATCCAGAATCTGAGGAAGCGACTGGAAGGGTGCCGACTGCTGATCTTCTAAAGTAGTCCTAGCCTGGGCAACATAATGGTTTCGCCGCTGAGAAGAAAGATGTTGTGCCGGGTGACTGGAATCCTCCGAGGTCAACAGAACAGGCTGACAATCGGCAGAAGATGCTGAGCAAAGCTGCTGGCCTGAAGAGTGGATCCGTAACATCAACTGCAGAAGAATGAGGTGAGAGTTGATGAACAGGAGAAGGCCGCAATACATCTCCATCACCATTCTCCCCCGGGGCTGATTAATTAGGTTAAAGAAAATATGAGGCGACCTCATTAAAGAGAACATGAAAGGATAATCAGAGAATCTCTTGGATTTCACATCATAGCATCTATACCCGGACTGAGCATATCCAAGAAAGAAAGAAGCGGTGGCCTTGGGGACAATTTGGCTCTTAACTGCGCAGGAATATGAACAAAAGAAAAGACGTGTGTGTATGCATCCACTCGAAAATGCCTGCAGGATGGTACTGCATCAGTCAGAAGTTCATGAGGTGTCGCTGCTGCCTACCTATTACCTCTCGATTCACCCCCCAAAAAAAGTAGAGAGATGTCCTGTCCCTTCTTTATGCACATCCATATAAATAGCCAGACACAAAGGTGTACAATCCGGTAGGTAATAATGGGTGGGTTCTTCTTGTTTATTCACTGATTGTTCTCTTACTTGCTCTAGTGGCTGGCAAACGCCAACCGAGAGGGGAGAACGAATGGCTCAGGAATCGACTGGTTACGAGCGGACTCATGGAGCTGCTACTTGGATTATCGTATCAATAGAAGAAGAGGAACAATAGGATAAACTTCAGAATCGACTAGCTCTAGGAGCACCTCCTTCGGACCCTCTCTTTTTTCCCTTCTTTCTCAGCTCCCATTCTCATTCCTTTTCTTTGAACAAATCGGGGAGAAATAGAAGATCTCATTCACCCTTTGCCCGAAGGCTTCCCTTGGACTGGAACAAAGACAAGTGTTTTCTCAACATAACATACGAGAAGAATAAACAAGATTGAGGCTCTTTTCGAGAAGAAAACCTCTCCCCGCGTAACGAAAAGTTAGCTTAACGAGTGAAAGCATTTTCTGACCCTGCTGGGATTAGCTGATATGAATGAATTGATCCTTCCCCGGTGGTCTAACCGAATGAAATCCCTTCCTTCTTGGTTTTGTAGAAAAACCTTTCCTTTAGACGGAATCATACCAGCGAAAGGAGATGATGATTTAGCCAAGTGCTTAGCTCCCACTTTTGAAGCTAGGGGCCTAACCTCAACGCTAATCGAAAGACAAAGACCCGCCTTCATCATAAAAAGGCCTTGTCCGCTCTCCTTTCCCTCTGCTTCTAGGACGTTTTCTACGCTCTCCTACCCCCTTAAACAATGGCTACTTTGAAAGCTCCCCTCGGTCCACCACTAGATGAGATGATGTCCAGCTAAAAGATCCCCTCCTTCTTCTTAGTAAAGGAAGCAAGTCTACTCTTAGCCTCTAAGTCCGCTTCATAGTCAGCTTCCGAGTCAACGAGAATAGGAAAGGGTATTATGGTCTGAATCTCAGGCATACTCAAAGGTAACCAGGGGTAAGTCTTTCAAATCCTCCAAGTGAGACGATCTAAAGCCTGCGATGCCTATTCATTGATTTTTGATTAATTGAGTAGTCTCCGTGCCTTCGTTTCATCTTCCTAATCACTAGTAGAGGGAGGCTCCGAAGGAGCAGTAACGGGTAACCATAGGGCGAGGGTAACCGAAGGGGTAGTTGCCTAGTAGCCAGCTGACTTACGAGAACCAGCAGCACTGACGGTTACGCTTTTCTTATGCCGATTCTTCTTTCTAACAAGAGAAGGCTCAGCAATTGCCTGCTCCTTTGACACCCTATCCTATTCCGATTGCGAGAAGCTCGAGTAGGACAAAAGTCAGCAAGGCACGTACGGGACGGAAGTCAGACTTGGCTTTAGTAGAGAGGGATGAAATCGATTCCTTTGATCTGGCGATGGAGGGACTCCATCTTGCGTTCCCTTTTTTATCCCGTGGACATTCGTAGTGGGGCTTTGAGTTCATTCCTCCTTAGCCGAGAGGGCACTCTTTCCCCTTGAGAGCTTTTAGTTTAAGTAAGAAGGTGATCCATAATCAATGGAATTCGATGCTGCTTCGAAGATGCTCTTTCCCTAACGAGTCCCCTATACATCCTGATCGCTCTAGGCTGTCTTGTAAGACTTCCCCTACATAGTCGGATCCACTAAGCCTTACAACGAGTTGGGGATTCACCCTCTCTTCCGGCCCCGTGCGGACCCTTAGAATGCAAATCCATACAAGGAATTGCTTCTCACTTTCCATCCATTAACTCTGACTAGTTCACATTTATTCATGCTCAGATTATACCTCATGCTGGGCCTTTTAGAAGGTTTTGCCTTATTTAGGCACATCCAACCAATCAATCCCCCTTCCCGAGAGCTAAGGTAAGGTAGTTGGAAAGGAAGTAGGCAAGGATCGTTCGCTAGAATGAGCTTGAATAGGGCTTCTTACTGCCCACCCTTCACTGTCAATCAGCGTCAGATAGATATGCTGCTGACGAGACATTAGGGGAGTTTACTTTGGTCATTCGAAAGGGGATGAAGGTCGCAAGGTGGGTTTGACCAACAGGATAGATTGTATGGGCTATTTGCCTTAACAACTGAATCAGTAGTATCAACTACTCAATGAGAGGAGACATTCAGGCGTTCTAACTCCCGTTCTAACGCTTAATCCGTTACAGCAACTGAAAAGAAAGATAGAAGAATGAAATGCGCAGACAAGCTCGCTTTAGGTGGGAACTCAAGCCATTCTACTTCGGGACAATGGGAAACTAGTCTCATGGCTGCATGCTCTTCTTCCCGATCCCGATTTCTGAGTTATATAGTCTGGATGGGAGCTTTCAAATACCTCTCTTATACAGCTCCATGTTCTATTTGAGTAGCTTGGTTTGGTTAGCAGCTTGGCATGAGTAGCTTAGAGTTCAGTAATTGCTTGGGACTTGCCTGTAGTAAAGCCTGCAGTTATAAGGCTTTGGGGGTAAGCACACAAGCAGCATTTGATGTGGGAGTCAAGGCAAAGAAAGAAAGGGTGGGTTTTGAAAGAATAAATGAATAACGGTCAGATTGAAAGCTCACAAGAAGCGTCTTCTGCGTGCTAGGCCTACCATAGAGGAAAAGCTGTCTTTGATTGGCCGTTGAAAATAGAGGGCGATCCAGTCCAAAACATAGTTATGCCTTGAGCTCCTCATGAGTGTACTCCGCGGTCTAATTATGCTTACTGAGATAGTCTATCAACTTGGCTTAAGAACCTTCAGATCGTCAAAGGAACTTCTCAAGGTACCGTTATCGTAAAAAAAGCCTATTAACGAGGACCACATTAGAGTCTATATCAAACTAGTCTTCGCAATTGGATAGGTTGTCCAAGACCACTTGATTGGGGACAGACAGTAGTATCCTATCTTGTGATGCCTAGAGGACAAGAGCTCGTTCAGAAACTCATTCATCAACCGAAGAAGCAAAAGAGAAAGGGGAGTGGAATGAATCCAAGCCGAAAGATGCATTCTCCTGATCCTCCTGAACCTTCTTTAACTCTGACGTACCATAAATGAATTTCTGTTATCCTATCCCTATATTTTGGGGTGAAAAACGAAACGAAAGAAGCATGATCCCTCCTTAACTCCTTCTCCTATTTCTTCTTTTCCTCGGTAAGTTGGATGAGAGAGAATCAGGTAAAGCGACTAAACCAACCACCTATTTATTCTTTCAATTCATTGAATCCGGAAGAGTAAGTCAAGAAAGATCAGCTCTAGAACCGTAACCTTATACTCAATGACCTTCGCCCTTTCCCCTATTTATTCTTGAACAGTAAGGGAAACTGGAGTATCCGCGACTGAACCTATCCTTTCTTTATTTACGGGATTGTGAGTAAGTCAATCAAAGACTCCTTATTCGTTAGACTGAACGGAAAGGGGAAACAGATTCGCTCATGAACCTCTCCCTTCTTGAACTGTAAAGGAGAGTCCATTTATTAGCTTACCTATTTTATTTACCTTATTAACCAACGGAACCTCGGCTGCTTCTTTCGTCTCCCTTCTTTCTTGAACAAGAAAGTGGTGAAGTAGCTCTTTTCTTTCACTGGGTTGGGTCTGTCTCTTCTCTTTTCTTTCAGGAGGTAATGCGGGAAGTCAAGACTTACTTCTTATTCATTCTCCTCAACCTTAAACTAAACCTTTGACTGATGGAACTCAAAGACAAGGTAAAGCTGCTTCGCTCAATCACCTTTCTAGTCGAGAGAAAGAAAGACTCACAACCACGTAACAGCTTCGCTCCTGGACTATTTATTACTTCTTCACCTTCAAGCCTGCAGTTATAAGGCTTTGGGGGTAAGCACGCAAGCAGCATTTGATGTGGGAGTCAAGGCAAAGAAAGAAAGGGTGGGTTTTGAAAGAATAAATGAATAAGGGTCAGATTGAAAGCTCACAAGAAGCGTCTTCTGCGTGCTAGGCCTACCATAGAGGAAAAGCTGTCTTTGATTGGCCGTCGAAAATAGAGGGCGATCCAGTCCAAAACATAGTTATGCCTTGAGCTCCTCAAGAGTGTACTCTGCGGTCTAATTATGCTTACTGAGATAGTCTATCAACTTGGCTTAAGAACCTTCAGATCGTCAAAGGAACTTCTTAAGGTACCGTTACCGTAAAAAAATGCCTATTAATGAGGACCACATTAGAGTCTATATCAAACTAGTCTTCGCACTTGGATAGGTTGTCCAAGACCACTTGATTGGGGACAGACAGTAGTATCCTATCTTGTGATGCCTAGAGGACAAGAGCTCGTTCAGAAACTCATTCATCAACCGAAGAAGTAAAAGAGAAAGGGGAGTGGAATGAATCTGATTAAAGGAATGATCCGAGTTCAAAGATGTGACTAGGAACTCAAAGTCGAGGTTCGAAGAAGATGCTCACAGGATTGGCAATGAAGCTCAGTCTGAGTCTGATTCTTCTGAGTGAAGAACTCCCATAGTGATTTTCTTAACTATTGAAATCGCGTGAAGGAAGAGAAACTAAGGCTAGGGGAGGGGCATAAAGTAGTAGCTAGAGTAGGAGCGAAAGCTGTGAGACCGAGTTTACGAGGCGAACGAGTGAAAGTGGCTCGAACCATAGCGAGAGGAGTGAGGTCTTGTCATAGTTTGAGATGAAAGTTTTTGTAAGATGTCTCAGTGGATTCAGTTGCAAGGGAATCTTCTTCAAGCGGAGGTGCTGAGATACTCAACTAAGCAGTCCTTTCCCTCGACGGAAACCTCTTTCATCACAGTCTTGTAGGAGAACTCGCCCAAAGGTTCATTCCTTCCCTACCCTATTGGATAGGTGTGTTGACAAAGGAAGTAAAACAAGAAGGGGCACATTGCTAGAAGGACAAATTCCCACTCTTAGCATTACTGAATGCAAGGTTAGCGTCCAACCTTCTTCTTGATTTTCCCCCTACCTAAGCTAAGTGGAAAAGAGAAGAAAGACCAGATACCAGAGAATCAACCAAAACTGGGAAATCACCAGAAGAAGCAGAAGTCAAGAAGCTAGGGGTTTCAAACGAAACTGATGGACAACCAAGAGATGATTTTCCTCAACAGGAAGAGAATGAGGTAGCTCAGCATCTAGCTCAGTAGCAGCGAGAGAGGAGTCTACTAAAGGAGTGAAGCTCAGTCATATACCCTAATAGTTCATATTCTACTCTTCGATCTATCTTCTAGTAAAGATAAAGAAAGCGGGGAATCTACTAAACGAATAAGTGTGCAGTATTTCATTATTCTCTGAACTTCTTCATCAAGTAAGTCAACTTTGATCTTCTTCCTAGCAGCTAGCATCTCTGGGCTACCCGATCCATCAGTAAACGAGAGGTCGAAAGTCGCGACCATTGAGATCTTACTTTGATTTTGATACGGAAAATCTCTAACCATAGAAATAAGAAAGACGACTTGATGCCCTGAGTCAAAAACTAATTGATTTCGTAGTTGAAACCATGTCAGTATAACCTACTTCAATTGCTTTTGCTTTGTGCTCTTCTCTTCTTCCTGACCCTGAAATGCGGGAAGGTAGTCGATGTTAACCCTGGAAACTCTGCCTCTGTTAGCCTTTTTTCTTTCCTTCTGGTCTAGTGGCATAAAGGCTGCTGTCCTTCTCATATATCAATTGAATGTTAGACCTCATCTCATCAAGAAATAGCGTCTCGTATATAGACTCACCCTTCAGACTATCAGTTCCTTGCTTTCCCCTATCCTGGGTGGGGCTTTGTTTGACTGACTTGCTTTCGTTATTGGGTTAGCCATACACTTCACATGTTTCTAGCGATTCACATGCCAGCCACATGTTAGACTCTATTCTACTAAATAGATAGCTGTGTTATCGTCAAAGTTCTAAGTTTTGAAAAAAAAAAATAGACGGCACTAGCACCTAACATAATGAATTTTGTCTATCTTCTGTCTATTTTGAGGGCTATTTTTAAGGTCAAAGAGTTCGGAAAGACTATCGAAGAATGAAACTTGACAGTCTTTGTTTGAAGGGAGACAAAAGCAAGACAAGAAAGATGCATTCTCTTTCTTTGACTCTGTAGGACCATTGATTAAGAAATTGACGTTTTCCCTTTTTGGTTTTTTAGGTAATGTTAAAAGAAAGCCGAAAGATGAATTCTCTTCTCCTTTACTGTGTTTGTTTGAAGGGAGACAAGACAAAGAGAAAGACTCCCGATTCATTCGACGGAACAGGACGAAAAGCCGAAACGAAAGATTAATTCGACTTGTAAGTGTTTAAAAGAAGGGAGAAGAAAGATGAATGAGACTTGACAGGACCATTTCTTTTCAAAGTCTATCCTCTCCCTAGCGGTCGAGTGGCTCCGCCGCTTCGCCCTATGGGTCTCATAGCTCCGCCCCTCTGTCTCTTTTTTTGGCTATTTTTTAGGTAATGTTAAAGGAAAGAGACTGAACTAAAGATGAAACCTCAACCCTGAGCCTCTCCCTATTTTTGAGGCCATTTCACTCTTTTACAAGGGAAAGCTCATTCACCTATTGATTTCTTCTTTCTCCTCCACCAGATTGAACTCAAACACAAGGTCTGTTCTCTTTTCTTTCCCTGATGGAACTGTAACCAAAGACTGAAGATTCATTCTCCTTTACAGACCATTAATTAAGAAATTCTATCTTCTCCCTATTTTGAGGGCTATTTAACTCAAAGACTCTCCTGTAAGAAAGATTACTTCTCCGGACCAGGAAGGAAAGAAAGACTCAGCTAGAATTCGACAGAACTACTTCACCTTTACAACTATCAGTCTGTATTGGTTCTTGATCTTGAACTTGATTGAACTGTGAGTGGTTCAGTAGCTAATGAATAGATTCTCCCTGATTTCACAAGGTAATGTAGAAGTCAAGCCGAAAGAAGAATGAGACAGATTTCAGCTTTCACTCCGTAAGTAAATAAGTTCAGGAGCGCCGTCTAAATAGAGAGCAATATGCAAATAGAGTTTCGCTTCTTCCTTCTGTCGAGTCAAAGGTTCTTTGTTCTGTATAGGGTCATCTCCCTTCCCTTTCTTAGTTTCTGATGTTTTATCTGGGTGAGGCTCATTCAATTACGAGATCAAATCTCATCAAATGTAAATTATAGAAGGGAGGATGGTTTAGAATAGCCCGAGGAGATTCTTGTTCCTTTCGTTTCGTTTCTGTGATTTGAAATATCCCAGCCAGCGGCAAATCAAGTCAATGCTTCATTTAATCCCATAGGGATGCTAGATAAATGTTGATCTCCTTTCTTTCATTGCAGAACCGGAACCTATCCCTTACGGTCTCTTTTCTTTGATTCTGATTCTTGACCAGTAAACACAGACAAAACTCCACCAGATTATTTATCCTTACTAACCGAATCGAACCTTGCTTGCACTCAGTAATAAAGCCGCTAATGTACTCTCACTGATGTAAATATAAAAGAAGAAAGCTCAACCCTCTCCCTTCGGTCTCGCCCTTTTCTTTTCTCGTCGAGCGGTTGAACCTCTTCGCCCGTAGGGTCTCAGGTCTTCGCCCCTCTCCCTTTGGTCTCGCATCTTCGACCCTTTACCCTTTACCTTCTTGAACTCCTTTTCCTCTCCAACTATCAGCTTCTCTACGGAACCGTAACTATGTCTTGTCTCATTGCTTCCTCTACCTTACGGTCTCTTTTCTTTCTGTTCTTTCTCCTCTCTCTACTACCCACTTACTCCTGAACTACTCTGTATTCCCTTCTGACCCGTAACCTATTCAAAGAATGAATGAAATCCTTCGCTGGTTGGTTACCTCCTCTCTCTCTGTCCTATCTTCTCCTTTCTTTTACTCTTTCTCCCTCCTTTATAAGATAAGAGGGATATTAATTCGACTAAACTCTTATGCCTATTTATTCTTTCATTTATTTAACTACAAGGTAAAGCTCTTTTTCCTATCCAACTCGTTCTCGACATTAATTATCGTTCACTGTAAGTCAAGACATGAAAGAAAGACAAGAAGAAGATGAATGAGACTGAACCGATACGACCTTACCCTATTTACCTTCTTTCTCAGGAAATTGTAAGAACCCTTGAATCGAATGATCATACAAAAAAAGGGTGACAGGGGTTGATAACGTACCTGTCTCACATTTACTCAGCGACTCTTCCTACACATCCAACAAGACTGCAGATGGAAAGAAATAGGATTACCCGTACCTCTTGATGTCGGTTGGGTTTGGGTAGGGATGGTGTATCGATCAGCGGAGATTCTATACCAAACTAATTCCGCTTTTTCCGATCGAGATGAGATTTATGTGCTATGGGACAACCTGCGCTTAGTAGTCTTACTATTATGGTTATGGTGGTGACTACCTTTCTTCTTCTTCGTGGTACCAAAAGAAAAAAGAAAGAGAAAGAAGAAATAGCAATAGGTTCAGGATCAAGATCAGTTTAAATAGGTATAGGAGTGAAAGAAGGGGAAGTAGTTTAGGAGCGAAGGAAGCCACTCGACCGTAAAGTAAAGGACAAAAGATGCAAGCTTTAACCTATTTACCTACCAACTCGTGAAAGAAAGAAAAGGAGCGAAAGCTGTAAGACAAGGAATCGGGGACAAAAGAGGCAATTCAATCCTCAGTTTACCTAGTGAAAGAAGAAATAGGTGACGGAGTCAAGGATCCTTACTTAATAGGAGTAAGTAGGGAGAGGAGACTATAAAGGACAGGAAAGAAAGAATAGATGAGAGACCGGCCATATGTCCTCTTATGTCTCAGTCATCTTGAGTGGAATCTTAGTTTGAATGAAGTCTTTGAAGGTGAGAAGGAAGGATCATTCTTGCTTCTTTCTTACAGGAGAGTAAGTTCAAGAAAAGGGTTGAGGTTGAGTCTTGACTGACAGTTCACTCTCATTCATCGATAGTGTTTACAGTCTCGTAAATGAATTTCATATGCTTTCTTTCAGGTTTATAGTTCACGAGTTTACCTCTTGACTAACAGTGAAGGAGAAGAGAATGAATTGTGAAACCTCGTTCCATCAGGAGAATTAATAAGGAGTCTTAGTTTACAGTTCAAGAAAGGATCAGATCAAGAAAGAATCCATTAGCGGCTTGACCTTGGTTACAGTTCGGAGAATAACTCACACTCACTGATGGTCAGACAATAGAGTCAAAGGGGCGAAGCCACGAGACCGAGTTAGAGAGGTTCAGCCGTACGTGAGGAGAAAGATCCGTTCAAGAAGAAATAGGTATAGGAGAATGAATCTTGCTTTCGTTGAGTCTTGAGTTGAGTGTTTACAGTCTCGTAAATGAACTGAATATGCTTTCCCTTGTCTTTGAATAAAGAAGTAATAGTAAGCCCGAGGTTCATGAGTTTACAAGCGAGAGAGTCAATTCAATCCGAAGCAGCTTTACCGAATTCTCGAAGGCAAGGGAATAGAGCCTCAAGTTCAGTCGCTTCTCTTTCTCTTTTACACCTTGTGTTTGAATAAATAGGTTCAGGTCAGAGAGTATAAGGTTACAGTTTGAGGTTGAGTCTTTCAATTCTCTTTTCTTTGTGAAGGTCAGACAGGGAATAGAAGTTGAGGGGTGAAAGAGCTCGACCGGTAGGGAGAGTGGAAGGCAATGAAATTGGGAAATGAAACCGAGTTGTAGAGGTGAAGGAGCGAAGCCAGCCCAGCCTAGTCGTTCCGTAAACTCTCTCTCTCTCATTCATCTTTCGGCTTTCCTTCCCGAGTTTACTGTGAAAGAATAGAGTGTCAGGGGAAGTATAAGTAGTTCAACACCCGAGTTCAAGAATGAATAGGAGTATTAAGGAAATGAATGAATTAGTAGCTTGACCTCCTTAAAGAATCATCCTACAACCAGCCTAGCCTAGCCCGCCGCCTATTTACCTCGTCTTTGAAGAATAGCCCATTCTGGGTTTGTTTCGCTTGAGTCTGTCTTTGTTTACAGTTCTGAAAGTGATTGAGTGAAGGAGATCAGTTCGTAAACAAACACCTATTACAGAGTGAAAGAAGTAATAGTCTCGGCAATGGAATTCTGAGACCGTAAAGTAAAGGACAGAAGAGAGAGAAGTAGTTCAGTCGAATTAATCTTTCTCTTTGATAAAGGTGAAGGAGAGAGATAGTTTACGAGCGAGGTTCAGGAGAATGAAGAGTATTGATCTTTTACAGTTCAAGAATATATAGGTTCAGCAGTTTACCTCGTTCAAGAAGGAAAAGGGGCTTCGCCCTGAGACCCGTAGGACGAAGAGGCGAAGACGCGAGAGAAAGGAGAGGGTCGAAGACGCGAGACAAGAAGAGTAGAGGGTCGAAGACATGAAACTGAGTCATAGAGGTTCAGGAAAAGAAAAGGGAGGAGAGGGTTGAGGTTCAGAAGTAGCTCAGGCAGGGAATATCATATAAGGAGTTCTAAGGAGGTAAAACAGGTTAATCAGTAATACTACTGTTCTCTCTAATAAGGAGTTGAGGCTTTCCCTTGGTTCCAGTCGAGTAAATTCATTTCATATGTATGCTTTACCTTGTCTTTGAAGGAATAGGGTATAGGGACAACAAGTGATTAAGTTCCATTCGTAAACTCTCTTTCGCCCCTTGCTTACTGTGTTTGAATAACTCACCTTAACAATAATAGATTCTAATATATAGAAGAGGTTCATGAGTTTGGGTTCTTCTTTGTTTACTAGGACCAGAATCAATCAGGAGTTTACCGAGTTGTAGAGGTGAAGGAGAATGAATAAGGAGTCTCCCTTCAAGAATCAAATCAATAGGAATCGGAAAGAAAAGAGAACGAGTGAAAGAGATCAATCAGGTTACAGAGAAAGAAAGAATATGTATCTATGCTTTACCTTACCTTGTGAAAGAATAACTCACAACACAATCACTTCCTTCTAACTAACTAACAATAAGAAGAATCTTCTTCGATAGTCTTGACTGACAGTTCACTCTCATTTCTTCTTCGATAGTCTTTACTTCCAGTTCACGATAATGAATCTTGAGTCTTTCGTCTTTCAAAGCAGCTAAGGAGCAAAGCGAACATCCTTTCAGTAGTTCAGGAGCGAAGTAGCTTTACCAACAGGGGAAGGAATTTACCTCGAACAAGAACTTACGGGACTAGAGAGAGGTTCGTTCAGTCTCTTTCCTCTTGAGTTAAGTCTGGCTGCTAAGGAGTTCAATCAGGTTTGGGTTCAATAGCTAATTAATGAATTTACTCACTCTCCTGTAAAGCTCAGGTCATATCGGTTCAGTCGCTTGCTTCTCTCTCCTCTCTTTCTTGCATTCTCTATCGGTTCCGGTGATTGAGCAGTTAAGTTTGATTCTCCCTTACATTGTCAAGTTTCATTCTTAGTCTCCCTACCTTCATTCTATTCTCGTCAGTTTCAGATTCAGTAGCTCAGGTTTAAAGTTGAGTCTTTCCTTTCAACACTGGATGAATAAAGAGAAAGATAAGTTGTTGAATAAATAGGGTCAGGATCATTAATCTTCTTTCGTTGAGTCTTTCAAAGCTGCTAACTCCTTCATTTCTTCTTTCACTGTAAAAAAGGATAGGAAAAGGTGTAGGTCAAGTAATAAAGGTTCTGGTTCCGGAGCTTCTCTTTTTGGCATTTCTTTCCTCTCCCCTACTGTAAACTCTCATTCATCTTGAGTTTTGACTTGAACCACTTGATGAATAAGGGATCAGTTCAAGAAGAAATAGGTTCCGGTCATTAAGCTTGACCTGATTCTCATCCTGCTAGTGAACTCTCATTCATCGATAGTCTTTACTCTCCCTTCTTTCACAGTAAAGGATATTAGTGGGATAGGTTGAGTTGAGACTGACTGTTCTTGATCATTAATAAGTAGGTTCAGGTTCAGTAGCTGCTCAGGGAATATCGGAAAAGGAGTTCAAGAGTGAAAGCAAGCTAGTTCCTTCCAACCCAGCAAGCAAGAGGAGCCCGAGCAAGCAAGAAAGCCTGTTCCGTAAACTCTCTCTCTCGAATGAATAAGGAGTTGAGACTGGCTGTTCCGTCGAATGAATCTTTAGTCTCCCTTCTTTCCCTTCAAACACTGGCAAAAAGGTAAAGGGGCGAAGGCCTGAGACCGACAGGCGAAGAGACGAAGGCACTCGAACAATAGGGAGAGGGGCGAAGCCATAGGGAACTCGATTGAAAGGGGTGAAACCAGTCGACCAAAGGGAGAGGGGTGAAGGAAATAGAATTGCTTTACGAGGTGAATGGGCAGGCAGGTTCCAGTTTTCACTTTCTTCTTCTTATCCAGCCCCGAACAAATTACCTCGAAAATAGACTCTTTTATCCAAAAAAATAGACAGAAGATAGAATTTTCTAATTAATGGTCTTTACAGGAGAATGAATAAGAAGTTTTGGATTGACGACTTCCCTTCAGGTTCCAGAGAAAGAAGAAATAGGTGAAAGAAGGATTGATTTCATATGCTTTACGTTGGAAGGTGATTGAGCTTCTCTTTCTTGCTTGACTTTCTCTTTGCCTTTGCTTTCGTGTAAAGGTTCTTCGATTCAGGAGCGAAGCGGTGAAACCGATAGGTTCAGGAGTGAAATAGCTCGACCAAGAGGGAGAGGAGCGATGCTGTGAAACTGATAGGTGAAGGAGCTGCAAGGAATTGACTCTCTTTTCACTGTCAAAAAAGGAGTTCAGTTCTACAACTCTCATTCATCTTACTTTCCTTGAGTCTTGAGTTGAGTGTTTACAGTTCAAGATCAATAGGAAGGGGTCATATCGGAAAAGGAGAGAAGATAAAGATTGAGTTTACGAGGTTCAAGAGAATGCTTCTTTCTTGCTTGAGTCTTTCCTTCCTTAATTCAAGAATGTTTGAAGGGAATAAAACAAAGCTAGCTCGGCAAGGGAATATCGTATAAGGTTCATCAGGTCAAGGCATATCGGAAAAGGAGCGAGAGGAAAGAAAAACAAAGAGAAGAGATCTCTCTCGTTCAAGAAAAGAGCTACTGAATGAACCAACCCATTTACTAAGTGAAAGAATCCATAGGGGAAGGGAGAGGAAAAGAAAAGGAGAAAGAATACAGAGGAGCGCAGCGAACATCCTTTCATTTGTTGTAGAGGTTCAGGTTACGGTTCATGAGCTGATCTTTCTTGACTTACTCTAGAGTTGAATGAATCTTGAGTCTTTCCTTGAAACACTTCCCTTCAACCACAGTAAAGGTAAAGAAAGGATAGGTTCAGGTTAATTAATCTTATTGACAGTAAAGGTTCAGGGGAGAAGCTGATAGTTGGAGAGGCCTAGGGGAAGGTTTTCTCTTTGTCTTTTACCGAGTTCAATCAGGTGTAGGAGTCAACGAGAATGAATAAGGAGTCCCCATTCTTTCATAAGCTAAATAGGGGAAGGGAAGAGAGGTGAGGGAGTGAAACCCTTGTTGTAGAGGGGCAGGAGCGAAGCTGTGAAACCGACAGGGGAGGTGAAGGAGCGAAGCAGCTTTACCGACAGGGAAAGGAGTTCAACAGCTCGACCAAGAGGGAGAGGAGCGATGCCATGAAACCGACAGGGAGGGGAGGTGAAGGAGCTCTGCCATGAAACCGAGTTGTAGAGGTTCAGGAGCTCATTCATTTACTCGACTGGAAAGGGACAGACTGATAGGTTCCGAAGTTCACTCTCATTCATCTTTCTTTTCTTTCTTTGGATTGCCTTGCACCCCTTCGTCCCGTTCACCTTTCAGTGAAAGCTCCTTCCTTTCCTTTTCTTCTAACTAAGCTCCGCTGAAACCCTTCCTCTTCTCCTCTCGTCCACGCTGGTTCATCGGTTCACCTCCTTCAACCAGCCACTTTAACAGTTCAATCTGGTTCAGGAGTGAAGTCGAATTCATCTTCTCTTCGTCTTCTTCTTCAATCAAACACAGTAAAGGTTCTTTAATCAATTCATTCTTTCACTGTTCCGGATAATTCATCTTGAGTTGAGGATTGACTTCAACATTACCTCGGCCCATTTGACCGGGATTTTTATGTTTTACCCCTATGCTGGATAGAATTTCTTTTCTTGAAACAACTTTACCGAGGGAAAAAGGTCTTTTAATGTTTTACCCCTATGTTGGATAGAATTTATTTGATTTCAGCGGCAGCTATTAGGGAAAAAGGTCTTTTAATGTTTTACCCCTATGCTGGATACAAAATCTTTTCTTTCAGTAGCTTTTGTTAGTGAAAAAGCTAAATAGCCCATTTTATCGGGGTTTCTGGAATTAATCAGAATTGAAGCAGCTAAGGTAAAGAAAGGATAGGTTCAGTCTATTTCCTCTCCCTTCTTTCACTGTAAACTCTAACGAATCGAGAGTCTTGACTTCCCGTTTTTTCCGGCTCATTCATCTTTCGTCTTTCCTTTCAACACTTTCTTTTTCAGGAGCAGTTAAGTTCTCTTCCAAACACTATTCATTTTCTCTCCTGTAAAGGACAAGTGATTGAGCGAAGCTGCGAGACAGAGAGTTTACGTACGAGGGGAATGAGGGAATCTCAACTGTGGAAGAAAGATCAGGGGGTTTCTTAGTTTACAGTTCAAGAAAGGAGAAGATCAAGAATGAATATGGAGTTAAGTGTTTACAGTTCAAGAATCAATAGGACTAACTAAAGGGTCAGGAGTTCAACAGCTCGACCGAAAGGGAGAGGAGTGAAAGCAAGAAGGTGAAGGAGCAAACAGACCTCGTGAAAGAAGGTTCCTTCAGTAGTTCCGGAGTTTACCTTGTGAGTCAAAGAGTGAAATGAAAGAAAAGGGGGTGTCGGTTTCGTCGAATTAATCTTGCTTGAGTTGAGGATATTGACTTGATGAAGGGACAAGTAAAAGAGTGAAAGGTGAACAATCAATCACTGAATGAGAATAAAGAAAGAACCATAACAAGAATAGAATTAAGCAGATATAGAGAAGAGACCCTAAAATAGCTTGACCTTCTTCAATGAAATCAGGGACAGGTTCATAGGGGGAGGTGAAGTCAGAAGACTTAGACAAAGAAGGGAATAAAACAAAGAAAGCTAGCGCAGCATGGACAGGTAATATCAGAGGGGAAGGGCCGAACTTTACCGAGTGAGAGGTTAAAGCAATAGAATTGAAGCTGCCAGGAAAAAGAGAGGAACTCCTTTCCCTTAAGGTAAAGCAGCTTCGCTCCTTCACCTCCCCTTAAGGTTTCACAGCTTCGCTCCTGCCCCTCTACAACAAGTCAAGACTCAACCTCAAACAAAACCTGAACCTTCACCCCGGAAGTCAATCCTCAACTCAAGATTCACTCCCAGATTGAACAAGGGGTAAAGCAGCTAATGAATTGACTCTCCCAGCCCAGATGGAACTGTCAAAGAAGAAGAAAGATGGATGCATTCTCCTGAACAGGAAGGAAAGACTCAACCGACACCCTTTTCATTCAAACACTACTCTTTGACTCTCCCGTTATTGTGAGTTATTCAACAAACACTATCAGTCAGGATTCATTCTTGTTTACGAACTGAACTCATTCACCTTTTCCTATCCTTCTTGATTGAACGGTAAAGCTATTTTACGGTTAAATAGGGTACCACGAATAAGAAGAAAGGTAGTCACCACCATAACCATAATAGTAAGACTACTAAGCGCAGGTTGTCCCATAGCACGTAAATCTCATCTCGATCGGAAAAAGCAGAAGGTATAGAATCTCCGCTGATCGATACACCATCCCTACCCGAACCCAACTGACATCAAGAGGTACGGGTAATCCTATTTCTTTCCATCTGCAGTCTTGTTGGATGTGTAGGAAGAGTCACTGAGTAAATGTGAAACAGGTACTCTCTTCTTTCCTCGACTCTAAAGAAAGGTGATTGAGCTGATCTTTCTCTCTCTTAGGTTACAGTTAAAGAATACTGAAAGAACTACAACAAACAAACAACAGATAAAAGGGAAGGGGCAGGGGAAGGTACATTAATGCAGGGGAAGGAAGAAACCATTAATGCAGGGGAAGGTACATTAAGAAAGAAAGGGGAAGGTAAGGAATTAATGCTAATAGATAGCAGGGGCAGGTTCATCAGCTTCTCTTTCATTGAGTCTTAAGAATAATCAATAGGTGAAAGAAAAGAGCTAGTTCATTCATATGCTTTACCTTCTGAAAGAGTGAAAGAAGTAATAGTTCAGGACAGAAGGGAAGATGCTTTAACCTTAACCACCTATTTAACGAGTTAAAGCAAGAAAGGAATAGAATAGAGACTCAGGGGAAGGAGAATTTATAAGGAGTTGAGAAACACGTGAGAATCCATTAGCCTATTTACTTCAATCAGACAGAGGAAAGAAAGCACAGAGAACAGAAGGACAGGACAGAAGGGAAGATGCTTGACTTTAACCTTGTTCCGGAAGGGAATATCATGAAAGAAGAATAGTACAGCAGGGTTTCGCTTTAGTCTTAGTTTACAGTTTAAGAATAGGTGAAAGAAGCAAGAAGTATGTATAGTATAGGTCAGGTAATACACTAGACAAAAGGAGTCAAGTAAGTAGAGTAGGAGTAAGGAGAGTAGGAGTAAGGAGTAGGATTAGTTAAAGAATGAATCTTGTTTCGTCTTACCTTACCGGAAAAGGTGAAAGAGGAAGTAGGCAGTAGAGAGAGGAGAAAGACAAGAACAAGACAAGAAAAAGAGAAGAAATAGAGTATTAGGGGGACAGGGTATTAGTTATCTATAGATACTAATTATTAGTTCTAGTAGTTCTTGTAGTTCTTTCTCCTAGTAGTTCTTTCTCTTGGTAGTTCTCTTGTAGTTCTCTTAAGGAAAAAAGAAGTAGGTTATCCTTTGACAATTAATATTCTTTCTTAGTAGGGAAGACAGAAGGAGGTTATTCTTCTCTTACAATACTCTTTCTTAGGGAAGACAGAAGTAGGCTATCCTTCTTACAATACACTCTCCTCTCGACAGGGAAGGCTTGACTCGACATCGTTTGTTCTCTTCCAACCTAGATTGTTCCGTAAACTGTAATGAATAAGGAGTTGAGTTGCCAGTTCACTCTAATGAATTCATCCTCCTTGGCTTGATTGAGTCTACCTTCTTCAAAAAAACACAGTAAAGGTGAAGAAAGAGTCTGACTCCAGGCCTGTTCCTTCCAACACCTAGCCTGGCCCGGAAACTCTCATATGCATCTTTACTTGAGGCTTGAAATGAAACACTTTCTCTCTCATCTAAAAGAGTATAATAGAAAGCAAGCAGCAAGCAAGCAAGAAGAAAGAGAAGGAAGAGAACGAAAGACAGAGCAGAGACAGCCCGAGCTAGCAAGCAAGAAAAGAAAGAAAGAAAGCAAGCAGCAAGTTACGGAAACTCTAATGAATTAGTCTTGAGTTCAGTCTTACAATTCAAAGAATAAATAGAGTATTAGGGGGACAGGGTATTAGTTATCTAGAGATACTAGTTATTAGTTCTCTCTCTCTCTTTCGAAAGGGAAGACAAAAGAAGGTTAGCCTTTGTACAATACTCTCTTCTGTCCTTCTTAAGGGAAGACAAAAGAAGGTTAGCCTGAAAGGAAGCTAGTCAGTATCCCGTCCTGGGCTTTCCCTTCTATTTAGCGTAGTTCTAGAAGCTGAACAGCTAGTGTGGTTTGGAGAAGTAGTGCCGGGCCGCAGGGATTGAAAGAAGTAGTTCCTTCTCAGAATCAGAAGGACCGAAGGTTGGACTTCTGTAAATGAAATTCAGGGCATATCGGGGCAGGGGAGAAGTCAGCTGCTTTACCGTAGAGTCACTCAAAGAGTGAAAGCAAGAAAGGAGAAGAGAGTATAAGCGGAAGGGGTTCTCTTGAGTCTTGAGTTGAGTCTTTGTTCATAAGAACTACCTTCTCATAACGAACTTCAGGGAATAAAACACAAAGCTAAAGCTAGCTCGGCCGGCTAAGACAGAAGGTAACCAACCTTTGAAGGAGTGAAAGAAGAAATAGGAAAAAGAGAATGAATCTTGCTTTCGTTTCGTCTTAGTTAGTTTACAATAAAAGAAGAAATAGGAAAAGGAGTTCAAGAAGGATTTCAGGAGAGAAGCGGCTTTACCTAGTTCAATGACCTCAAAAATAAGGAGAGGTTCATGAGCTGATCTTTCTTTCCTTTCTCTGATTCTGATTCTTCTTTCACTGTAAACTCCTTCAATCGGGTTTCGGTTCTGTCTCATTCATCGAGAGTTTCGTCTTTCCTTCCAGTGAACGATCATTGATTCTTCGAGAGTGTTTACTTTTGAATGAATCGAGAGTTGAGGAGAAGATCAAGATCAAGAAGGAATCTTTCGGATTTACTTACAGTTAAGTCAAATTGATTCTTCGATAGTCTTGACTTATTAATTACCTTTACTAGATTTGATCCCAAAAAATAGGGTAAAGATACACTTTTGAATAAAAAAAAATAAGGGAGAGATAGAATGAATCTTTCGGAGAAGAGAAAGAGAAAGAAGGAATCTTTCGGATTTACTTACAGTTAAGTCGAATTGATTCTTCGATAGTCTTTCCTGATAGTGAACGATCATTGATTCTTCGATAGTCTTGACTGACAGTGAACGATGACGAATCTTGAGGATTTACTGACAGTGAACTCTCATTCATAAGGAGTGTTTACTGTTGAATGAATTTGGAGGATTGACTTCCAGTTCAGTCTCACCTTTTCTTTCATCGTTTCGTCTTTCCTTTCAACACTTGAAGGTTCAGTAGTTCTCGATCTAGAATAAGGACTCTCCCTTCTCTTTCCCTTCTTTCTTGAACTGTAAAGGTAAAGAAAGGATAGGTTGGTTGAGTCTCATTCATAAGGAGTGGTTACAGGAGAGTCTCAGAGTGTTTGAATCATCCTCCATCCAGTTTTCCTTGTTTACTTACTGTTCGTAAACTCTCTTTCGTTGAGTTTTGAGTTGAGTCTTGACTTGAAGGTGAAGGAGAAAGAACCAAACACCTATAAACTCTATTCTATTCTATTTAACGAGGGAAAGAAGGCAGAGTCCATTCATTAGCTGCTTTACTATACCGTAGAGGAAAAGAGTTCAGGGATAAGTGAAGGAGAGAAGCCACTTTACCATGAAAGAAGGTTCACGATCAGAGAAAGAATGAATAGGGGAAGGAGACTGAAGCCAGCCAGCCAACCGAGGGGAAGGGGTATTGATCTTTGTTTACAGTTCAAGAAGAAATAGGGGAAAGAGAAAGTAGCGAGAGGTTCATGAGTTTACAGTTCCATCTGCTGAAGTAGGGAAGGAGCTGATCCTCCAGTTTCCCTTGGTTACAGGAGAGTGTAAATGAACAAGAACTGAAAGGTCAGGTAATATCGTCAAAGGAAGAAGACGAAGACAGAGTTTACAGTTCAAGAATAAAGAAGTAGCTCAGCCGACCGAGGTTCAGGTTTGAGGTTGAATCGAGAGTTGAGGATTGACTTAATATAGAATGAATTACTTATACCCCAAAAAATAGACAGAAGATAGAAAAAATTAATTATTAGTCAGGAGAATGAATAAGGAGTCTCCCTGAAAGAAAACACAGTAAAGGAGAAGGAATAAGGAGCTTCGGATTGACTGACAGTGAAGGAGAAGAGAAAGAATCGAGAGGAGAAGATCAAGATCAAGAAGGAATCTTGAGTCTTTCCTGACAGTTCACTCTCATTGATTCTTCGATAGTCTTGACTGACAGTGAACTCTCATTCATAAGTCGTGTTTATAGTTCGTGAAAGAAGGATTGAAGGAGAGAAGCCTATGTTACCTCGTTCAATAAGTCAAAGGTTTAGGAGTGAAGGATAACGAATCGGAAGGTGAAGGTGATGTAGTGAGGTCTCTCTCTTGACTGAGAAATTATCTATAGCCAAAAGTATCCCCAAAAATAGGGTAAAGATAGACTTTGATCCCTAAAAATAGGGGGGAGGATAAGAGAATTCTTGTTTTTTGAGTGTTTACAGTCAAGTTCCAGAGGGAAATCTGAGTAAAGCATCGATTTGATCCCTCAAAATAGGGTAAAGATACACTTTTCTCCCTCAAAATACGGGGGAGGATAGGATTTTTCTTGTTTTTTGAGTGTTTACAGGAGAGTTCCCGAGGGAAATTAGGGTAAAGCATCTCTTTTATCCCCAAAAATACGGGGGGGGGGGGGGGGGGGGGATAGAATTTCTTTTCTTTTTGCTGCTGCTATTAGTGAAAAAGGTCTTACGAACTTTTACAGTTATATGTGGATAGAATTTATTAGCTTGAAGCTTCAGCTGTTAGGGAAAAACCTATTACGAGGTTTTACAGTCATATAGGATAGAATTAATTAATTAATGGTCTTTACTGGAAAAAGAGTTCAATCTGGTTCATCAGTAATAGTCCTGTTCTGTTCTGTCGAATGAATAAGGAGTTTAGTCTCCCTTCTGTTTCCCTTCTTTCTTTCTTTCACTGTTAAGTCTCATTCTCTTCTTCTTCTTTCGGTTCAGTCTCTCTCTTAAGGGAGCGCCGGTCAGTGTCCTTTTGCCTCTAAGTCGTAAGCACTCGCTGCCCAAGAAGAAGTAGAAAGTCGGTCTTCACTCCTGCCCTAAGAAGTAGGGCCCACTCCGTCCAAAGCTTCAACTAGCTCTCCGGGGCTGGGTAAGCAGGTTCAACCCCCAACTCCAAAGGCTGGTTCAACTCCTGCTTGATCAGATGCAAAAGTTGTATATTCTGGTTCCCCAGGATTTCAACAACCTTGATGCCCAAAGTTTGAGATTGACCGTCCGCTTCTTCCTAAACATCGGCTCTTCAAGCTGGAGTAGGAATTATCCCGGTCGACTAATGTGAGAATTAGTGAGTTAGGAGTTGTGCCTTAATCTTCCGAAGTTCAGGTCTCTCCACTTATGTTATGGCATAACTGATCCTCAACGTTAGCAAGCCTTGCTATTCGGATGAAAAGAATGTCTGTCATCCTAATGAAAGCCGGATTCCTTCCCTCAAGGTTTGTTTACCTATCATGTCACTCAAAGATGAATCCTAAAGAAGAAGGAAAAACGTCAGCCCTGCGCTTATGGCGCTAGAGGAAGGCAAATAGTCAAGTCAAAGCTGGAAAGTGAGGCTTAACTTATTTAGGTAGGAGTGGGGCGTAGCAATTAGCCAGTCTAACCTAGCCATTTAGATAATCATTCCTAATCCATTCTTCTAGTTCTACTATTCTTCGCAAATTCCAATCGAATGGAAACAGTTAAGCTGTCGCACCTCTTGCTTGCTTGACTGATTAAGGTTCAGCTTTTAGTTGATACGATACCTCTCTAAGACAAGACCGGATTTTTCACATGCAGTTGGTGTAGTGAGAGACCCTTCCCCCAAGACGGAAATCAGGAAGAGCGGATCTTGTAACTTCTGAACTTTTCTTTTGATACCAACAGGCAATACAACACTTTAACTGCATTCGTGGTGACAGCAATCTCGCACGGACCACCACGCTCATGTGTCCCCAGGGGTTTTCCCTCTACAGCATCGCAACTTCGTACATGCATAGGTGATAGTGAGATCCTGGGCCAAAGACTGTTTAGTTATGGAGTCTGCTCCCTGTATTTATAGCTTGGTCAATGGCTATATCCGGTAAAGCTATATTTAGTAAAGCCATATATGGTACATAGCTATATATAGTAGATGGTTAAATCTGGTAAAAAGCTATATTTAGTAGACTGAACCATATATATATCCCGTCTAGTAAAGCTTTGAAATGTACTTTTTCTATTCTCTGTACTCTCTCTTGTTGTACATACCTGAAGTCATCAATACAAAATCCTTTTAGCCAGAGTTCTCCTTGCTATTCTCTCTATCCTTTTCTTTGTGTTCATCTAAATCGAGCGTGTGCGTTGTTGTGTGATCCTAACAACTGGTATCGATCCTAACAACTGGTATCAGAGAAAGGCAAAATTCACCACGATCTGTGAAGATGGAAAGTTCAAAGATTGGAATTGAGAAGTTCGATGGATCCGATTTCGGTTTCTGGAAGATGCAGATTGAAGATTATCTGTACCAGAAAGATCTTCACGAACCTCTGTTGGGGGTGAAGCCGGATACCATGACCACGGAACAGTGGAAGCTCAAGGATCGACAAGCCTTAGGGATGATCCGGTTGACGCTATCCAGAAACGTGGCATTTAACATCATCAAGGAGAAGACAACGTCAGATCTGATGAAGGCGCTGTCAAATATGTATGAAAAACCGTCGGCTATGAACAAGGTGTATTTGATGCGTAGATTGTTCAATCTACAGATGTCTGAAGGTGGACGTGTTGCGGATCATATAAATGAATTCAATATGATCATAAGTCAACTGGGTTCGGTGGAAATTAATTTTGAAGATGAAATTAAAGCGTTGATTTTGATGTCATCCTTACCCGAGTCATGGGATACTGTTGTTGCCGCAATCAGCAGTTCCCGAGGATCTGATAAACTGAAGTTTGATGAAATTCGAGATGTAGTTCTCAGCGAAAGTATTCGCAAACGGGAAACTGGAGATTCATCAGGCAATGCTCTCAGTGTTGATCGAAGGGGAAGAAGCAAATCAAAGAGCTCAAACAAACATGGGCGTTCAAAATCAAAGAACCGGGGAAAATCTCCAAACAAACCCAACGTAACGTGTTGGAGCTGTGGGGGAAAAGGACACTTTCGGACAGATTGTACAAAGCTAAAGAAGAAGCAGAATCATAAATCTGAAGATGATGATGATTCTATATACACAACAGAAGATGCTGAGGACGTTTTAATCCTTAGTGTGGATAGCCCAGCTGAATCCTGGATTTTGGATTCAGGTGCATCGTTCCATTCGTCTCCAAGTAAGGAATTGTGAAGGGCGCCATGGTTGTTGCGCGTGGCACAAAATCCGGAACCTTATACACTACTGCAGAGTGTATAAACATGACTGCTGCTGCTGAGAGTGCTTCCAATTCAAGTCTATGGCACAATAGACTTGGACATATGAGCGTCAAAGGAATGAAGATGCTGACTGCGAAAGGAGCTTTAGAAGGCTTAAAATCTGTTGATATGGGTCTTTGTGAGAGCTGCGTTATGGGTAAATAGAAACGAGTTAGTTTCACAAAGGCTGCCAGAGAACCGAAGAAAGTGCGGTTGGAAATGGTCCATACAGACGTCTGGGGACCATCTCCAGTTTCATCACTTGGTGGATCAAGGTACTACGTCACCTTCATCGATGACTTCAGCAGGAAGGTATGGGTTTACTTTCTGAAACACAAGTCAGATGTGTTTACCACCTTCAAAAAGTGGAAAGCTGAAGTTGAAAATCAGACCGGCTTGAAGATCAAATGCCTGAGGTCTGACAATGGAGAAGAGTACAACAAATCAGAGTTTATAACATTTTGTGCAGCTGAGGGAATTAGATTAATAAGAACAATTCCCGGTAAGGCAAGACAAAATGGTATTGCAGAAAGGATGAACAGAACCTTGAATGAGCGAGCAAGAAGCATGAGGATTCATTTTGGATTGCCAAAGACATTCTAGGCTGATGCTGTGAACACAGCAGCATATTTGATTAATAGAGGGCCGTCAGTACCCTTGAAGTTCAAATTTCCCGAAGAAGTATGGACAGGAAAAGAACTCAAGTACTCTCACTTGAGAACCTTTGGTTGTACTGCGTATGTTCATGTTGATCCAGAGAAGAGAGATAAGCTTGATGCTAAGGCTGTGAAATGCTACTTCATAGGCTATGGCTCTGACATGTTCGGGTATAGGTTTTGGGATGAGAAAAATATGAAGATCCTAAGACACTGTGATGTGACCTTTGATGAAAATGCCATGTACAAGGACAGAGAGAAGATAAACACTGAGAGTACGAAGCAAGTGGGAGTTGAATTTGAGTGGCAAGAAAATTCACACAGTGATGGTACAACAGAAGCTCAAGAAACTCCTGATCCTATTGCTGAAGAACCAGACGTGGCTGATCCTATTGCTGAAGAACCAGACGTGGAGCAAGTTGCACCTGAACAGGTGTTGAGAAGATCATCCCGAACTACCAGAGCACCAGACAGATATTCAACCTCATTACACTATCTGTTGCTGACTGACAAAGGAGAACCAGAGTCCTTTGATGAGGCCCTACAAGTGGAAGATTCAACTAAGTGGGAGCAAGCCATGGATGATGAGATGAGCTCACTTGAAAGGAATAATACGTGGGTGCTGACTGAGTTGCCTACAGAAAAGAGAGCTCTGTTGAACAAATGGGTGTTCAAAATCAAGGTTGAACCAGATGGCAGAAGGAGGTTTAAGGCTCGGTTAGTAGTTAAAGGATATTCACAAAGAAAAGGCATTGATTATGCTGAGATCTTTTCTCCAGTTGTGAAATTAACTACTATCCGAATTCTACTGAGTATTGTTGCATCGGAGAATTTGCACCTTGAGCAAATGGATGTAAAAACGGCATTTTTACATGGAGATCTAGATGAGGAGATCTATATGCAACAACCCGAAGGATTTGCAGCTCCAAGCAAGGAGCACATGGTGTGTAAGCTCAATAAGAGCTTGTATGGACTGAAACAAGCACCGAGACAATGGTACAAAAAGTTTGACTCCTTCATGAGCAAGAGTGGTTTCCACAGAAGTGAAAAGGATCAGTGTTGCTACCTCAAGAAATACACTGATTCTTATGTGTTTCTACTCCTGTATGTGGATGATATACTAATTGTTGGATCAAGTATGAGGGAGATAAACCACCTGAAGGCAAGCTTGTCTTCAGTATTTGAGATGAAAGATTTAGGTGCAGCGAAGCAGATCCTTGGGATGAGGATTTCTCGAGATAGATCTGCTGGCACATTAAATCTAAACCAAGAGTAGTACATTGAGAAGGTGTTGTCCAAATTCAAGATGAATAACGCTAAACCCAGGACTACCCCCTTGGCAAATCATATTAAATTGTCAAAGGGGCAATCTCCCAAGACAGTTGAGGAACGTGAGCACATGGCATCAATTCCGTACGCTTCTGCAGTTGGGAGTTTGATGTATGCTATGGTCTGCACTAGACCTGACATAACACATGCAGTGGGAGTTGTTAGCAAGTACATGGCAAATCCAAGGAAGGAACATTGGGCAGCTGTGAAGTGGCTTCTGAGATATCTGAGAGGTACATCCAATACTACACTTTGTTATGGCAATGGCAAAGTAGTTCTGCAAGTTTTTGTGGATGCTGATCTGAGTGGAGATGTAGACTCCAGCAAGAGCACATCTGGGTATATCTACACTATAGATGGAACAGCAGTGAGTTGGATGTCCAAGCTTCAGAAATGCGTTGCTCTTTCATCTACTGAAGCTGAGTACGTGGCCATAGCTGAAGCTGGAAAGGAGATGATATGGATGACAGACTATCTAGAAGAATTAGGCCGGAAGCAGTGCAAGAAGATCCTTTATACAGATAGTCAGAGTGCCATACAGTTGGTGAAAAACCCAGTCTATCATTCAAGGACAAAACACATTAGAAGACGGTACCATTTCACTCGCAGGTTAGTGGAAGAAGGCGATATGTGTTTAGAGAAGATAGAGGGTGCAAAGAATCCAGCAGACATGTTGACAAAATGTGTTGATGTTGGAAAATTAAAGCTATGCAAAGCCCTAATTGGTATGGTGTAGGATCAGTCTCCAAGTGGGAGAATTGTTGAGTTATGGAGTCTGCTCCCTGTATTTATAGCTTGGTCAATGGCTATATCCGGTAAAGCTATATTTGGTAAAGCCATATATGGTACATAGCTATATATAGTAGATGGTTAAATCTGGTAAAGCTATATTTAGTAGACTGAACCATATATATATCCCGTCTAGTAAAGCTTTGAAATGTACTTTTTCTATTCTCTGTACTCTCTCTTGTTGTACATACCTGAAGTCATCAATACAAAATCCTTTTAGCCAGATTCTCCTTGCAACTTTTCTCTATCCTTTTTTTTTTCTTTGTGTTCATCTAGATCGAGCGTGTGCGTTGTTGTGCGATCCTAACAACTGGTATCGATCCTAACAAAGACCATACTTTCTTTTCAGCCCAACTCTGTCTCAATGCCCTCTTGGCAAGATAAGCCATCAGTCAGTTGTCTAATGGTTGGATCACAGTCAACTTCCCAGCGTATCCCTCAAGCCCTCATGCTCTTAGCCTATGGGTCGTTATAAAGCATGCCATCAGACTTTCCTGCCGCTCACTTTGCAAAGACACTGCAACTGAGCACTCAACCCTCTCTGAATCATTCATGTTATCAGTCGTCAGGCTGTGTAAATTGTAAATCCTGACTTTCTGAAGTAAGCAAACGCTAAAAAATGTCAACCATGCCCTCGCCTAGCCCTCACTTCAATGGGCCAATCAATGCGCTACGCTGGCAAAAGGGGGAATGGCGAACAACCGAACCCTTGCTAAAACCAGTTCCACTTTGTTCTCTAGCTTTTCATTTACCTAGTTCAACCTCAAGAATCCATATAGGACAAGGAAAAGGAAGGGGGGAAGAAGCGAGACTGGAAAGGAGAGGGGAGAAGAAGCGAGACTGGAAAGGAGAGGGGCGAAGAAGCAGCTCGACTAGAAAGGAGAGGGGCGAAGAAGCAGCTCGACTGGAAAGGAGAGGGGCGCGGGCAGCTTTAGTTATCTTTCTAGTTATTTCTAGTTATCTCTCTTACTTCTCTTCCTGTTACGGTTCCGGAGAAAGAATAACTACTATGTTACCTCCTGAAATAAGGGAAAATGGGCAAAAGCATCCCTTTTTACCGGGGTGGATGGAATTAATCAGAATTGAAGCAGCTTTCGTGAGTGAAAAGGTGAAACAGCCCAAAATCCCGGGAAAGTAGACACTCTCATTCATTGAAGCAGCTTTTGTTAGTTCAAAAGTGAAACATCCCTTTTTCACGGGAAAGTATCGAGAAACTAAATCTGAAATGGTCTTTACAGGCAAAAGAGTGAATGAAGGTTCTGGGGAACGGGCGAAGGGTTTCGGTTTCCTCTCCCTTCTTTCTTTGTTCCTATTCCGGGAAGGGTTTCATGAAGTAGCGAAGGGCATAGTAGAGGGGCAGCGAAAGGAATAGAGTATAAGGTTACGGAGTTCAATCAGGAGGAGAAGGAGTCTTTTTCTTGTCTCCTGTCTTTCATTGAAACACTTTCTTGAACTGTAAAGGAATAGAGGATTCGTCTTCTTTCAAACACTTACAACTCGTTCAATCTGGTTCGGTTCAATAGCTAATTAATTCATTTACTCACTCTCCTATAAACGAGAATGATTCGTTTCGTCTTTCCTCTCGTTCCGGTTTCGGTTCATGAGTAAGTAGCTAGTTGGCAGTTCAAGAGTGAAATTCGTCCCATTCTCTGATTATTCTTCAAATAGCTTTACCTCAATAAATAAGGGAAGGTCATATCGGTTCATAAGTCGCTCTCCTGTCAAGAAGTCTCATGAATAAATAAGAGCTTTCTTTTGGTCAGGGAATACGGGGGAAGGTTCTATCTCTTATCTTTGATTTACTCTACCTTCCTTTCATTCATTGAAAGAATAAATAGGGACAGGTTCAGTATCAGTAGGATTAGGATAATGAGTCTGACAGTTCACTCTCATTCATGTTCCATTTCATTCAGTAGTAGTTCAATCAGGTTCATGAGCGAAGAGGGAAAGAAAGAAGGAATTATCATCATTTAGTTAGGTAGCTGAAGAAGAAGAAAAAGGTATTGAAGATAGAAGTTTAATCATCAATCAAATATGAACAACCAACCACGTAACAAAGGAGAGCAGCGAAGCGAACATCCATCCAGCCTATTTACTGAGTGAAAGAATAAATAAATGGGTTACGGCCGGAGTGAAGGAGCGAAGGGAGAGGTTCAGCTTCTCATCCAGCTTACCTAGTTCAACCCGAGTGAAAGAAGAATCGGAGTAGAGTCTTTCCTTGAAACACTTTCTTTTGAAGGGAGAGTCCGTCGAATGAGTGAAAGAAGGGTCGGACTGAGGTAGTTTCGTCTCATAAGTAGTTCAGTCTAATAAATAGTCTTTAGTTACAGTCGAATGAATAAGGAGTTGAGGAGAAGAAGTAGTTTCGTCTTGACTTCCGGTTCAGTAGTGAAGGTCAGGTAATAAGGGTGAGTTCAGGAAAGAGCTACTTTGACCTCAATAAATAAGGGAAGGATAGATAGGTTCATGAGTGAAAGAAGTAGGATCAGGAGTCTTTCTCTTGTCTCCCTGATAGTTGATTTCGTCTTTCCTTTGATTTACTACTCTCCCGTAAAGTGAAGGTCATATCGGTTCTGGTTCAGGAGAGGGGCGAAGCCAAGGAAAAGGGCCAGGCTCAATCGCTTTACCTTGTGAAAGAGTGAAATCAGTTTAATGATTCGTTTCGGCTTGAAAAGTAGCTAATTCAGAATTTCATATCTCTTAACTGTAAAGGAGAATGAAGAGAGAGTTGAGTCTTTGTTTACTGTCTTTGAATAACTCACAATAACTGCACAAAGAAAAGAGTTAAGGAGAAATCATTAGGAGTCTTTCCTTCCGAACCTCATTACCTTATTCAAGAGTGAAGGGACAAGTGATTGAGCTTTCCCTGATGATCATACAGTCGCTTGACTGACTTACCTTGTTCAAGAGTGAAAGAAGGTTCATGAGTTTACTGTTCCTGAATAAATAGGTGAAGGAGGATCAGGAGTCTTTCATTCAGTAGCTCAGGGAATGAAGTAGCTGACGAATCGGAAAGGGAAGAAGCAGCTTTCTTTAATAGGAGTAAGTAGCTCTCCCGAAAAGCAGCTAAGCTAATTCATTGAGTCTTGATCCTTATGATTTAGAAAGGGAATAATCGAGTATAAAGAATAGGAAAAGAAGTTAAGTCGAATTCATCTTGTTGAGTTGAGTCTTGTGGCTAAGGAGCGAAGCGGTGAGCCCGAGTTGTAGAGGCGAATGAGTGAAGCGACTCGACTGTAAAGGAGAGGAGTGAAAGAAGGTTCGTTCCGGTTCCGGTTTCACTATCTCTTTGATTTCATTCAGTAGCTCCGACAATGGAATTGCTTTACCGAGTTCAAGAATAGTTCAATCAGGTCATATGGGTTCCGGGGGAAGGAGTTCAGGCTTGTTTCGTCTTTCAATTCTCTTTTCTTTCCTTCCTTAATGCAATAACTTCGGGTCATATCGGTTCAGTCTAATTCATCCCTTTTCTTACAGTGAAATCAGCTCAGGGAATATTGGTTCGTTAAGTCGCATTCATCTTGAGTATTGATCTTTGACAGTTAAAGAAAGGAGGTAAAAGAGTGAAAGAATAGGTGAAAGAAGAAGCCGCATTCTCTTCCATCTTTCATGCCTTGTTTACAGTTCGAGAATAAATAGGGGCAGGTTCAGGTGAATGACCTTCTCTGTCTTTCCTTCTTGTTTAGGGACAGAGTAAATGAAGACGCTGCTTTACCTCCTTCAGGTCAGGTTATAGAGTCAAAGGTGTAGGTCAGGGACTAGAGAGAGGAAAAGGTGAAACAGAGTTCTGTCTAACGGATAAGGAGTGTTTACAGTTCAATCCGGGACAAGTCATTAAGCGAAGCAATGAGACCAATAGTTCCGACGAATGAGCGAAGCGCGAACATCCTTTCATTTGTTTACAGTGAGTTCAAGCAAGCAATCAAGGAGAAGAGAAAGAGAAGGAGCTAAGGGAAGGAGAAAGAGCTGGTCCAGAATAGGGACAAGAAGGGAGAATTCATCTTTCTTACAGGAGGGAGTGAAAGAATAGTGAAACCCGAGGGAAAGAGTGGTTGAAGGGACAAGTGATTGAGCGAAGCAGCTTTAATAGGAGTAAGGAGCTAGACAGTAAAGCGGCAAATGAATAAGGAGTTGATTGAGTGTTTACAGTTTCTTCATAAATAGGATCCAGAGGAGAAGGAGTTGAGTCTCCCCCTTCTTGTTTTGGCTTGAAAAGCAGCTAAGGAGCGAAGCCAAGCCACTTTACGTACGGTGAAATAAAGGCTAAGAGAGAGAGGAGAAAAGCTTAGAGACTGTAGGAGGTAACCAACCAGCTTTTGAAAGAGTGAAAGAAGATCATATCGGTTCAGGTGATTGAGTTCAGTTCTACAACTCGTCTTCATCTTTCTTCTTCTTTTCTTACTGTTCCTATTTATTTACCTTGTTCAATGACGGAAAAAGGAGAGTGAGTCAATGAATTAGCGGCTTTCCCTTGTTCAAGACTGAGTGAAAGAAGAAATGGGAAATAGGTTCCGGGGAAGGTTCCTTCCTTCTTTCATGAATTTCCTCTATGGTGAAGGAGCGAAGCCAACAATGAGACTGATAGGTGAATGGTCAGGTGTTTACAGTTCTTCAAGTGATTGAGTGAAGGGGCAAAGTCCTGAGACCCGTAGGGCAAAAAGGCGAAGACACGAAACCATACCCGGTGAAGGGGCAGGTTTTCTCTTGAGTCTTGAGTTGAGTCTTTGACAAGGGAGAGTCCATTCATTAGCTAGCTACTGTTGGATCGGTATGGCAACCCTAGAGGGGGGGTGAATAGGGTTTTAACGATAAAAGTGTTTAAACGTGATTAATTTTTCTAATGATGAAACTTTTTACAAATAAGTAGAAGATGATAATTACTATAACAAAGTAATTCAAGTCAAAACAATAATCAAGTAGAACATGAAATAAATCACAATAATAATTTTGAAATTAAATAGAAAAGAGTTAGAGAAAATGACACCGTAGTTTTATAGTGGTTCGGTCAAACTTGACCTACTCCACTCCCCAAGCGCCTCTTGGGAATTTGAATAAAGAACTTTCTCGACTCTTTCCACGGATCTGAGCCAAACCGCTACACCGCTCTTTTTTCGAGTTCAAGAGCAAACTCAATCCTTTCCACGGCGCAGGATCAAACCGATACAAGTATTTGAGTTTGATAATAACACATCACAACTCTCTCAAAGAGTAGCTTTACAATTTGGGATACTCACAACTATTTCCTCACAATACAATAATAATCCCTCTCAAGAATAAGATGAAAAGAAATAAACTTGTAAGCTTGGAGAGAGCAACAAACAATGGAGACTTTGAACAAATGAGGATTGGAGAATGTATGTAAGTTGTGTATTTTAAAATGTGGGAAAGATGAGTTTATATAGAGAAGAAAAGTGGCAAAATGTAGGATTGAATATTGACCATTGGATTGTGTTAGGAATAATGGAAGGTGGAGATTAAAAGTAAATAAATAAGAAAATTTTCTAAATTCATTTATTTCAAAATTTTAATATAATAGTAATATAATATAATAATAATAAAAAGTTATGTGAGTAACGGTCAAATGAAATTCAAAATTTATTATAAATATAATAATATAATAATAATAAAAACTATGTGAGTAACTACCAAAATTTTAAAATATAATAATATAATAATATAATATAGTAATAATAAAAATCGATGTGAGTAACGGTTAGGTTCAAATTTATATTTTGTAAAAATAACTTTATTTAAAAATATAATAATAAGAAAAACTCCACCATTTGTTACTCTCCCAAAATCATAAATGTCATACTTTGATATATTTTGATTTGTCCATCATTTTGATTTTGCTGCCACATCATCACGTCGGGTATGTTGTCTCGACTGTAATTTCTTCGTTTTAGCTCTGATTTGAGTAATTGAAAAGTCGTTGAAATTGTTATTCCCGACCTTATACTGTGGACAGTTCAAAATACTGAAAATAGTTAATAATTAAAAAGTAGGTTTGTTATCATCAAAACATCAATTAATTGATTGAAATTAATTAAAGTGAGATGAAGGGCCAAAAAGCCAACAGCTACTTCATTCATCTTTCTTTACAAGAGAGTAAAGGAGTGAAATCAGGTTCTCATCCAGCCGTTTTACTGAGTTCAACCACTCGATCGGACCGATAGGGAGAGGGAGTAAGGAGCGAAGCGAACATCCTTTCATTTGTTTACTGTTCCATCCGGTAATACTGTATAAGGGGATAGAGGCTCGAGTTCCAGTTCAGTAGCTCTTTGTTGAGTCTCCCTTCCCTTCAAACACTGGTAAAGGAGAAGAAGAAGTACAATTGCTTTACCTCCTTCCGGTAATACTGTATAAGGAGTCTTTCATTCAGTAGCGAAGGCTTCGGTTACGGTTCATGAGCAAACAGACCTACAGAAATCAGTCCAATTAAGTAAGGAGAAAGACAAGAAAAATAAGAAATAGCTGAGAGAATGCATCGATAGTCTTTGTTTACTGTGAAAGGAGAGTCAAAGAAAGAAGGTTCATGAGTGAAGGAGAATGAATAGGAGTAAGTAACTCAACAGTAAAGCAGCGTCTTCATTTCTTCTTGTTTTGGCTTTCCTTCCTGCCTGATTCAAGATTGAATTCCTGTTCCGGTTCCAGTACACAAACAAGGTGAAGTAGCTTAGGGTTGAGGTTGAGTCTTTCGTTTCGGCTTGACCTGATTCTCATACAGCAGCTTTACCGACAGACGAAGAGGCAGGGTCCGGAGAATGCCCTTCTTCTTTCCCTTATCAAGAAGGTGAATGAATCAATAGGTTCAGGTTCAGAAGATTGATAAAGGTTCCGGTTTCACTATCTCTTGACTTCTAGTGAACGATCTAGAATAAGGAGTCTTGCTCTTAGTTTACAGTCTTCTTTCTAAAGAATCAATAGGGACAAGTTCAGGAGAAAGAAAAGAAGAAATAGGGTCCGGAGCTTGACCTTCAGATCATCCATCCAGCCTAGCCTATGTAAAAGAGTGAAAGTAAGAAAGGAGAAGAGAAAGAATACTTCAACCCTCCCTTGTTTACTGTTCAGGGAGAGAGAGTAAAAGAAAGGATGAAGCAAGATCAGTTCCTCAATAAATAGGTGAAGGAGAAGATTAAGAAGGTGAGTTCAGTAGTTCAGGAGTGAAGAAGAATGAATTCATCTTTCGAACATCCTTTCATTTGTTTACCGTTCAAGAATAAATAGGTGAAGCAGCTTTACCTTCTTCTCCGCCAGCCCCTTTACTTACCGAGTTCAATCAGGCTCAGGAGCTTTACCGAGTTCAATCAGGGAGAGGAGCGAAGCAACCAGAGCGCAAGAGAGAGGATCGGAGTTTATTGTTCAATCAGTAGGATCAGGATAATGAGTCCGACAGTTCACTCTCAGGAATCTCTCATTTCGGCTTTCAAAGCAGCTAATTAATTGATCAAGGGAATATCATCAAAGAAAAGGAGAAAGAATCCATAGGAAAATGAGGTTCAGGTGAAGAAGATTGATAAAGGGTCCGGTTCAGGTTCCGTCCAGATTGAATGAGTTGACTCTCCTGTATAAGGGACTAGCGTATAAGGTTCAGGGAAGGTCATATCGGTTCCAGTCAGGTAATGTAATAGAGTCGAAAGGTTACGGAGCTTTACCCTCTTCTCATCCAGCTTACCTAGTTCCCCCTTGTTTGTGAAAGAACTTACTTAGTGCTTTTGCTTTACCGAGTTTACAGATAGGTTCCGGAGCTCAGCCAGCCACTTTACAGACAGTTCCATCAGGTGATTGAGCTTGACCTGATTCTCATTTTCTTCTTCATTCTTCTTTTAGATAGAGTTAGAGGATTTTACCTTGTTTACTTTAGTGACTGGGGGGTTTCGGGGGAGGCCTATGTGGGGCACCTTTTGGGTGTGGGATGCTCGTTTAACCTCTGTATTCATCTCGTTCCTTATTTACCTGGGTGCACTGTGTTTTCAAAAGCTTCCTGTCGAACCGGCTTCTATTTCAATCCGTGTTGGACCGATAGATATACCAATAATCAAGTTTTCAGTCAACTGGTGGAATACATCGCATCAACTTGGGAGCATTAGCAGATCTGGTACATCCATACATGTTCCTATGCTCATTCCAATCTTGTCTAACTTTGCTAACTTCCCCTTCTCAACCCGTATCTTGTTCGTTTTGGAAACACGTCTTCCTATTCCATCTTTTCCCGAATCTCCTTTAACGGAAGAAATAGAAGCTTGAGAAGGAATACCAAAACTTAGTTCACTCGCTGAGTCTCTTTGCATCCATGGCTGAATAGTTAAAGCACCCAACCTATACCGACCTAATAAAGAAAGGGGAAAATTCGTAGGTTCAATTCCTACTGGATGCACTTGGAACGTTCAGTTCAATCGCTGCTCACAGAATTGATACATGGAGGAGAGATCCTTAATTACTGATATCGAGAAAGCTAGGACGTTATGAGCATTCACTAATGTCAGCCCTTGCTTGGTCGGGAAGGTTCAAGCCTAAAACCGAGGAAGGCCTAGAAATAGGATTCCGCCATTTTCATTTCCTAAACTACTGAAAAAGCATACACATAAGCACCCGAGGATGCAGAATCATACACTGAGGAGTTAGATTTTGCTCTTTCATCCAAACACACCGAAGCATCCAAAGTAAAAGCTCCTCTTTACCCCTACCCCCTAATCTTAAGAATCCGAAGCTGAAGCCAAATTAGAAGCTAGAATAGAGGAGAGGGAAATAAATGATTCCAGTAGCCAAGCCAATGTATGTGGGGTCGGTATATAACTACAATAAGAATACCCGTGATCCGGGGCATGAAGCAGTTGAAGTTGATGATTTCTTTTACTATTTGGCATCTGTCTGTGTGAAAAGAAAGTATGTAGGATCCGATCCACCTTAAGCTATGGGGCCTGAGCTAGTTCCTAAAGCATAGGCTCTCGTACCAAATCCAACGTATAAATCAGCCTACTAGGCCAACGCCAAATCTGCACCTGCGGAATATCTCTTCCAAATCATCAACATAATAGTACGTAAAGAAAGGGCTTTTACCCGATCTGAGTCTCGTCTTTCGAAGGGTCTCGTTCCGTTCATATGCCGCTCATTTGTGGCAGGGGCTATCTTCTAGATAAGTAAGACAAGCGCTTCATTACGCGTAATTCTATCTAGCATATGCTCAGTCCTATCAAATGGTTGAGCTCGTGTCTTTAGGGGCAACAGGTCGGGCCTGCGGTTCTAATGATTTCGTAGATACAAAAAGAGCTTCACTGATTGCTCTTTTATTTCTTTTTTCATCAAATCGATATGAAAACGGCAACTTTAGGCTTTGTGAATTAAGGAGGACTCATATGATTCTCCTTCCTCGACTTCGGTTCTCTCTCCTTGTTTTCAATAACACAGAAACTTGCTTATAGTCAAGTCTGCCTTTTATGTGTGAATTCGTAGAGTAGGCAGAGACCCAACTATACGATCGGAGTTGAAACACGTAACCCATGGGTCCCCCGAATATCAATCATCAGCCAACCCCCTTTCCTTCCTGGCTTTTGTTCTACTAGCAGTAAGCTCTGTCCCCTCCAGTTCGATTCATTCCGGATTTTGATACCTGACGACCATCCAAGGTTGAATGAGTGCTCCTATTAGACTTTTCCTTTGACATTTTAGCTGAGCATTCGGGGCGCAGAGATTAGTAACATGCTTTTCCAGCCCATATCTTCCCACCTACGGCACATGAGCTTTCGAGAGCCAGCCCGGTCCAGATCTAAATGATTTTTGATGTAAGTCTTATGTCTTTCAGCTCAGCGGGATCCAGAGAAAGACAGGCCTACCTACCAGTTCTAAGTGGCAAGATCCATGACAGAAAATAGGCGAAAGAGAAGAACCCGTTTTCTTCTTCTTTGATATCACATTGTATACATCGCATCGTAATAGAACCCTTTTTGAAAATCTGAAAGTACCCTCTCCTCGCTAAGCCTACACGTTTTAGGTTATCCGGAAGGAATGGAATGACTAATGTGATGTGAAACCTCCACAAAGAAAAAACTCCTTGGACTTCCCATATGGCCGGCCGATCCGTGACAACCCCACAACAAAGAGTGAAATGCCAAGCCCTTTATTAAAGCGAAAAGTATGCGGTATACCTCTCCCAACCCACCTTGTTTGTGTACTGGAACTGCTACCACTTCTTTAGAACAACACTAACTTACCGCTCTATACTATAAGATAAGAAAGAAAATCCAATAGCTACATAATCAAACAAACTGCTATTAATTATACACACCCAAGTAGTGGCTCGCATAGAGGAAGAAGCCAAGCCAGAGCCTATGCACTACCGAAGAATAGACCTGATAGAATCCATCGATTGCATAAGATATGCCAAAACCACTGACTGGTCTTTACAAACGGAACAGCATAAAGACAAAAAAGAAGTCAAGTAGACTCTGAAGGAAGGAAAAGAGATAGTTCAACCTGAGCCGATATGACCTTTTACAGTATTCCCTAAGCTACTGAATCGATAGAGAAAGAAAGAAAGAAGGGAGACGAAAGCAAGACAACAAGACAAGATTAATTAGACTGATCCAGTAAAGACCAATAATGAATTTTTTCTATCCTCTCCCTATTTTTTTTATTCAAATTGATGCTTTACCCTATTGAAACAGTAAAGACGAAAGATGAATGAGAGTGAACTGGAAGGAAAGACTCAACAGTCAGTCAAGACGAAAGACTCAAGATTCTAGATCGTTCACTGTTAGGAAAGACTATCGAAGAATCAATGAGAGTGAACTGTTAGTAAATCCTCAGGAGTCATTCTTTAACTGATCTTGATCCTTCACCTTAGCAGCAGCGTCAATAAATTCTTTTCTATCTCCATATAACTGTAAAACATTAAAAGACCTTTTTCCCTCGGTAAAGCAGTTTTAAGAAAAGAAATTCTATCCACCATAGGGGTAAAACATTAAAAGAGCTTTTTCCCTCGGTAAAGCTTTTGAAAGAAAAGAAATTCTATCCCCATATAACTGTAAAACCTCGTCAGAGGTTTTTCCCTAACAAAAGCTGCTTCAATCAAATAAATTCTATCTTCTCCCTATTTTTGGGGATCAAATCTAGTAAAGGTAATTACGTATTAAGGAAAGACGAAACGAAACTCAACATGAGAGTGAACTGGAAGGAAAGACTCAATATTCATTCTATCTTTACCCTATTGAAACAGGAAAGACGAAAGAAGAATCAATGAGAGTGAACTGGAAGGAAAGACTAAAGATTCATTCTATCTTCTGTCTATTTGGAGGATTAAAAAGTCTATCTCTCCCTTATTTTTTTGATTAAAGAGTGTATCTTTACCCTATTTTTAGGGATCAAAGTCTATCTTTACCTTATTTTGAAGGATAAAATGCTATCCTCTGTCTATTTTTAGGGATCAAAGTCTATCTTTACCCTATTTTGAGGGATAAAAATGTATCTTTACCCTCTTGAAACAGTAAAGACTATTTATGACTGAGAGTGAACTGTCAGTAAATCATCAAGAGAAAACCTGAACCTTTATTCCCTTCCCTTATTTCTGGAGGTAAACTCGGTGAGCAGCTTCGCACCTTTCTGATTAATTCTCCTGAACTACTTCACGAACTGAACCTGATTTCACTCTTGAACAAGTATAGGCTGGATGATCCGCTAGCTCTTGAACCTGTCGGTTTCACTGCTTCGCTCCTTTCCCTGTCAGTCAAGCTACTTCACTCCACTCCTGAACGAACCAACCTGATTTCACTCTTGAATGAGGTAAAGCCGCTAATGAACTCTCCCTTCACTGTCAAGACTCAACGAAAGGTGCATTCTTCGGGACTCCTTGTTCCGTTATTGTGGTGAGTGACTCCCCGGAAGTGATTGATTGTTCACCTCTCCCTGATTGAACTGTAACCTCGGTCTCTTTTCTTTCTTCTCCTTTCTTGAACTCGGTAATGTAATTCGGAAGGAAAGACTCAATCAACAAAAGAATGAGATAGAACAGGAAGTCAAGTCTCAGTCAGCAAGGAAGAGGGCTGCAACGACAAAGGAAGGGGCCTGATGGGGACTAGCCTGCTTCTCTGAACCTTATACTTGATTACCTTCCCTACCGGCTCACGTGGAAACAAACAAAAAATAGAAAGATTAGCGATAGGAAGCCCACCTCACAAAGAAAGAAGGGAGACTTCTTATTCATGAGACTGAACCTATCCTTGCAGCGACTGACCTACTGAACCTGATGGAACAAGACAAGGTAATACAAAAGAAATAGGTGTTTGATTTCACAGTCAGTCAATCGAAGAAGAAATGAATTAGCTGACAGGAGGGAGAGGAAAGAAAGACGAAAGAGGAAGGAAAGCCTAAACTCAAGCAAGACAAGAGACATTCTCCTTTACTGTGTTTGAATCAATATCAATGAATTAGCTGACAGGGTAGAGTCAATTCATTCAATCCCTCACCTCTATTTCCTACTTACTCCTGAACCTTTCCCTTCAAAACCTTCTGATTCAACCCCATAGAGTATAGATTACACGCCCTTCTTCCAAACCCTTACTTAATATTAGACGAAAAGCGCAGCCTAAGGAACCTTGCACGGAACGGGCCCTCCTCTTTCTTTCGTACTCCCTGTAAGTTCGTTCGCGATAATCACGATCATTTTGACGTTTCTGAAACACTACTCTCTCTCCCATACTTCGAGTCCAATCGGCACTCTTGCCCATCCAATACCTTGAGAATCTTGTTGGAATAAACCGTACCTTCCTCTGTTAAACCAAACATGCCCGAGGACTCACTCGGCTCATGGAATTCGTCAAAGAAAGGTTATAATAGTCATGAGCTCCGGTAAAGTCATTACGTTGCGAGCTCCCGTAGTCAATATTTAGCACTTTCCTTCTGTAACATTTGAAACATCAGGGTTTTCTGCATACTAGGGGCCCCATAGCCGAACATCTGCTTTGTCTTTAGCGGCCTAACATAATTGGCATGCCAAGTCCAGCGGAGGATACTTTTCCTCAATTTCCTCAATGGAGTATTCCGACGGGGAACCCGCCTCCTTTAGGTACCTTAAGATCCTTTCTTTCTTTGAACGGGGTTTGCATCATTCGCAGCACCTGTATGTAAGTCCTCATGAGCTTCTTTGATTCGGGGTAATGCGGAAGAGAATAGCTTCCCCGTAAACAGCGAGTCCTCATACACTTCCAAAACATTACGCATCTCACTTAATCTCCCCAGCATCCTACCCGGGAGAGATTCCACCCATTTTCCTATGACGAGATCGACAACGAACCAACCAGTCCCTGCAACTCCAACAGCGTAAACTCACCCCAAACGTACGGCGAGCAATCTTCTTTCAAGACGTACGACACAACCGAGGACCAAGCCTTGTGGAATTTCACATCAATCGACCTACCCCTTAAATGAATGCCACCAGAACTCGCTTAGCTGCAGTCCAACGCGAAGCTGCTTCTGTAAGCACTCCAACATGGTACCTCCTCCTTATGCGCTTCCGTCGCAATGATAATCGCTCGACAGACAAAAACACCTTTCATTCTCGCACCCACCATTCCTTTTCTAATTCCAGACCTTTTCTCCGCATGCGTTAACGTTATTAATATAAACCTTCTAACCGACAAAGAAGACCTGTAACGGTAGGGGTTTCAAAAAGGCAAAAAAAAAAAAAAAAAAAGAAACAAACTCCTTAAATCTCGCCGGAAATCATGGGCTTTCCAGTGAGGCATGCCTTGCTAGCCAAGGCGTATTAATGCGTATTAAACCCTAGGTACCTTAGTAGCCGTCTTTTCCTTTTTGAGTGACTGTCATACCTGTGAAGGAGGAGCCGAAGGGTTTAGGTGAGGGATCGAAAACGTCGCGAGACTTCAGATCGGGTTCAATAACGCCGCGAGCTTTAGGTAGGAGCAGGCGCTAGTGTACGTCGGGCAGGGAGGGACAGACGCGCCACCGGAGATGGATGAACGACGACGCTTCCACAGGTGACAGCAGCCAAGCCCACGATTAGGGCTATTGAGGCGTTCGGGCGAGGAAGACGAAGCGGCGGGCGCGGGTCGACCCTCGGCATTCTGCGGTTTGTCTCGGCTGACGTGCAGCCCACACCTCACAGGCCGCGCTCAAGCCCACCATTGGGCCTCATTCCTTTTCGGCCCAAACCAGAGGTGCGCCAAAAAAAAAAAAAACCCTGCGCCGTTAGGGTTCTTCGAAGCCCATCGGTTTCGGCTCCACCAGCGGCTCGGCTAGGTCGGCTCGACTGTGCGGCTTGGCGGCGCGGCTCGACAGCTTGGCGGCGCGGCTCGGCGGCTCGACATCCGAATAGCATACCGGTTTCTAGGTTTTTGACCCTTCTGGAGTCATTCCCACCCTTGTTTCAGCCATCTGAGATCAGTATAACTCCATTGCGATAAAATAGATTGTGATAGGGACGTACCTTGGTAGCTAGGCATAAGAGCTAGTTGGGAAATGGCTCTAAGTGTATCATGTTATCTTATAGGAGGTAGTTAGGCGCTGGAGTTAGCATTGTGGGTGACTTCGGCCAAGGCCAAGGAGGTAAGTAACCTTACTGTTGGCGTTAGTTATGTATGTATATTGGTGCGTGCCCTGTGGCCCTTGCATGCACCATATGTTGTTGCTGTATGCTAGGTTAGATGTTTCTTGCCATGAAATGCTATGCATGCTTTGTTTATGTATGTGATTCTTGCAGTGAATTGCTATGTATGCCATGTTTATGAATATGATGTTGTGACGCGTTTTGTCGTGATGAGCTTGATTGACATGTCATGATTGTAATGAGAACCCCACATGCCATGAATAAGATGACTAGTATGCTAGGATATGCTTGCTCAATGTCGACCCGGTTATTCTATGTTATGCTTGCCTAATGTGGACCCGGTTATGCTATGTTATGCTTGCCTAAGGTGGACCCGGTTATGCTATGTTATGCTTGCCTAATGTGAACCCGGTTATGCTATGTTATGCTTGCCTAATGTGAGTGAACCTAGTTATGCTATGTAATGCGGCGAGGGGATGGAGCGTCGTATGTGTAATGCCATGGAGGTAAACCTTAAGAACCTCATGCACGCTATGGTTATGTACTTGGGGCACTCCCCCGTTATGCTACGGATGGTATGGATGCGTATATTCGATATTGTGTTCGCCACGATATCATGCAGGCCCTCCTTTGTCCGTGGTGTCCGGTATTGTATGTCATACATACCCGACCAAGCCAGGCCCAGGGAGTTCGCTTGCGAGCTCGCCTGGTGGGCCCACAATCACACACGTGGGCCATGTGTGGGAAATTACCATGCATCCACCCCCGCCTGGACAAGGCAAGGGCCTAAGGCCATGGGAAGGAATGGAAGACAAACCTCGCTCTCAGCTGCGTTCTTCTAACATTGTGCGGCATGTATGGTAATGATGTGCGACATGTATGGGTACTCTCTGTGACATGCATGTGTGTTGCGTGCGTCATGTACGTGTATTGTGTGCGACTGCTTGCATGTATTGTGTGCGACTGCTTGTATCCGAATGTATGAATATATGCTTAACCCCAACAGTGGGGCGACTTACTGGGTATTTTATATAATACTCAAGCCACGTGCTACCAATATTTTTCAGGAAAGGGCAAGGCTCCCATGTACGGATGACGGTGGATGAGGCGAAGGGCCATGGAAATCTTGAGGAGGGTTTGTTGTGTCGTAGCGCCTGTTGGATTCTCTTGGGTTCTTAGTTTTGCGAATTGTTTTCTCTAGTCTCTGTTGATTACTTCTAGGCTAGGTTGTCGCAATTGTTTTCCTAGGTATGAACTGCTTAAATTGATGAATGCATTTTCGTTATCGAGGCTGTCCCATGTGAACTCTTGTCCTGTTGTTTTGACGAGTATAAGGTAACGTCGCTAATTAGGATGGAGAAAATTAGGGGCGTTACAAGACCCTTCCCCCATTTCGTTGCCATTGCCCCTTCTTTAATTGCGGAAGAACATTGAGTTCCTCCTAGGGAACCAGGCCCAACCAGCCCTTGAAATAGCCCAGGCGCACACAACCCCGGCGATTCTCCCGCAGTAAACCAGAAAAGAAGAAACTGGGACAAGATACATTAGATGAAACGAAAGATGAATGAGAGTCAATTCCTTGTAGCTCAATCACCTATACATGAGAGTCCATGAATATTCAATCCTATAAACGAAGAGAAAGAAAGAGAAGCTCAATCATCTTGACATGAGAGTCCATGAATTAGCAGCTTTACATACAAGAGGAGAATTTCAAGACTGAAGCAAGACAAGATGAATGAGACGGAACTCCCTTTCCTATTTCTTTTTCTTCATATTGATTGAACTCTAAACTCTGTCTTCGCTCCTTTCCCTTAAGGTCAAGCTGCAGAGCTCCCTCACCTCTACAACTCAGTTTCATTTCCCAATTCCATTGCCTTTATTTATTTACAGTTAGTTAGAGTCGATAAAAGATAAAGAAGATGATCGTAACCCGTTGCTGTCCTCTCCCTGTCTCATTGCTTCGCTCCGTAACCTTCTACTCTATTTCCTTCTTCCGTTATTGTTCTGTTTGTTATTCTTCCGTAACCCCCTCTGGAGCTTCAGCGACGCTTCCGGACGACGCAACCCCCTTTGGAGCTTCAGCGACGCTTCCGGACGACGCAACCCCCTTTGGAGCTTCAGCGACGCTTACGGACGACGCAACCCCCTCTGGAACTTCAGCGACGCTTCCGGACGACGCAACCCCCTCTGGAGCTTCAACGACGCTTCCGGACGACGCAACCCCCTCTGGAGCTTCAGCGACGCTTCCGGACGACGCAACCCCCTCTGGAGCTTCAGCGACGCTTCCGGACGACGCAACCCCCTCTGGAGCTTCAGCGACGCTTCCGGACGACGCAACCCCCTCTGGAGCTTCAGCGCCGCTTCCGGACGACGCAACCCCCTCTGGAGCTTCAGCGACGCTTCCAGACGACGCAACCCCCTCTGGAGCTTCAGCGACGCTTCCGGACGACGCAACCCCCTCTGGAGCTTCAGCGACGCTTCCGGACGACGCAACCCCCTCTGGAGCATCAGCGACGCTTACGGACGACGCAACCCCCTCTGGAGCTTCAGCGACGATTCCCGCCGACGCAACCCCCTCTGGAGCTTCAGCGACGCTTCCGGACGACGCAACCCCCTCTGGAGCTTCAGCGACGCTTCCGGACGACGCAACCCCCTCTGGAGCTTCAGCGACGATTCCCGACGACGCAACCCCCTTTGGAGCTTCAGCGACGCTTCCGGACGACGCAACCCCCTCTGGAGCTTCAGCGACGATTCCCGCCGACGCAATCCCCTCTGGAGCTTCAGCGACGTTTCCGGACGACGCAACCCCCTCTGGAGCTTCAGCGACGCTTCCGGACGACGCAACCCCCTCTGGAGCTTCAGCGACGATTCCGGACGACGCAACCCCCTCTGGAGCTTCAGCGACGTTTCCGGACGAGGCAACCCCCTCTAGAGCTTCAGCGACGTTTCCGGACGACGCAACCCCCTCTAGAGCTTCAGCGACGCTTCCGGACGACTTAACCCCCTCTGGAGCTTCAGCGACGCTTACGGACGACGCAACCCCCTCTGGAACTTCAGCGACGCTTCCGGACGACGCAACCCCCTCTGGAGCTTCAGCGACGCTTCCGGACGACGCAACCCCCTCTGGAGCTTCAGCGACGCTTCCGGACGACCCAACCCCCTCTGGAGCTTCAGCGACGCTTACGGACGACGCAACCCCCTCTGGAGATTCAGCGACGATTCCCGACGACGCAACCCCCTCTGGAGCTTCAGCGACGATTCCCGCCGACGCAACCCCCTCTGGAGCTTCAGCGACGCTTCCGGACGACGCAACCCCCTCTGGAGCTCAACGACGCTTCCGTACGACGCAACTCCCTCTGGAGCTTCAGCGACGCTTCCGGACGACGCAACCCCCTCTGGAGCTTCAGCGACGCTTCCCGCCGACGCAACACCCTCTAGAGCTTCAGCGACGCTTCCTGACGACGCAACCCCCTTTGGAGCTTCAGCGACGCTTCCGGACGACGCAACCCCCTCTGGAGCTTCAGCGACGCTTCCGGACGACGCAACCCCCTCTGGAGCTTCAGCGACGCTTCCGGACGACGCAACCCCCTCTTGAGCTTCAGCGACGCTTCCGGCCGACGCAACCCCCTCTGGAGCTTCAGCGACGCTTCCGGACGACGCAACCCCCTCTGGAGCTTCAGCGACGCTTCTGGACGACGCAACCCCCTCTGGAGCTTCAGCGACGCTTCCAGACGACGCAACCCCCTCTGGAGCTTCAACGACGATTTCGGACGACGCAACCCCCTCTGGAGCTTCAGCGACGCTTCCGGACGACGCAACCCCCTCTGGAGCTTCAGCGACGCTTCCGGACGACGCAACCCCCTCTGGAGCTTCAGCGACGATTCCCGCCGACGCAATCCCCTCTGGAGCTTCAGCGACGCTTCCGGACGACGCAACCCCCTCTGGAGCTTCAGCGACGCTTCCCGCCGACGCAACACCCTCTAGAGCTTCAGCGACGCTTCCGGACGCGCAACCCCCTTTGGAGCTTCAGCGATGCTTCCGGACGACGCAACCCCCTCTGGAGCTTCAGCGACGCTTACGGACGACGCAACCCCCTCTGGAGCTTCAGCGACGCTTCCGGACGACGCAACCCCCTCTAGAGCTTCAGCGACGCTTTCGGACGACGCAACCCCCTCTGGAGCTTCAGCGACGCTTCCGGACGACGCAACCCCCTCTGGAGCTTCAGCGACGCTTCCGGACGACGCAACCCCCTCTGGAGCTTCAGCGACGATTCCCGCCGACGCAATCCCCTCTGGAGCTTCAGCGACGCTTACGGACGACGCAACCCCCTCTAGAGCTTCAGCGACGCTTCCGGACGACGCAACCCCCTCTGGAACTTCAGCGACGATTCCCGCCAACGCAATCCCCTCTGGAGCTTCAGCGACGCTTCCGGACGACGCAACCCCCTCTAGAGCTTCAGCGACACTTCCAAACGACGCAACCCCCTCTGGAGCTTCAGCGACGCTTCCGGACGACGCAACCCCCTCTTGAGCTTCAGCGCCGCTTCCGGACGACGCAACCCCCTTTGGAGCTTCAAAGACGCTTCCGGACGACGCAACCCCCTCTGGAGCTTCAGCGACGCTTCCGGACGACGCAACCCCCTCTGGAGCTTCAGCGACGCTTCCGGACGACGCAACCCCCTCTGGAGCTTCAGCGACGATTCCCGCCGACGCAACCCCCTCTGGAGCTTCAGCGACGCTTCCGGACGACGCAACCCCCTCTGGAGCTTCAGCGACGCTTCCGGACGACGCAACCCCCTCTGGAGCTTCAGCGACGCTTCCGGACGACGCAACCCCCTCTGGAGCTTCAGCGACGCTTACGGACGACGCAACCCCCTCTGGAGCTTCAGCGACGATTCCGGACGACGCAACCCCCTCTGGAGCTTCAGCGACGCTTCCGGACGACGCAACCCCCTCTGGAGCTTCAGCGACGCTTCCGGACGACGCAACCCCCTCTGGAGCTTCAGCGACGATTCCCGACGACGCAACCCCCTCTGGAGCTTCAGCGACGCTTCCAGACGACGCAACCCCCTCTGGAGCTTCAGCGACGATTTCGGACGACGCAACCCCCTCTGGAGCTTCAGCGACGCTTCCGGACGACGCAACCCCCTCTGGAGCTTCAGCGACGCTTCCGAACGACGCAACCCCCTCTGGAGCTTCAGCGACGATTCCCGCCGACGCAATCCCCTCTGGAGCTTCAGCGACGCTTCCGGACGACGCAACCCCCTCTGGAGCTTCAGCGACGCTTACGGACGACGCAACTCCCTCTGGAGCTTCAGCGACGATTCCGGACGACGAAACCCCCTCTGGAGCTTCAGCGACGCTTCCGGACGACGCAACCCCCTCTGGAGCTTCAGCGACGCTTCCGGACGACGCAACCCCCTCTGGAGCTTCAGCGACGATTCCCGCCGACGCAACCCCCTCTGGAGCTTCAGCGACGCTTCCGGACGACGCAACCCCCTCTGGAGCTTCAGCGACGCTTCCGGACGACGCAACCCCCTCTGGAGCTTCAGCGACGCTTCCAGACGACGCAACCCCCTCTGGAGCTTCAGCGACGCTTCCCGCCGACGCAACACCCTCTAGAGCTTCAGCGACGCTTCCGGACGACGCAACCCCCTTTGGAGCTTCAGCGACGCTTCCGGACGACGCAACCCCCTCTGGAGCTTCAGCGACGCTTCCCGCCGACGCAACCGCCTCTGGAGCTTCAGTGACGTTTCCGGACGACGCAGCCCCCTCTCGAGCTTCAGCGACGCTTCCGGACGACGAAACCCCCTCTGGAGCTTCAGCGACGCTTCCGGACGACGCAACCCCCTCTGGAGCTTCAACGACGTTTCCGGACGACGCAACCCCCTCTGGAGCTTCAGCGACGCTTCCCGCCGACGCAACCGCCTCTGGAGCTTCAGCGACGCTTACGGACGACGCAACCCCCTCTCGAGCTTCAGCGACGCTTCCGGACGACGAAACCCCCTCTGGAGCTTCAGCGACGCTTCTGGACGACGCAACCCCCTCTGGAGCTTCAGCGACGCTTCCAGACGACGCAACCCCCTCTGGAGCTTCAGCGACGATTTCGGACGACGCAACCCCCTCTGGAGCTTCAGCGACGCTTCCGGACGACGCAACCCCCTCTGGAGCTTCAGCGACGCTTCCGGACGACGCAACCCCCTCTGGAACTTCAGCGACGATTCCCGCCAACGCAATCCCCTCTGGAGCTTCAGCGACGCTTCCGGACGACGCAACCCCCTCTAGAGCTTCAGCGACGCTTCCAGACGACGCAACCCCCTCTGGAGCTTCAGCGACGCTTTCGGACGACGCAACCCCCTCTGGAGCTTCAGCGACGCTTCCGGACGACGCAACCCCCTCTGGAGCTTCAGCGACGCTTCCGGACGACGCAACCCCCTCTGGAGCTTCGGCGACGCTTCCGGACGACGCAACCCCCTCTAGAGCTTCAGCGACGCTTCTGGACGACGTAACCCCCTCTGGAGCTTCCGCGACGATTCCCGCCGACGCAACCCCCTCTGAAGCTTCAGCGACGCTTCCGGACGACGCAACCCCCTCTGGAGCTTCAGCGACGCTTCCGGACGACGCAACCCCCTCTGGAGCTTCAGCGACGTTTCCGGACGACGCAACCCCCTCTGGAGCTTCAGCGACGCTTTCGGACGACGCAACCCCCTCTGGAGCTTCAGCGACGCTTCCGGACGACGCAACCCCCTCTGGAGCTTCAGCGACGCTTCCGGACGACGCAACCCCCTCTATTGCTTCAGCGACGCTTCCGGACGACACAACCCCCTCTAGAGCTTCAGCGACGCTTCCGGACGACGCAATCCCCTCTGGAGCTTCAGCGACGATTCCCGCCGACGCAACCCCCTCTGGAGCTTCAGCGACGCTTTCGGACGACGAAACCCACTCTGGAGCTTCAGCGACGTTTCCGGACGACGCAACCCCCTCTGGAGCTTCAGCGACGTTTCCAGACGACGAAACCCCCTCTAGAGCTTCAGCGACGGTTCCGGACGACGCAACCCCCTCTCGAGCTTCAGCGACGCTTCCGGACGACGCAACCCCCTCTGGAGCTTCAGCGACGCTTCCGGACGACGCAACCCCCTCTGGAGCTTCAGCGACGATTCCCGCCGACGCAACCCCCTCTGGAGCTTCAGCGATGCTTCCGGACGACGCAACCCCCTCTGGAGCTTCAGCGACGCTTCCGGACGACGCAACCCCCTCTGGAGCTTCAGCGACGCTTCCGGACGACGCAACCCCCTCTAGAGCTTCAGCGACGTTTCCAGACGACGAAACCCCCTCTAGAGCTTCAGCGACGGTTCCGGACGACGCAACCCCCTCTCGAGCTTCAGCGACGCTTCCGGACGACGCAACCCCCTGTGGAGCTTTAGCGACGCTTCCGGACGACGCAACCCCCTCTTGAGCTTCAGCGACGCTTCCGGACGACGCAACCCCCTCTAGAGCTTTAGCGACGCTTCCGGACGACGCAACCCCCTCTGGAGCTTCAGCGACGCTTCCGGACGACGCAACTCCCTCTGGACCTTCAGCGACGCTTCCGGATGACGCAACCCCCTCTGGAGCTTCAGCGACGCTTCCCGCAGATGTAACCCCCTATGGAGCTTCAGCGACGCATCTAAACGACGCAACCCCCTCTGGAGCTTCAGCGACGATTTCGGACGACGCAACCCCCTCTGGAGCTTCAGCGACGCTTCCGGACGACGCAACCCCCTCTGGAGCTTCAGCGACGCTTCCGGACAACGCAACCCCCTCTGGAACTTCAGCGACGATTCCCGCCAACGCAATCCCCTCTGGAGCTTCAGCGACGCTTCCAGACGACGCAACCCCCTCTAGAGCTTCAGCGACGCTTCCAGACGACGCAACCCCCTCTGGAGCTTCAGCGACGCTTTCGGACGACGCAACCCCCTCTGGAGCTTCAGCGACGCTTCCGGACGACGCAACCCCCTCTGGAGCTTCAGCGACGCTTCCGGACGACGCAACCCCCTCTAGAGCTTCAGCGACGCTTCCGGACGACGCAACCCCCTCTAGAGCTTCAGCGACGCTTCTGGACGACGCAACCCCCTCTGGAGCTTCAGCGACGCTTCCGGACGACGCAACCCCCTCTGGAGCTTCAGCGACGCTTCCGGACGACGCAACCCCCTCTAGAGCTTCAGCGACGCTTCTGGACGACGCAACCCCCTCTGGAGCTTCAGCGACGCTTTCGGACGACGCAACCCCCTCTGGAGCTTCAGCGACGCTTCCGGACGACGCAACCCCCTCTGGAGCTTCAACGACGCTTCCGGACGACGCAACCCCCTCTGGAGCTTCAGCGACGCTTCCGGACGACGCAACCCCCTCTAGAGCTTCAGCGACACTTCCGGACAACGCAACCCCCTCTAGAGCTTCAGCGACGCTTCCGGACGACGCAATCCCCTCTGGAGCTTCAGCGACGATTCCCGCCGACGCAACCCCCTCTGGAGCTTCAGCGACGCTTTCGGACGACGCAACCCACTCTGGAGCTTCAGCGACGTTTCCGGACGACGCAACCCCCTCTGGAGCTTCAGCGACGTTTCCAGACGACGAAACCCCCTCTAGAGCTTCAGCGACGGTTCCGGACGACGCAACCCCCTCTCGAGCTTCAGCGACGCTTCCGGACAACGCAACCCCCTCTGGAGCTTCAGCGACGCTTCCCGCCGACGCAACCCCCTCTGGAGCTTCAGCGACGCTTCTAGACGACGCAACCCCCTCTGGAGCTTCAGCGACGCTTCCGGACGACGAAACCCCCTCTATTGCTTCCGCGACGCTTCCGGACGACGCAACCCCCTCTAGAGCTTCAGCGACGCTTCCGGACGACGCAATCCCCTCTGGAGCTTCAGCGACGATTCCCGCCGACGCAACCCCCTCTAGAGCTTCAGCGACGCTTCTGGACGACGCAACCCCCTCTGGAGCTTCAGCGACGCTTTCGGACGACGCAACCCCCTCTGGAGCTTCAGCGACGCTTCCGGACGACGCAACCCCCTCTGGAGCTTCAGCGACGCTTCCGGACGACGCAACCCCCTCTGGAGCTTCAGCGACGCTTCCGGACGACGCAACCCCCTCTAGAGCTTCAGCGACGCTTCCGGACGACGCAACCCCCTCTGGAGCTTCAGCGACGATTCCCGCCGACGCAACCCCCTCTGGAGCTTCAGCGACGCTTCCGGACGACGCAACCCCCTCTGGAGCTTCAGCGACGCTTCCGGACGACGCAACCCCCTCTGGAGCTTCAGCGACGATTCCCGCCGACGCAACCCCCTCTGCAGCTTCAGCGACGATTCCGGACGACGCAACCCCCTCTGGAGCTTCAGCGACGCTTCCGGCCGACGCAACCCCCTCTGAAGCTTCAGCGACGCTTCCGGACGACGCAACCCCCTCTGGAGCTTCAGCGACGCTTCCGGACGACGCAACCCCCTCTAGAGCTTCAGCGACACTTCCGGACAACGCAACCCCCTCTAGAGCTTCAGCGACGCTTCCGGACGACGCAATCCCCTCTGGAGCTTCAGCGACGATTCCCGCCGACGCAACCCCCTCTGGAGCTTCAGCGACGCTTTCGGACGACGCAACCCACTCTGGAGCTTCAGCGACGTTTCCGGACGACGCAACCCCCTCTGGAGCTTCAGCGACGTTTCCAGACGACGAAACCCCCTCTAGAGCTTCAGCGACGGTTCCGGACGACGCAACCCCCTCTCGAGCTTCAGCGACGCTTCCGGACAACGCAACCCCCTCTGGAGCTTCAGCGACGCTTCCCGCCGACGCAACCCCCTCTGGAGCTTCAGCGACGCTTCTAGACGACGCAACCCCCTCTGGAGCTTCAGCGACGCTTCCGGACGACGAAACCCCCTCTATTGCTTCCGCGACGCTTCCGGACGACGCAACCCCCTCTAGAGCTTCAGAGACGCTTCCGGACGACGCAACCCCCTCTAGAGCTTCAGCGACGCTTCCGGACGACGCAACCCCCTCTGGAGCTTCAGCGACGCTTCCGGACGACGCAACCCCCTCTGGAGCTTCAGCGACGCTTCTGGACGACGCAACCCCCTCTGGAGTTTCAGCGACGATTCCCGCCGACGCAACCCCCTCTGCAGCTTCAGCGACGATTCCGGACGACGCAACCCCCTCTGGAGCTTCAGCGACGCTTCCGGCCGACGCAACCCCCTCTGAAGCTTCAGCGACGCTTCCGGATGACGCAACCCCCTCTGGAGCTTCAGCGACGCTTCCGGACGACGCAACCCCCTCTGGAGCTTCAGCGACGCTTCCGGACGACGCAACCCCCTCTGGAGCTTCAACGACGTTTCCGGACGACGCAACCCCCTCTGGAGCTTCAGCGACGCTTCCCGCCGACGCAACCGCCTCTGGAGCTTCAGCGACGCTTACGGACGACGCAACCCCCTCTCGAGCTTCAGCGACGCTTCCGGACGACGAAACCCCCTCTGGAGCTTCAGCGACGCTTCTGGACGACGCAACCCCCTCTGGAGCTTCAGCGACGCTTCCAGACGACGCAACCCCCTCTGGAGCTTCAGCGACGATTTCGGACGACGCAACCCCCTCTGGAGCTTCAGCGACGCTTCCGGACGACGCAACCCCCTCTGGAGCTTCAGCGACGCTTCCGGACGACGCAACCCCCTCTGGAACTTCAGCGACGATTCCCGCCAACGCAATCCCCTCTGGAGCTTCAGCGACGCTTCCGGACGACGCAACCCCCTCTAGAGCTTCAGCGACGCTTCCAGACGACGCAACCCCCTCTGGAGCTTCAGCGACGCTTTCGGACGACGCAACCCCCTCTGGAGCTTCAGCGACGCTTCCGGACGACGCAACCCCCTCTGGAGCTTCAGCGACGCTTCCGGACGACGCAACCCCCTCTGGAGCTTCGGCGACGCTTCCGGACGACGCAACCCCCTCTAGAGCTTCAGCGACGCTTCTGGACGACGTAACCCCCTCTGGAGCTTCCGCGACGATTCCCGCCGACGCAACCCCCTCTGAAGCTTCAGCGACGCTTCCGGACGACGCAACCCCCTCTGGAGCTTCAGCGACGCTTCCGGACGACGCAACCCCCTCTGGAGCTTCAGCGACGTTTCCGGACGACGCAACCCCCTCTGGAGCTTCAGCGACGCTTTCGGACGACGCAACCCCCTCTGGAGCTTCAGCGACGCTTCCGGACGACGCAACCCCCTCTGGAGCTTCAGCGACGCTTCCGGACGACGCAACCCCCTCTATTGCTTCAGCGACGCTTCCGGACGACACAACCCCCTCTAGAGCTTCAGCGACGCTTCCGGACGACGCAATCCCCTCTGGAGCTTCAGCGACGATTCCCGCCGACGCAACCCCCTCTGGAGCTTCAGCGACGCTTTCGGACGACGAAACCCACTCTGGAGCTTCAGCGACGTTTCCGGACGACGCAACCCCCTCTGGAGCTTCAGCGACGTTTCCAGACGACGAAACCCCCTCTAGAGCTTCAGCGACGGTTCCGGACGACGCAACCCCCTCTCGAGCTTCAGCGACGCTTCCGGACGACGCAACCCCCTCTGGAGCTTCAGCGACGCTTCCGGACGACGCAACCCCCTCTGGAGCTTCAGCGACGATTCCCGCCGACGCAACCCCCTCTGGAGCTTCAGCGATGCTTCCGGACGACGCAACCCCCTCTGGAGCTTCAGCGACGCTTCCGGACGACGCAACCCCCTCTGGAGCTTCAGCGACGCTTCCGGACGACGCAACCCCCTCTAGAGCTTCAGCGACGTTTCCAGACGACGAAACCCCCTCTAGAGCTTCAGCGACGGTTCCGGACGACGCAACCCCCTCTCGAGCTTCAGCGACGCTTCCGGACGACGCAACCCCCTGTGGAGCTTTAGCGACGCTTCCGGACGACGCAACCCCCTCTTGAGCTTCAGCGACGCTTCCGGACGACGCAACCCCCTCTAGAGCTTTAGCGACGCTTCCGGACGACGCAACCCCCTCTGGAGCTTCAGCGACGCTTCCGGACGACGCAACTCCCTCTGGACCTTCAGCGACGCTTCCGGATGACGCAACCCCCTCTGGAGCTTCAGCGACGCTTCCCGCAGATGTAACCCCCTATGGAGCTTCAGCGACGCATCTAAACGACGCAACCCCCTCTGGAGCTTCAGCGACGATTTCGGACGACGCAACCCCCTCTGGAGCTTCAGCGACGCTTCCGGACGACGCAACCCCCTCTGGAGCTTCAGCGACGCTTCCGGACAACGCAACCCCCTCTGGAACTTCAGCGACGATTCCCGCCAACGCAATCCCCTCTGGAGCTTCAGCGACGCTTCCAGACGACGCAACCCCCTCTAGAGCTTCAGCGACGCTTCCAGACGACGCAACCCCCTCTGGAGCTTCAGCGACGCTTTCGGACGACGCAACCCCCTCTGGAGCTTCAGCGACGCTTCCGGACGACGCAACCCCCTCTGGAGCTTCAGCGACGCTTCCGGACGACGCAACCCCCTCTAGAGCTTCAGCGACGCTTCCGGACGACGCAACCCCCTCTAGAGCTTCAGCGACGCTTCTGGACGACGCAACCCCCTCTGGAGCTTCAGCGACGCTTCCGGACGACGCAACCCCCTCTGGAGCTTCAGCGACGCTTCCGGACGACGCAACCCCCTCTAGAGCTTCAGCGACGCTTCTGGACGACGCAACCCCCTCTGGAGCTTCAGCGACGCTTTCGGACGACGCAACCCCCTCTGGAGCTTCAGCGACGCTTCCGGACGACGCAACCCCCTCTGGAGCTTCAACGACGCTTCCGGACGACGCAACCCCCTCTGGAGCTTCAGCGACGCTTCCGGACGACGCAACCCCCTCTAGAGCTTCAGCGACACTTCCGGACAACGCAACCCCCTCTAGAGCTTCAGCGACGCTTCCGGACGACGCAATCCCCTCTGGAGCTTCAGCGACGATTCCCGCCGACGCAACCCCCTCTGGAGCTTCAGCGACGCTTTCGGACGACGCAACCCACTCTGGAGCTTCAGCGACGTTTTCGGACGACGCAACCCCCTCTGGAGCTTCAGCGACGTTTCCAGACGACGAAACCCCCTCTAGAGCTTCAGCGACGGTTCCGGACGACGCAACCCCCTCTCGAGCTTCAGCGACGCTTCCGGACAACGCAACCCCCTCTGGAGCTTCAGCGACGCTTCCCGCCGACGCAACCCCCTCTGGAGCTTCAGCGACGCTTCTAGACGACGCAACCCCCTCTGGAGCTTCAGCGACGCTTCCGGACGACGAAACCCCCTCTATTGCTTCCGCGACGCTTCCGGACGACGCAACCCCCTCTAGAGCTTCAGCGACGCTTCCGGACGACGCAATCCCCTCTGGAGCTTCAGCGACGATTCCCGCCGACGCAACCCCCTCTAGAGCTTCAGCGACGCTTCTGGACGACGCAACCCCCTCTGGAGCTTCAGCGACGCTTTCGGACGACGCAACCCCCTCTGGAGCTTCAGCGACGCTTCCGGACGACGCAACCCCCTCTGGAGCTTCAGCGACGCTTCCGGACGACGCAACCCCCTCTGGAGCTTCAGCGACGCTTCCGGACGACGCAACCCCCTCTAGAGCTTCAGCGACACTTCCGGACAACGCAACCCCCTCTAGAGCTTCAGCGACGCTTCCGGACGACGCAATCCCCTCTCGAGCTTCAGCGACGCTTCCGGACGACGCAACCCCCTCTGGAGCTTCAGCGACGCTTCCGGACGACGCAACCCCCTCTGGAGCTTCAGCGACGCTTCCGGACGACGCAACCCCCTCTGGAGCTTCAGCGACGATTCCCGCCGACGCAACCCCCTCTGGAGCTTCAGCGACGCTTCCGGACGACGCAACCCCCTCTGGAGCTTCAGCGACGCTTCCGGACGACGCAACCCCCTCTAGAGCTTCAGCGACGTTTCCAGACGACGAAACCCCCTCTAGAGCTTCAGCGACGGTTCCGGACGACGCAACCCCCTCTCGAGCTTCAGCGACGCTTCCGGACGACGCAACCCCCTGTGGAGCTTCAGCGACGCTTCCGGACGACGCAACCCCCTCTTGAGCTTCAGCGACGCTTCCGGACGACGCAACCCCCTCTAGAGCTTTAGCGACGCTTCCGGACGACGCAACCCCCTCTGGAGCTTCAGCGACGCTTCCGGACGACGCAACTCCCTCTGGACCTTCAGCGACACTTCCGGACAACGCAACCCCCTCTAGAGCTTCAGCGACACTTCCGGACAACGCAACCCCCTCTAGAGCTTCAGCGACGCTTCCGGACGACGCAATCCCCTCTGGAGCTTCAGCGACGATTCCCGCCGACGCAACCCCCTCTGGAGCTTCAGCGACGCTTTCGGACGACGCAACCCACTCTGGAGCTTCAGCGACGTTTTCGGACGACGCAACCCCCTCTGGAGCTTCAGCGACGTTTCCAGACGACGAAACCCCCTCTAGAGCTTCAGCGACGGTTCCGGACGACGCAACCCCCTCTCGAGCTTCAGCGACGCTTCCGGACAACGCAACCCCCTCTGGAGCTTCAGCGACGCTTCCCGCCGACGCAACCCCCTCTGGAGCTTCAGCGACGCTTCTAGACGACGCAACCCCCTCTGGAGCTTCAGCGACGCTTCCGGACGACGAAACCCCCTCTATTGCTTCCGCGACGCTTCCGGACGACGCAACCCCCTCTAGAGCTTCAGCGACGCTTCCGGACGACGCAATCCCCTCTGGAGCTTCAGCGACGATTCCCGCCGACGCAACCCCCTCTAGAGCTTCAGCGACGCTTCTGGACGACGCAACCCCCTCTGGAGCTTCAGCGACGCTTTCGGACGACGCAACCCCCTCTGGAGCTTCAGCGACGCTTCCGGACGACGCAACCCCCTCTGGAGCTTCAGCGACGCTTCCGGACGACGCAACCCCCTCTGGAGCTTCAGCGACGCTTCCGGACGACGCAACCCCCTCTAGAGCTTCAGCGACACTTCCGGACAACGCAACCCCCTCTAGAGCTTCAGCGACGCTTCCGGACGACGCAATCCCCTCTCGAGCTTCAGCGACGCTTCCGGACGACGCAACCCCCTCTGGAGCTTCAGCGACGCTTCCGGACGACGCAACCCCCTCTGGAGCTTCAGCGACGCTTCCGGACGACGCAACCCCCTCTGGAGCTTCAGCGACGATTCCCGCCGACGCAACCCCCTCTGGAGCTTCAGCGACGCTTCCGGACGACGCAACCCCCTCTGGAGCTTCAGCGACGCTTCCGGACGACGCAACCCCCTCTAGAGCTTCAGCGACGTTTCCAGACGACGAAACCCCCTCTAGAGCTTCAGCGACGGTTCCGGACGACGCAACCCCCTCTCGAGCTTCAGCGACGCTTCCGGACGACGCAACCCCCTGTGGAGCTTCAGCGACGCTTCCGGACGACGCAACCCCCTCTTGAGCTTCAGCGACGCTTCCGGACGACGCAACCCCCTCTAGAGCTTTAGCGACGCTTCCGGACGACGCAACCCCCTCTGGAGCTTCAGCGACGGTTCCGGACGACGCAACCCCCTCTCGAGCTTCAGCGACGCTTCCGGACGACGCAACCCCCTGTGGAGCTTTAGCGACGCTTCCGGACGACGCAACCCCCTCTTGAGCTTCAGCGACGCTTCCGGACGACGCAACCCCCTCTAGAGCTTTAGCGACGCTTCCGGACGACGCAACCCCCTCTGGAGCTTCAGCGACGCTTCCGGACGACGCAACTCCCTCTGGACCTTCAGCGACGCTTCCGGATGACGCAACCCCCTCTGGAGCTTCAGCGACGCTTCCCGCAGATGTAACCCCCTATGGAGCTTCAGCGACGCATCTAAACGACGCAACCCCCTCTGGAGCTTCAGCGACGATTTCGGACGACGCAACCCCCTCTGGAGCTTCAGCGACGCTTCCGGACGACGCAACCCCCTCTGGAGCTTCAGCGACGCTTCCGGACAACGCAACCCCCTCTGGAACTTCAGCGACGATTCCCGCCAACGCAATCCCCTCTGGAGCTTCAGCGACGCTTCCAGACGACGCAACCCCCTCTAGAGCTTCAGCGACGCTTCCAGACGACGCAACCCCCTCTGGAGCTTCAGCGACGCTTTCGGACGACGCAACCCCCTCTGGAGCTTCAGCGACGCTTCCGGACGACGCAACCCCCTCTGGAGCTTCAGCGACGCTTCCGGACGACGCAACCCCCTCTAGAGCTTCAGCGACGCTTCCGGACGACGCAACCCCCTCTAGAGCTTCAGCGACGCTTCTGGACGACGCAACCCCCTCTGGAGCTTCAGCGACGCTTCCGGACGACGCAACCCCCTCTGGAGCTTCAGCGACGCTTCCGGACGACGCAACCCCCTCTAGAGCTTCAGCGACGCTTCTGGACGACGCAACCCCCTCTGGAGCTTCAGCGACGCTTTCGGACGACGCAACCCCCTCTGGAGCTTCAGCGACGCTTCCGGACGACGCAACCCCCTCTGGAGCTTCAACGACGCTTCCGGACGACGCAACCCCCTCTGGAGCTTCAGCGACGCTTCCGGACGACGCAACCCCCTCTAGAGCTTCAGCGACACTTCCGGACAACGCAACCCCCTCTAGAGCTTCAGCGACGCTTCCGGACGACGCAATCCCCTCTGGAGCTTCAGCGACGATTCCCGCCGACGCAACCCCCTCTGGAGCTTCAGCGACGCTTTCGGACGACGCAACCCACTCTGGAGCTTCAGCGACGTTTTCGGACGACGCAACCCCCTCTGGAGCTTCAGCGACGTTTCCAGACGACGAAACCCCCTCTAGAGCTTCAGCGACGGTTCCGGACGACGCAACCCCCTCTCGAGCTTCAGCGACGCTTCCGGACAACGCAACCCCCTCTGGAGCTTCAGCGACGCTTCCCGCCGACGCAACCCCCTCTGGAGCTTCAGCGACGCTTCTAGACGACGCAACCCCCTCTGGAGCTTCAGCGACGCTTCCGGACGACGAAACCCCCTCTATTGCTTCCGCGACGCTTCCGGACGACGCAACCCCCTCTAGAGCTTCAGCGACGCTTCCGGACGACGCAATCCCCTCTGGAGCTTCAGCGACGATTCCCGCCGACGCAACCCCCTCTAGAGCTTCAGCGACGCTTCTGGACGACGCAACCCCCTCTGGAGCTTCAGCGACGCTTTCGGACGACGCAACCCCCTCTGGAGCTTCAGCGACGCTTCCGGACGACGCAACCCCCTCTGGAGCTTCAGCGACGCTTCCGGACGACGCAACCCCCTCTGGAGCTTCAGCGACGCTTCCGGACGACGCAACCCCCTCTAGAGCTTCAGCGACACTTCCGGACAACGCAACCCCCTCTAGAGCTTCAGCGACGCTTCCGGACGACGCAATCCCCTCTCGAGCTTCAGCGACGCTTCCGGACGACGCAACCCCCTCTGGAGCTTCAGCGACGCTTCCGGACGACGCAACCCCCTCTGGAGCTTCAGCGACGCTTCCGGACGACGCAACCCCCTCTGGAGCTTCAGCGACGATTCCCGCCGACGCAACCCCCTCTGGAGCTTCAGCGACGCTTCCGGACGACGCAACCCCCTCTGGAGCTTCAGCGACGCTTCCGGACGACGCAACCCCCTCTAGAGCTTCAGCGACGTTTCCAGACGACGAAACCCCCTCTAGAGCTTCAGCGACGGTTCCGGACGACGCAACCCCCTCTCGAGCTTCAGCGACGCTTCCGGACGACGCAACCCCCTGTGGAGCTTCAGCGACGCTTCCGGACGACGCAACCCCCTCTTGAGCTTCAGCGACGCTTCCGGACGACGCAACCCCCTCTAGAGCTTTAGCGACGCTTCCGGACGACGCAACCCCCTCTGGAGCTTCAGCGACGCTTCCGGACGACGCAACTCCCTCTGGACCTTCAGCGACGCTTCCGGATGACGCAACCCCCTCTGGAGCTTCAGCGACGCTTCCCGCCGATGTAACCCCCTATGGAGCTTCAGCGACGCATCTAAACGACGCAACCCCCTCTGGAGCTTCAGCGACGATTTCGGACGACGCAACCCCCTCTGGAGCTTCAGCGACGCTTCCGGACGACGCAACCCCCTCTGGAGCTTCAGCGACGCTTCCGGACGACGCAACCCCCTCTGGAACTTCAGCGACGATTCCCGCCAATGCAATCCCCTCTGGAGCTTCAGCGACGCTTCCAGACGACGCAACCCCCTCTAGAGCTTCAGCGACGCTTCCAGACGACGCAACCCCCTCTGGAGCTTCAGCGACGCTTTCGGACGACGCAACCCCCTCTGGAGCTTCAGCGACGCTTCCGGACGACGCAACCCCCTCTGGAGCTTCAGCGACGCTTCCGGACGACGCAACCCCCTCTGGAGCTTCAGCGACGCTTCCGGACGACGCAACCCCCTCTAGAGCTTCAGCGACGCTTCTGGACGACGCAACCCCCTCTGGAGCTTCAGCGACGCTTTCGGACGACGCAACCCCCTCTATAGCTTCAGCGACGCTTCCGGACGACGCAACCCCCTCTGGAGCTTCAGCGACGCTTCCGGACGACGCAACCCCCTCTGGAGCTTCAGCGACGCTTCCGGACGACGCAACCCCCTCTAGAGCTTCAGCGACACTTCCGGACAACGCAACCCCCTCTAGAGCTTCAGCGACGCTTCCGGACGACGCAATCCCCTCTGGAGCTTCAGCGACGATTCCCGCCGACGCAACCCCCTCTGGAGCTTCAGCGACGCTTTCGGACGACGCAACCCACTCTGGAGCTTCAGCGACGTTTCCAGACGACGCAACCCCCTCTGGAGCTTCAGCGACGCTTTCGGACGACGCAACCCCCTCTGGAGCTTCAGCGACGCTTCCGGACGACGCAACCCCCTCTGGAGCTTCAGCGACGCTTCCGGACGACGCAACCCCCTCTAGAGCTTCAGCGACGCTTCCGGACGACGCAACCCCCTCTAGAGCTTCAGCGACGCTTCCGGACGACGCAACCCCCTCTAGAGCTTCAGCGACACTTCCGGACAACGCAACCCCCTCTAGAGCTTCAGCGACGGTTCCGGACGACGCAACCCCCTCTCGAGCTTCAGCGACGCTTCCGGACAACGCAACCCCCTCTGGAGCTTCAGCGACGCTTCCCGCCGACGCAACCCCCTCTGGAGCTTCAGCGACGCTTCTAGACGACGCAACCCCCTCTGGAGCTTCAGCGACGCTTCCGGACGACGAAACCCCCTCTATTGCTTCCGCGACGCTTCCGGACGACGCAACCCCCTCTAGAGCTTCAGCGACGCTTCCGGACGACGCAATCCCCTCTGGAGCTTCAGCGACGATTCCCGCCGACGCAACCCCCTCTGGAGCTTCAGCGACGCTTTCGGACGACGCAACCCACTCTGGAGCTTCAGCGACGTTTCCAGACGACGCAACCCCCTCTGGAGCTTCAGCGACATTTCCAGACGACGAAACCCCCTCTAGAGCTTCAGCGACGGTTCCGGACGACGCAACCCCCTCTCGAGCTTCAGCGACGCTTCCGGACGACGCAACCCCCTCTGGAGCTTCAGCGACGCTTCCGGACGACGCAACCCCCTCTGGAGCTTCAGCGACGCTTCCGGACGACGCAACCCCCTCTGGAGCTTCAGCGACGATTCCCGCCGACGCAACCCCCTCTGGAGCTTCAGCGACGCTTCCGGACGACGCAACCCCCTCTGGAGCTTTAGCGACGATTCCCGCCGACGCAACCCCCTCTGGAGCTTCAGCGACGCTTCCGGACGACGCAACCCCCTCTGGAGCTTCAGCGACGCTTCCGGACGACGCAACCCCCTCTGGAGCTTCAGCGATGCTTCCAGACGACGCAACCCCCTCTGGAGCTTCAGCGACGCTTCCCGCCGACGCAACACCCTCTAGAGCTTCAGCGACGCTTCCGGACGACGCAACCCCCTTTGGAGCTTCAGCGACGCTTCCGGACGACGCAACCCCCTCTGGAGCTTCAGCGACGCTTCCGGACGACGCAACCCCCTCTGGAGCTTCAGCGACGCTTCCGGACGACGCAACCCCCTCTGGAGCTTCAGCGACGATTCCCGCCGACGCAACCCCCTCTGGAGCTTCAGCGACGCTTCCGGACGACGCAACCCCCTCTGGAGCTTCAGCGACGATTCCCGCCGACGCAACCCCCTCTGGAGCTTCAGCGACGCTTCCGGACGACGCAACCCCCTCTGGAGCTTCAGCGACGCTTCCGGACGACGCAACCCCCTCTGGAGCTTCAGCGACGCTTCCAGACGACGCAACCCCCTCTGGAGCTTCAGCGACGCTTCCCGCCGACGCAACACCCTCTAGAGCTTCAGCGACGCTTCCGGACGACGCAACCCCCTCTGGAGCTTCAGCGACGCTTCCCGCCGACGCAACCGCCTCTGGAGCTTCAGCGACGTTTCCGGACGACGCAACCCCCTCTCGAGCTTCAGCGACGCTTCCGGACGACGAAACCCCCTCTGGAGCTTCAGCGACGCTTCCGGACGACGCAACCCCCTCTGGAGCTTCAACGACGTTTCCGGACGACGCAACCCCCTCTGGAGCTTCAGCGACGCTTCCCGCCGACGCAACCGCCTCTGGAGCTTCAGCGACGCTTCCGGACGACGCAACCCCCTCTCGAGCTTCAGCGACGCTTCCGGACGACGAAACCCCCTCTGGAGCTTCAGCGACGCTTCTGGACGACGCAACCCCCTCTGGAGTTTCAGCGACGATTCCCGCCGACGCAACCCCCTCTGGAGCTTCAGCGACGATTCCGGACGACATAACCCCCTCTTGAGCTTCAGCGACGCTTACGGACGACGCAACCCCCTCTGGAGCTTCAGCGACGCTTCCGGACGACGCAACCCCCTCTGGAGCTTCAGCGACGCTTCCGGACGACGCAACCCCCTCTGGAACTTCAGCGACGATTCCCGCCAACGCAATCCCCTCTGGAGCTTCAGCGACGCTTCCAGACGACGCAACCCCCTCTAGAGCTTCAGCGACGCTTCCAGACGACGCAACCCCCTCTGGAGCTTCAGCGACGCTTTCGGACGACGCAACCCCCTCTGGAGCTTCAGCGACGCTTCCGGACGACGCAACCCCCTCTGGAGCTTCAGCGACGCTTTCGGACGACGCAACCCCCTCTGGAGCTTCAGCGACGCTTCCGGACGACGCAACCCCCTCTAGAGCTTCAGCGACGCTTCTGGACGACGCAACCCCCTCTGGAGCTTCAGCGACGCTTTCGGACGACGCAACCCCCTCTGGAGCTTCAGCGACGCTTCCGGACGACGCAACCCCCTCTGGAGCTTCAGCGACGCTTCCGGACGACGCAACCCCCTCTGGAGCTTCAGCGACGCTTCCGGACGACGCAACCCCCTCTAGAGCTTCAGCGACACTTCCGGACAACGCAACCCCCTCTAGAGCTTCAGCGACGCTTCCGGACGACGCAATCCCCTCTGGAGCTTCAGCGACGATTCCCGCCGACGCAACCCCCTCTGGAGCTTCAGCGACGCTTTCGGACGACGCAACCCACTCCGGAGCTTCAGCGACGTTTCCGGACGACGCAACCCCCTCTGGAGCTTCAGCGACGTTTCCAGACGACGAAACCCCCTCTAGAGCTTCAGCGACGGTTCCGGACGACGCAACCCCCTCTCGAGCTTCAGCGACGCTTCCGGACAACGCAACCCCCTCTGGAGCTTCAGCGACGCTTCCCGCCGACGCAACCCCCTCTGGAGCTTCAGCGACACTTCTAGACGACGCAACCCCCTCTGGAGCTTCAGCGACGCTTCCGGACGACGAAACCCCCTCTATTGCTTCCGCGACGCTTCCGGACGACGCAACCCCCTCTAGAGCTTCAGCGACGCTTCCGGACGACGCAATCCCCTCTGGAGCTTCAGCGACGATTCCCGCCGACGCAACCCCCTCTCGAGCTTCAGCGACGCTTTCGGACGACGCAACCCACTCTGGAGCTTCAGCGACGTTTCCAGACGACGCAACCCCCTCTGGAGCTTCAGCGACATTTCCAGACGACGAAACCCCCTCTAGAGCTTCAGCGACGGTTCCGGACGACGCAACCCCCTCTCGAGCTTCAGCGACGCTTCCGGACGACGCAACCCCCTCTGGAGCTTCAGCGACGCTTCCGGACGACGCAACCCCCTCTGGAGCTTCAGCGACGCTTCCGGACGACGCAACCCCCTCTGGAGCTTCAGCGACGATTCCCGCCGACGCAACCCCCTCTGGAGCTTCAGCGACGCTTCCGGACGACGCAACCCCCTCTGGAGCTTTAGCGACGATTCCCGCCGACGCAACCCCCTCTGGAGCTTCAGCGACGCTTCCGGACGACGCAACCCCCTCTGGAGCTTCAGCGACGCTTCCGGACGACGCAACCCCCTCTGGAGCTTCAGCGACGCTTCCAGACGACGCAACCCCCTCTGGAGCTTCAGCGACGCTTCCCGCCGACGCAACACCCTCTAGAGCTTCAGCGACGCTTCCGGACGACGCAACCCCCTTTGGAGCTTCAGCGACGCTTCCGGACGACGCAACCCCCTCTGGAGCTTCAGCGACGCTTCCGGACGACGCAACCCCCTCTGGAGCTTCAGCGACGCTTCCGGACGACGCAACCCCCTCTGGAGCTTCAGCGACGATTCCCACCGACGCAACCCCCTCTGGAGCTTCAGCGACGCTTCCGGACGACGCAACCCCCTCTGGAGCTTCAGCGACGATTCCCGCCTACGCAACCATCTCTGGAGCTTCAGCGACGCTTCCGGACGACGCAACCCCCTCTGGAGCTTCAGCGACGCTTCCGGACGACGCAACCCCCTCTGGAGCTTCAGCGATGCTTCCGGACGACGCAACCCCCTCTGGAGCTTCAGCGACGATTCCCGCCGACGCAACCCCCTCTGGAGCTTCAGCGACGCTTCCGGACGACGCAACCCCCTCTGGAGCTTCAGCGACGATTCCCGCCGACGCAACCCCCTCTGGAGCTTCAGCGACGCTTCCGGACGACGCAACCCCCTCTGGAGCTTCAGCGACGCTTCCGGACGACGCAACCCCCTTTGGAGCTTCAGCGACGCTTCCGGACGACGCAACCCCCTCTGGAGCTTCAGCGACGCTTCCCACCGACGCAACCGCCTCTGGAGCTTCAGCGACGTTTCCGGACGACGCAACCCCCTCTCGAGCTTCAGCGACGCTTCCGGACGACGAAACCCCCTCTGGAGCTTCAGCGACGCTTCCGGATGACGCAACCCCCTCTGGAGCTTCAACGACGTTTCCGGACGACGCAACCCCCTCTAGAGCTTCAGCGACGCTTCCCGCCGACGCAACCGCCTCTGGAGCTTCAGCGACGTTTCCGGACGACGCAACCCCCTCTCGAGCTTCAGCGACGCTTCCGGACGACGAAACCCCCTCTGGAGCTTCAGCGACGCTTCCGGACGACGCAACCCCCTCTGGAGCTTCAACGACGTTTCCGGACGACGCAACCCCCTCTGGAGCTTCAGCGACGCTTCCCGCCGACGCAACCGCCTCTGGAGCTTCAGAGACGCTTCCGGACGACGCAACCCCCTCTCGAGCTTCAGCGACGCTTCCGGACGACGAAACCCCCTCTGGAGCTTCAGTGACGCTTACGGACGACGCAACCCCCTCTGGAGCTTCAGCGACGCTTCCGGCCGATGCAACCCCCTCTGGAGCTTCAGCGACGCTTCCGGACGACGCAACCCCCTCTGGAGCTTCAGCGACGCTTCCGGACGACGCAACCCCCTCTGGAGCTTCAGCGACGATTCCCACCGACGCAACCCCCTCTGGAGCTTCAGCGACGCTTCCGGACGACGCAACCCCCTCTGGAGCTTCAGCGACGATTCCCGCCTACGCAACCATCTCTGGAGCTTCAGCGACGCTTCCGGACGACGCAACCCCCTCTGGAGCTTCAGCGACGCTTCCGGACGACGCAACCCCCTCTGGAGCTTCAGCGATGCTTCCGGACGACGCAACCCCCTCTGGAGCTTCAGCGACGATTCCCGCCGACGCAACCCCCTCTGGAGCTTCAGCGACGCTTCCGGACGACGCAACCCCCTCTGGAGCTTCAGCGACGATTCCCGCCGACGCAACCCCCTCTGGAGCTTCAGCGACGCTTCCGGACGACGCAACCCCCTCTGGAGCTTTAGCGACGATTCCCGCCGACGCAACCCCCTCTGGAGCTTCAGCGACGCTTCCGGACGACGCAACCCCCTCTGGAGCTTCAGCGACGATTCCCGCCGACGCAACCCCCTCTGGAGCTTCAGCGACGCTTCCGGACGACGCAACCCCCTCTGGAGCTTCAGCGACGCTTCCGGACGACGCAACCCCCTTTGGAGCTTCAGCGACGCTTCCGGACGACGCAACCCCCTCTGGAGCTTCAGCGACGCTTCCCACCGACGCAACCGCCTCTGGAGCTTCAGCGACGTTTCCGGACGACGCAACCCCCTCTCGAGCTTCAGCGACGCTTCCGGACGACGAAACCCCCTCTGGAGCTTCAGCGACGCTTCCGGATGACGCAACCCCCTCTGGAGCTTCAACGACGTTTCCGGACGACGCAACCCCCTCTAGAGCTTCAGCGACGCTTCCCGCCGACGCAACCGCCTCTGGAGCTTCAGCGACGTTTCCGGACGACGCAACCCCCTCTCGAGCTTCAGCGACGCTTCTGGACGACGAAACCCCCTCTGGAGCTTCAGCGACGCTTCCGGACGACGCAACCCCCTCTGGAGCTTCAACGACGTTTCCGGACGACGCAACCCCCTCTGGAGCTTCAGCGACGCTTCCCGCCGACGCAACCGCCTCTGGAGCTTCAGAGACGCTTCCGGACGACGCAACCCCCTCTCGAGCTTCAGCGACGCTTCCGGACGACGAAACCCCCTCTGGAGCTTCAGCGACGCTTACGGACGACGCAACCCCCTCTGGAGCTTCAGCGACGCTTCCGGCCGATGCAACCCCCTCTGGAGCTTCAGCGACGCTTCCGGACGACGCAACCCCCTCTGGAGCTTCAGCGACGCTTCCGGACGACGCAACCCCCTCTGGAGCTTCAGCGACGATTCCCACCGACGCAACCCCCTCTGGAGCTTCAGCGACGCTTCCGGACGACGCAACCCCCTCTGGAGCTTCAGCGACGATTCCCGCCTACGCAACCATCTCTGGAGCTTCAGCGACGCTTCCGGACGACGCAACCCCCTCTGGAGCTTCAGCGACGCTTCCGGACGACGCAACCCCCTCTGGAGCTTCAGCGATGCTTCCGGACGACGCAACCCCCTCTGGAGCTTCAGCGACGATTCCCGCCGACGCAACCCCCTCTGGAGCTTCAGCGACGCTTCCGGACGACGCAACCCCCTCTGGAGCTTCAGCGACGATTCCCGCCGACGCAACCCCCTCTGGAGCTTCAGCGACGCTTCCGGACGACGCAACCCCCTCTGGAGCTTCAGCGACGCTTCCGGACGACGCAACCCCCTCTGAAGCTTCAGCGACGCTTCCAGACGACGCAACCCCCTCTGGAGCTTCAGCGACGCTTCCGGACGACGCAACCCCCTTTGGAGCTTCAGCGACGCTTCCGGACGACGCAACCCCCTCTGGAGCTTCAGCGACGCTTCCCACCGACGCAACCGCCTCTGGAGCTTCAGCGACGTTTCCGGACGACGCAACCCCCTCTCGAGCTTCAGCGACGCTTCCGGACGACGAAACCCCCTCTGGAGCTTCAGCGACGCTTCCGGATGACGCAACCCCCTCTGGAGCTTCAACGACGTTTCCGGACGACGCAACCCCCTCTGGAGCTTCAGCGACGCTTCCCGCCGACGCAACCGCCTCTGGAGCTTCAGCGACGTTTCCGGACGACGCAACCCCCTCTCGAGCTTCAGCGACGCTTCCGGACGACGAAACCCCCTCTGGAGCTTCAGCGACGCTTCCGGACGACGCAACCCCCTCTGGAGCTTCAACGACGTTTCCGGACGACGCAACCCCCTCTGGAGCTTCAGCGACGCTTCCCGCCGACGCAACCGCCTCTGGAGCTTCAGCGACGCTTCCGGACGACGCAACCCCCTCTCGAGCTTCAGCGACGCTTCCGGACGACGAAACCCCCTCTGGAGCTTCAGCGACGCTTACGGACGACGCAACCCCCTCTGGAGCTTCAGCGACGCTTCCGGACGACGCAACCCCCTCTGGAGCTTCAGCGACGCTTACGGACAACGCAACCCCCTCTAGAGCTTCAGCGACGCTTCCGGACGACGCAACCCCCTCTAGAGCTTCAGCGACACTTCCGGACAACGCAACCCCCTCTAGAGCTTCAGCGACGGTTCCGGACGACGCAACCCCCTCTCGAGCTTCAGCGACGCTTCCGGACAACGCAACCCCCTCTGGAGCTTCAGCGACGCTTCCGGACGACGCAACCCCCTCTGGAGCTTCAGCGACGCTTCTGGACGACGCAACCCCCTCTGGAGTTTCAGCGACGATTCCCGCCGACGCAACCCCCTCTGCAGCTTCAGCGACGATTCCGGACGACATAACCCCCTCTTGAGCTTCAGCGACGCTTACGGACGACGCAACCCCCTCTGGAGCTTCAGCGACGCTTCCGGACGACGCAACTCCCTCTGGACCTTCAGCGACGCTTCCGGATGACGCAACCCCCTCTGGAGCTTCAACGACGCTTCCAGACGACACAACCCCCTCTGGAGCTTCAGCGACGCTTCCGGACGACGCAACCCCCTCTGGAGCTTCAGCGACGCTTCCGGACGACGCAACCCCCTCTGGAGCTTCAGCGACGCTTCCGGCCGACGCAACCCCCTCTGGAGCTTAAGCGACGCTTCCGGACGACGCAACCCCTTCTGGAGCTTCAACGACGCTTCCCACCGACGCAACCGCCTCTGGAGCTTCAGCGACGTTTCCGGACGACGCAACCCCCTCTCGAGCTTCAGCGACGCTTCCGGACGACGAAACCCCCTCTGGAGCTTCAGCGACGCTTACGGACGACGCAACCCCCTCTGGAGCTTCAGCGACGATTCCCGCCGACGCAACCCCCTCTGAAGCTTCAGCGACGCTTCCGGACGACGCAACCCCCTCTGGAGCTTCAGTGACGCTTCCGGACGACGCAACCCCCTCTGGAGCTTCAGCGACGCTTCTGGCCGACGCAACCCCCTCTGGAGCTTCAGCGACGCTTCCGGACGACGCAACCCCTTCTGGAGCTTCAACGACGCTTCCCGCCGACGCAACCGCCTCTAGAGCTTCAGCGACGTTTCGGGACGACGCAACCCCCTCTCGAGCTTCAGCGACGCTTCCGGACGACGAAACCCACTCTGAAGCTTCAGCGACGCTTACGGACGACGCAACCCCCTCTGGAGCTTCAGCGACGATTCCCGCCGACGCAACCCCCTCTGAAGCTTCAGCGACGCTTCCGGACGACGCAACCCCCTCTGGAGCTTCAGCGACGCTTCCGGACGACGCAACCCCCTCTGAAGCTTCAGCGACGCTTCCAGACGACGCAACCCCCTCTGGAGCTTCAGCGACGCTTCCCGCCGACGCAACACCCTCTAGAGCTTCAGCGACGCTTCCGGACGACGCAACCCCCTCTAGAGCTTCAGCGACGCTTCCGGACGACGCAACCCCCTCTGGAGCTTCAGCGACGCTTCCGGACGACGCAACCCCCTCTGGAGCTTCAGCGACGCTTCTGGACGACGCAACCCCCTCTGGAGTTTCAGCGACGATTCCCGCCGACGCAACCCCCTCTGCAGCTTCAGCGACGATTCCGGACGACGCAACCCCCTCTGGAGCTTCAGCGACGCTTCCGGCCGACGCAACCCCCTCTGAAGCTTCAGCGACGCTTCCGGATGACGCAACCCCCTCTGGAGCTTCAGCGACGCTTCCGGACGACGCAACCCCCTCTGGAGCTTCAGCGACGCTTCCGGACGACGCAACCCCCTCTGGAGCTTCAGCGACGCTTCCGGCCGATGCAACCCGCTCTGGAGCTTCAGCGACGCTTCCGGACGACGCAACCCCCTCTGGAGCTTCAGCGACGCTTACGGACGACGCAACCCCCTCTAGAGCTTCATGGACGCTTCCGGACGACGAAACCCCCTCTGGAGCTTCAGCGACGCTTACGGACAACGCAACCCCCTCTGGAGCTTCAGCACGATTCCCGCCGACGCAACCCCCTCTGAAGCTTCAGCGACGCTTCCGGACGACGCAACCCCCTCTGGAGCTTCAGCGACGCTTCCGGACGACGCAACCCCCTCTGGAGCTTCAGCGACGCTTCCGGACGACGCAACCCCCTCTGGAGCTTCAGCGACGCTTCCGGACGACGCAACCCCCTCTGGAGCTTCAGCGACGCTTCTGGACGACGCAACCCCCTCTGGAGCTTCAGCGACGATTCCCGCCGACGCAACCCCCTCTGAAGCTTCAGCGACGCTTCCGGACGACGCAACCCCCTCTGGAGCTTCAGCGACGCTTCCGGACGACGCAACCCCCTCTGAAGCTTCAGCGACGCTTCCAGACGACGCAACCCCCTCTGGAGCTTCAGCGACGCTTCCCGCCGACGCAACACCCTCTAGAGCTTCAGCGACGCTTCCGGACGACGCAACCCCCTCTAGAGCTTCAGCGACGCTTCCGGACGACGCAACCCCCTCTGGAGCTTCAGCGACGCTTCCGGACGACGCAACCCCCTCTGGAGCTTCAGCGACGCTTCTGGACGACGCAACCCCCTCTGGAGTTTCAGCGACGATTCCCGCCGACGCAACCCCCTCTGCAGCTTCAGCGACGATTCCGGACGACGCAACCCCCTCTGGAGCTTCAGCGACGCTTCCGGCCGACGCAACCCCCTCTGAAGCTTCAGCGACGCTTCCGGACGACGCAACCCCCTCTGGAGCTTCAGCGACGCTTCCGGACGACGCAACCCCCTCTGGAGCTTCAGCGACGCTTCCGGCCGATGCAACCCGCTCTGGAGCTTCAGCGACGCTTCCGGACGACGCAACCCCCTCTGGAGCTTCAGCGACGCTTCCGGACGACGCAACCCCCTCTAGAGCTTCATGGACGCTTCCGGACGACGAAACCCCCTCTGGAGCTTCAGCGACGCTTACGGACAACGCAACCCCCTCTGGAGCTTCAGCACGATTCCCGCCGACGCAACCCCCTCTGAAGCTTCAGCGACGCTTCCGGACGACGCAACCCCCTCTGGAGCTTTAGCGACGCTTCCGGACGACGCAACCCCCTCTAGAGCTTCAGCGACGCTTCCGGACGACGCAACCCCCTCTGGAGCTTCAGCGACGCTTCCGGACGACGCAACCCCCTCTGGAGCTTCAGCGACGCTTCTGGACGACGCAACCCCCTCTGGAGTTTCAGCGACGCTTCCCACCGACGCAACCGCCTCTGGAGCTTCAGCGACGTTTCCGGACGACGCAACCCCCTCTCGAGCTTCAGCGACGCTTCCGGACGACGAAACCCCCTCTGGAGCTTCAGCGACGCTTACGGACGACGCAACCCCCTCTGGAGCTTCAACGACGTTTCCGGACGACGCAACCCCCTCTGGAGCTTCAGCGACGCTTCCCGCCGACGCAACCGCCTCTAGAGCTTCAGCGACGTTTCCGGACGACGCAACCCCCTCTCGAGCTTCAGCGACGCTTCCGGACGACGAAACCCCCTCTGGAGCTTCAGCGACGCTTCCGGACGACGCAACCCCCTCTGGAGCTTCAACGACGTTTCCGGACGACGCAACCCCCTCTGGAGCTTCAGCGACGCTTCCCGCCGACGCAACCGCCTCTGGAGCTTCAGCGACGCTTCCGGACGACGCAACCCCCTCTCGAGCTTCAGCGACGCTTCCGGACGACGAAACCCCCTCTGGAGCTTCAGCGACGCTTACGGACGACGCAACCCCCTCTGGAGTTTCAGCGACGCTTCCGGCCGATGCAACCCCCTCTGGAGCTTCAGCGACGCTTCCGGACGACGCAACCCCCTCTGGAGCTTCAGCGACGCTTCCGGACGACGCAACCCCCTCTAGAGCTTCATGGACGCTTCCGGACGACGAAACCCCCTCTGGAGCTTCAGCGACGCTTACGGACAACGCAACCCCCTCTGGAGCTTCAGCACGATTCCCGCCGACGCAACCCCCTCTGAAGCTTCAGCGACGCTTCCGGACGACGCAACCCCCTCTGGAGCTTCAGCGACGCTTCCGGACGACGCAACCCCCTCTAGAGCTTCAGCGACGCTTCCGGACGACGCAACCCCCTCTGGAGCTTCAGCGACGCTTCCGGACGACGCAACCCCCTCTGGAGCTTCAGCGACGCTTCTGGACGACGCAACCCCCTCTGGAGTTTCAGCGACGATTCCCGCCGACGCAACCCCCTCTGCAGCTTCAGCGACGATTCCGGACGACGCAACCCTCTCTGGAGCTTCAGCGACGCTTCCGGCCGACGCAACCCCCTCTGAAGCTTCAGCGACGCTTCCGGATGACGCAACCCCCTCTGGAGCTTCAGCGACGCTTCCGGACGACGCAACCCCCTCTGGAGCTTCAGCGACGCTTCCGGACGACGCAACCCCCTCTGAAGCTTCAGCGACGCTTCCAGACGACGCAACCCCCTCTGGAGCTTCAGCGACGCTTCCCGCCGACGCAACACCCTCTAGAGCTTCAGCGACGCTTCCGGACGACGCAACCCCCTTTGGAGCTTCAGCGACGCTTCCGGACGACGCAACCCCCTCTGGAGCTTCAGCGACGCTTCCCACCGACGCAACCGCCTCTGGAGCTTCAGCGACGTTTCCGGACGACGCAACCCCCTCTCGAGCTTCAGCGACGCTTCCGGACGACGAAACCCCCTCTGGAGCTTCAGCGACGCTTACGGACGACGCAACCCCCTCTGGAGTTTCAGCGACGCTTCCGGCCGATGCAACCCCCTCTGGAGCTTCAGCGACGCTTCCGGACGACGCAACCCCCTCTGGAGCTTCAGCGACGCTTCCGGACGACGCAACCCCCTCTAGAGCTTCATGGACGCTTCCGGACGACGAAACCCCCTCTGGAGCTTCAGCGACGCTTACGGACAACGCAACCCCCTCTGGAGCTTCAGCACGATTCCCGCCGACGCAACCCCCTCTGAAGCTTCAGCGACGCTTCCGGACGACGCAACCCCCTCTGGAGCTTCAGCGACGCTTCCGGACGACGCAACCCCCTCTAGAGCTTCAGCGACGCTTCCGGACGACGCAACCCCCTCTGGAGCTTCAGCGACGCTTCCGGACGACGCAACCCCCTCTGGAGCTTCAGCGACGCTTCTGGACGACGCAACCCCCTCTGGAGTTTCAGCGACGATTCCCGCCGACGCAACCCCCTCTGCAGCTTCAGCGACGATTCCGGACGACGCAACCCTCTCTGGAGCTTCAGCGACGCTTCCGGCCGACGCAACCCCCTCTGAAGCTTCAGCGACGCTTCCGGATGACGCAACCCCCTCTGGAGCTTCAGCGACGCTTCCGGACGACGCAACCCCCTCTGGAGCTTCAGCGACGCTTCCGGACGACGCAACCCCCTCTGAAGCTTCAGCGACGCTTCCAGACGACGCAACCCCCTCTGGAGCTTCAGCGACGCTTCCCGCCGACGCAACACCCTCTAGAGCTTCAGCGACGCTTCCGGACGACGCAACCCCCTTTGGAGCTTCAGCGACGCTTCCGGACGACGCAACCCCCTCTGGAGCTTCAGCGACGCTTCCCACCGACGCAACCGCCTCTGGAGCTTCAGCGACGTTTCCGGACGACGCAACCCCCTCTCGAGCTTCAGCGACGCTTCCGGACGACGAAACCCCCTCTGGAGCTTCAGCGACGCTTACGGACGACGCAACCCCCTCTGGAGCTTCAACGACGTTTCCGGACGACGCAACCCCCTCTGGAGCTTCAGCGACGCTTCCCGCCGACGCAACCGCCTCTAGAGCTTCAGCGACGTTTCCGGACGACGCAACCCCCTCTCGAGCTTCAGCGACGCTTCCGGACGACGAAACCCCCTCTGGAGCTTCAGCGACGCTTCCGGACGACGCAACCCCCTCTGGAGCTTCAACGACGTTTCCGGACGACGCAACCCCCTCTGGAGCTTCAGCGACGCTTCCCGCCGACGCAACCGCCTCTGGAGCTTCAGCGACGCTTCCGGACGACGCAACCCCCTCTCGAGCTTCAGCGACGCTTCCGGACGACGAAACCCCCTCTGGAGCTTCAGCGACGCTTACGGACGACGCAACCCCCTCTGGAGCTTCAGCGACGCTTCCGGCCGATGCAACCCGCTCTGGAGCTTCAGCGACGCTTCCGGACGACGCAACCCCCTCTGGAGCTTCAGCGACGCTTCCGGACGACGCAACCCCCTCTAGAGCTTCATGGACGCTTCCGGACGACGAAACCCCCTCTGGAGCTTCAGCGACGCTTACGGACAACGCAACCCCCTCTGGAGCTTCAGCACGATTCCCGCCGACGCAACCCCCTCTGAAGCTTCAGCGACGCTTCCGGACGACGCAACCCCCTCTGGAGCTTCAGCGACGCTTCCGGACGACGCAACCCCCTCTAGAGCTTCAGCGACGCTTCCGGACGACGCAACCCCCTCTGGAGCTTCAGCGACGCTTCCGGACGACGCAACCCCCTCTGGAGCTTCAGCGACGCTTCTGGACGACGCAACCCCCTCTGGAGTTTCAGCGACGATTCCCGCCGACGCAACCCCCTCTGCAGCTTCAGCGACGATTCCGGACGACATAACCCCCTCTTGAGCTTCAGCGACGCTTACGGACGACGCAACCCCCTCTGGAGCTTCAGCGACGCTTCCGGACGACGCAACTCCCTCTGGACCTTCAGCGACGCTTCCGGATGACGCAACCCCCTCTGGAGCTTCAACGACGCTTCCAGACGACACAACCCCCTCTGGAGCTTCAGCGACGCTTCCGGACGACGCAACCCCCTCTGGAGCTTCAGCGACGCTTCCGGACGACGCAACCCCCTCTGGAGCTTCAGCGACGCTTCCGGCCGACGCAACCCCCTCTGGAGCTTAAGCGACGCTTCCGGACGACGCAACCCCTTCTGGAGCTTCAACGACGCTTCCCACCGACGCAACCGCCTCTGGAGCTTCAGCGACGTTTCCGGACGACGCAACCCCCTCTCGAGCTTCAGCGACGCTTCCGGACGACGAAACCCCCTCTGGAGCTTCAGCGACGCTTACGGACGACGCAACCCCCTCTGGAGCTTCAGCGACGATTCCCGCCGACGCAACCCCCTCTGAAGCTTCAGCGACGCTTCCGGACGACGCAACCCCCTCTGGAGCTTCAGCGACGCTTCCGGACGACGCAACCCCCTCTGGAGCTTCAGCGACGCTTCTGGCCGACGCAACCCCCTCTGGAGCTTCAGCGACGCTTCCGGACGACGCAACCCCTTCTGGAGCTTCAACGACGCTTCCCGCCGACGCAACCGCCTCTAGAGCTTCAGCGACGTTTCGGGACGACGCAACCCCCTCTCGAGCTTCAGCGACGCTTCCGGACGACGAAACCCACTCTGAAGCTTCAGCGACGCTTACGGACGACGCAACCCCCTCTGGAGCTTCAGCGACGATTCCCGCCGACGCAACCCCCTCTGAAGCTTCAGCGACGCTTCCGGACGACGCAACCCCCTCTGGAGCTTCTGCGACGCTTCCGGACGACGCAACCCCCTCTGGAGCTTCAGCGACGCTTCCCGCCGACGCAACCGCCTCTGGAGCTTCAGCGACGCTTCCGGACGACGCAACCCCCTCTCGAGCTTCAGCGACGCTTCCGGACGACGAAACCCCCTCTGGAGCTTCAGCGACGCTTACGGACGACGCAACCCCCTCTGGAGCTTCAGCGACGCTTCCGGCCGATGCAACCCCCTCTGGAGCTTCAGCGACGCTTCCGGACGACGCAACCCCCTCTGGAGCTTCAGCGACGCTTCCAGACGACGCAACCCCCTCTAGAGCTTCATGGACGCTTCCGGACGACGAAACCCCCTCTGGAGCTTCAGCGACGCTTACGGACAACGCAACCCCCTCTGCAGCTTCAGCACGATTCCCGCCGATGCAACCCCCTCTGAAGCTTCAGCGACGCTTCCGGACGACGCAACCCCCTCTGGAGCTTCAGCGACGCTTCCGGACGACGCAACCCCCTCTAGAGCTTCAGCGACGCTTCCGGACGACGCAACCCCCTCTGGAGCTTCAGCGACGCTTCCGGACGACGCAACCCCCTCTGGAGCTTCAGCGACGCTTCTGGACGACGCAACCCCCTCTGGAGTTTCAGCGACGATTCCCGCCGACGCAACCCCCTCTGCAGCTTCAGCGACGATTCCGGACGACATAACCCCCTCTTGAGCTTCAGCGACGCTTACGGACGATGCAACCCCCTCTGGAGCTTCAGCGACGCTTCCGGACGACGCAACCCCCTCTGGAGCTTCAGCGACGCTTCCGGACGACGCAACTCCCTCTGGACCTTCAGCGACGCTTCCGGATGACGCAACCGCCTCTGGAGCTTCAGCGACGTTTCCGGACGACGCAACCCCCTCTCGAGCTTCAGCGACGTTTCCGGACGACGCAACCCCCTCTGGAGCTTCAGCGACGCTTCCGGACGACGCAACCCCCTCTGGAGCTTCAGCGACGTTTCCGGACGACGCAACCCCCTCTGGAGCTTCAGCGACGTTTCCGGACGACGCAACCCCCTCTGGAGCTTCAGCGACGCTTCCCGCCGACGCAACCGCCTCTGGAGCTTCAGCGATGCTTCCGGACGACGCAACCCCCTCTCGAGCTTCAGCGACGCTTCCGGACGACGAAACCCCCTCTGGAGCTTCAGCGACGCTTACGGACGACGCAACCCCCTCTGGAGCTTCAGCGACGATTCCCGCCGACGCAACCCCCTCTGAAGCTTCAGCGACGCTTCCGGACGACGCAACCCCCTCTGGAGCTTCAGCGACGCTTCCGGACGACGCAACCCCCTCTGGAGCTTCAGCGACGCTTCTGGCCGACGCAACCCCCTCTGGAGCTTCAGCGACGCTTCCGGACGACGCAACCCCTTCTGGAGCTTCAACGACGCTTCCCGCCGACGCAACCGCCTCTAGAGCTTCAGCGACGTTTCGGGACGACGCAACCCCCTCTCGAGCTTCAGCGACGCTTCCGGACGACGAAACCCACTCTGAAGCTTCAGCGACGCTTACGGACGACGCAACCCCCTCTGGAGCTTCAGCGACGATTCCCGCCGACGCAACCCCCTCTGAAGCTTCAGCGACGCTTCCGGACGACGCAACCCCCTCTGGAGCTTCTGCGACGCTTCCGGACGACGCAACCCCCTCTGGAGCTTCAGCGACGCTCCACGCCGACGCAACCGCCTCTGGAGCTTCAGCGACACTTCCGGACGACGCAACCCCCTCTCGAGCTTCAGCGACGCTTCCGGACGACGAAACCCCCTCTGGAGCTTCAGCGACGCTTACGGACGACGCAACCCCCTCTGGAGCTTCAGCGACGCTTCCGGCCGACGCAACCCCCTCTGAAGCTTCAGCGATGCTTCCGGACGACGCAACCCCCTCTGGAGCTTCAGCGACGCTTCCGGACGACGCAACCCCCTCTAGAGCTTCAGGGACGCTTCCGGACGACGAAACCCCCTCTGGAGCTTCAGCGACGCTTCCGGACGACGCAACCCCCTGTGGAGCTTCAGCGACGCTTCCGGACGACGCAACCCCCTCTTGAGCTTCAGCGACGCTTCCGGACGACGCAACCCCCTCTGGAGCTTTAGCGACGCTTCCGGACGACGCAACCCCCTCTGGAGCTTCAGCGACGCTTCCGGACGACGCAACTCCCTCTGGACCTTCAGCGACGCTTCCAGATGATGCAACCCCCTCTGGAGATTCAGCGACGCTTCCCGCCGATGCAACCCCCTATGGAGCTTCAGCGACGCTTCCAGACGACGCAACCCCCTCTGGAGCTTCAGCGACGCTTCCGGACGACGCAACCCCCTCTGGAGCTTCTGCGACGCTTCCGGACGACGCAACCCCCTCTGGAGCTTCAGCGACGCTCCACGCCGACGCAACCGCCTCTGGAGCTTCAGCGACGCTTCCGGACGACGCAACCCCCTCTCGAGCTTCAGCGACGCTTCCGGACGACGAAACCCCCTCTGGAGCTTCAGCGACGCTTACGGACGACGCAACCCCCTCTGGAGCTTCAGCGACGCTTCCGGCCGACGCAACCCCCTCTGAAGCTTCAGCGATGCTTCCGGACGACGCAACCCCCTCTGGAGCTTCAGCGACGCTTCCGGACGACGCAACCCCCTCTAGAGCTTCAGGGACGCTTCCGGACGACGAAACCCCCTCTGGAGCTTCAGCGACGCTTCCGGACGACGCAACCCCCTGTGGAGCTTCAGCGACGCTTCCGGACGACGCAACCCCCTCTTGAGCTTCAGCGACGCTTCCGGACGACGCAACCCCCTCTGGAGCTTTAGCGACGCTTCCGGACGACGCAACCCCCTCTGGAGCTTCAGCGACGCTTCCGGACGACGCAACTCCCTCTGGACCTTCAGCGACGCTTCCAGATGATGCAACCCCCTCTGGAGATTCAGCGACGCTTCCCGCCGATGCAACCCCCTATGGAGCTTCAGCGACGCTTCCAGACGACGCAACCCCCTCTGGAGCTTCAGCGACGCTTCCGGACGACGCAACCCCCTCTGGAGCTTCAGCGACGCTTCCGGACGACGCAACCCCCTCTATTGCTTCAGCGACGCTTCCGGACGACGCAACCCCCTCTAGAGCTTCAGCGACGCTTCCGGACGACGCAACCCCTTCTGGAGCTTCAACGACGCTTCCCGCCGACGCAACCGCCTCTGGAGCTTCAGCGACGTTTCCGGACGACGCAACCCCCTCTCGAGCTTCAGCGACGCTTCCGGACGACGAAACCCCCTCTGGAGCTTCAGCGACGCTTCCGGACGACGCAACCCCCTCTGGAGCTTCAGCGACGTTTCCGGACGACGCAACCCCCTCTGGAGCTTCAGCGACGTTTCCGGACGACGCAACCCCCTCTGGAGCTTCAGCGACGCTTCCCGCCGACGCAACCGCCTCTGGAGCTTCAGCGATGCTTCCGGACGACGCAACCCCCTCTCGAGCTTCAGCGACGCTTCCGGACGACGAAACCCCCTCTGGAGCTTCAGCGACGCTTACGGACGACGCAACCCCCTCTGGAGCTTCAGCGACGCTTCCGGCCGACGCAACCCCCTCTGGAGCTTCAGCGACGCTTCCGGACGACGCAACCCCCTCTGGAGCTTCAGCGACGCTTCCGGACAGACGCAACCCCCTCTAGAGCTCCAGGGACGCTTCCGGACGACGAAACCCCTCTAGAGCTTCAGCGACGATTCCCGCCGATGCAACCCCCTCTGGAGCTTCAGCGACGTTTCCGGACGACGCAACCCCCTCTGGAGCTTCAGCGACAATCCCGCCGACGCAACCCCCTCTGAAGCTTCAGCGACGCTTCCGGACGACGCAACCCCCTCTAGAGCTTCAGCGACGCTTCCGGACGACGCAACCCCCTCTGGAGCTTCAGCGACGCTTCCGGACGACGAAACCCCCTCTGGAGCTTCAGCGACGCTTCCGGACGACGCAACCCCCTCTGGACTTTCAGCGACGATTCCCGCCGACGCAACCGCCACCGGAGCTTCAGCGACGTTTCCGGACGACGCAACCCCCCCTGGAGCTTCAGCGACGCTTCCGGACGACGCAACTCCCTCTGGACCTTCAGCGACGCTTCCGGATGACGCAAACCCCTCTGGAGCTTCAGCGACGCTTCCCGCCGACGCAACCCCCTCTGGAGCTTCAGCGACGCTTCTAGACGACGCAACCCCCTCTGGAGCTTCAGCGACGTTTCCGGACGACGCAACCCCCTCTGGAGCTTCAGCGACGCTTCCGGACAACGAAACCCCCTCTGGAGCTTCAGCGACGCTTCCGGACGACGCAACCCCCTTTGGAGCTTCAGCGACGCTTCCGGACGACGCAACCCCCTCTGGAGCTTCAGCGACGCTTCCGGACGACGCAACCCCCTCTGGAGCTTCAGCGACGCTTCCGGACGACGCAACCCCCTCTGGAGCTTCAGCGACCGCCGACGCAACCCCCTCTGAAGCTTCAGCGACGCATCCGGACGACGCAACCCCCTCTGGAGCTTCAGCGATGCTTCCGGACGACGCAACCCCCTGTGGAGCTTCAGCGACGTTTCCGGACGACGTAACGCCCTCTGGAGCTTCAGCGACGCTTCCGGACGACGCAACCCCCTCTGGAGCTTCAGCGACGCTTCCGGACGACTCAACCCCCTCTGGAGCTTCGGCGACGATTCCCGACGACACAACTCCCTTTGGACTTTCAGCGACGCTTCCGGATGACGCAACCCCCTCTGGAGCTTTAGCGACGCTTCCCGCCGACGCAACCCCCTCTGGAGGTTAAGCGACGCTTCCAGACGACGCAACCCCCTCTGGAGCTTCAGCGACGCTTCCGGACGACGCAACCCCCTCAGGAGCTTCAGCGACGCTTCCGGACGATGCAACCCACTCTGGAGCTTCAGCGACGCTTCCGGCCGACGCAACCCCCTCTGGAGCTTCAGCGACGCTTCCGGACAACGAAACCCCCTCTGGAGCTTCAGCGACGCTTCCGGACGACGCAACCCCCTCTGGAGCTTCAGCGACGCTTCCGGACGACGCAACCCCCTCTGGAGCTTCAGCGACGCTTCCGGACGACGCAACCCCCTCTGGAGCTTCAGCGACGCTTCCGGACGACGCAACCCCCTCTGGAGCTTCAGCGACCGCCGACGCAACCCCCTCTGAAGCTTCAGCGACGCATACGGATGACGCAACCCCCTCTGGAGCTTCAGCGATGCTTCCGGACGACGCAACCCCCTGTGGAGCTTCAGCGACGTTTCCGGACGACGCAACGCCCTCTGGAGCTTCAGCGACGCTTCCGGACGACGCAACCCCCTCTGGAGCTTCAGCGACGCTTCCGGACGACTCAACCCCCTCTGGAGCTTCGGCGACGATTCCCGACGACACAACTCCCTCTGGACTTTCAGCGACGCTTCCGGATGACGCAACCCCCTCTGGAGCTTTAGCGACGCTTCCCGCCGACGCAACCCCCTCTGGAGGTTAAGCGACGCTTCCAGACGACGCAACCCCCTCTGGAGCTTCAGCGACGTTTCCGGACGACGCAACCCCCTCTGGAGCTTCAGCGACGCTTCCCGCCGACGCAACCGCCTCTGGAGCTTCAGCGATGCTTCCGGACGACGCAACCCCCTCTCGAGCTTCAGCGACGCTTCCGGACGACGAAACCCCCTCTGGAGCTTCAGCAACGCTTACGGACGACGCAACCCCCTCTGGAGCTTCAGCGACGCTTCCGGCCGACGCAACCCCCTCTGGAGCTTCAGCGACGCTTCCGGACGACGCAACCCCCTCTGGAGCTTCAGCGACGCTTCCGGACAGACGCAACCCCCTCTAGAGCTCCAGGGACGCTTCCGGACGACGAAACCCCTCTAGAGCTTCAGCGACGCTTACGGACGACGCAACCCCCTCTGGAGCTTCAGCGACGCTTCCGGACGACGCAACCCCCTCTGGAGCTTCAGCGACAATCCCGCCGACGCAACCCCCTCTGAAGCTTCAGCGACGCTTCCGGACGACGCAACCCCCTCTAGAGCTTCAGCGACGCTTCCGGACGACGCAACCCCCTCTGGAGCTTCAGCGACGCTTCCGGACGACGAAACCCCCTCTGGAGCTTCAGCGACGCTTCCGGACGACGCAACCCCCTCTGGACTTTCAGCGACGATTCCCGCCGACGCAACCGCCACCGGAGCTTCAGCGACGTTTCCGGACGACGCAACCCCCTCTGGAGCTTCAGCGACGCTTCCGGACGACGCAACTCCCTCTGGACCTTCAGCGACGCTTCCGGATGACGCAAACCCCTCTGGAGCTTCAGCGACGCTTCCCGCCGACGCAACCCCCTCTGGAGCTTCAGCGACGCTTCTAGACGACGCAACCCCCTCTGGAGCTTCAGCGACGTTTCCGGACGACGCAACCCCCTCTGGAGCTTCAGCGACGCTTCCGGACAACGAAACCCCCTCTGGAGCTTCAGCGACGCTTCCGGACGACGCAACCCCCTCTGGAGCTTCAGCGACGCTTCCGGACGACGCAACCCCCTCTGGAGCTTCAGCGACGCTTCCGGACGACGCAACCCCCTCTGGAGCTTCAGCGACGCTTCCGGACGACGCAACCCCCTCTGGAGCTTCAGCGACCGCCGACGCAACCCCCTCTGAAGCTTCAGCGACGCATCCGGACGACGCAACCCCCTCTGGAGCTTCAGCGATGCTTCCGGACGACGCAACCCCCTGTGGAGCTTCAGCGACGTTTCCGGACGACGCAACGCCCTCTGGAGCTTCAGCGACGCTTCCGGACGACGCAACCCCCTCTGGAGCTTCAGCGACGTTTCCGGACGACGCAACCCCCTCTGGAGCTTCAGCGACGCTTCCCGCCGACGCAACCGCCTCTGGAGCTTCAGCGATGCTTCCGGACGACGCAACCCCCTCTCGAGCTTCAGCGACGCTTCCGGACGACGAAACCCCCTCTGGAGCTTCAGCAACGCTTACGGACGACGCAACCCCCTCTGGAGCTTCAGCGACGCTTCCGGCCGACGCAACCCCCTCTGGAGCTTCAGCGACGCTTCCGGACGACGCAACCCCCTCTGGAGCTTCAGCGACGCTTCCGGACAGACGCAACCCCCTCTAGAGCTCCAGGGACGCTTCCGGACGACGAAACCCCTCTAGAGCTTCAGCGACGCTTACGGACGACGCAACCCCCTCTGGAGCTTCAGCGACGCTTCCGGACGACGCAACCCCCTCTGGAGCTTCAGCGACAATCCCGCCGACGCAACCCCCTCTGAAGCTTCAGCGACGCTTCCGGACGACGCAACCCCCTCTAGAGCTTCAGCGACGCTTCCGGACGACGCAACCCCCTCTGGAGCTTCAGCGACGCTTCCGGACGACGAAACCCCCTCTGGAGCTTCAGCGACGCTTCCGGACGACGCAACCCCCTCTGGACTTTCAGCGACGATTCCCGCCGACGCAACCGCCACCGGAGCTTCAGCGACGTTTCCGGACGACGCAACCCCCTCTGGAGCTTCAGCGACGCTTCCGGACGACGCAACTCCCTCTGGACCTTCAGCGACGCTTCCGGATGACGCAAACCCCTCTGGAGCTTCAGCGACGCTTCCCGCCGACGCAACCCCCTCTGGAGCTTCAGCGACGCTTCTAGACGACGCAACCCCCTCTGGAGCTTCAGCGACGTTTCCGGACGACGCAACCCCCTCTGGAGCTTCAGCGACGCTTCCGGACAACGAAACCCCCTCTGGAGCTTCAGCGACGCTTCCGGACGACGCAACCCCCTCTGGAGCTTCAGCGACGCTTCCGGACGACGCAACCCCCTCTGGAGCTTCAGCGACGCTTCCGGACGACGCAACCCCCTCTGGAGCTTCAGCGACGCTTCCGGACGACGCAACCCCCTCTGGAGCTTCAGCGACCGCCGACGCAACCCCCTCTGAAGCTTCAGCGACGCATCCGGACGACGCAACCCCCTCTGGAGCTTCAGCGATGCTTCCGGACGACGCAACCCCCTGTGGAGCTTCAGCGACGTTTCCGGACGACGCAACGCCCTCTGGAGCTTCAGCGACGCTTCCGGACGACGCAACCCCCTCTGGAGCTTCAGCGACGCTTCCGGACGACTCAACCCCCTCTGGAGCTTCGGCGACGATTCCCGACGACACAACTCCCTCTGGACATTCAGCGACGCTTCCGGATGACGCAACCCCCTCTGGAGCTTTAGCGACGCTTCCCGCCGACGCAACCCCCTCTGGAGGTTAAGCGACGCTTCCAGACGACGCAACCCCCTCTGGAGCTTCAGCGACGCTTCCGGACGACGCAACCCCCTCAGGAGCTTCAGCGACGCTTCCGGACGATGCAACCCACTCTGGAGCTTCAGCGACGCTTCCGGCCGACGCAACCCCCTCTGGAGCTTCAGCGACGCTTACGGACGACGCAACCCCCTCTGGAGCTTCAGCGACGATTCCCGCCGACGCAACCCCCTCTGAAGCTTCAGCGACGCTTCCGGACGACGCAACCCCCTGTGGAGCTTCAATGACGCTTCCGGACGACGCAACCCCCTCTAGAGCTTCAGCGACGCTTACGGACGACGCAACCCCCTCTGGAGCTTCAGCGACGCTTCCGGACGACGCAACCCCCTCAGGAGCTTCAGCGACGCTTCCGGACGACGCAACCCCCTCTGGAGCTTCAGCGACGATTCCCGCCGATGCAACCCCCTCTGGAGCTTCAGCGACGATTCCGGACGACGCAACCCCCTCTTGAGCTTCAGCGACGCTTCCGGACGACGCAACCCCCTCTGGAGCTTCAACGACGCTTCCGGACGACGCAACCCCCTCTAGAGCTTCAGAGACGCTTCCGAACGACGAAACCCCCTCTGGAGCTTCAGCGACGCTTACGGACGACGCAACCCCCTCTGGAGCTTCAGTGACGATTCCCGCCGACGCAACCCCCTCTGAAGCTTCAGCGACGCTTCTGGACGACGCAACCCCCTCTGGAGCTTCAACGACGCTTCCGGACGACGCAACCCCCTCTAGAGCTTCAGCGACGTTTCCGGACGACGCAACCCCCTCTGGAGCTTCAGCGACGCTTCCGGACGACGCAACCCCCTCTGGAGCTTCAGCGACGCTTCCGGACGACGCAACCCCCTTTGGAGCTTCAGCGATGCTTCCGGACGACGCAACCCCCTTTTCGAAACTTTTGTGGCGAATCATTAGGACTGATGATTTATAATCGAATTTTGAAGAAACGGATAGCATAAAAGAGTAAAATAGTGCTTAAAATCGAGACCCTAATTCGGTAACCTTAATCTGGGACGTTTGAAGTACGTGCTAAAAAAACCGAGTCACAGACGACGTTTTTAGAAAATTTTGTTGGGAATCATTAGGCCGAATGATTTAGAATAGAATTTCGAAGAAACGGAGTGCATAAAACAGAAAAAGAGTAATTAAAATCGAGAACCTAATTCAGAAACCCAAATCTGGGACGTTTGAAGTCCATGCTAAAAAACATGAGTCACTGTTCACGATTTTTGAAACTTTTGTGGGGAATCATTAGGCCTGATGATTTAGAATCAAAGAGACGGAGTGCATAAAAGAGTAAAAGAGTGCTTAAAATCGAGACCCTAATTTGGAAACCTTAATCTGGGACGTTTGAAGTACGTGCTAAAAAATGGAGTCACAGTCGATGTTTTTCGAAACTTTTGTGGCGAATCATTAGGACTGATGATTTAGAATCGAATTTTGAAGAAACGGATAGCATAAAACAGTAAAATAGTGCTTAAAATCGAGACCCTAATTCGGTAACCTTAATCTGGGACGTTTGAAGTACGTGCTAAAAAAACAGAGTCACGGACGACGTTTTTCGAAACTTTTTTTGGGAATCAGTTTAGAATAGAATTTAGAAGAAACGGAGTGCATAAAACAGTAAAAGATTGCTTAAAATCGAGACCCTAATTCGGAAACCTTAATCTAGGACGTTTGAAGTACGTGCTAAAAAAATGAGTCACGGTTCATGAGTTTTGAAACTTTTGTGGCGAATCATTTGGCCTGATGATTTAGAATCGAAGAAACAAAGTGCATAAAAGAGTAAAAGAGTGCTTAAAATCGAGACCCTAATTCAGAAACCCAAATCTGGGACGTTTGAAGTCCGTGCTAAAAAAACGAGTCACAGTTCACGATTTTTGAAACTTGTTTGGCGAATCATTAGGCCTGATGATTTAGAATCGAAGAGACGGAGTGCATAAAAGAGTAAAAGAGTGCTTAAAATCGAGACCCTACTTTGGAAACCTTAATCTGGGATGTTTGAAGTACGTGCTAAAAAATGGAGTCACGGTCGATGTTTTTCGAAACTTTTGTGGCGAATCATTAGGACTGATGATTTAGAATCGAATTTTGAAGAAACGGATAGCATAAAACAGTAAAAGAGTGCTTAAAATCGAGACCCTAATTCGGTAACCTTAATCTGGGACGTTTGAAGTACGTGATAAAAAAACCGAGTCACAGACGACGTTTTTAGAAAATTTTGTTGGGAATCATTAGGCCGAATGATTTAGAATAGAATTTCGAAGAAACGGAGTGCATAAAACAATTCAAGAGTGCTGAAAATCGAGACCCTAATTCGGAAACCTTAATGTTGGACGTTTGAAGTACGTGCTAAAAAACAGTGTCACGGACGACGTTTTTTGAAACTTTTGTTGGGAATCATTAGGCCGGATGTTTAGAATAGAATTTAGAAGAAACGGAGTGCATAAAAGAGTAAAAGGGTGCTTTAAATCGAGACCCTAATTCCGAAATCTTTGTCTGGGACGTTTGAAGTACGTTCTAAAAAAACCGAGTCACGGACGACGTTTTTCGAAACTTTTGTTGGGAATCATTAGGCCGAATGATTTAGAATAGAATTTCGAAGAAATGGAGTTCCTAAAACAGAAAAAGAGTAATTAAAATCGAGAACCTAATTCAGAAACCCAAATCTGGGACGTTTGAAGTCCATGCTAAAAAACATGAGTCACGGTTCACGATTTTTGAAACTTTTGTGGGGAATCATTAGGCCTAATGATTTAGAATCGAAGAGACGGAGTGCATAAAAGAGTAAAAGAGTGCTTAAAATCGAGACCCTACTTTGGAAACCTTAATCTGGGACGTTTGAAGTACGTGCTAAAAAATGGAGTCACGGTCGATGTTTTTCGAAACTTTTGTGGCGAATCATTAGGACTGATGATTTAGAATCGAATTTTGAAGAAACGGATAGCATAAAACAGTAAAATAGTGCTTAAAATCGAGACCCTAATTCGGTAACCTTAATCTGGGACGTTTGAAGTACGTGATAAAAAAACCGAGTCACAGACGACGTTTTTAGAAAATTTTGTTGGGAATCATTAGGCCGAATGATTTAGAATAGAATTTCGAAGAAACGGAGTGCATAAAACAATTCAAGAGTGCTGAAAATCGAGACCCTAATTCGGAAACCATAATGTTGGACGTTTGAAGTACGTGCAAAAAAACAGTGTCACGGACGACGTTTTTTGAAACTTTTGTAGGGAATCATTAGGCCGGATGTTTAGAATAGAATTTAGAAGAAACGGAGTGCATAAAAGAGTAAAAGGGTGCTTTAAATCGAGACCCTAATTCAGAAACCTTTGTCTGGACGTTTGAAGTACGTTCTAAAAAAACCGAGTCACGGACGACGTTTTTCGAAACTTTTGTTGGGAATCATTAGGCCGAATGATTTAGAATAGAATTTCGAAGAAACGGAGTGCATAAAACAGAAAAAGAGTAATTAAAATCGAGAACCTAATTCAGAAACCCAAATCTGGGACGTTTGAAGTCCATGCTAAAAAACATGAGTCACGGTTCACGATTTTTGAAACTTTTGTGGGGAATCATTAGGCCTGATGATTTAGAATCGAAGAGACGGAGTGCATAAAAGAGTAAAAGAGTGCTTAAAATCGAGACCCTAATTTGGAAACCTTAATCTGGGACGTTTGAAGTACGTGCTAAAAAATGGAGTCACAGTCGATGTTTTTCGAAACTTTTGTGGCGAATCATTAGGACTGATGATTTAGAATCGAATTTTGAAGAAATGGATAGCATAAAACAGTAAAATAGTGCTTAAAATCGAGACCCTAATTCGGTAACCTTAATCTGGGACGTTTGAAGTACGTGCTAAAAAAACCGAGTCACAGACGACGTTTTTAGAAAATTTTGTTGGGAATCATTAGGCCGAATGATTTATTACAGAATTTCGAACAAACGGAGTGCATAAAACAGAAAAAGAGTAATTAAAATCGAGAACCTAATTCAGAAACCCAAATCTGGGACGTTTGAAGTCCATGCTAAAAAACATGAGTCACGGTTCACGATTTTTGAAACTTTTGTGGGGAATCATTAGGCCTGATGATTTAGAATCGAAGAGACGGAGTAAATAAAAGAGTAAAAGAGTGCTTAAAATCGAGACTTTAATTTGGAAACCTTAATCTGGGACGTTTGAAGTACGTGCTAAAAAATTGAGTCACAGTCGATGTTTTCCGAAACTTTTGTGGCGAATCATTAGGACTGATGATTTAGAATCGAATTTTGAAGAAACGGATAGCATAAAACAGTAAAATAGTGCTTAAAATCGAGACCCTAATTCGGTAACCTTTAATCTGGGACGTTTGAAGTACGTGCTAAAAAAACAGAGTCACGGACGACGTTTTTCGAAACTTTTTTTGGGAATCAGTTTAGAATAGAATTTAGAAGAAACGGAGTGCATAAAACAGTAAAAGATTGCTTAAAATCGAGACCCTAATTCAGAAACCTTAATCTAGGACGTTTGAAGTACGTGCTAAAAAAATGAGTCACGGTTCATGAGTTTTGAAACTTTTGTGGCGAATCATTTGGCCTGATGATTTAGAATCGAAGAAACAAAGTGCATAGAAGAGTAAAAGAGTGCTTAAAATCGAGACCCTAATTCAGAAACCCAAATCTGGGACGTTTGAAGTCCGTGCTAAAAAAACGAGTCACAGTTCACGATTTTTGAAACTTGTTTGGCGAATCATTAGGCCTGATGATTTAGAATCGAAGAGACGGAGTGCATAAAAGAGTAAAAGAGTGCTTAAAATCGAGACCCTACTTTGGAAACCTTAATCTGGGACGTTTGAAGTACGTGCTAAAAAATGGAGTCACGGTCGATGTTTTTCGAAACTTTTGTGGCGAATCATTAGGACTGATGATTTAGAATCGAATTTTGAAGAAACGGATAGCATAAAACAGTAAAAGAGTGCTTAAAATCGAGACCCTAATTCGGTAACCTTAATCTGCGACGTTTGAAGTACGTGATAAAAAAACCGTCACAGACGACGTTTTTAGAAAATTTTGTTGGGAATCATTAGGCCGAATGATTTAGAATAGAATTTCGAAGAAACGGAGTGCATAAAACAATTCAAGAGTGCTGAAAATCGAGACCCTAATTCGGAAACCTTAATGTTGGACGTTTGAAGTACGTGCTAAAAAACAGTGTCACGGACGACGTTTTTTGAAACTTTTGTAGGGAATCATTAGGCCGGATGTTTAGAATAGAATTTAGAAGAAACGGAGTGCATAAAAGAGTAAAATAGTGCTTAAAATCGAGACCCTAATTCGGTAACCTTAATCTGGGACGTTTGAAGTACGTGATAAAAAAACCGAGTCACAGACGACGTTTTTAGAAAATTTTGTTGGGAATCATTAGGCCGAATGATTTAGAATAGAATTTCGAAGAAACGGAGTGCATAAAACAATTCAAGAGTGCTGAAAATTGAGACCCTAATTCGGAAACCTTAATGTTGGACGTTTGAAGTACGTGCTAAAAAACAGTGTCACGGACGACGTTTTTTGAAACTTTTGTTGGGAATCATTAGGCCGGATGTTTAGAATAGAATTTAGAAGAAACGGAGTGCATAAAAGAGTAAAAGGGTGCTTTAAATCGAGACCCTAATTCAGAAACCTTTGTCTGGGACGTTTGAAGTACGTTCTAAAAAAACTGAGTCACGGACGACGTTTTTCGAAACTTTTGTTGGGAATCATTAGGCCGAATGATTTAGAATAGAATTTCGAAGAAACAGAGTGCATAAAACAGAAAAAGAGTAATTAAAATCGAGAACCTAATTCAGAAACCTAAATCTGGGACGTTTGAAGTCCATGCTAAAAAACATGAGTCACGGTTCACGATTTTTGAAACTTTTGTGGGGAATCATTAGGCCTGATGATTTAGAATCGAAGAGACGGAGTGCATAAAAGAGTAAAAGAGTGCTTAAAATCGAGACCCTAATTTGGAAACCTTAATCTGGGACGTTTGAAGTACGTGCTAAAAAATGGAGTCACAGTCGATGTTTTTCGAAACTTTTGTGGCGAATCATTAGGACTGATGATTTAGAATCGAATTTTGAAGAAACGGATAGCATAAAACAGTAAAATAGTGCTTAAAATCGAGACCCTAATTCGGTAACCTTAATCTGGGACGTTTGAAGTACGTGCTAAAAAAACAGAGTCACGGACGACGTTTTTCGAAACTTTTTTTGGGAATCAGTTTAGAATAGAATTTAGAAGAAACGGAGTGCATAAAACAGTAAAAGATTGCTTAAAATCGAGACCCTAATTCGGAAACCTTAATCTAGGACGTTTGAAGTACGTGCTAAAAAAATGAGTCACGGTTCATGAGTTTTGAAACTTTTGTGGCGAATCATTTGGCCTGATGATTTAGAATCGAAGAAACAAAGTGCATAAAAGAGTAAAAGAGTGCTTAAAATCGAGACCCTAATTCAGAAACCCAAATCTGGGACGTTTGAAGTCCGTGCTAAAAAAACGAGTCACAGTTCACGATTTTTGAAACTTGTTTGGCGAATCATTAGGCCTGATGATTTAGAATCGAAGAGACGGAGTGCATAAAAGAGTAAAAGAGTGCTTAAAATCGAGACCCTACTTTGGAAACCTTAATCTGGGACGTTTGAAGTACGTGCTAAAAAACAGTGTCACGGACGACGTTTTTTGAAACTTTTGTAGGGAATCATTAGGCCGGATGTTTAGAATAGAATTTAGAAGAAACGGAGTGCATAAAAGAGTAAAATAGTGCTTAAAATCGAGACCCTAATTCGGTAACCTTAATCTGGGACGTTTGAAGTACGTGATAAAAAAACCGAGTCACAGACGACGTTTTTAGAAAATTTTGTTGGGAATCATTAGGCCGAATGATTTAGAATAGAATTTCGAAGAAACGGAGTGCATAAAACAATTCAAGAGTGCTGAAAATTGAGACCCTAATTCGGAAACCATAATGTTGGACGTTGGAAGTACGTGCTAAAAAACAGTGTCACGGACGACGTTTTTTGAAACTTTTGTTGGGAATCATTAGGCCGGATGTTTAGAATAGAATTTAGAAGAAACGGAGTGCATAAAAGAGTAAAAGGGTGCTTTAAATCGAGACCCTAATTCAGAAACCTTTGTCTGGGACGTTTGAAGTACGTTCTAAAAAAACTGAGTCACGGACGACGTTTTTCGAAACTTTTGTTGGGAATCATTAGGCCGAATGATTTAGAATAGAATTTCGAAGAAACGGAGTGCATAAAACAGAAAAAGAGTAATTAAAATCGAGAACCTAATTCAGAAACCTAAATCTGGGACGTTTGAAGTCCATGCTAAAAAACATGAGTCACGGTTCACGATTTTTGAAACTTTTGTGGGGAATCATTAGGCCTGATGATTTAGAATCGAAGAGACGGAGTGCATAAAAGAGTAAAAGAGTGCTTAAAATCGAGACCCTAATTTGGAAACCTTAATCTGGGACGTTTGAAGTACGTGCTAAAAAATGGAGTCACAGTCGATGTTTTTCGAAACTTTTGTGGCGAATCATTAGGACTGATGATTTAGAATCGAATTTTGAAGAAACGGATAGCATAAAACAGTAAAATAGTGCTTAAAATCGAGACCCTAATTCGGTAACCTTAATCTGGGACGTTTGAAGTACGTGCTAAAAAAACAGAGTCACAGACGACGTTTTTCGAAACCTTTTTTTGGGAATCAGTTTAGAATAGAATTTAGAAGAAACGGAGTGCATAAAACAGTAAAAGATTGCTTAAAATCGAGACCCTAATTCGGAAACCTTAATCTAGGACGTTTGAAGTACGTGCTAACAAAATGAGTCACGGTTCATGAGTTTTGAAACTTTTGTGGCGAATCATTTGGCCTGATGATTTAGAATCGAAGAAACAAAGTGCATAAAAGAGTAAAAGAGTGCTTAAAATCGAGACCCTAATTCAGAAACCCAAATCTGGGACGTTTGAAGTCCGTGCTAAAAAAACGAGTCACAGTTCACGATTTTTGAAACTTGTTTGGCGAATCATTAGGCCTGATGATTTAGAATCGAAGAGACGGAGTGCATAAAAGAGTAAAAGAGTGTTTAAAATCGAGACCCTACTTTGGAAACCTTAATCTGGGACGTTTGAAGTACGTGCTAAAAAATGGAGTCACGGTCGATGTTTTTCGAAACTTTTGTGGCGAATCATTAGGACTGATGATTTAGAATCGAATTTTGAAGAAACGGATAGCATAAAACAGTAAAAGAGTGCTTAAAATCGAGACCCAAATTCGGTAACCTTAATCTGGGACGTTTGAAGTACGTGATAAAAAAACCGAGTCACAGACGACGTTTTTAGAAAATTTTGTTGGGAATCATTAGGCCGAATGATTTAGAATAGAATTTCGAAGAAACGGAGTGCATAAAACAATTCAAAAGTGCTGAAAATTGAGACCCTAATTCGGAAACCTTAATGTTGGACGTTTGAAGTACGTGCTAAAAAACAGTGTCACGGACGACGTTTTTTGAAACTTTTGTTGGGAATCATTAGGCCGGATGTTTAGAATAGAATTTAGAAGAAACGGAGTGCATAAAAGAGTAAAAGGGTGCTTTAAATCGAGACCCTAATTCAGAAACCTTTGTCTGGGACGTTTGAAGTACGTTCTAAAAAAACTGAGTCACGGACGACGTTTTTCGAAACTTTTGTTGGGAATCATTAGGCCGAATGATTTAGAATAGAATTTCGAAGAAACGGAGTGCATAAAACAGAAAAAGAGTAATTAAAATCGAGAACCTAATTCAGAAACCTAAATCTGGGACGTTTGAAGTCCATGCTAAAAAACATGAGTCACGGTTCACGATTTTTGAAACTTTTGTGGGGAATCATTAGGCCTGATGATTTAGAATCGAAGAGACGGAGTGCATAAAAGAGTAAAAGAGTGCTTAAAATCGAGACCCTAATTTGGAAACCTTAATCTGGGACGTTTGAAGTACGTGCTAAAAAATGGAGTCACAGTCGATGTTTTTCGAAACTTTTGTGGCGAATCATTAGGACTGATGATTTAGAATCGAATTTTGAAGAAACGGATAGCATAAAACAGTAAAATAGTGCTTAAAATCGAGACCCTAATTCGGTAACCTTAATCTGGGACGTTTGAAGTACGTGCTAAAAAAACAGAGTCACGGACGACGTTTTTCGAAACCTTTTTTTGGGAATCAGTTTAGAATAGAATTTAGAAGAAACGGAGTGCATAAAACAGTAAAAGATTGCTTAAAATCGAGACCCTAATTCGGAAACCTTAATCTAGGACGTTTGAAGTACGTGCTAAAAAAATGAGTCACGGTTCATGAGTTTTGAAACTTTTGTGGCGAATCATTTGGCCTGATGATTTAGAATCGAAGAAACAAAGTGCATAGAAGATTAAAAGAGTGCTTAAAATCGAGACCCTAATTCAGAAACCCAAATCTGGGACGTTTGAAGTCCGTGCTAAAAAAACGAGTCACAGTTCACGATTTTTGAAACTTGTTTGGCGAATCATTAGGCCTGATGATTTAGAATCGAAGAGACGGAGTGCATAAAAGAGTAAAAGAGTGTTTAAAATCGAGACCCTACTTTGGAAACCTTAATCTGGGACGTTTGAAGTACGTGCTAAAAAATGGAGTCACGGTCGATGTTTTTCGAAACTTTTGTGGCGAATCATTAGGACTGATGATTTAGAATCGAATTTTGAAGAAACGGATAGCATAAAACAGTAAAAGAGTGCTTAAAATCGAGACCCAAATTCGGTAACCTTAATCTGGGACGTTTGAAGTACGTGATAAAAAAACCGAGTCAGAGACGACGTTTTTAGAAAATTCTGTTGGGAATCATTAGGCCGAATGATTTAGAATAGAATTTCGAAGAAACGGAGCGCATAAAACAATTCAAGAGCGCTGAAAATCGAGACCCTAATTCGGAAACCTTAATGTTGGACGTTTGAAGTACGTGCTAAAAAACAGTGTCACGGACGACGTTTTTTGAAACTTTTGTTGGGAATCATTAGGCCGGATGTTTAGAATAGAATTTAGAAGATACGGAGTGCATAAAAGAGTAAAAGGGTGCTTTAAATCGAGACCCTAATTCAGAAACCTTTGTCTAGGACGTTTGAAGTACGTTCTAAAAAAACTGAGTCACGGACGACGTTTTTCGAAACTTTTGTTGGGAATCATTAGGCCGAATGATTTAGAATAGAATTTCGAAGAAACGGAGTGCAAAAAACAGAAAAAGAGTAATTAAAATCGAGAAACTAATTCAGAAACCAAAATCTGGGACGTTTGAAGTCCATGCTAAAAAACATGAGTCACGGTTCACGATTTTTGAAACTTTTGTGGGGAATCATTAGGCCTGATGATTTAGAATCGAAGAGACGGAGTGCATAAAAGAGTAAAAGAGTGCTTAAAATCGAGACCCTAATTTGGAAACCTTAATCTGGGACGTTTGAAGTACGTGCTAAAAAATGGAGTCACAGTCGATGTTTTTCGAAACTTTTGTGGCGAATCATTAGGACTGATGATTTAGAATCGAATTTTGAAGAAACGGATAGCATAAAACAGTAAAATGTGCTTAAAATCGAGACCCTAATTCGGTAACCTTTAATCTGGGACGTTTGAAGTACGTGCTAAAAAAACAGAGTCACGGACGACGTTTTTCGAAACTTTTTTTGGGAATCAGTTTAGAATAGAATTTAGAAGAAACGGAGTGCATAAAACAGTAAAAGATTGCTTAAAATCGAGACCCTAATTCGGAAACCTTAATCTAGGACGTTTGAAGTACGTGCTAAAAAAATGAGTCACGGTTCATGAGTTTTGAAACTTTTGTGGCGAATCATTTGGCCTGATGATTTAGAATCGAAGAAACAAAGTGCATAGAAGAGTAAAAGAGTGCTTAAAATCGAGACCCTAATTCAGAAACCCAAATCTGGGACGTTTGAAGTCCGTGCTAAAAAAACGAGTCACAGTTCACGATTTTTGAAACTTGTTTGGCGAATCATTAGGCCTGATGATTTAGAATCGAAGAGACGGAGTGCATAAAAGAGTAAAAGAGTGTTTAAAATCGAGACCCTACTTTGGAAACCTTAATCTGGGACGTTTGAAGTACGTGCTAAAAAATGGAGTCACGGTCGATGTTTTTCGAAACTTTTGTGGCGAATCATTAGGACTGATGATTTAGAATCGAATTTTGAAGAAACGGATAGCATAAAACAGTAAAAGAGTGCTTAAAATCGAGACCCAAATTCGGTAACCTTAATCTGGGACGTTTGAAGTACGTGATAAAAAAACCGAGTCACAGACGACGTTTTTAGAAAATTTTGTTGGGAATCATTAGGCCGAATGATTTAGAATAGAATTTCGAAGAAACGGAGTGCATAAAACAATTCAAGAGTGCTGAAAATCGAGACCCTAATTCGGAAACCTTAATGTTGGACGTTTGAAGTACGTGCTAAAAAACAGTGTCACGGACGACGTTTTTTGAAACTTTTGTTGGGAATCATTAGGCCGGATGTTTAGAATAGAATTTAGAAGAAACGGAGTGCATAAAAGAGTAAAAGGATGCTTTAAATCAAGACCCTAATTTAGAAACCTTTGTCTGGGACGTTTGAAGTACGTTCTAAAAAAACCGAGTCACGGACGACGTTTTTCGAAACTTTTGTTGGGAATCATTAGGCCGAATGATTTAGAATAGAATTTCGAAGAAACGGAATGCAAAAAACAGAAAAAGAGTAATTAAAATCGAGAAACTAATTCAGAAACCAAAATCTGGGACGTTTGAAGTCCATGCTAAAAAACATGAGTCACGGTTCACGATTTTTGAAACTTTTGTGGGGAATCATTAGGCCTGATGATTTAGAATCGAAGAGACGGAGTGCATAAAAGAGTAAAAGAGTGCTTAAAATCGAGACCCTAATTTGGAAACCTTAATCTGGGACGTTTGAAGTACGTGCTAAAAAATGGAGTCACAGTCGATGTTTTTCGAAACTTTTGTGGCGAATCATTAGGACTGATGATTTAGAATCGAATTTTGAAGAAACGGATAGCATAAAACAGTAAAAGAGTGCTTAAAATCGAGACCCAAATTCGGTAACCTTAATCTGGGACGTTTGAAGTACGTGATAAAAAAACCGAGTCACAGACGACGTTTTTAGAAAATTTTGTTGGGAATCATTAGGCCGAATGATTTAGAATAGAATTTCGAAGAAACGGAGTGCATAAAACAATTCAAGACTGCTGAAAATCGAGACCCTAATTCGGAAACCTTAATGTTGGACGTTTGAAGTACGTGCTAAAAAACAGTGTCACGGACGACGTTTTTTGAAACTTTTGTTGGGAATCATTAGGCCGGATGTTTAGAATAGAATTTAGAAGAAACGGAGTGCATAAAAGAGTAAAAGGATGCTTTAAATCAAGACCCTAATTTAGAAACCTTTGTCTGGGACGTTTGAAGTACGTTCTAAAAAAACCGAGTCACGGACGACGTTTTTCGAAACTTTTGTTGTGAATCATTAGGCCGAATGATTTAGAATAGAATTTCGAAGAAACGGAGTGCAAAAAACAGAAAAAGAGTAATTAAAATCGAGAAACTAATTCAGAAACCAAAATCTGGGACGTTTGAAGTCCATGCTAAAAAACATGAGTCACGGTTCACGATTTTTGAAACTTTTGTGGGGAATCATTAGGCCTGATGATTTAGAATCGAAGAGACGGAGTGCATAAAAGAGTAAAAGAGTGCTTAAAATCGAGACCCTAATTTGGAAACCTTAATCTGGGACGTTTGAAGTACGTGCTAAAAAATGGAGTCACAGTCGATGTTTTTCGAAACTTTTGTGGCGAATCATTAGGACTGATGATTTAGAATCGAATTTTGAAGAAACGGATAGCATAAAACAGTAAAATGTGCTTAAAATCGAGACCCTAATTCGGTAACCTTTAATCTGGGACGTTTGAAGTACGTGCTAAAAAAACAGAGTCACGGACGACGTTTTTCGAAACTTTTTTTGGGAATCAGTTTAGAATAGAATTTAGAAGAAACGGAGTGCATAAAACAGTAAAAGATTGCTTAAAATCGAGACCCTAATTCGGAAACCTTAATCTAGGACGTTTGAAGTACGTGCTAAAAAAATGAGTCACGGTTCATGAGTTTTGAAACTTTTGTGGCGAATCATTTGGCCTGATGATTTAGAATCGAAGAAACAAAGTGCATAGAAGAGTAAAAGAGTGCTTAAAATCGAGACCCTAATTCAGAAACCCAAATCTGGGACGTTTGAAGTCCGTGCTAAAAAAACGAGTCACAGTTCACGATTTTTGAAACTTGTTTGGCGAATCATTAGGCCTGATGATTTAGAATCGAAGAGACGGAGTGCATAAAAGAGTAAAAGAGTGTTTAAAATCGAGACCCTACTTTGGAAACCTTAATCTGGGACGTTTGAAGTACGTGCTAAAAAATGGAGTCACGGTCGATGTTTTTCGAAACTTTTGTGGCGAATCATTAGGACTGATGATTTAGAATCGAATTTTGAAGAAACGGATAGCATAAAACAGTAAAAGAGTGCTTAAAATCGAGACCCAAATTCGGTAACCTTAATCTGGGACGTTTGAAGTACGTGATAAAAAAACCGAGTCACAGACGACGTTTTTAGAAAATTTTGTTGGGAATCATTAGGCCGAATGATTTAGAATAGAATTTCGAAGAAACGGAGTGCATAAAACAATTCTAGAGTGCTGAAAATCGAGACCCTAATTCGGAAACCTTAATGTTGGACGTTTGAAGTACGTGCTAAAAAACGGTGTCACGGACGACGTTTTTTGAAACTTTTGTTGGGAATCATTAGGCCGGATGTTTAGAATAGAATTTAGAAGAAACGGAGTGCATAAAAGAGTAAAAGGGTGCTTTAAATCGAGACCCTAATTCCGAAACCTTTGTTTGGGACGTTTGAAGTACGTTCTAAAAAAACCGAGTCACGGACGACGTTTTTCAAAACTTTTGTTGGGAATCATTAGGCCGAATGATTTAGAATAGAATTTCGAAGAAACGGAGTGCATAAAACAGAAAAAGAGTAATTAAAATCGAGAACCTAATTCCGAAACCCAAATCTGGGACGTTTGAAGTCCATGCTAAAAAACATGAGTCACGGTTCACGATTTTTGAAACTTTTGTGGGGAATCATTAGGCCTGATGATTTAGAATCGAAGAGACGGAGTGCATAAAAGAGTAAAAGAGTGCTTAAAATCGAGACCCTAATTTGGAAACCTTAATCTGGGACGTTAGAAGTACGTGCTAAAAAATGGAGTCACAGTCGATGTTTTACGAAACTTTTGTGGCGAATCATTAGGATTGATGATTTAGAATCGAATTTTGAAGAAACGGATAGCATAAAACAGTAAAATAGTGCTTAAAATCGAGACCCTAATTCGGTAACCTTAATCTGGGACGTTTGAAGTACGTGATAAAAAAACCGAGTCACAGACGACGTTTTTAGAAAATTTTGTTGGGAATCATTAGGCCGAATGATTTAGAATAGAATTTCGAAGAAACGGAGTGCATAAAACAATTCAAGAGTGCTGAAAATCGAGACCCTAATTCGGAAACCTTAATGTTGGACGTTTGAAGTACGTGCTAAAAAACAGTGTCACGGACGACGTTTTTTGAAACTTTTGTTGGGAATCATTAGGCCGGATGTTTAGAATAGAATTTAGAAGAAACGGAGTGCATAAAAGAGTAAAAGGGTGCTTTAAATCGAGACCCTAATTCAGAAACCTTTGTCTGGGACGTTTGAAGTACGTTCTAAAAAAACTGAGTCACGGACGACGTTTTTCGAAACTTTTGTTGGGAATCATTAGGCCGAATGATTTAGAATAGAATTTCGAAGAAACGGAGTGCATAAAACAGAAAAAGAGTAATTAAAATCGAGAACCTAATTCAGAAACCCAAATCTGGGACGTTTGAAGTCCATGCTAAAAAACATGAGTCACGGTTCACGATTTTTGAAACTTTTGTGGGGAATCATTAGGCCTGATGATTTAGAATCGAAGAGACGGAGTGCATAAAAGAGTAAAAGAGTGCTTAAAATCGAGACCCTAATTTGGAAACCTTAATCTGGGACGTTTGAAGTACGTGCTAAAAAATGGAGTCACAGTCGATGTTTTTCGAAACTTTTGTGGCGAATCATTAGGACTGATGATTTAGAATCGAATTTTGAAGAAACGGATAGCATAAAACAGTAAAATAGTACTTAAAATCGAGACCCTAATTCGGTAACCTTAATCTGGGACGTTTGAAGTACGTGCTAAAAAAACAGAGTCACGGACGACGTTTTTCGAAACCTTTTTTTGGGAATCAGTTTAGAATAGAATTTAGAAGAAACGGAGTGCATAAAACAGTAAAAGATTGCTTAAAATCGAGACCCTAATTCGGAAACCTTAATCTAGGACGTTTGAAGTACGTGCTAAAAAAATGAGTCACGGTTCATGAGTTTTGAAACTTTTGTGGCGAATCATTTGGCCTGATGATTTAGAATCGAAGAAACAAAGTGCATAGAAGAGTAAAAGAGTGCTTAAAATCGAGACCCTAATTCAGAAACCCAAATCTGGGACGTTTGAAGTCCGTGCTAAAAAAACGAGTCACAGTTCACGATTTTTGAAACTTGTTTGGCGAATCATTAGGCCTGATGATTTAGAATCGAAGAGACGGAGTGCATAAAAGAGTAAAAGAGTGTTTAAAATCGAGACCCTACTTTGGAAACCTTAATCTGGGACGTTTGAAGTACGTGCTAAAAAATGGAGTCACGGTCGATGTTTTTCGAAACTTTTGTGGCGAATCATTAGGACTGATGATTTAGAATCGAATTTTGAAGAAACTGATAGCATAAAACAGTAAAAGAGTGCTTAAAATCGAGACCCTAATTCGGTAACCTTAATCTGGGACGTTTGAAGTACGTGATAAAAAAACCGAGTCAGAGACGACGTTTTTAGAAAATTCTGTTGGGAATCATTAGGCCGAATGATTTAGAATAGAATTTCGAAGAAACGGAGTGCATAAAACAATTCTAGAGTGCTGAAAATCGAGACCCTAATTCGGAAACCTTAATGTTGGACGTTTGAAGTACGTGCTAAAAAACAGTGTCACGGACGACGTTTTTTGAAACTTTTGTTGGGAATCATTAGGCCGGATGTTTAGAATAGAATTTAGAAGAAACGGAGTGCATAAAAGAGTAAAAGGGTGCTTTAAATCGAGACCCTAATTCCGAAACCTTTGTTTGGGACGTTTGAAGTACGTTCTAAAAAAACCGAGTCACGGACGACGTTTTTCGAAACTTTTGTTGGGAATCATTAGGCCGAATGATTTAGAATAGAATTTCGAAGAAACGGAGTGCATAAAACAGAAAAAGAGTAATTAAAATCGAGAACCTAATTCCGAAACCCAAATCTGGGACGTTTGAAGTCCATGCTAAAAAACATGAGTCACGGTTCACGATTTTTGAAACTTTTGTGGGGAATCATTAGGCCTGATGATTTAGAATCGAAGAGACGGAGTGCATAAAAGAGTAAAAGAGTGCTTAAAATCGAGACCCTAATTTGGAAACCTTAATCTGGGACGTTAGAAGTACGTGCTAAAAAATGGAGTCACAGTCGATGTTTTTCGAAACTTTTGTGGCGAATCATTAGGATTGATGATTTAGAATCGAATTTTGAAGAAACGGATAGCATAAAACAGTAAAATAGTGCTTAAAATCGAGACCCTAATTCGGTAACCTTAATCTGGGACGTTTGAAGTACGTGATAAAAAAACTGAGTCACAGACGACGTTTTTAGAAAATTTTGTTGGGAATCATTAGGCCGAATGATTTAGAATAGAATTTCGAAGAAACGGAGTGCATAAAACAATTCAAGAGTGCTGAAAATCGAGACCCTAATTCGGAAACCTTAATGTTGGACGTTTGAAGTACGTGCTAAAAAACAGTGTCACGGACGACGTTTTTTGAAACTTTTGTTGGGAATCATTAGGCCGGATGTTTAGAATAGAATTTAGAAGAAACGGAGTGCATAAAAGAGTAAAAGGGTGCTTTAAATCGAGACCCTAATTCAGAAACCTTTGTATGGGACGTTTGAAGTACGTTCTAAAAAAACCGAGTCACGGACGACGTTTTTCGAAACTTTTGTTGGGAATCATTAGGCCGAATGATTTAGAATAGAATTTCGAAGAAACGGAGTGCATAAAACAGAAAAAGAGTAATCAAAATCGAGAACCTAATTCAGAAACCCAAATCTGGGACGTTTGAAGTCCATGCTAAAAAACATGAGTCACGGTTCACGATTTTTGAAACTTTTGTGGGGAATCATTAGGCCTGATGATTTAGAATCGAAGAGACGGAGTGCATAAAAGAGTAAAAGAGTGCTTAAAATCGAGACCCTAATTTGGAAACCTTAATCTGGGACGTTTGAAGTACGTGCTAAAAAATGGAGTCCCAGTCGATGTTTTTCGAAACTTTTGTGGCGAATCATTAGGACTGATGATTTAGAATCGAATTTTGAAGAAACGGATAGCATAAAACAGTAAAATGTGCTTAAAATCGAGACCCTAATTCGGTAACCTTTAATCTGGGACGTTTGAAGTACGTGCTAAAAAAACAGAGTCACGGACGACGTTTTTCGAAACTTTTTTTGGGAATCAGTTTAGAATAGAATTTAGAAGAAACGGAGTGCATAAAACAGTAAAAGATTGCTTAAAATCGAGACCCTAATTCGGAAATCTTAATCTAGGACGTTTGAAGTACGTGCTAAAAAAATGAGTCACGGTTCATGAGTTTTGAAACTTTTGTGGCGAATCATTTGGCCTGATGATTTAGAATCGAAGAAACAAAGTGCATAAAAGAGTAAAAGAGTGCTTAAAATCGAGACCCTAATTCAGAAACCCAAATCTGGGACGTTTGAAGTCCGTGCTAAAAAAACGAGTCACAGTTCACGATTTTTGAAACTTGTTTGGCGAATCATTAGGCCTGATGATTTAGAATCGAAGAGACGGAGTGCATAAAAGAGTAAAAGAGTGTTTAAAATCGAGACCCTACTTTGGAAACCTTAATCTGGGAGGTTTGAAGTACGTGCTAAAAAATGGAGTCACGGTCGATGTTTTTCGAAACTTTTGTGGCGAATCATTAGGACTGATGATTTAGAATCGAATTTTGAAGAAACGGATAGCATAAAACAGTAAAAGAGTGCTTAAAATCGAGACCCAAATTCGGTAACCTTAATCTGGGACGTTTGAAGTACGTGATAAAAAAACCGAGTCACAGACGACGTTTTTAGAAAATTTTGTTGGGAATCATTAGGCCGAATGATTTAGAATAGAATTTCGAAGAAACGGAGTGCATAAAACAATTCTAGAGTGCTGAAAATCGAGACCCTAATTCGGAAACCTTAATGTTGGACGTTTGAAGTACGTGCTAAAAAACAGTGTCACGGACGACGTTTTTTGAAACTTTTGTTGGGAATCATTAGGCCGGATGTTTAGAATAGAATTTAGAAGAAACGGAGTGCATAAAAGAGTAAAAGGGTGCTTTAAATCGAGACCCTAATTCCGAAACCTTTGTTTGGGACGTTTGAAGTACGTTCTAAAAAAACCGAGTCACGGACGACGTTTTTCGAAACTTTTGTTGGGAATCATTAGGCCGAATGATTTAGAATAGAATTTCGAAGAAACGGAGTGCATAAAACAGAAAAAGAGTAATTAAAATCGAGAACCTAATTCCGAAACCCAAATCTGGGACGTTTGAAGTCCATGCTAAAAAACATGAGTCACGGTTCACGATTTTTGAAACTTTTGTGGGGAATCATTAGGCCTGATGATTTAGAATCGAAGAGACGGAGTGCATAAAAGAGTAAAAGAGTGCTTAAAATCGAGACCCTAATTTGGAAACCTTAATCTGGGACGTTTGAAGTACGTGCTAAAAAATGGAGTCACAGTCGATGTTTTTCGAAACTTTTGTGGCGAATCATTAGGACTGATGATTTAGAATCGAATTTTGAAGAAACGGATAGCATAAAACAGTAAAATAGTACTTAAAATCGAGACCCTAATTCGGTAACCTTAATCTGGGACGTTTGAAGTACGTGCTAAAAAAACAGAGTCACGGACGACGTTTTTCGAAACCTTTTTTTGGGAATCAGTTTAGAATAGAATTTAGAAGAAACGGAGTGCATAAAACAGTAAAAGATTGCTTAAAATCGAGACCCTAATTCGGAAACCTTAATCTAGGACGTTTGAAGTACGTGCTAAAAAAATGAGTCACGGTTCATGAGTTTTGAAACTTTTGTGGCGAATCATTTGGCCTGATGATTTAGAATCGAAGAAACAAAGTGCATAGAAGAGTAAAAGAGTGCTTAAAATCGAGACCCTAATTCAGAAACCCAAATCTGGGACGTTTGAAGTCCGTGCTAAAAAAACGAGTCACAGTTCACGATTTTTGAAACTTGTTTGGCGAATCATTAGGCCTGATGATTTAGAATCGAAGAGACGGAGTGCATAAAAGAGTAAAAGAGTGTTTAAAATCGAGACCCTACTTTGGAAACCTTAATCTGGGACGTTTGAAGTACGTGCTAAAAAATGGAGTCACGGTCGATGTTTTTCGAAACTTTTGTGGCGAATCATTAGGACTGATGATTTAGAATCGAATTTTGAAGAAACGGATAGCATAAAACAGTAAAAGAGTGCTTAAAATCGAGACCCAAATTCGGTAACCTTAATCTGGGACGTTTGAAGTACGTGATAAAAAAACCGAGTCACAGACGACGTTTTTAGAAAATTTTGTTGGGAATCATTAGGCCGAATGATTTAGAATAGAATTTCGAAGAAACGGAGTGCATAAAACAATTCAAGAGTGCTGAAAATCGAGACCCTAATTCGGAAACCTTAATGTTGGACGTTTGAAGTACGTGCTAAAAAACAGTGTCACGGACGACGTTTTTTGAAACTTTTGTTGGGAATCATTAGGCCGGATGTTTAGAATAGAATTTAGAAGAAACGGAGTGCATAAAAGAGTAAAAGGGTGCTTTAAATCGAGACCCTAATTCAGAAACCTTTGTATGGGACGTTTGAAGTACGTTCTAAAAAAACCGAGTCACGGACGACGTTTTTCGAAACTTTTGTTGGGAATCATTAGGCCGAATGATTTAGAATAGAATTTCGAAGAAACGGAGTGCATAAAACAGAAAAAGAGTAATCAAAATCGAGAACCTAATTCAGAAACCCAAATCTGGGACGTTTGAAGTCCATGCTAAAAAACATGAGTCACGGTTCACGATTTTTGAAACTTTTGTGGGGAATCATTAGGCCTGATGATTTAGAATCGAAGAGACGGAGTGCATAAAAGAGTAAAAGAGTGCTTAAAATCGAGACCCTAATTTGGAAACCTTAATCTGGGACGTTTGAAGTACGTGCTAAAAAATGGAGTCCCAGTCGATGTTTTTCGAAACTTTTGTGGCGAATCATTAGGACTGATGATTTAGAATCGAATTTTGAAGAAACGGATAGCATAAAACAGTAAAATGTGCTTAAAATCGAGACCCTAATTCGGTAACCTTTAATCTGGGACGTTTGAAGTACGTGCTAAAAAAACAGAGTCATGGACGACGTTTTTCGAAACTTTTTTTGGGAATCAGTTTAGAATAGAATTTAGAAGAAACGGAGTGCATAAAACAGTAAAAGATTGCTTAAAATCGAGACCCTAATTCGGAAATCTTAATCTAGGACGTTTGAAGTACGTGCTAAAAAAATGAGTCACGGTTCATGAGTTTTGAAACTTTTGTGGCGAATCATTTGGCCTGATGATTTAGAATCGAAGAAACAAAGTGCATAAAAGAGTAAAAGAGTGCTTAAAATCGAGACCCTAATTCAGAAACCCAAATCTGGGACGTTTGAAGTCCGTGCTAAAAAAACGAGTCACAGTTCACGATTTTTGAAACTTGTTTGGCGAATCATTAGGCCTGATGATTTAGAATCGAAGAGACGGAGTGCATAAAAGAGTAAAAGAGTGTTTAAAATCGAGACCCTACTTTGGAAACCTTAATCTGGGACGTTTGAAGTACGTGCTAAAAAATGGAGTCACGGTCGATGTTTTTCGAAACTTTTGTGGCGAATCATTAGGACTGATGATTTAGAATCGAATTTTGAAGAAACGGATAGCATAAAACAGTAAAAGAGTGCTTAAAATCGAGACCCAAATTCGGTAACCTTAATCTGGGACGTTTGAAGTACGTGATAAAAAAACCGAGTCACAGACGACGTTTTTAGAAAATTTTGTTGGGAATCATTAGGCCGAATGATTTAGAATAGAATTTCGAAGAAACGGAGTGCATAAAACAATTCTAGAGTGCTGAAAATCGAGACCCTAATTCGGAAACCTTAATGTTGGACGTTTGAAGTACGTGCTAAAAAACAGTGTCACGGACGACGTTTTTTGAAACTTTTGTTGGGAATCATTAGGCCGGATGTTTAGAATAGAATTTAGAAGAAACGGAGTGCATAAAAGAGTAAAAGGGTGCTTTAAATCGAGACCCTAATTCCGAAACCTTTGTTTGGGACGTTTGAAGTACGTTCTAAAAAAACCGAGTCACGGACGACGTTTTTCGAAACTTTTGTTGGGAATCATTAGGCCGAATGATTTAGAATAGAATTTCGAAGAAACGGAGTGCATAAAACAGAAAAAGAGTAATTAAAATCGAGAACCTAATTCCGAAACCCAAATCTGGGACGTTTGAAGTCCATGCTAAAAAACATGAGTCACGGTTCACGATTTTTGAAACTTTTGTGGGGAATCATTAGGCCTGATGATTTAGAATCGAAGAGACGGAGTGCATAAAAGAGTAAAAGAGTGCTTAAAATCGAGACCCTAATTTGGAAACCTTAATCTGGGACGTTTGAAGTACGTGCTAAAAAATGGAGTCACAGTCGATGTTTTTCGAAACTTTTGTGGCGAATCATTAGGACTGATGATTTAGAATCGAATTTTGAAGAAACGGATAGCATAAAACAGTAAAATAGTACTTAAAATCGAGACCCTAATTCGGTAACCTTAATCTGGGACGTTTGAAGTACGTGCTAAAAAAACAGAGTCACGGACGACGTTTTTCGAAACCTTTTTTTGGGAATCAGTTTAGAATAGAATTTAGAAGAAACGGAGTGCATAAAACAGTAAAAGATTGCTTAAAATCGAGACCCTAATTCGGAAACCTTAATCTAGGACGTTTGAAGTACGTGCTAAAAAAATGAGTCACGGTTCATGAGTTTTGAAACTTTTGTGGCGAATCATTTGGCCTGATGATTTAGAATCGAAGAAACAAAGTGCATAGAAGAGTAAAAGAGTGCTTAAAATCGAGACCCTAATTCAGAAACCCAAATCTGGGACGTTTGAAGTCCGTGCTAAAAAAACGAGTCACAGTTCACGATTTTTGAAACTTGTTTGGCGAATCATTAGGCCTGATGATTTAGAATCGAAGAGACGGAGTGCATAAAAGAGTAAAAGAGTGTTTAAAATCGAGACCCTACTTTGGAAACCTTAATCTGGGAGGTTTGAAGTACGTGCTAAAAAATGGAGTCACGGTCGATGTTTTTCGAAACTTTTGTGGCGAATCATTAGGACTGATGATTTAGAATCGAATTTTGAAGAAACGGATAGCATAAAACAGTAAAATAGTGCTTAAAATCGAGACCCTAATTCGGTAACCTTAATCTGGGACGTTTGAAGTACGTGATAAAAAAACCGAGTCACAGACGACGTTTTTAGAAAATTTTGTTGGGAATCATTAGGCCGAATGATTAAGAATAGAATTTCGAAGAAACGGAGTGCATAAAACAATTCAAGAGTGCTGAAAATCGAGACCCTAATTCGGAAACCTTAATGTTGGACGTTTGAAGTACGTGCTAAAAAACAGTGTCACGGACGACGTTTTTTGAAACTTTTGTTGGGAATCATTAGGCCGGATGTTTAGAATAGAATTTAGAAGAAACGGAGTGCATAAAAGAGTAAAAGGGTGCTTTAAATCGAGACCCTAATTCAGAAACCTTTGTATGGGACGTTTGAAGTACGTTCTAAAAAAACCGAGTCACGGACGACGTTTTTCGAAACTTTTGTTGGGAATCATTAGGCCGAATGATTTAGAATAGAATTTCGAAGAAACGGAGTGCATAAAACCGAAAAAGAGTAATTAAAATCGAGAACCTAATTCAGAAACCTAAATCTGGGACGTTTGAAGTCCATGCTAAAAAACATGAGTCACGGTTCACGATTTTTGAAACTTTTGTGGGGAATCATTAGGCCTGATGATTTAGAATCGAAGAGACGGAGTGCATAAAAGAGTAAAAGAGTGCTTAAAATCGAGACCCTAATTTGGAAACCTTAATCTGGGACGTTTGAAGTACGTGCTAAAAAATGGAGTCACAGTCGATGTTTTTCGAAACTTTTGTGGCGAATCATTAGGACTGATGATTTAGAATCGAATTTTGAAGAAACGGATAGCATAAAACAGTAAAAGAGTGCTTAAAATCGAGACCCAAATTCGGTAACCTTAATCTGGGACGTTTGAAGTACGTGATAAAAAAACCGAGTCACAGACGACGTTTTTAGAAAATTTTGTTGGGAATCATTAGGCCGAATGATTTAGAATAGAATTTCGAAGAAACGGAGTGCATAAAACAATTCAAGAGTGCTGAAAATCGAGACCCTAATTCGGAAACCTTAATGTTGGACGTTTGAAGTACGTGCTAAAAAACAGTGTCACGGACGACGTTTTTTGAAACTTTTGTTGGGAATCATTAGGCCGGATGTTTAGAATAGAATTTAGAAGAAACGGAGTGCATAAAAGAGTAAAAGGGTGCTTTAAATCGAGACCCTAATTCCGAAACCTTTGTTTGGGACGTTTGAAGTACGTTCTAAAAAAACCGAGTCACGGACGACGTTTTTCGAAACTTTTGTTGGGAATCATTAGGCCGAATGATTTAGAATAGAATTTCGAAGAAACGGAGTGCATAAAACAGAAAAAGAGTAATTAAAATCGAGAACCTAATTCCGAAACCCAAATCTGGGACGTTTGAAGTCCATGCTAAAAAACATGAGTCACGGTTCACGATTTTTGAAACTTTTGTGGGGAATCATTAGGCCTGATGATTTAGAATCGAAGAGACGGAGTGCATAAAAGAGTAAAAGAGTGCTTAAAATCGAGACCCTAATTTGGAAACCTTAATCTGGGACGTTAGAAGTACGTGCTAAAAAATGGAGTCACAGTCGATGTTTTTCGAAACTTTTGTGGCGAATCATTAGGACTGATGATTTAGAATCGAATTTTGAAGAAACGGATAGCATAAAACAGTAAAATAGTGCTTAAAATCGAGACCCTAATTCGGTAACCTTAATCTGGGACGTTTGAAGTACGTGATAAAAAAACCGAGTCACAGACGACGTTTTTAGAAAATTTTGTTGGGAATCATTAGGCCGAATGATTTAGAATAGAATTTCGAAGAAACGGAGTGCATAAAACAATTCAAGAGTGCTGAAAATCGAGACCCTAATTCGGAAACCTTAATGTTGGACGTTTGAAGTACGTGCTAAAAAACAGTGTCACGGACGACGTTTTTTGAAACTTTTGTTGGGAATCATTAGGCCGGAAGTTTAGAATAGAATTTAGAAGAAACGGAGTGCATAAAAGAGTAAAATGGTGCTTTAAATCGAGACCCTAATTCAGAAACCTTTGTATGGGACGTTTGAAGTACGTTCTAAAAAAACCGAGTCACGGACGACGTTTTTCGAAACTTTTGTTGGGAATCATTAGGCCGAATGATTTAGAATAGAATTTCGAAGAAACGGAGTGCATAAAACAGAAAAAGAGTAATCAAAATCGAGAACCTAATTCAGAAACCCAAATCTGGGAAGTTTGAAGTCCATGCTAAAAAACATGAGTCACGGTTCACGATTTTTGAAACTTTTGTGGGGAATCATTAGGCCTGATGATTTAGAATCGAAGAGACGGAGTGCATAAAAGAGTAAAAGAGTGCTTAAAATCGAGACCCTAATTTGGAAACCTTAATCTGGGACGTTTGAAGTACGTGCTAAAAAATGGAGTCACAGTCGATGTTTTTCGAAACTTTTGTGGCGAATCATTAGGACTGATGATTTAGAATCGAATTTTGAAGAAACGGATAGCATAAAACAGTAAAATGTGCTTAAAATCGAGACCCTAATTCGGTAACCTTTAATCTGGGACGTTTGAAGTACGTGCTAAAAAAACAGAGTCACGGACGACGTTTTTCGAAACTTTTTTTGGGAATCAGTTTAGAATAGAATTTAGAAGAAACGGAGTGCATAAAACAGTAAAAGATTGCTTAAAATCGAGACCCTAATTCGGAAACCTTAATCTAGGACGTTTGAAGTACGTGCTAAAAAAATGAGTCACGGTTCATGAGTTTTGAAACTTTTGTGGCGAATCATTTGGCCTGATGATTTAGAATCGAAGAAACAAAGTGCATAAAAGAGTAAAAGAGTGCTTAAAATCGAGACCCTAATTCAGAAACCCAAATCTGGGACGTTTGAAGTCCGTGCTAAAAAAACGAGTCACAGTTCACGATTTTTGAAACTTGTTTGGCGAATCATTAGGCCTGATGATTTAGAATCGAAGAGACGGAGTGCATAAAAGAGTAAAAGAGTGTTTAAAATCGAGACCCTACTTTGGAAACCTTAATCTGGGAGGTTTGAAGTACGTGCTAAAAAATGGAGTCACGGTCGATGTTTTTCGAAACTTTTGTGGCGAATCATTAGGACTGATGATTTAGAATCGAATTTTGAAGAAACGGATAGCATAAAACAGTAAAATAGTGCTTAAAATCGAGACCCTAATTCGGTAACCTTAATCTGGGACGTTTGAAGTACGTGATAAAAAAACCGAGTCACAGACGACGTTTTTAGAAAATTTTGTTGGGAATCATTAGGCCGAATGATTAAGAATAGAATTTCGAAGAAACGGAGTGCATAAAACAATTCAAGAGTGCTGAAAATCGAGACCCTAATTCGGAAACCTTAATGTTGGACGTTTGAAGTACGTGCTAAAAAACAGTGTCACGGACGACGTTTTTTGAAACTTTTGTTGGGAATCATTAGGCCGGATGTTTAGAATAGAATTTAGAAGAAACGGAGTGCATAAAAGAGTAAAAGGGTGCTTTAAATCGAGACCCTAATTCCGAAACCTTTGTTTGGGACGTTTGAAGTACGTTCTAAAAAAACCGAGTCACGGACGACGTTTTTCGAAACTTTTGTTGGGAATCATTAGGCCGAATGATTTAGAATAGAATTTCGAAGAAACGGAGTGCATAAAACAGAAAAAGAGTAATTAAAATCGAGAACCTAATTCCGAAACCCAAATCTGGGACGTTTGAAGTCCATGCTAAAAAACATGAGTCACGGTTCACGATTTTTGAAACTTTTGTGGGGAATCATTAGGCCTGATGATTTAGAATCGAAGAGACGGAGTGCATAAAAGAGTAAAAGAGTGCTTAAAATCGAGACCCTAATTTGGAAACCTTAATCTGGGACGTTAGAAGTACGTGCTAAAAAATGGAGTCACAGTCGATGTTTTTCGAAACTTTTGTGGCGAATCATTAGGACTGATGATTTAGAATCGAATTTTGAAGAAACGGATAGCATAAAACAGTAAAATAGTGCTTAAAATCGAGACCCTAATTCGGTAACCTTAATCTGGGACGTTTGAAGTACGTGATAAAAAAACCGAGTCACAGACGACGTTTTTAGAAAATTTTGTTGGGAATCATTAGGCCGAATGATTTAGAATAGAATTTCGAAGAAACGGAGTGCATAAAACAATTCAAGAGTGCTGAAAATCGAGACCCTAATTCGGAAACCTTAATGTTGGACGTTTGAAGTACGTGCTAAAAAACAGTGTCACGGACGACGTTTTTTGAAACTTTTGTTGGGAATCATTAGGCCGGAAGTTTAGAATAGAATTTAGAAGAAACGGAGTGCATAAAAGAGTAAAATGGTGCTTTAAATCGAGACCCTAATTCAGAAACCTTTGTATGGGACGTTTGAAGTACGTTCTAAAAAAACCGAGTCACGGACGACGTTTTTCGAAACTTTTGTTGGGAATCATTAGGCCGAATGATTTAGAATAGAATTTCGAAGAAACGGAGTGCATAAAACAGAAAAAGAGTAATCAAAATCGAGAACCTAATTCAGAAACCCAAATCTGGGAAGTTTGAAGTCCATGCTAAAAAACATGAGTCACGGTTCACGATTTTTGAAACTTTTGTGGGGAATCATTAGGCCTGATGATTTAGAATCGAAGAGACGGAGTGCATAAAAGAGTAAAAGAGTGCTTAAAATCGAGACCCTAATTTGGAAACCTTAATCTGGGACGTTTGAAGTACGTGCTAAAAAATGGAGTCACAGTCGATGTTTTTCGAAACTTTTGTGGCGAATCATTAGGACTGATGATTTAGAATCGAATTTTGAAGAAACGGATAGCATAAAACAGTAAAATGTGCTTAAAATCGAGACCCTAATTCGGTAACCTTTAATCTGGGACGTTTGAAGTACGTGCTAAAAAAATAGAGTCACGGACGACGTTTTTCGAAACCTTTTTTTGGGAATCAGTTTAGAATAGAATTTAGAAGAAACGGAGTGCATAAAACAGTAAAAGATTGCTTAAAATCGAGACCCTAATTCGGAAACCTTAATCTAGGACGTTTGAAGTACGTGCTAAAAAAATGAGTCACGGTTCATGAGTTTTGAAACTTTTGTGGCGAATCATTTGGCCTGATGATTTAGAATCGAAGAAACAAAGTGCATAGAAGAGTAAAAGAGTGCTTAAAATCGAGACCCTAATTCAGAAACCCAAATCTGGGACGTTTGAAGTCCGTGCTAAAAAAACGAGTCACAGTTCACGATTTTTGAAACTTGTTTGGCGAATCATTAGGCCTGATGATTTAGAATCGAAGAGACGGAGTGCATAAAAGAGTAAAAGAGTGCTTAAAATCGAGACCCTACTTTGGAAACCTTAATCTGGGATGTTTGAAGTACGTGCTAAAAAATGGAGTCACGGTCGATGTTTTTCGAAACTTTTGTGGCGAATCATTAGGACTGATGATTTAGAATCGAATTTTGAAGAAACGGATAGCATAAAACAGTAAAAGAGTGCTTAAAATCGAGACCCAAATTCGGTAACCTTAATCTGGGACGTTTGAAGTACGTGATAAAAAAACCGAGTCACAGACGACGTTTTTAGAAAATTTTGTTGGGAATCATTAGGCTGAATGATTTAGAATAGAATTTCGAAGAAACGGAGTGCATAAAACAATTCAAGAGTGCTGAAAATCGAGACCCTAATTCGGAAACCTTAATGTTGGACGTTTGAAGTACGTGCTAAAAAACAGTGTCACGGACGACGTTTTTTGAAACTTTTGTTGGGAATCATTAGGCCGGATGTTTAGAATAGAATTTAGAAGAAACGGAGTGCATAAAAGAGTAAAAGGGTGCTTTAAATCGAGACCCTAATTCAGAAACCTTTGTCTGGGACGTTTGAAGTACGTTCTAAAAAAACCGAGTCACGGACGACGTTTTTCGAAACTTTTGTTGGGAATCATTAGGCCGAATGATTTAGAATAGAATTTCGAAGAAACGGAGTGCATAAAACAGAAAAAGAGTAATTAAAATCGAGAACCTAATTCAGAAACCCAAATCTGGGACGTTTGAAGTCCATGCTAAAAAACAAGAGTCACGGTTCACGATTTTTGAAACTTTTGTGGGGAATCATTAGGCCTGATGATTTAGAATCGAAGAGACGGAGTGCATAAAAGAGTAAAAGAGTGCTTAAAATCGAGACCCTAATTTGGAAACCTTAATCTGGGACGTTTGAAGTACGTGCTAAAAAATGGAGTCACAGTCGATGTTTTTCGAAACTTTTGTGGCGAATCATTAGGACTGATGATTTAGAATCGAATTTTGAAGAAACGGATAGCATAAAACAGTAAAATGTGCTTAAAATCGAGACCCTAATTCGGTAACCTTAATCTGGGACGTTTGAAGTACGTGCTAAAAAAACAGAGTCACGGACGACGTTTTTCGAAACTTTTTTGGGGAATCAGTTTAGAATAGAATTTAGAAGAAACGGAGTGCATAAAACAGTAAAAGATTGCTTAAAATCGAGACCCTAATTCGGAAACCTTAATCTAGGACGTTTGAAGTACGTGCTAAAAAAATGAGTCACGGTTCATGAGTTTTGAAACTTTTGTGGCGAATCATTTGGCCTGATGATTTAGAATCGAAGAAACAAAGTGCATAAAAGAGTAAAAGAGTGCTTAAAATCGAGACCCTAATTCAGAAACCCAAATCTGGGACGTTTGAAGTCCGTGCTAAAAAAACGAGTCACAGTTCACGATTTTTGAAACTTGTTTGGCGAATCATAAGGCCTGATGATTTAGAATCGAAGAGACGGAGTGCATAAAAGAGTAAAAGAGTGCTTAAAATCGAGACCCTACTTTGGAAACCTTAATCTGGGATGTTTGAAGTACGTGCTAAAAAATGGAGTCACGGTCGATGTTTTTCGAAACTTTTGTGGCGAATCATTAGGACTGATGATTTAGAATCGAATTTTGAAGAAACGGATAGCATAAAACAGTAAAAGAGTGCTTAAAATCGAGACCCTAATTCGGTAACCTTAATCTGGGACGTTTGAAGTACGTGATAAAAAAACCGAGTCACAGACGACGTTTTTAGAAAATTTTGTTGGGAATCATTAGGCCGAATGATTTAGAATAGAATTTCGAAGAAACGGAGTGCATAAAACAATTCAAGAGTGCTGAAAATCGAGACCCTAATTCGGAAACCTTAATGTTGGACGTTTGAAGTACGTGCTAAAAAACAGTGTCACGGACGACGTTTTTTGAAACTTTTGTTGGGAATCATTAGGCCGGATGTTTAGAATAGAATTTAGAAGAAACGGAGTGCATAAAAGAGTAAAAGGGTGCTTTAAATCGAGACCCTAATTCAGAAACCTTTGTCTAGGACGTTTGAAGTACGTTCTAAAAAAACTGAGTCACGGACGACGTTTTTCGAAACTTTTGTTGGGAATCATTAGGCCGAATGATTTAGAATTGAATTTCAAAGAAACGGAGTGCATAAAACAGAAAAAGAGTAATTAAAATCGAGAACCTAATTCAGAAACCCAAATCTGGGACGTTTGAAGTCCATGCTAAAAAACATGAGTCACGGTTCACGATTTTTGAAACTTTTGTGGGGAATCATTAGGCCTGATGATTTAGAATCGAAGAGACGGAGTGCATAAAAGAGTAAAAGAGTGCTTAAAATCGAGACCCTAATTTGGAAACCTTAATCTGGGACGTTTGAAGTACGTGCTAAAAAATGGAGTCACAGTCGATGTTTTTCAAAACTTTTGTGGCGAATCATTAGGACTAATGATTTAGAATCGAATTTTGAAGAAACGAATAGCATAAAACAGTAAAAAAGTGCTTAAAATCGAGACCCTAATTCGGTAACCTTAATCTGGGACGTTTGAAGTACGTGCTAAAAAAACAGTCACGGACGACGTTTTTCGAAACCTTTGTTTGGGAATCAGTTTAGAATAGAATTTAGAAGAAACGGAGTGCATAAAACAGTAAAAGATTGCTTAAAATCGAGACCCTAATTCGGAAACCTTAATCTAGGACGTTTGAAGTACGTGCTAAAAAAATGAGTCACGGTTCATGAGTTTTGAAACTTTTGTGGCGAATCATTTGGCCTGATGATTTAGAATCGAAGAAACAAAGTGCATAAAAGAGTAAAAGAGTGCTTAAAATCGAGACCCTAATTCAGAAACCCAAATCTGGGACGTTTGAAGTCCGTGCTAAAAAAACGAGTCACAGTTCACGATTTTTGAAACTTGTTTGGCGAATCATAAGGCCTGATGATTTAGAATCGAAGAGACGGAGTGCATAAAAGAGTAAAAGAGTGCTTAAAATCGAGACCCTACTTTGGAAACCTTAATCTGGGATGTTTGAAGTACGTGCTAAAAAATGGAGTCACGGTCGATGTTTTTCGAAACTTTTGTGGCGAATCATTAGGACTGATGATTTAGAATCGAATTTTGAAGAAACGGATAGCATAAAACAGTAAAAGAGTGCTTAAAATCGAGACCCTAATTCGGTAACCTTAATCTGGGACGTTTGAAGTACGTGATAAAAAAACCGAGTCACAGACGACGTTTTTAGAAAATTTTGTTGGGAATCATTAGGCCGAATGATTTAGAATAGAATTTCGAAGAAACGGAGTGCATAAAACAATTCAAGAGTGCTGAAAATCGAGACCCTAATTCGGAAACCTTAATGTTGGACGTTTGAAGTACGTGCTAAAAAACAGTGTCACGGACGACGTTTTTTGAAACTTTTGTTGGGAATCATTAGGCCGGATGTTTAGAATAGAATTTAGAAGAAACGGAGTGCATAAAAGAGTAAAAGGGTGCTTTAAATCGAGACCCTAATTCAGAAACCTTTGTCTGGGACGTTTGAAGTACGTTCTAAAAAAACTGAGTCACGGACGACGTTTTTCGAAACTTTTGTTGGGAATCATTAGGCCGAATGATTTAGAATAGAATTTCGAAGAAACGGAGTGCATAAAACAGAAAAAGAGTAATTAAAATCGAGAACCTAATTCAGAAACCCAAATCTGGGACGTTTGAAGTCCATGCTAAAAAACATGAGTCACGGTTCACGATTTTTGAAACTTTTGTGGGGAATCATTAGGCCTGATGATTTAGAATCGAAGAGACGGAGTGCATAAAAGAGTAAAAGAGTGCTTAAAATCGAGACCCTAATTTGGAAACCTTAATCTGGGACGTTTGAAGTACGTGCTAAAAAATGGAGTCACAGTCGATGTTTTTCGAAACTTTTGTGGCGAATCATTAGGACTGATGATTTAGAATCGAATTTTGAAGAAACGGATAGCATAAAACAGTAAAATAGTGCTTAAAATCGAGACCCTAATTCGGTAACCTTAATCTGGGACGTTTGAAGTACGTGCTAAAAAAACAGTGTCACGGACGACGTTTTTCGAAACCTTTTTTTGGGAATCAGTTTAGAATAGAATTTAGAAGAAACGGAGTGCATAAAACAGTAAAAGATTGCTTAAAATCGAGACCCTAATTCGGAAACCTTAATCTAGGACGTTTGAAGTACGTGCTAAAAAAATGTGTCACGGTTCATGAGTTTTGAAACTTTTGTGGCGAATCATTTGGCCTGATGATTTAGAATCGAAGAAACAAAGTGCATAAAAGAGTAAAAGAGTGCTTAAAATCGAGACCCTAATACAGAAACCCAAATCTGGGACGTTTGCAGTCCGTGCTAAAAAAACGAGTCACAGTTCACGATTTTTGAAACTTGTTTGGCGAATCATTAGGCCTGATGATTTAGAATCGAAGAGACGGAGTGCATAAAAGAGTAAAAGAGTGCTTAAAATCGAGACCCTACTTTGGAAACCTTAATCTGGGATGTTTGAAGTACGTGCTAAAAAATGGAGTCACGGTCGATGTTTTTCGAAACTTTTGTGGCGAATCATTAGGACTGATGATTTAGAATCGAATTTTGAAGAAACGGATAGCATAAAACAGTAAAAGAGTGCTTAAAATCGAGACCCTAATTCGGTAACCTTAATCTGGGACGTTTGAAGTACGTGCTAAAAAAACAGAGTCACGGACGACGTTTTTCGAAACCTTTTTTTGGGAATCAGTTTAGAATAGAATTTAGAAGAAACGGAGTGCATAAAACAGTAAAAGATTGCTTAAAATCGAGACCCTAATTCGAAAACCTTAATCTAGGACGTTTGAAGTACGTGCTAAAAAAATGAGTCACGGTTCATGAGTTTTGAAACTTTTGTGGCGAATCATTTGGCCTGATGATTTAGAATCGAAGAAACAAAGTGCATAGAAGAGTAAAAGAGTGCTTAAAATCGAGACCCTAATTCAGAAACCCAAATCTGGGACGTTTGAAGTCCGTGCTAAAAAAACGAGTCACAGTTCACGATTTTTGAAACTTGTTTGGCGAATCATTAGGCCTGATGATTTAGAATCGAAGAGACGGAGTGCATAAAAGAGTAAAAGAGTGTTTAAAATCGAGACCCTACTTTGGAAACCTTAATCTGGGACGTTTGAAGTACGTGCTAAAAAATGGAGTCACGGTCGATGTTTTTCGAAACTTTTGTGGCGAATCATTAGGACTGATGATTTAGAATCGAATTTTGAAGAAACGGATAGCATAAAACAGTAAAAGAGTGCTTAAAATCGAGACCCTAATTCGGTAACCTTAATCTGGGACGTTTGAAGTACGTGATAAAAAAACCGAGTCACAGACGACGTTTTTAGAAAATTTTGTTGGGAATCATTAGGCCGAATGATTTAGAATAGAATTTCGAAGAAACGGAGTGCATAAAACAATTCAAGAGTGCTGAAAATCGAGACCCTAATTCGGAAACCTTAATGTTGGACGTTTGAAGTACGTGCTAAAAAACAGTGTCACGGACGACGTTTTTTGAAACTTTTGTTGGGAATCATTAGGCCGGATGTTTAGAATAGAATTTAGAAGAAACGGAGTGCATAAAAGAGTAAAAGGGTGCTTTAAATCGAGACCCTAATTCAGAAACCTTTGTCTGGGACGTTTGAAGTACGTTCTAAAAAAACCGAGTCACGGACGACGTTTTTCGAAACTTTTGTTGGGAATCATTAGGCCGAATGATTTAGAATAGAATTTCGAAGAAACGGAGTGCATAAAACAGAAAAAGAGTAATTAAAATCGAGAACCTAATTCAGAAACCCAAATCTGGGACGTTTGAAGTCCATGCTAAAAAACATGAGTCACGGTTCACGATTTTTGAAACTTTTGTGGGGAATCATTAGGCCTGATGATTTAGAATCGAAGAGACGGAGTGCATAAAAGAGTAAAAGAGTGCTTAAAATCGAGACCCTAATTTGGAAACCTTAATCTGGGACGTTTGAAGTACGTGCTAAAAAATGGAGTCACAGTCGATGTTTTTCGAAACTTTTGTGGCGAATCATTAGGACTGATGATTTAGAATCGAATTTTGAAGAAACGGATAGCATAAAACAGTAAAATGTGCTTAAAATCGAGACCCTAATTCGGTAACCTTAATCTGGGACGTTTGAAGTACGTGATAAAAAAACCGAGTCACGGTCGACGTTTTTCGAAACTTTTTTGGGGAATCATAAGGCCGAATATTTTAGAATATAATTTCGAAGAAACGGAGTGCATACAACAATTAAAGAGTGCTGAAAATCGAGACCCTAATTCAGAAACCTTAATCTGGGACGTTTGAAGTACGTGCTAAAAAACAGTGTCACGGACGACGTTTTTTGAAACTTTTGTTGGGAATCATTAGGCCGGATGTTTAGAATAGAATTTAGAAGAAACGGAGTGCATAAAAGAGTAAAAGGGTGCTTTAAATCGAGACCCTAATTCAGAAACCTTTGTCTGGGACGTTTGAAGTACGTTCTAAAAAAACCGAGTCACGGACGACGTTTTTCGAAACTTTTGTTGGGAATCATTAGGCCGAATGATTTAGAATAGAATTTCGAAGAAACGGAGTGCATAAAACAGAAAAAGAGTAATTAAAATCGAGAACCTAATTCAGAAACCCAAATCTGGGACGTTTGAAGTCCATGCTAAAAAACATGAGTCACGGTTCACGATTTTTGAAACTTTTGTGGGGAATCATTAGGCCTGATGATTTAGAATCGAAGAGACGGAGTGCATAAAAGAGTAAAAGAGTGCTTAAAATCGAGACCCTAATTTGGAAACCTTAATCTGGGACGTTTGAAGTACGTGCTAAAAAATGGAGTCACAGTCGATGTTTTTCGAAACTTTTGTGGCGAATCATTAGGACTGATGATTTAGAATCGAATTTTGAAGAAACGGATAGCATAAAACAGTAAAATGTGCTTAAAATCGAGACCCTAATTCGGTAACCTTAATCTGGGACGTTTGAAGTACGTGCTAAAAAAACAGAGTCACGGACGACGTTTTTCGAAACCTTTTTTTGGGAATCAGTTTAGAATAGAATTTAGAAGAAACGGAGTGCATAAAACAGTAAAAGATTGCTTAAAATCGAGACCCTAATTCGGAAACCTTAATCTAGGACGTTTGAAGTACGTGCTAAAAAAATGAGTCACGGTTCATGAGTTTTGAAACTTTTGTGGCGAATCATTTGGCCTGATGATTTAGAATCGAAGAAACAAAGTGCATAAAAGAGTAAAAGAGTGCTTAAAATCGAGACCCTAATTCAGAAACCCAAATCTGGGACGTTTGAAGTCCGTGCTAAAAAAACGAGTCACAGTTCACGATTTTTGAAACTTGTTTGGCGAATCATAAGGCCTGATGATTTAGAATCGAAGAGACGGAGTGCATAAAAGAGTAAAAGAGTGCTTAAAATCGAGACCCTACTTTGGAAACCTTAATCTGGGATGTTTGAAGTACGTGCTAAAAAATGGAGTCACGGTCGATGTTTTTCGAAACTTTTGTGGCGAATCATTAGGACTGATGATTTAGAATCGAATTTTGAAGAAACGGATAGCATAAAACAGTAAAAGAGTGCTTAAAATCGAGACCCTAATTCGGTAACCTTAATCTGGGACGTTTGAAGTACGTGATAAAAAAACCGAGTCACAGACGACGTTTTTAGAAAATTTTGTTGGGAATCATTAGGCCGAATGATTTAGAATAGAATTTCGAAGAAACGGAGTGCATAAAACAATTCAAGAGTGCTGAAAATCGAGACCCTAATTCGGAAACCTTAATGTTGGACGTTTGAAGTACGTGCTAAAAAACAGTGTCACGGACGACGTTTTTTGAAACTTTTGTTGGGAATCATTAGGCCGGATGTTTAGAATAGAATTTAGAAGAAACGGAGTGCATAAAAGAGTAAAAGGGTGCTTTAAATCGAGACCCTAATTCAGAAACCTTTGTCTGGGACGTTTGAAGTACGTTCTAAAAAAACCGAGTCACGGACGACGTTTTTCGAAACTTTTGTTGGGAATCATTAGGCCGAATGATTTAGCATAGAATTTCGAAGAAACGGAGTGCATAAAACAGAAAAAGAGTAATTAAAATCGAGAACCTAATTCAGAAACCAAAATCTGGGACGTTTGAAGTCCATGCTAAAAAACATGAGTCACGGTTCACGATTTTTGAAACTTTTGTGGGGAATCATTAGGCCTGATGATTTAGAATCGAAGAGACGGAGTGCATAAAAGAGTAAAAGAGTGCTTGAAATCGAGACCCTAATTTGGAAACCTTAATCTGGGACGTTTGAAGTACGTGCTAAAAAATGGAGTCACAGTCGATGTTTTTCGAAACTTTTGTGGCGAATCATTAGGACTGATGATTTAGAATCGAATTTTGAAGAAACGGATAGCATAAAACAGTAAAATGTGCTTAAAATCGAGACCCTAATTCGGTAACCTTAATCTGGGACGTTTGAAGTACGTGCTAAAAAAACAGAGTCACGGACGACGTTTTTCGAAACCTTTTTTTGGGAATCAGTTTAGAATAGAATTTAGAAGAAACGGAGTGCATAAAACAGTAAAAGATTGCTTAAAATCGAGACCCTAATTCGGAAACCTTAATCTAGGACGTTTGAAGTACGTGCTAAAAAAATGAGTCACGGTTCATGAGTTTTGAAACTTTTGTGGCGAATCATTTGGCCTGATGATTTAGAATCGAAGAAACAAAGTGCATAAAAGAGTAAAAGAGTGCTTAAAATCGAGACCCTAATTCAGAAACCCAAATCTGGGACGTTTGAAGTCCGTGCTAAAAAAACGAGTCACAGTTCACGATTTTTGAAACTTGTTTGGCGAATCATTAGGCCTGATGATTTAGAATCGAAGAGACGGAGTGCATAAAAGAGTAAAAGAGTGCTTAAAATCGAGACCCTACTTTGGAAACCTTAATCTGGGATGTTTGAAGTACGTGCTAAAAAATGGAGTCACGGTCGATGTTTTTCGAAACTTTTGTGGCGAATCATTAGGACTGATGATTTAGAATCGAATTTTGAAGAAACGGATAGCATAAAACAGTAAAAGAGTGCTTAAAATCGAGACCCTAATTCGGTAACCTTAATCTGGGACGTTTGAAGTACGTGATAAAAAAACCGAGTCACAGACGACGTTTTTAGAAAATTTTGTTGGGAATCATTAGGCCGAATGATTTAGAATAGAATTTCGAAGAAACGGAGTGCATAAAACAATTCAAGAGTGCTGAAAATCGAGACCCTAATTCGGAAACCTTAATGTTGGACGTTTGAAGTACGTGCTAAAAAACAGTGTCACGGACGACGTTTTTTGAAACTTTTGTTGGGAATCATTAGGCCGGATGTTTAGAATAGAATTTAGAAGAAACGGAGTGCATAAAAGAGTAAAAGGGTGCTTTAAATCGAGACCCTAATTCAGAAACCTTTGTCTGGGACGTTTGAAGTACGTTCTAAAAAAACCGAGTCACGGACGACGTTTTTCGAAACTTTTGTTTGGAATCATTAGGCCGAATGATTTAGCATAGAATTTCGAAGAAACGGAGTGCATAAAACAGAAAAAGAGTAATTAAAATCGAGAACCTAATTCAGAAACCCAAATCTGGGACGTTTGAAGTCCATGCTAAAAAACATGAGTCACGGTTCACGATTTTTGAAACTTTTGTGGGGAATCATTAGGCCTGATGATTTAGAATCGAAGAGACGGAGTGCATAAAAGAGTAAAAGAGTGCTTGAAATCGAGACCCTAATTTGGAAACCTTAATCTGGGACGTTTGAAGTACGTGCTAAAAAATGGAGTCACAGTCGATGTTTTTCGAAACTTTTGTGGCGAATCATTAGGACTGATGATTTAGAATCGAATTTTGAAGAAACGGATAGCATAAAACAGTAAAATGTGCTTAAAATCGAGACCCTAATTCGGTAACCTTAATCTGGGACGTTTGAAGTACGTGCTAAAAAAACAGAGTCACGGACGACGTTTTTCGAAACCTTTTTTTGGGAATCAGTTTAGAATAGAATTTAGAAGAAACGGAGTGCATAAAACAGTAAAAGATTGCTTAAAATCGAGACCCTAATTCGGAAACCTTAATCTAGGACGTTTGAAGTACGTGCTAAAAAAATGAGTCACGGTTCATGAGTTTTGAAACTTTTGTGGCGAATCATTTGGCCTGATGATTTAGAATCGAAGAAACAAAGTGCATAAAAGAGTAAAAGAGTGCTTAAAATCGAGACCCTAATTCAGAAACCCAAATCTGGGACGTTTGAAGTCCGTGCTAAAAAAACGAGTCACAGTTCACGATTTTTGAAACTTGTTTGGCGAATCATTAGGCCTGATGATTTAGAATCGAAGAGACGGAGTGCATAAAAGAGTAAAAGAGTGCTTAAAATCGAGACCCTACTTTGGAAACCTTAATCTGGGATGTTTGAAGTACGTGCTAAAAAATGGAGTCACGGTCGATGTTTTTCGAAACTTTTGTGGCGAATCATTAGGACTGATGATTTAGAATCGAATTTTGAAGAAACGGATAGCATAAAACAGTAAAAGAGTGCTTAAAATCGAGACCCTAATTCGGTAACCTTAATCTGGGACGTTTGAAGTACGTGATAAAAAAACCGAGTCACAGACGACGTTTTTAGAAAATTTTGTTGGGAATCATTAGGCCGAATGATTTAGAATAGAATTTCGAAGAAACGGAGTGCATAAAACAATTCAAGAGTGCTGAAAATCGAGACCCTAATTCGGAAACCTTAATGTTGGACGTTTGAAGTACGTGCTAAAAAACAGTGTCACGGACGACGTTTTTTGAAACTTTTGTTGGGAATCATTAGGCCGGATGTTTAGAATAGAATTTAGAAGAAACGGAGTGCATAAAAGAGTAAAAGGGTGCTTTAAATCGAGACCCTAATTCAGAAACCTTTGTCTGGGACGTTTGAAGTACGTTCTAAAAAAACCGAGTCACGGACGACGTTTTTCGAAACTTTTGTTGGGAATCATTAGGCCGAATGATTTAGCATAGAATTTCGAAGAAACGGAGTGCATAAAACAGAAAAAGAGTAATTAAAATCGAGAACCTAATTCAGAAACCCAAATCTGGGACGTTTGAAGTCCATGCTAAAAAACATGAGTCACGGTTCACGATTTTTGAAACTTTTGTGGGGAATCATTAGGCCTGATGATTTAGAATCGAAGAGACGGAGTGCATAAAAGAGTAAAAGAGTGCTTGAAATCGAGACCCTAATTTGGAAACCTTAATCTGGGACGTTTGAAGTACGTGCTAAAAAATGGAGTCACAGTCGATGTTTTTCGAAACTTTTGTGGCGAATCATTAGGACTGATGATTTAGAATCGAATTTTGAAGAAACGGATAGCATAAAACAGTAAAATGTGCTTAAAATCGAGACCCTAATTCGGTAACCTTAATCTGGGACGTTTGAAGTACGTGCTAAAAAAACAGAGTCACGGACGACGTTTTTCGAAACCTTTTTTTGGGAATCAGTTTAGAATAGAATTTAGAAGAAACGGAGTGCATAAAACAGTAAAAGATTGCTTAAAATCGAGACCCTAATTCGGAAACCTTAATCTAGGACGTTTGAAGTACGTGCTAAAAAAATGAGTCACGGTTCATGAGTTTTGAAACTTTTGTGGCGAATCATTTGGCCTGATGATTTAGAATCGAAGAAACAAAGTGCATAAAAGAGTAAAAGAGTGCTTAAAATCGAGACCCTAATTCAGAAACCCAAATCTGGGACGTTTGAAGTCCGTGCTAAAAAAACGAGTCACAGTTCACGATTTTTGAAACTTGTTTGGCGAATCATTAGGCCTGATGATTTAGAATCGAAGAGACGGAGTGCATAAAAGAGTAAAAGAGTGCTTAAAATCGAGACCCTACTTTGGAAACCTTAATCTGGGATGTTTGAAGTACGTGCTAAAAAATGGAGTCACGGTCGATGTTTTTCGAAACTTTTGTGGCGAATCATTAGGACTGATGATTTAGAATCGAATTTTGAAGAAACGGATAGCATAAAACAGTAAAAGAGTGCTTAAAATCGAGACCCTAATTCGGTAACCTTAATCTGGGACGTTTGAAGTACGTGATAAAAAAACCGAGTCACAGACGACGTTTTTAGAAAATTTTGTTGGGAATCATTAGGCCGAATGATTTAGAATAGAATTTCGAAGAAACGGAGTGCATAAAACAATTCAAGAGTGCTGAAAATCGAGACCCTAATTCGGAAACCTTAATGTTGGACGTTTGAAGTACGTGCTAAAAAACAGTGTCACGGACGACGTTTTTTGAAACTTTTGTTGGGAATCATTAGGCCGGATGTTTAGAATAGAATTTAGAAGAAACGGAGTGCATAAAAGAGTAAAAGGGTGCTTTAAATCGAGACCCTAATTCAGAAACCTTTGTCTGGGACGTTTGAAGTACGTTCTAAAAAAACCGAGTCACGGACGACGTTTTTCGAAACTTTTGTTGGGAATCATTAGGCCGAATGATTTAGCATAGAATTTCGAAGAAACGGAGTGCATAAAACAGAAAAAGAGTAATTAAAATCGAGAACCTAATTCAGAAACCCAAATCTGGGACGTTTGAAGTCCATGCTAAAAAACATGAGTCACGGTTCACGATTTTTGAAACTTTTGTGGGGAATCATTAGGCCTGATGATTTAGAATCGAAGAGACGGAGTGCATAAAAGAGTAAAAGAGTGCTTGAAATCGAGACCCTAATTTGGAAACCTTAATCTGGGACGTTTGAAGTACGTGCTAAAAAATGGAGTCACAGTCGATGTTTTTCGAAACTTTTGTGGCGAATCATTAGGACTGATGATTTAGAATCGAATTTTGAAGAAACGGATAGCATAAAACAGTAAAATGTGCTTAAAATCGAGACCCTAATTCGGTAACCTTAATCTGGGACGTTTGAAGTACGTGCTAAAAAAACAGAGTCACGGACGACGTTTTTCGAAACCTTTTTTTGGGAATCAGTTTAGAATAGAATTTAGAAGAAACGGAGTGCATAAAACAGTAAAAGATTGCTTAAAATCGAGACCCTAATTCGGAAACCTTAATCTAGGACGTTTGAAGTACGTGCTAAAAAAATGAGTCACGGTTCATGAGTTTTGAAACTTTTGTGGCGAATCATTTGGCCTGATGATTTAGAATCGAAGAAACAAAGTGCATAAAAGAGTAAAAGAGTGCTTAAAATCGAGACCCTAATTCAGAAACCCAAATCTGGGACGTTTGAAGTCCGTAATAAAAAAACGAGTCACAGTTCACGATTTTTGAAACTTGTTTGGCGAATCATTAGGCCTGATGATTTAGAATCGAAGAGACGGAGTGCATAAAAGAGTAAAAGAGTGCTTAAAATCGAGACCCTACTTTGGAAACCTTAATCTGGGATGTTTGAAGTACGTGCTAAAAAATGGAGTCACGGTCGATGTTTTTCGAAACTTTTGTGGCGAATCATTAGGACTGATGATTTAGAATCGAATTTTGAAGAAACGGATAGCATAAAACAGTAAAAGAGTGCTTAAAATCGAGACCCTAATTCGGTAACCTTAATCTGGGACGTTTGAAGTACGTGATAAAAAAACCGAGTCACAGACGACGTTTTTAGAAAATTTTGTTGGGAATCATTAGGCCGAATGATTTAGAATAGAATTTCGAAGAAACGGAGTGCATAAAACAATTCAAGAGTGCTGAAAATCGAGACCCTAATTCGGAAACCTTAATGTTGGACGTTTGAAGTACGTGCTAAAAAACAGTGTCACGGACGACGTTTTTTGAAACTTTTGTTGGGAATCATTAGGCCGGATGTTTAGAATAGAATTTAGAAGAAACGGAGTGCATAAAAGAGTAAAAGGGTGCTTTAAATCGAGACCCTAATTCAGAAACCTTTGTCTGGGACGTTTGAAGTACGTTCTAAAAAAACCGAGTCACGGACGACGTTTTTCGAAACTTTTGTTGGGAATCATTAGGCCGAATAATTTAGCATAGAATTTCGAAGAAACGGAGTGCATAAAACAGAAAAAGAGTAATTAAAATCGAGAACCTAATTCAGAAACCCAAATCTGGGACGTTTGAAGTCCATGCTAAAAAACATGAGTCACGGTTCACGATTTTTGAAACTTTTGTGGGGAATCATTAGGCCTGATGATTTAGAAACGAAGAGACGGAGTGCATAAAAGAGTAAAAGAGTTTTTAAAATCGAGACCCTAATTTGGAAACCTTAATCTGGGACGTTTGAAGTACGTGCTAAAAAATGGAGTCACAGTCGATGTTTTTCGAAACTTTTGTGGCGAATCATTAGGACTGATGATTTAGAATCGAATTTTGAAGAAACGGATAGCATAAAACAGTAAAATGTGCTTAAAATCGAGACCCTAATTCGGTAACCTTAATCTGGGACGTTTGAAGTACGTGCTAAAAAAACAGAGTCACGGACGACGTTTTTCGAAACTTTTTTTGGGAATCAGTTTAGAATAGAATTTAGAAGAAACGGAGTGCATAAAACAGTAAAAGATTGCTTAAAATCGAGACCCTAATTCGGAAACCATAATCTAGGACGTTTGAAGTACGTGCTAAAAAAATGAGTCACGGTTCACGAGTTTTGAAACTTTTGTGGCGAATCATTTGGCCTGATGATTTAGAATCGAAGAAACAAAGTGCATAAAAGAGTAAAAGAGTGCTTAAAATCGAGACCCTAATTCAGAAACCCAAATCTGGGACGTTTGAAGTCCGTAATAAAAAAACGAGTCACAGTTCACGATTTTTGAAACTTGTTTGGCGAATCATTAGGCCTGATGATTTAGAATCGAAGAGACGGAGTGCATAAAAGAGTAAAAGAGTGCTTAAAATCGAGACCCTACTTTGGAAACCTTAATCTGGGATGTTTGAAGTACGTGCTAAAAAATGGAGTCACGGTCGATGTTTTTCGAAACTTTTGTGGCGAATCATTAGGACTGATGATTTAGAATCGAATTTTGAAGAAACGGATAGCATAAAACAGTAAAAGAGTGCTTAAAATCGAGACCCAAATTCGGTAACCTTAATCTGGGACGTTTGAAGTACGTGATAAAAAAACCGAGTCACAGACGACGATTTTAGAAAATTTTGTTTGGAATCATTTGGCCGAATGATTTAGAATAGAATTTCGAAGAAACGGAGTGCATAAAACAGAAAAAGAGTAATTAAAATCGAGACCCTAATTCAGAAACCCAAATCTTGGACGTTTGAAGTCCGTGCTAAAAAAACGAGTCACAGTTCACGATTTTTGAAACTTGTTTGGCGAATCATAAGGCCTGATGATTTAGAATCGAAGAGACGGAGTGCATAAAAGAGTAAAAGAGTGCTTAAAATCGAGACCCTACTTTGGAAACCTTAATCTGGGAGGTTTGAAGTACGTACTAAAAAATGGAGTCACGGTCGATGTTTTTCGAAACTTTTGTGGCGAATCATTAGGACTGACGATTTAGAATCGAATTTTGAAGAAACGGATAGCATAAAACAGTAAAATAGTGCTTAAAATTGAGACCCTAATTCGGTAACCTTAATCTGGGACGTTTGAAGTACGTGATAAAAAAACCGAGTCACAGACGACGTTTTTAGAAAATTTTGTTGGGAATCATTAGGCCGAATGATTTAGAATAGAATTTCGAAGAAACGGAGTGCATAAAACAATTCAAGAGTGCTGAAAATCGAGACCCTAATTCGGAAACCTTAATGTTGGACGTTTGAAGTACGTGCTAAAAAACAGTGTCACGGACGACGTTTTTTGAAACTTTTGTTGGGAATCATTAGGCCGGATGTTTAGAATAGAATTTAGAAGAAACGGAGTGCATAAAAGAGTAAAAGGGTGCTTTAAATCGAGACCCTAATTCAGAAACCTTTGTCTGGGACGTTTGAAGTACGTTCTAAAAAAACCGAGTCACGGACGACGTTTTTCGAAACTTTTGTTGGGAATCATTAGGCCGAATAATTTAGCATAGAATTTCGAAGAAACGGAGTGCATAAAACAGAAAAAGAGTAATTAAAATCGAGAACCTAATTCAGAAACCCAAATCTGGGACGTTTGAAGTCCATGCTAAAAAACATGAGTCACGGTTCACGATTTTTGAAACTTTTGTGGGGAATCATTAGGCCTGATGATTTAGAATCGAAGAGACGGAGTGCATAAAAGAGTAAAAGAGTGCTTAAAATCGAGACCCTAATTTGGAAACCTTAATCTGGGACGTTTGAAGTACGTGCTAAAAAATGGAGTCACAGTCGATGTTTTTCGAAACTTTTGTGGCGAATCATTAGGACTGATGATTTAGAATCGAATTTTGAAGAAACGGATAGCATAAAACAGTAAAATGTGCTTAAAATCGAGACCCTAATTCGGTAACCTTAATCTGGGACGTTTGAAGTACGTGCTAAAAAAACAGAGTCACGGACGACGTTTTTCGAAACTTTTTTTGGGAATCAGTTTAGAATAGAATTTAGAAGAAACGGAGTGCATAAAACAGTAAAAGATTTCTTAAAATCGAGACCCTAATTCGGAAACCTTAATCTAGGACGTTTGAAGTACGTGCTAAAAAAATGAGTCACGGTTCATGAGTTTTGAAACTTTTGTGGCGAATCATTTGGCCTGATGATTTAGAATCGAAGAAACAAAGTGCATAAAAGAGTAAAAGAGTGCTTAAAATCGAGACCCTAATTCAGAAACCCAAATCTGGGACGTTTGAAGTCCGTAATAAAAAAACGAGTCACAGTTCACGATTTTTGAAACTTGTTTGGCGAATCATTAGGCCTGATGATTTAGAATCGAAGAGACGGAGTGCATAAAAGAGTAAAAGAGTGCTTAAAATGGAGACCCTACTTTGGAAACCTTAATCTGGGATGTTTGAAGTACGTGCTAAAAAATGGAGTCACGGTCGATGTTTTTCGAAACTTTTGTGGCGAATCATTAGGACTGATGATTTAGAATCGAATTTTGAAGAAACGGATAGCATAAAACAGTAAAAGAGTGCTTAAAATCGAGACCCAAATTCGGTAACCTTAATCTGGGACGTTTGAAGTACGTGATAAAAAAACCGAGTCACAGACGACGATTTTAGAAAATTTTGTTTGGAATCATTTGGCCGAATGATTTAGAATAGAATTTCGAAGAAACGGAGTGCATAAAACAGAAAAAGAGTAATTAAAATCGAGACCCTAATTCAGAAACCTAAATCTTGGACGTTTGAAGTCCGTGCTAAAAAAACGAGTCACAGTTCACGATTTTTGAAACTCGTTTGGCGAATCATAAGGCCTGATGATTTAGAATCGAAGAGACGGAGTGCATAAAAGAGTAAAAGAGTGCTTAAAATCGAGACCCTACTTTGGAAACCTTAATCTGGGAGGTTTGAAGTACGTACTAAAAAATGGAGTCACGGTCGATGTTTTTCGAAACTTTTGTGGCGAATCATTAGGACTGACGATTTAGAATCGAATTTTGAAGAAACGGATAGCATAAAACAGTAAAATAGTGCTTAAAATTGAGACCCTAATTCGGTAACCTTAATCTGGGACGTTTGAAGTACGTGATAAAAAAACCGAGTCACAGACGATGTTTTTAGAAAATTTTGTTGGGAATCATTAGGCCGAATGATTTAGAATAGAATTTCGAAGAAACGGAGTGCATAAAACAATTCAAGAGTGCTGAAAATCGAGACCCTAATTCGGAAACCTTAATGTTGGACGTTTGAAGTACGTGCTAAAAAACAGTGTCACGGACGACGTTTTTTGAAACTTTTGTTGGGAATCATTAGGCCGGATGTTTAGAATAGAATTTAGAAGAAACGGAGTGCATAAAAGAGTAAAAGGGTGCTTTAAATCGAGACCCTAATTCAGAAACCTTTGTCTGGGACGTTTGAAGTACGTTCTAAAAAAACTGAGTCACGGACGACGTTTTTCGAAACTTTTGTTGGGAATCATTAGGCCGAATGATTTAGAATAGAATTTCGAAGAAACGGAGTGCATAAAACAGAAAAAGAGTAATTAAAATCGAGAACCTAATTCCGAAACCCAAATCTGGGACGTTTGAAGTCCATGCTAAAAAACATGAGTCACGGTTCACGATTTTTGAAACTTTTGTGGGGAATCATTAGGCCTGATGATTTAGAATCGAAGAGACGGAGTGCATAAAAGAGTAAAAGAGTGCTTAAAATCGAGACCCTAATTTGGAAACCTTAATCTGGGACGTTTGAAGTACGTGCTAAAAAATGGAGTCACAGTCGATGTTTTTCGAAACTTTTGTTGCGAATCATTAGGACTGATGATTTAGAATCGAATTTTGAAGAAACGGATAGCATAAAACAGTAAAATAGTGCTTAAAATTGAGACCCTAATTCGGTAACCTTAATCTGGGACGTTTGAAGTACGTGATAAAAAAACTGAGTCACAGACGACGTTTTTAGAAAATTCTGTTGGGAATCATTAGGCCGAATGATTTAGAATAGAATTTCGAAGAAATGGAGTGCATAAAACAATTCAAGAGTGCTGAAAATCGAGACCCTAATTCGGAAACCTTAATGTTGGACGTTTGAAGTACGTGCTAAAAAACAGTGTCACGGACGACGTTTTTTGAAACTTTTGTTGGGAATCATTAGGCCGGATGTTTAGAATAGAATTTAGAAGAAACGGAGTGCATAAAAGAGTAAAAGGGTGCTTTAAATCGAGACCCTAATTCAGAAACCTTTGTCTGGGACGTTTGAAGTACATTCTAAAAAAACCGAGTCACGGACGACGTTTTTCGAAACTTTTGTTGGGAATCATTAGGCCGAATGATTTAGAATAGAATTTCGAAGAAACGGAGTGCATAAAACAGAAAAAGAGTAATTAAAATCGAGAACCTAATTCAGAAACCCAAATCTGGGACGTTTGAAGTCCATGCTAAAAAACATGAGTCACGGTTCACGATTTTTGAAACTTTTGTGGGGAATCATTAGGCCTGATGATTTAGAATCGAAGAGACGGAGTGCATAAAAGAGTAAAAGAGTGCTTAAAATCGAGACCCTAATTTGGAAACCTTAATCTGGGACGTTTGAAGTACGTGCTAAAAAATGGAGTCACAGTCGATGTTTTTCGAAACTTTTGTGGCGAATCATTAGGACTGATGATTTAGAATCGAATTTTGAAGAAACGGATAGCATAAAACAGTAAAATGTGCTTAAAATCGAGACCCTAATTCGGTAACCTTAATCTGGGACGTTTGAAGTACGTGCTAAAAAAATGAGTCACGGTTCATGAGTTTTGAAACTTTTGTGGCGAATCATTTGGCCTGAGGATTTAGAATCGAAGAAACAAAGTGCATAAAAGAGTAAAAGAGTGCTTAAAATCGAGACCCTAATTCAGAAACCCAAATCTGGGACGTTTGAAGTCCGTGCTAAAAAAACGAGTCACAGTTCACGATTTTTGAAACTTGTTTGGCGAATCATTAGGCCTGATGATTTAGAATCGAAGAGACGGAGTGCATAAAAGAGTAAAAGAGTGCTTAAAATCGAGACCCTACTTTGGAAACCTTAATCTGGGATGTTTGAAGTACGTGCTAAAAAATGGAGTCACGGTCGATGTTTTTCGAAACTTTTGTTGCGAATCATTAGGACTGATGATTTAGAATCGAATTTTGAAGAAACGGATAGCATAAAACAGTAAAAGAGTGCTTAAAATCGAGACCCTAATTCAGAAACCTTAATCTAGGACGTTTGAAGTACGTGCTAAAAAAATGAGTCACGGTTCATGAGTTTTGAAACTTTTGTGGCGAATCATTTGGCCTGATGATTTAGAATCGAAGAAACAAAGTGCATATAAGAGTGAAAGAGTGCTTAAAATCGAGACCCTAATTCAGAAACCCAAATCTGGGACGTTTGAAGTCCGTAATAAAAAAACGAGTCACAGTTCACGATTTTTGAAACTTGTTTGGCGAATCATTAGGCCTGATGATTTAGAATCGAAGAGACGGAGTGCATAAAAGAGTAAAAGAGTGCTTAAAATCGAGACCCTACTTTGGAAAACTTAATCTGGGATGTTTGAAGTACGTGCTAAAAAATGGAGTCACGGTCGATGTTTTTCGAAACTTTTGTGGCGAATCATTAGGCCTGATGATTTAGAATCGAATTTTGAAGAAACGGATAGCATAAAACAGTAAAAGAGTGCTTAAAATCGAGACCCAAATTCGGTAACCTTAATCTGGGACGTTTGAAGTACGTGATAAAAAAACCGAGTCACAGACGACGTTTTTAGAAAATTTTGTTGGGAATCATTAGGCCGAATGATTTAGAATAGAATTTCGAAGAAACGGAGTGCATAAAACAATTCAAGAGTGCTGAAAATCGAGACCCTAATTCGGAAACCTTAATGTTGGACGTTTGAAGTACGTGCTAAAAAACAGTGTCACGGACGACGTTTTTTGAAACTTTTGTTGGGAATCATTAGGCCGGATGTTTAGAATAGAATTTAGAAGAAACGGAGTGCATAAAAGAGTAAAAGGGTGCTTTAAATCGAGACCCTAATTCAGAAACCTTTGTCTGGGACGTTTGAAGTACGTTCTAAAAAAACTGAGTCACGGACGACGTTTTTCGAAACTTTTGTTGGGAATCATTAGGCCGAATGATTTAGAATAGAATTTCGAAGAAACGGAGTGCATAAAACAGAAAAAGAGTAATTAAAATCGGGAACCTAATTCAGAAACCCAAATCTGGGACGTTTGAAGTCCATGCTAAAAAACATGAGTCACGGTTCACGATTTTTGAAACTTTTGTGGGGAATCATTAGGCCTGATGATTTAGAATCGAAGAGACGGAGTGCATAAAAGAGTAAAAGAGTGCTTAAAATCGAGACCCTAATTTGGAAACCTTAATCTGGGACGTTTGAAGTACGTGCTAAAAAATGGAGTCACAGTCGATGTTTTTCGAAACTTTTGTGGCGAATCATTAGGACTGATGATTTAGAATCGAATTTTGAAGAAACGGATAGCATAAAACAGTAAAATGTGCTTAAAATCGAGACCCTAATTCGGTAACCTTAATCTGGGACGTTTGAAGTACGTGCTAAAAAAACAGAGTCACGGACGACGTTTTTCGAAACTTTTTTGGGGAATCAGTTTAGAATAGAATTTAGAAGAAACGGAGTGCATAAAACAGTAAAAGATTGCTTAAAATCGAGACCCTAATTCGGAAACCTTAATCTAGGACGTTTGAAGTACGTGCTAAAAAAATGAGTCACGGTTCATGAGTTTTGAAACTTTTGTGGCGAATCATTTGGCCTGATGATTTAGAATCGAAGAAACAAAGTGCATAAAAGAGTAAAAGAGTGCTTAAAATCGAGACCCTAATTCAGAAACCCAAATCTGGGACGTTTGAAGTCCGTAATAAAAAAACGAGTCACAGTTCACGATTTTTGAAACTTGTTTGGCGAATCATTAAGCCTGATGATTTAGAATCGAAGAGACGGAGTGCATAAAAGAGTAAAAGAGTGCTTAAAATCGAGACCCTACTTTGGAAACCTTAATCTGGGATGTTTGAAGTACGTGCTAAAAAATGGAGTCACGGTCGATGTTTTTCGAAACTTTTGTGGCGAATCATTAGGACTGATGATTTAGAATCGAATTTTGAAGAAACGGATAGCATAAAACAGTAAAAGAGTGCTTAAAATCGAGACCCAAATTCGGTAACCTTAATCTGGGACGTTTGAAGTACGTGATAAAAAAACCGAGTCACAGACGACGATTTTAGAAAATTTTGTTTGGAATCATTAGGCCGAATGATTTAGAATAGAATTTCTAAGAAACGGAGTGCATAAAACAGAAAAAGAGTAATTAAAATCGAGAACCTAATTCAGAAACCCAAATCTGGGACGTTTGAAGTCCATACTAAAAAACATGAGTCACGGTTCATGATTTTTGAAACTTTTGTGGGGAATCATTAGGCCTGATGATTTAGAATCGAAGAGACGGAGTGCATAAAAGAGTAAAAGAGTGCTTAAAATCGAGACCCTAATTTTGAAACCTTAATCTGGGACGTTTGAAGTACGTGCTAAAAAATGGAGTCACAGTCGATGTTTTTCGAAACTTTTGTGGCGAATCATTAGGACTGATGATTTGGAATCGAATTTTGAAGAAACGGATAGCATAAAACAGTAAAATAGTGCTTAAAATCGAGACCCAAATTCGGTAACCTTAATCTGGGACGTTTGAAGTACGTGATAAAAAAACCGAGTCACAGACGATGATTTTAGAAAATTTTGTTTGGAATCATTAGGCCAAATGATTTAGAATAGAATTTCGAAGAAACGGAGTGCATAAAACAATTCAAGAGTGCTGAAAATCGAGACCCTAATTCGGAAACCTTAATGTTGGACGTTTGAAGTACGTGCTAAAAAACAGTGTCACGGACGACGTTTTTAGAAAATTTTGTTGGGAATCATTAGGCCGAATGATTTAGAATAGAATTTCGAAGAAACGGAGTGCATAAAACAATTCAAGAGTGCTGAAAATCGAGACCCTAATTCGGAAACCTTAATGTTGGATGTTTGAAGTACGAGCTAAAAAACAGTGTCACGGACGACGTTTTTTGAAACTTTTGTTGGGAATCATTAGGCCGGATGTTTAGAATAGAATTTAGAAGAAACGGAGTGCATAAAAGAGTAAAAGGGTGCTTTAAATCGAGACCCTAATTCAGAAACCTTTGTCTGGGACGTTTGAAGTACGTTCTAAAAAAACCGAGTCACGGACGACGTTTTTCGAAACTTTTGTTGGGAATCATTAGGCCGAATGATTTAGAATAGAATTTCAAAGAAACGGAGTGCATAAAACAGAAAAAGAGTAATTAAAATCGAGAACCTAATTCAGAAACCCAAATCTGGGACGTTTGAAGTCCATGCTAAAAAACATGAGTCACGGTTCACGATTTTTGAAACTTTTGTGGGGAATTATTAGGCCTGATTATTTAGAATCGAAGAGACGGAGTGCATAAAAGAGTAAAAGAGTGCTTAAAATCGAGACCCTAATTTGGAAACCTTAATCTGGGACGTTTGAAGTACGTGCTAAAAAAACAGAGTCACGGACGACGTTTTTCAAAACTTTTTTTGGGAATCAGTTTAGAATAAAATTTAGAAGAAACGGAGTGCATAAAACAGTAAAAGATTGCTTAAAATCGAGACCCTAATTCGGAAACCTTAATCTAGGACGTTTGAAATACGTGCTAAAAAAATGAGTCACGGTTCATGAGTTTTGAAACTTTTGTGGCGAATCATTTGGCCTGATGATTTAGAATCGAAGAAACAAAGTGCATAGAAGAGTAAAAGAGTGCTTAAAATCGAGACCCTAATTCAGAAACCCAAATCTGGGACGTTTGAAGTCCGTAATAAAAAAACGAGTCACAGTTCACGATTTTTGAAACTTGTTTGGCGAATCATTAGGCCTGATGATTTAGAATCGAAGAGACGGAGTGCATAAAAGAGTAAAAGAGTGCTTAAAATCGAGACCCTACTTTGGAAACCTTAATCTGGGACGTTTGAAGTACGTGCTAAAAAATGGAGTCACGGTCGATGTTTTTCGAAACTTTTGTGGCGAATCATTAGGACTGATGATTTAGAATCGAATTTTGAAGAAACGGATAGCATAAAACAGTAAAAGAGTGCTTAAAATCGAGACCCAAATTCGGTAACCTTAATCTGGGACGTTTGAAGTACGTGATAAAAAAACCGAGTCACAGACGATGATTTTAGAAAATTTTGTTTGGAATCATTAGGCCAAATGATTTAGAATAGAATTTCGAAGAAACGGAGTGCATAAAACAATTCAAGAGTGCTGAAAATCGAGACCCTAATTCGGAAACCTTAATGTTGGACGTTTGAAGTACGTGCTAAAAAACAGTGTCACGGACGACGTTTTTTGAAACTTTTGTTGGGAATCATTAGGCCGGATGTTTAGAATAGAATTTAGAAGAAACGGAGTGCATAAAAGAGTAAAAGGGTGCTTTAAATCGAGACCCTAATTCCGAAACCTTTGTCTGGGACGTTTGAAGTACGTTCTAAAAAAACCGAGTCACGGACGACGTTTTTCGAAACTTTTGTTGGGAATCATTAGGCCGAATGATTTAGAATAGAATTTCGAAGAAATGGAGTGCATAAAACAGAAAAAGAGTAATTAAAATCGAGAACCTAATTCAGAAACCCAAATCTGGGACGTTTGAAGTCCATGCTAAAAAACATGAGTCACGGTTCACGATTTTTGAAACTTTTGTGGGGAATCATTAGGCCTGATGATTTAGAATCGAAGAGACGGAGTGCATAAAAGAGTAAAAGAGTGCTTAAAATCGAGACCCTACTTTGGAAACCTTAATTTGGGACGTTTGAAGTACGTGCTAAAAAATGGAGTCACAGTCGATGTTTTTCGAAACTTTTGTGGCGAATCATTAGGACTGATGATTTAGAATCGAATTTTGAAGAAACGGATAGCATAAAACAGTAAAATAGTGCTTAAAATCGAGACCCTAATTCGGTAACCTTAATCTGGGACGTTTGAAGTACGTGATAAAAAAACCGAGTCACAGACGACGTTTTTAGAAAATTTTGTTGGGAATCATTAGGCCGAATGATTTAGAATAGAATTTCGAAGAAACGGAGTGCATAAAACAATTCAAGAGTGCTGAAAATCGAGACCCTAATTCGGAAACCTTAATGTTGGACGTTTGAAGTACGTGCTAAAAAACAGTGTCACGGACGACGTTTTTTGAAACTTTTGTTGGGAATCATTAGGCCGGATGTTTAGAATAGAATTTAGAAGAAACGGAGTGCATAAAAGAGTAAAAGGATGCTTTAAATCAAGACCCTAATTTAGAAACCTTTGTCTGGGACGTTTGAAGTACGTTCTAAAAAAACCGAGTCACGGACGACGTTTTTCGAAACTTTTGTTGGGAATCATTAGGCCGAATGATTTAGAATAGAATTTCGAAGAAACGGAGTGCATAAAACAGAAAAAGAGTAATTAAAATCGAGAACCTAATTCAGAAACCCAAATCTGGGACGTTTGAAGTCCATGCTAAAAAACATGAGTCACGGTTCACGATTTTTGAAACTTTTGTGGGGAATCATTAGGCCTGATGATTTAGAATCGAAGAGACGGAGTGCATAAAAGAGTAAAAGAGTGCTTAAAATCGAGACCCTAATTTGGAAACCTTAATCTGGGACGTTTGAAGTACGTGCTAAAAAATGGAGTCACAGTCGATCTTTTTCGAAACTTTTGTGGCGAATCATTAGGACTGATGATTTAGAATCGAATTTTGAAGAAACGGATAGCATAAAACAGTAAAATGTGCTTAAAATCGAGACCCTAATTCGGTAACCTTAATCTGGGACGTTTGAAGTACGTGATAAAAAAACCGAGTCACAGACGACGTTTTTAGAAAATTTTGTTGGGAATCATTAGGCCGAATGATTTAGAATAGAATTTCGAAGAAACGGAGTGCATAAAACAATTCAAGAGTGCTGAAAATCGAGACCCTAATTCGGAAACCTTAATGTTGGACGTTTGAAGTACGTGCTAAAAAACAGTGTCACGGACGACGTTTTTTGAAACTTTTGTTGGGAATCATTAGGCCGGATGTTTAGAATAGAATTTAGAAGAAACGGAGTGCATAAAAGAGTAAAAGGGTGCTTTAAATCGAGACCCTAATTCAGAAACCTTTGTCTGGGACGTTTGAAGTACGTTCTAAAAAAACTGAGTCACGGATGACGTTTTTCGAAACTTTTGTTGGGAATCATTAGGCCGAATGATTTAGAATAGAATTTCGAAGAAACGGAGTGCATAAAACAGAAAAAGAGTAATTAAAATCGAGAACCTAATTCAGAAACCCAAATCTGGGACGTTTGAAGTCCATGCTAAAAAACATGAGTCACGGTTCACGATTTTTGAAACTTTTGTGGGGAATCATTAGGCCTGATGATTTAGAATCGAAGAGACGGAGTGCATAAAAGAGTAAAAGAGTGCTTAAAATCGAGACCCTAATTTGGAAACCTTAATCTGGGACGTTTGAAGTACGTGCTAAAAAATGGAGTCACAGTCGATCTTTTTCGAAACTTTTGTGGCGAATCATTAGGACTGATGATTTAGAATCGAATTTTGAAGAAACGGATAGCATAAAACAGTAAAATGTGCTTAAAATCGAGACCCTAATTCGGTAACCTTAATCTGGGACGTTTGAAGTACGTGCTAAAAAAACAGAGTCACGGACGACGTTTTTCGAAACTTTTTTTGGGAATCAGTTTAGAATAGAATTTAGAAGAAACGGAGTGCATAAAACAGTAAAAGATTGCTTAAAATCGAGACCCTAATTCGGAAACCTTAATCTAGGACGTTTGAAGTACGTGCTAAAAAAATGAGTCACGGTTCATGAGTTTTGAAACTTTTGTGGCGAATCATTTGGCCTGATGATTTAGAATCGAAGAAACAAAGTGCATAAAAGAGTAAAAGAGTGCTTAAAATCGAGACCCTAATTCAGAAACCCAAATCTGGGACGTTTGAAGTCCGTGCTAAAAAAACGAGTCACAGTTCACGATTTTTGAAACTTGTTTGGCGAATCATTAGGCCTGATGATTTAGAATCGAAGAGACGGAGTGCATAAAAGAGTAAAAGAGTGTTTAAAATCGAGACCCTACTTTGGAAACCTTAATTTGGGACGTTTGAAGTACGTGCTAAAAAATGGAGTCACGGTCGATGTTTTTCGAAACTTTTGTGGCGAATCATTAGGACTGATGATTTAGAATCGAATTTTGAAGAAACGGATAGCATAAAACAGTAAAAGAGTGCTTAAAATCGAGACCCAAATTCGGTAACCTTAATCTGGGACGTTTGAAGTACGTGATAAAAAAACCGAGTCACAGACGATGTTTTTAGAAAATTTTGTTGGGAATCATTAGGCCGAATGATTTAGAATAGAATTTCGAAGAAACGGAGTGCATAAAACAATTCAAGAGTGCTGAAAATCGAGACCCTAATTCGGAAACCTTAATGTTGGACGTTTGAAGTACGTGCTAAAAAACAGTGTCACGGACGACGTTTTTTGAAACTTTTGTTGGGAATCATTAGGCCGGATGTTTAGAATAGAATTTAGAAGAAACGGAGTGCATAAAAGAGTAAAAGGGTGCTTTAAATCGAGACCCTAATTCAGAAACCTTTGTCTGGGACGTTTGAAGTACGTTCTAAAAAAACTGAGTCACGGACGACGTTTTTCGAAACTTTTGTTGGGAATCATTAGGCCGAATGATTTAGAATAGAATTTCGAAGAAACGGAGTGCATAAAACAGAAAAAGAGTAATTAAAATCGAGAACCTAATTCAGAAACCCAAATCTGGGACGTTTGAAGTCCATGCTAAAAAACATGAGTCACGGTTCACGATTTTTGAAACTTTTGTGGGGAATCATTAGGCCTGATGATTTAGAATCGAAGAGACGGAGTGCATAAAAGAGTAAAAGAGTGCTTAAAATCGAGACCCTAATTTGGAAACCTTAATCTGGGACGTTTGAAGTACGTGCTAAAAAATGGAGTCACAGTCGATGTTTTTCGAAACTTTTGTGGCGAATCATTAGGACTGATGATTTAGAATCGAATTTTGAAGAAACGGATAGCATAAAACAGTAAAATGTGCTTAAAATCGAGACCCTAATTCGGTAACCTTAATCTGGGACGTTTGAAGTACGTGCTAAAAAAACAGAGTCACGGACGACGTTTTTCGAAACTTTTTTTGGGAATCAGTTTAGAATAGAATTTAGAAGAAACGGAGTGCATAAAACAGTAAAAGATTGCTTAAAATCGAGACCCTAATTCGGAAACCTTAATCTAGGACGTTTGAAGTACGTGCTAAAAAAATGAGTCACGGTTGATGAGTTTTGAAACTTTTGTGGCGAATCATTTGGCCTGATGATTTAGAATCGAAGAAACAAAGTGCATAAAAGAGTAAAAGAGTGCTTAAAATCGAGACCCTAATTCAGAAACCCAAATCTGGGACGTTTGAAGTCCGTAATAAAAAAACGAGTCACAGTTCACGATTTTTGAAACTTGTTTGGCGAATCATTAGGCCTGATGATTTAGAATCGAAGAGACGGAGTGCATAAAAGAGTAAAAGAGTGCTTAAAATCGAGACCCTACTTTGGAAACCTTAATCTGGGATGTTTGAAGTACGTGCTAAAAAATGGAGTCACGGTCGATGTTTTTCGAAACTTTTGTGGCGAATCATTAGGACTGATGATTTAGAATCGAATTTTGAAGAAACGGATAGCATAAAACAGTAAAAGAGTGCTTAAAATCGAGACCCAAATTCGGTAACCTTAATCTGGGACGTTTGAAGTACGTGATAAAAAAACCGAGTCACAGACGACGTTTTTAGAAAATTTTGTTGGGAATCATTAGGCCGAATGATTTAGAATAGAATTTCGAAGAAACGGAGTGCATAAAACAATTCAAGAGTGCTGAAAATCGAGACCCTAATTCGGAAACCTTAATGTTGGACGTTTGAAGTACGTGCTAAAAAACAGTGTCACGGACGACGTTTTTTGAAACTTTTGTTGGGAATCATTAGGCCGGATGTTTAGAATAGAATTTAGAAGAAACGGAGTGCATAAAAGAGTAAAAGGGTGCTTTAAATCGAGACCCTAATTCAGAAACCTTTGTCTGGGACGTTTGAAGTACGTTCTAAAAAAACCGAGTCACGGACGACGTTTTTCGAAACTTTTGTTGGGAATCATTAGGCCGAATGATTTAGAATAGAATTTCGAAGAAACGGAGTGCATAAAACAGAAAAAGAGTAATTAAAATCGAGAACCTAATTCAGAAACCCAAATCTGGGACGTTTGAAGTCCATGCTAAAAAACATGAGTCACGGTTCACGATTTTTGAAACTTTTGTGGGGAATCATTAGGCCTGATGATTTAGAATCGAAGAGACGGAGTGCATAAAAGAGTAAAAGAGTGCTTAAAATCGAGACCCTAATTTGGAAACCTTAATCTGGGACGTTTGAAGTACGTGCTAAAAAATGGAGTCACAGTCGATCTTTTTCGAAACTTTTGTGGCGAATCATTAGGACTGATGATTTAGAATCGAATTTTGAAGAAACGGATAGCATAAAACAGTAAAATGTGCTTAAAATCGAGACCCTAATTCGGTAACCTTAATCTGGGACGTTTGAAGTACGTGCTAAAAAAACAGAGTCACGGACGACGTTTTTCGAAACTTTTTTTGGGAATCAGTTTAGAATAGAATTTAGAAGAAACGGAGTGCATAAAACAGTAAAAGATTGCTTAAAATCGAGACCCTAATTCGGAAACCTTAATCTAGGACGTTTGAAGTACGTGCTAAAAAAATGAGTCACGGTTGATGAGTTTTGAAACTTTTGTGGCGAATCATTTGGCCTGATGATTTAGAATCGAAGAAACAAAGTGCATAAAAGAGTAAAAGAGTGCTTAAAATCGAGACCCTAATTCAGAAACCCAAATCTGGGACGTTTGAAGTCCGTAATAAAAAAACGAGTCACAGTTCACGATTTTTGAAACTTGTTTGGCGAATCATTAGGCCTGATGATTTAGAATCGAAGAGACGGAGTGCATAAAAGAGTAAAAGAGTGCTTAAAATCGAAACCCTACTTTGGAAACCTTAATCTGGGATGTTTGAAGTACGTGCTAAAAAATGGAGTCACGGTCGATGTTTTTCGAAACTTTTGTGGCGAATCATTAGGACTGATGATTTAGAATCGAATTTTGAAGAAACGGATAGCATAAAACAGTAAAAGAGTGCTTAAAATCGAGACCCAAATTCGGTAACCTTAATCTGGGACGTTTGAAGTACGTGATAAAAAAACCGAGTCACAGACGACGTTTTTAGAAAATTTTGTTGGGAATCATTAGGCCGAATGATTTAGAATAGAATTTCGAAGAAACGGAGTGCATAAAACAATTCAAGAGTGCTGAAAATCGAGACCCTAATTCGGAAACCTTAATGTTGGACGTTTGAAGTACGTGCTAAAAAACAGTGTCACGGACGACGTTTTTTGAAACTTTTGTTGGGAATCATTAGGCCGGATGTTTAGAATAGAATTTAGAAGAAACGGAGTGCATAAAAGAGTAAAAGGGTGCTTTAAATCGAGACCCTAATTCAGAAACCTTTGTCTGGGACGTTTGAAGTACGTTCTAAAAAAACCGAGTCACGGACGACGTTTTTCGAAACTTTTGTTGGGAATCATTAGGCCGAATGATTTAGAATAGAATTTCGAAGAAACGGAGTGCATAAAACAGAAAAAGAGTAATTAAAATCGAGAACCTAATTCAGAAACCCAAATCTGGGACGTTTGAAGTCCATGCTAAAAAACATGAGTCACGGTTCACGATTTTTGAAACTTTTGTGGGGAATCATTAGGCCTGATGATTTAGAATCGAAGAGACGGAGTGCATAAAAGAGTAAAAGAGTGCTTAAAATCGAGACCCTAATTTGGAAACCTTAATCTGGGACGTTTGAAGTACGTGCTAAAAAATGGAGTCACAGTCGATGTTTTTCGAAACTTTTGTGGCCAATCATTAGGACTGATGATTTAGAATCGAATTTTGAAGAAACGGATAGCATAAAATAGTAAAATGTGCTTAAAATCGAGACCCTAATTCGGTAACCTTAATCTGGGACGTTTGAAGTACGTGCTAAAAAAACAGAGTCACGGACGACGTTTTTCGAAACTTTTTTTGGGAATCAGTTTAGAATAGAATTTAGAAGAAACGGAGTGCATAGAACAGTAAAAGATTGCTTAAAATCGAGACCCTAATTCGGAAACCTTAATCTAGGACGTTTGAAGTACGTGCTAAAAAAATGAGTCACGGTTGATGAGTTTTGAAACTTTTGTGGCGAATCATTTGGCCTGATGATTTAGAATCGAAGAAACAAAGTGCATAAAAGAGTAAAAGAGTGCTTAAAATCGAGACCCTAATTCAGAAACCCAAATCTGGGACGTTTGAAGTCCGTAATAAAAAAACGAGTCACAGTTCACGATTTTTGAAACTTGTTTGGCGAATCATTAGGCCTGATGATTTAGAATCGAAGAGACGGAGTGCATAAAAGAGTAAAAGAGTGCTTAAAATCGAGACCCTACTTTGGAAACCTTAATCTGGGATGTTTGAAGTACGTGCTAAAAAATGGAGTCACGGTCGATGTTTTTCGAAACTTTTGTGGCGAATCATTAGGACTGATGATTTAGAATCGAATTTTGAAGAAACGGATAGCATAAAACAGTAAAAGAGTGCTTAAAATCGAGACCCAAATTCGGTAACCTTAATCTGGGACGTTTGAAGTACGTGATAAAAAAACCGAGTCACAGACGACGTTTTTAGAAAATTTTGTTGGGAATCATTAGGCCGAATGATTTAGAATAGAATTTCGAAGAAACGGAGTGCATAAAACAATTCAAGAGTGCTGAAAATCGAGACCCTAATTCGGAAACCTTAATGTTGGACGTTTGAAGTACGTGCTAAAAAACAGTGTCACGGACGACGTTTTTTGAAACTTTTGTTGGGAATCATTAGGCCGGATGTTTAGAATAGAATTTAGAAGAAACGGAGTGCATAAAAGAGTAAAAGGGTGCTTTAAATCGAGACCCTAATTCAGAAACCTTTGTCTGGGACGTTTGAAGTACGTTCTAAAAAAACCGAGTCACGGACGACGTTTTTCGAAACTTTTGTTGGGAATCATTAGGCCGAATGATTTAGAATAGAATTTCGAAGAAACGGAGTGCATAAAACAGAAAAAGAGTAATTAAAATCGAGAACCTAATTCAGAAACCCAAATCTGGGACGTTTGAAGTCCATGCTAAAAAACATGAGTCACGGTTCACGATTTTTGAAACTTTTGTGGGGAATCATTAGGCCTGATGATTTAGAATCGAAGAGACGGAGTGCATAAAAGAGTAAAAGAGTGCTTAAAATCGAGACCCTAATTTGGAAACCTTAATCTGGGACGTTTGAAGTACGTGCTAAAAAATGGAGTCACAGTCGATGTTTTTCGAAACTTTTGTGGCCAATCATTAGGACTGATGATTTAGAATCGAATTTTGAAGAAACGGATAGCATAAAACAGTAAAATGTGCTTAAAATCGAGACCCTAATTCGGTAACCTTAATCTGGGACGTTTGAAGTACGTGCTAAAAAAACAGAGTCACGGACGACGTTTTTCGAAACTTTTTTTGGGAATCAGTTTAGAATAGAATTTAGAAGAAACGGAGTGCATAGAACAGTAAAAGATTGCTTAAAATCGAGACCCTAATTCGGAAACCTTAATCTAGGACGTTTGAAGTACGTGCTAAAAAAATGAGTCACGGTTGATGAGTTTTGAAACTTTTGTGGCGAATCATTTGGCCTGATGATTTAGAATCGAAGAAACAAAGTGCATAAAAGAGTAAAAGAGTGCTTAAAATCGAGACCCTAATTCAGAAACCCAAATCTGGGACGTTTGAAGTCCGTAATAAAAAAACGAGTCACAGTTCACGATTTTTGAAACTTGTTTGGCGAATCATTAGGCCTGATGATTTAGAATCGAAGAGACGGAGTGCATAAAAGAGTAAAAGAGTGCTTAAAATCGAGACCCTACTTTGGAAACCTTAATCTGGGATGTTTGAAGTACGTGCTAAAAAATGGAGTCACGGTCGATGTTTTTCGAAACTTTTGTGGCGAATCATTAGGACTGATGATTTAGAATCGAATTTTGAAGAAACGGATAGCATAAAACAGTAAAAGAGTGCTTAAAATCGAGACCCAAATTCGGTAACCTTAATCTGGGACGTTTGAAGTACGTGATAAAAAAACCGAGTCACAGACGACGTTTTTAGAAAATTTTGTTGGGAATCATTAGGCCGAATGATTTAGAATAGAATTTCGAAGAAACGGAGTGCATAAAACAATTCAAGAGTGCTGAAAATCGAGACCCTAATTCGGAAACCTTAATGTTGGACGTTTGAAGTACGTGCTAAAAAACAGTGTCACGGACGACGTTTTTTGAAACTTTTGTTGGGAATCATTAGGCCGGATGTTTAGAATAGAATTTAGAAGAAACGGAGTGCATAAAAGAGTAAAAGGGTGCTTTAAATCGAGACCCTAATTCAGAAACCTTTGTCTGGGACGTTTGAAGTACGTTCTAAAAAAACCGAGTCACGGACGACGTTTTTCGAAACTTTTGTTGGGAATCATTAGGCCGAATGATTTAGAATAGAATTTCGAAGAAACGGAGTGCATAAAACAGAAAAAGAGTAATTAAAATCGAGAACCTAATTCAGAAACCCAAATCTGGGACGTTTGAAGTCCATGCTAAAAAACATGAGTCACGGTTCACGATTTTTGAAACTTTTGTGGGGAATCATTAGGCCTGATGATTTAGAATCGAAGAGACGGAGTGCATAAAAGAGTAAAAGAGTGCTTAAAATCGAGACCCTAATTTGGAAACCTTAATCTGGGACGTTTGAAGTACGTGCTAAAAAATGGAGTCACAGTCGATGTTTTTCGAAACTTTTGTGGCGAATCATTAGGACTGATGATTTAGAATCGAATTTTGAAGAAACGGATAGCATAAAACAGTAAAATGTGCTTAAAATCGAGACCCTAATTCGGTAACCTTAATCTGGGACGTTTGAAGTACGTGCTAAAAAAACAGAGTCACGGACGACGTTTTTCGAAACTTTTTTTGGGAATCAGTTTAGAATAGAATTTAGAAGAAACGGAGTGCATAGAACAGTAAAAGATTGCTTAAAATCGAGACCCTAATTCGGAAACCTTAATCTAGGACGTTTGAAGTACGTGCTAAAAAAATGAGTCACGGTTGATGAGTTTTGAAACTTTTGTGGCGAATCATTTGGCCTGATGATTTAGAATCGAAGAAACAAAGTGCATAAAAGAGTAAAAGAGTGCTTAAAATCGAGACCCTAATTCAGAAACCCAAATCTGGGACGTTTGAAGTCCGTAATAAAAAAACGAGTCACAGTTCACGATTTTTGAAACTTGTTTGGCGAATCATTAGGCCTGATGATTTAGAATCGAAGAGACGGAGTGCATAAAAGAGTAAAAGAGTGCTTAAAATCGAGACCCTACTTTGGAAACCTTAATCTGGGATGTTTGAAGTACGTGCTAAAAAATGGAGTCACGGTCGATGTTTTTCGAAACTTTTGTGGCGAATCATTAGGCCTGATGATTTAGAATCGAAGAGACGGAGTGCATAAAAGAGTAAAAGAGTGCTTAAAATCGAGACCCTAATTTGGAAACCTTAATCTGGGACGTTTGAAGTACGTGCTAAAAAATGGAGTCACAGTCGATGTTTTTCGAAACTTTTGTGGCCAATCATTAGGACTGATGATTTAGAATCGAATTTTGAAGAAACGGATAGCATAAAACAGTAAAATGTGCTTAAAATCGAGACCCTAATTCGGTAACCTTAATCTGGGACGTTTGAAGTACGTGCTAAAAAAACAGAGTCACGGACGACGTTTTTCGAAACTTTTTTTGGGAATCAGTTTAGAATAGAATTTAGAAGAAACGGAGTGCATAAAACAGTAAAAGATTGCTTAAAATCGAGACCCTAATTCGGAAACCTTAATCTAGGACGTTTGAAGTACGTGCTAAAAAAATGAGTCACGGTTGATGAGTTTTGAAACTTTTGTGGCGAATCATTTGGCCTGATGATTTAGAATCGAAGAAACAAAGTGCATAAAAGAGTAAAAGAGTGCTTAAAATCGAGACCCTAATTCAGAAACCCAAATCTGGGACGTTTGAAGTCCGTCATAAAAAAACGAGTCACAGTTCACGATTTTTGAAACTTGTTTGGCGAATCATTAGGCCTGATGATTTAGAATCGAAGAGACGGAGTGCATAAAAGAGTAATAGAGTGCTTAAAATCGAGACCCTACTTTGGAAACCTTAATCTGGGATGTTTGAAGTACGTGCTAAAAAATGGAGTCACGGTCGATGTTTTTCGAAACTTTTGTGGCGAATCATTAGGACTGATGATTTAGAATCGAATTTTGAAGAAACGGATAGCATAAAACAGTAAAAGAGTGCTTAAAATCGAGACCCAAATTCGGTAACCTTAATCTGGGACGTTTGAAGTACGTGATAAAAAAACCGAGTCACAGACGACGTTTTTAGAAAATTTTGTTGGGAATCATTAGGCCGAATGATTTAGAATAGAATTTCGAAGAAACGGAGTGCATAAAACAATTCAAGAGTGCTGAAAATCGAGACCCTAATTCGGAAACCTTAATGTTGGACGTTTGAAGTACGTGCTAAAAAACAGTGTCACGGACGACGTTTTTTGAAACTTTTGTTGGGAATCATTAGGCCGGATGTTTAGAATAGAATTTAGAAGAAACGGAGTGCATAAAAGAGTAAAAGGGTGCTTTAAATCGAGACCCTAATTCAGAAACCTTTGTCTGGGACGTTTGAAGTACGTTCTAAAAAAACCGAGTCACGGACGACGTTTTTCGAAACTTTTGTTGGGAATCATTAGGCCGAATGATTTAGAATAGAATTTCGAAGAAACGGAGTGCATAAAACAGAAAAAGAGTAATTAAAATCGAGAACCTAATTCAGAAACCCAAATCTGGGACGTTTGAAGTCCATGCTAAAAAACATGAGTCACGGTTCACGATTTTTGAAACTTTTGTGGGGAATCATTAGGCCTGATGATTTAGAATCGAAGAGACGGAGTGCATAAAAGAGTAAAAGAGTGCTTAAAATCGAGACCCTAATTTGGAAACCTTAATCTGGGACGTTTGAAGTACGTGCTAAAAAATGGAGTCACAGTCGATGTTTTTCGAAACTTTTGTGGCGAATCATTAGGACTGATGATTTAGAATCGAATTTTGAAGAAACGGATAGCATAAAACAGTAAAATGTGCTTAAAATCGAGACCCTAATTCGGTAACCTTAATCTGGGACGTTTGAAGTACGTGCTAAAAAAACAGAGTCACGGACGACGTTTTTCGAAACTTTTTTTGAGAATCAGTTTAGAATAGAATTTAGAAGAAACGGAGTGCATAAAACAGTAAAAGATTGCTTAAAATCGAGACCCTAATTCGGAAACCTTAATCTAGGACGTTTGAAGTACGTGCTAAAAAAATGAGTCACGGTTGATGAGTTTTGAAACTTTTGTGGCGAATCATTTGGCCTGATGATTTAGAATCGAAGAAACAAAGTGCATAAAAGAGTAAAAGAGTGCTTAAAATCGAGACCCTAATTCAGAAACCCAAATCTGGGACGTTTGAAGTCCGTAATAAAAAAACGAGTCACAGTTCACGATTTTTGAAACTTGTTTGGCGAATCATTAGGCCTGATGATTTAGAATCGAAGAGACGGAGTGCATAAAAGAGTAATAGAGTGCTTAAAATCGAGACCCTACTTTGGAAACCTTAATCTGGGATGTTTGAAGTACGTGCTAAAAAATGGAGTCACGGTCGATGTTTTTCGAAACTTTTGTGGCGAATCATTAGGACTGATGATTTAGAATCGAATTTTGAAGAAACGGATAGCATAAAACAGTAAAAGAGTACTTAAAATCGAGACCCAAATTCGGTAACCTTAATCTGGGACGTTTGAAGTACGTGATAAAAAAACCGAGTCACAGACGACGTTTTTAGAAAATTTTGTTGGGAATCATTAGGCCGAATGATTTAGAATAGAATTTCGAAGAAACGGAGTGCATAAAACAATTCAAGAGTGCTGAAAATCGAGACCCTAATTCGGAAACCTTAATGTTGGACGTTTGAAGTACGTGCTAAAAAACAGTGTCACGGACGACGTTTTTTGAAACTTTTGTTGGGAATCATTAGGCCGGATGTTTAGAATAGAATTTAGAAGAAACGGAGTGCATAAAAGAGTAAAAGGGTGCTTTAAATCGAGACCCTAATTCAGAAACCTTTGTCTGGGACGTTTGAAGTACGTTCTAAAAAAACCTAGTCACGGACGACGTTTTTCGAAACTTTTGTTGGGAATCATTAGGCCGAATGATTTAGAATAGAATTTCGAAGAAACGGAGTGCATAAAACAGAAAAAGAGTAATTAAAATCGAGAACCTAATTCAGAAACCCAAATCTGGGACGTTTGAAGTCCATGCTAAAAAACATGAGTCACGGTTCACGATTTTTGAAACTTTTGTGGGGAATCATTAGGCCTGATGATTTAGAATCGAAGAGACGGAGTGCATAAAAGAGTAAAAGAGTGCTTAAAATCGAGACCCTAATTTGGAAACCTTAATCTGGGACGTTTGAAGTACGTGCTAAAAAATGGAGTCACAGTCGATGTTTTTCGAAACTTTTGTGGCGAATCATTAGGACTGATGATTTAGAATCGAATTTTGAAGAAACGGATAGCATAAAACAGTAAAATGTGCTTAAAATCGAGACCCTAATTCGGTAACCTTAATCTGGGACGTTTGAAGTACGTGCTAAAAAAACAGAGTCACGGACGACGTTTTTCGAAACTTTTTTTGGGAATCAGTTTAGAATAGAATTTAGAAGAAACGGAGTGCATAAAACAGTAAAAGATTGCTTAAAATCGAGACCCTAATTCGGAAACCTTAATCTAGGACGTTTGAAGTACGTGCTAAAAAAATGAGTCACGGTTGATAAGTTTTGAAACTTTTGTGGCGAATCATTTGGCCTGATGATTTAGAATCGAAGAAACAAAGTGCATAAAAGAGTAAAAGAGTGCTTAAAATCGAGACCCTAATTCAGAAACCCAAATCTGGGACGTTTGAAGTCCGTAATAAAAAAACGAGTCACAGTTCACGATTTTTGAAACTTGTTTGGCGAATCATTAGGCCTGATGATTTAGAATCGAAGAGACGGAGTGCATAAAAGAGTAATAGAGTGCTTAAAATCGAGACACTACTTTGGAAACCTTAATCTGGGATGTTTGAAGTACGTGCTAAAAAATGGAGTCACGGTCGATGTTTTTCGAAACTTTTGTGGCGAATCATTAGGACTGATGATTTAGAATCGAATTTTGAAGAAACGGATAGCATAAAACAGTAAAAGAGTGCTTAAAATCGAGACCCAAATTCGGTAACCTTAATCTGGGACGTTTGAAGTACGTGATAAAAAAACCGAGTCACAGACGACGTTTTTAGAAAATTTTGTTGGGAATCATTAGGCCGAATGATTTAGAATAGAATTTCGAAGAAACGGAGTGCATAAAACAATTCAAGAGTGCTGAAAATCGAGACCCTAATTCGGAAACCTTAATGTTGGACGTTTGAAGTACGTGCTAAAAAACAGTGTCACGGACGACGTTTTTTGAAACTTTTGTTGGGAATCATTAGGCCGGATGTTTAGAATAGAATTTAGAAGAAACGGAGTGCATAAAAGAGTAAAAGGGTGCTTTAAATCGAGACCCTAATTCAGAAACCTTTGTCTGGGACGTTTGAAGTACGTTCTAAAAAAACCGAGTCACGGACGACGTTTTTCGAAACTTTTGTTGGGAATCATTAGGCCGAATGATTTAGAATAGAATTTCGAAGAAACGGAGTGCATAAAACAGAAAAAGAGTAATTAAAATCGAGAACCTAATTCAGAAACCCAAATCTGGGACGTTTGAAGTCCATGCTAAAAAACATGAGTCACGGTTCACGATTTTTGAAACTTTTGTGGGGAATCATTAGGCCTGATGATTTAGAATCGAAGAGACGGAGTGCATAAAAGAGTAAAAGAGTGCTTAAAATCGAGACCCTAATTTGGAAACCTTAATCTGGGACGTTTGAAGTACGTGCTAAAAAATGGAGTCACAGTCGATGTTTTTCGAAACTTTTGTGGCGAATCATTAGGACTGATGATTTAGAATCGAATTTTGAAGAAACGGATAGCATAAAACAGTAAAATGTGCTTAAAATCGAGACCCTAATTCGGTAACCTTAATCTGGGACGTTTGAAGTACGTGCTAAAAAAACAGAGTCACGGACGACGTTTTTCGAAACTTTTTTTGGGAATCAGTTTAGAATAGAATTTAGAAGAAACGGAGTGCATAAAACAGTAAAAGATTGCTTAAAATCGAGACCCTAATTCGGAAACCTTAATCTAGGACGTTTGAAGTACGTGCTAAAAAAATGAGTCACGGTTGATGAGTTTTGAAACTTTTGTGGCGAATCATTTGGCCTGATGATTTAGAATCGAAGAAACAAAGTGCATAAAAGAGTAAAAGAGTGCTTAAAATCGAGACCCTAATTCAGAAACCCAAATCTGGGACGTTTGAAGTCCGTAATAAAAAAACGAGTCACAGTTCACGATTTTTGAAACTTGTTTGGCGAATCATTAGGCCTGATGATTTAGAATCGAAGAGACGGAGTGCATAAAAGAGTAAAAGAGTGCTTAAAATCGAGACCCTACTTTGGAAACCTTAATCTGGGATGTTTGAAGTACGTGCTAAAAAATGGAGTCACGGTCGATGTTTTTCGAAACTTTTGTGGCGAATCATTAGGACTGATGATTTAGAATCGAATTTTGAAGAAACGGATAGCATAAAACAGTAAAAGAGTGCTTAAAATCGAGACCCAAATTCGGTAACCTTAATCTGGGACGTTTGAAGTACGTGATAAAAAAACCGAGTCACAGACGACGTTTTTAGAAAATTTTGTTGGGAATCATTAGGCCGAATGATTTAGAATAGAATTTCGAAGAAACGGAGTGCATAAAACAATTCAAGAGTGCTGAAAATCGAGACCCTAATTCGGAAACCTTAATGTTGGACGTTTGAAGTACGTGCTAAAAAACAGTGTCACGGACGACGTTTTTTGAAACTTTTGTTGGGAATCATTAGGCCGGATGTTTAGAATAGAATTTAGAAGAAACGGAGTGCATAAAAGAGTAAAAGGGTGCTTTAAATCGAGACCCTAATTCAGAAACCTTTGTCTGGGACGTTTGAAGTACGTTCTAAAAAAACCGAGTCACGGACGACGTTTTTCGAAACTTTTGTTGGGAATCATTAGGCCGAATGATTTAGAATAGAATTTCGAAGAAACGGAGTGCATAAAACAGAAAAAGAGTAATTAAAATCGAGAACCTAATTCAGAAACCCAAATCTGGGACGTTTGAAGTCCATGCTAAAAAACATGAGTCACGGTTCACGATTTTTGAAACTTTTGTGGGGAATCATTAGGCCTGATGATTTAGAATCGAAGAGACGGAGTGCATAAAAGAGTAAAAGAGTGCTTAAAATCGAGACCCTAATTTGGAAACCTTAATCTGGGACGTTTGAAGTACGTGCTAAAAAATGGAGTCACAGTCGATGTTTTTCGAAACTTTTGTGGCGAATCATTAGGACTGATGATTTAGAATCGAATTTTGAAGAAACGGATAGCATAAAACAGTAAAATGTGCTTAAAATCGAGACCCTAATTCGGTAACCTTAATCTGGGACGTTTGAAGTACGTGCTAAAAAAACAGAGTCACGGACGACGTTTTTCGAAACTTTTTTTGGGAATCAGTTTAGAATAGAATTTAGAAGAAACGGAGTGCATAAAACAGTAAAAGATTGCTTAAAATCGAGACCCTAATTCGGAAACCTTAATCTAGGACGTTTGAAGTACGTGCTAAAAAAATGAGTCACGGTTGATGAGTTTTGAAACTTTTGTGGCGAATCATTTGGCCTGATGATTTAGAATCGAAGAAACAAAGTGCATAAAAGAGTAAAAGAGTGCTTAAAATCGAGACCCTAATTCAGAAACCCAAATCTGGGACGTTTGAAGTCCGTAATAAAAAAACGAGTCACAGTTCACGATTTTTGAAACTTGTTTGGCGAATCATTAGGCCTGATGATTTAGAATCGAAGAGACGGAGTGCATAAAAGAGTAAAAGAGTGCTTAAAATCGAGACCCTACTTTGGAAACCTTAATCTGGGATGTTTGAAGTACGTGCTAAAAAATGGAGTCACGGTCGATGTTTTTCGAAACTTTTGTGGCGAATCATTAGGACTGATGATTTAGAATCGAATTTTGAAGAAACGGATAGCATAAAACAGTAAAAGAGTGCTTAAAATCGAGACCCAAATTCGGTAACCTTAATCTGGGACGTTTGAAGTACGTGATAAAAAAACCGAGTCACAGACGACGTTTTTAGAAAATTTTGTTGGGAATCATTAGGCCGAATGATTTAGAATAGAATTTCGAAGAAACGGAGTGCATAAAACAATTCAAGAGTGCTGAAAATCGAGACCCTAATTCGGAAACCTTAATGTTGGACGTTTGAAGTACGTGCTAAAAAACAGTGTCACGGACGACGTTTTTTGAAACTTTTGTTGGGAATCATTAGGCCGGATGTTTAGAATAGAATTTAGAAGAAACGGAGTGCATAAAAGAGTAAAAGGGTGCTTTAAATCGAGACCCTAATTCAGAAACCTTTGTCTGGGACGTTTGAAGTACGTTCTAAAAAAACCGAGTCACGGACGACGTTTTTCGAAACTTTTGTTGGGAATCATTAGGCCGAATGATTTAGAATAGAATTTCGAAGAAACGGAGTGCATAAAACAGAAAAAGAGTAATTAAAATCGAGAACCTAATTCAGAAACCCAAATCTGGGACGTTTGAAGTCCATGCTAAAAAACATGAGTCACGGTTCACGATTTTTGAAACTTTTGTGGGGAATCATTAGGCCTGATGATTTAGAATCGAAGAGACGGAGTGCATAAAAGAGTAAAAGAGTGCTTAAAATCGAGACCCTAATTTGGAAACCTTAATCTGGGACGTTTGAAGTACGTGCTAAAAAATGGAGTCACAGTCGATGTTTTTCGAAACTTTTGTGGCGAATCATTAGGACTGATGATTTAGAATCGAATTTTGAAGAAACGGATAGCATAAAACAGTAAAATGTGCTTAAAATCGAGACCCTAATTCGGTAACCTTAATCTGGGACGTTTGAAGTACGTGCTAAAAAAACAGAGTCACGGACGACGTTTTTCGAAACTTTTTTTGGGAATCAGTTTAGAATAGAATTTAGAAGAAACGGAGTGCATAAAACAGTAAAAGATTGCTTAAAATCGAGACCCTAATTCGGAAACCTTAATCTAGGACGTTTGAAGTACGTGCTAAAAAAATGAGTCACGGTTGATGAGTTTTGAAACTTTTGTGGCGAATCATTTGGCCTGATGATTTAGAATCGAAGAAACAAAGTGCATAAAAGAGTAAAAGAGTGCTTAAAATCGAGACCCTAATTCAGAAACCCAAATCTGGGACGTTTGAAGTCCGTAATAAAAAAACGAGTCACAGTTCACGATTTTTGAAACTTGTTTGGCGAATCATTAGGCCTGATGATTTAGAATCGAAGAGACGGAGTGCATAAAAGAGTAAAAGAGTGCTTAAAATCGAGACCCTACTTTGGAAACCTTAATCTGGGATGTTTGAAGTACGTGCTAAAAAATGGAGTCACGGTCGATGTTTTTCGAAACTTTTGTGGCGAATCATTAGGACTGATGATTTAGAATCGAATTTTGAAGAAACGGATAGCATAAAACAGTAAAAGAGTGCTTAAAATCGAGACCCAAATTCGGTAACCTTAATCTGGGACGTTTGAAGTACGTGATAAAAAAACCGAGTCACAGACGACGTTTTTAGAAAATTTTGTTGGGAATCATTAGGCCGAATGATTTAGAATAGAATTTCGAAGAAACGGAGTGCATAAAACAATTCAAGAGTGCTGAAAATCGAGACCCTAATTCGGAAACCTTAATGTTGGACGTTTGAAGTACGTGCTAAAAAACAGTGTCACGGACGACGTTTTTTGAAACTTTTGTTGGGAATCATTAGGCCGGATGTTTAGAATAGAATTTAGAAGAAACGGAGTGCATAAAAGAGTAAAAGGGTGCTTTAAATCGAGACCCTAATTCAGAAACCTTTGTCTGGGACGTTTGAAGTACGTTCTAAAAAAACCGAGTCACGGACGACGTTTTTCGAAACTTTTGTTGGGAATCATTAGGCCGAATGATTTAGAATAGAATTTCGAAGAAACGGAGTGCATAAAACAGAAAAAGAGTAATTAAAATCGAGAACCTAATTCAGAAACCCAAATCTGGGACGTTTGAAGTCCATGCTAAAAAACATGAGTCACGGTTCACGATTTTTGAAACTTTTGTGGGGAATCATTAGGCCTGATGATTTAGAATCGAAGAGACGGAGTGCATAAAAGAGTAAAAGAGTGCTTAAAATCGAGACCCTAATTTGGAAACCTTAATCTGGGACGTTTGAAGTACGTGCTAAAAAATGGAGTCACAGTCGATGTTTTTCGAAACTTTTGTGGCGAATCATTAGGACTGATGATTTAGAATCGAATTTTGAAGAAACGGATAGCATAAAACAGTAAAATGTGCTTAAAATCGAGACCCTAATTCGGTAACCTTAATCTGGGACGTTTGAAGTACGTGCTAAAAAAACAGAGTCACGGACGACGTTTTTCGAAACTTTTTTTGGGAATCAGTTTAGAATAGAATTTAGAAGAAACGGAGTGCATAAAACAGTAAAAGATTGCTTAAAATCGAGACCCTAATTCGGAAACCTTAATCTAGGACGTTTGAAGTACGTGCTAAAAAAATGAGTCACGGTTGATGAGTTTTGAAACTTTTGTGGCGAATCATTTGGCCTGATGATTTAGAATCGAAGAAACAAAGTGCATAAAAGAGTAAAAGAGTGCTTAAAATCGAGACCCTAATTCAGAAACCCAAATCTGGGACGTTTGAAGTCCGTAATAAAAAAACGAGTCACAGTTCACGATTTTTGAAACTTGTTTGGCGAATCATTAGGCCTGATGATTTAGAATCGAAGAGACGGAGTGCATAAAAGAGTAAAAGAGTGCTTAAAATCGAGACCCTACTTTGGAAACCTTAATCTGGGATGTTTGAAGTACGTGCTAAAAAATGGAGTCACGGTCGATGTTTTTCGAAACTTTTGTGGCGAATCATTAGGACTGATGATTTAGAATCGAATTTTGAAGAAACGGATAGCATAAAACAGTAAAAGAGTGCTTAAAATCGAGACCCAAATTCGGTAACCTTAATCTGGGACGTTTGAAGTACGTGATAAAAAAACCGAGTCACAGACGACGTTTTTAGAAAATTTTGTTGGGAATCATTAGGCCGAATGATTTAGAATAGAATTTCGAAGAAACGGAGTGCATAAAACAATTCAAGAGTGCTGAAAATCGAGACCCTAATTCGGAAACCTTAATGTTGGACGTTTGAAGTACGTGCTAAAAAACAGTGTCACGGACGACGTTTTTTGAAACTTTTGTTGGGAATCATTAGGCCGGATGTTTAGAATAGAATTTAGAAGAAACGGAGTGCATAAAAGAGTAAAAGGGTGCTTTAAATCGAGACCCTAATTCAGAAACCTTTGTCTGGGACGTTTGAAGTACGTTCTAAAAAAACCGAGTCACGGACGACGTTTTTCGAAACTTTTGTTGGGAATCATTAGGCCGAATGATTTAGAATAGAATTTCGAAGAAACGGAGTGCATAAAACAGAAAAAGAGTAATTAAAATCGAGAACCTAATTCAGAAACCCAAATCTGGGACGTTTGAAGTCCATGCTAAAAAACATGAGTCACGGTTCACGATTTTTGAAACTTTTGTGGGGAATCATTAGGCCTGATGATTTAGAATCGAAGAGACGGAGTGCATAAAAGAGTAAAAGAGTGCTTAAAATCGAGACCCTAATTTGGAAACCTTAATCTGGGACGTTTGAAGTACGTGCTAAAAAATGGAGTCACAGTCGATGTTTTTCGAAACTTTTGTGGCGAATCATTAGGACTGATGATTTAGAATCGAATTTTGAAGAAACGGATAGCATAAAACAGTAAAATGTGCTTAAAATCGAGACCCTAATTCGGTAACCTTAATCTGGGACGTTTGAAGTACGTGCTAAAAAAACAGAGTCACGGACGACGTTTTTCGAAACTTTTTTTGGGAATCAGTTTAGAATAGAATTTAGAAGAAACGGAGTGCATAAAACAGTAAAAGATTGCTTAAAATCGAGACCCTAATTCGGAAACCTTAATCTAGGACGTTTGAAGTACGTGCTAAAAAAATGAGTCACGGTTCATGAGTTTTGAAACTTTTGTGGCGAATCATTTGGCCTGATGATTTAGAATCGAAGAAACAAAGTGCATAAAAGAGTAAAAGAGTGCTTAAAATCGAGACCCTAATTCAGAAACCCAAATCTGGGACGTTTGAAGTCCGTAATAAAAAAACGAGTCACAGTTCACGATTTTTGAAACTTGTTTGGCGAATCATTAGGCCTGATGATTTAGAATCGAAGAGACGGAGTGCATAAAAGAGTAATAGAGTGCTTAAAATCGAGACCCTACTTTGGAAACCTTAATCTGGGATGTTTGAAGTACGTGCTAAAAAATGGAGTCACGGTCGATGTTTTTCGAAACTTTTGTGGCGAATCATTAGGACTGATGATTTAGAATCGAATTTTGAAGAAACGGATAGCATAAAACAGTAAAAGAGTGCTTAAAATCGAGACCCAAATTCGGTAACCTTAATCTGGGACGTTTGAAGTACGTGATAAAAAAACCGAGTCACAGACGACGTTTTTAGAAAATTTTATTGGGAATCATTAGGCCGAATGATTTAGAATAGAATTTCGAAGAAACGGAGTGCATAAAACAATTCAAGAGTGCTGAAAATCGAGACCCTAATTCGGAAACCTTAATGTTGGACGTTTGAAGTACGTGCTAAAAAACAGTGTCACGGACGACGTTTTTTGAAACTTTTGTTGGGAATCATTAGGCCGGATGTTTAGAATAGAATTTAGAAGAAACGGAGTGCATAAAAGAGTAAAAGTGTGCTTTAAATCGAGACCCTAATTCAGAAACCTTTGTCTGGGACGTTTGAAGTACGTTCTAAAAAAACCGAGTCACGGACGACGTTTTTCGAAACTTTTGTTGGGAATCATTAGGCCGAATGATTTAGAATAGAATTTCGAAGAAACGGAGTGCATAAAACAGAAAAAGAGTAATTAAAATCGAGAACCTAATTCAGAAACCCAAATCTGGGACGTTTGAAGTCCATGCTAAAAAACATGAGTCACGGTTCACGATTTTTGAAACTTTTGTGGGGAATCATTAGGCCTGATGATTTAGAATCGAAGAGACGGAGTGCATAAAAGAGTAAAAGAGTGCTTAAAATCGAGACCCTAATTTGGAAACCTTAATCTGGGACGTTTGAAGTACGTGCTAAAAAATGGAGTCACAGTCGATGTTTTTCGAAACTTTTGTGGCGAATCATTAGGACTGATGATTTAGAATCGAATTTTGAAGAAACGGATAGCATAAAACAGTAAAATGTGCTTAAAATCGAGACCCTAATTCGGTAACCTTAATCTGGGACGTTTGAAGTACGTGCTAAAAAAACAGAGTCACGGACGACGTTTTTCGAAACTTTTTTTGGGAATCAGTTTAGAATAGAATTTAGAAGAAACGGAGTGCATAAAACAGTAAAAGATTGCTTAAAATCGAGACCCTAATTCGGAAACCTTAATCTAGGACGTTTGAAGTACGTGCTAAAAAAATGAGTCACGGTTGATGAGTTTTGAAACTTTTGTGGCGAATCATTTGGCCTGATGATTTAGAATCGAAGAAACAAAGTGCATAAAAGAGTAAAAGAGTGCTTAAAATCGAGACCCTAATTCAGAAACCCAAATCTGGGACGTTTGAAGTCCGTAATAAAAAAACGAGTCACAGTTCACGATTTTTGAAACTTGTTTGGCGAATCATTAGGCCTGATGATTTAGAATCGAAGAGACGGAGTGCATAAAAGAGTAAAAGAGTGCTTAAAATCGAGACCCTACTTTGGAAACCTTAATCTGGGATGTTTGAAGTACGTGCTAAAAAATGGAGTCACGGTCGATGTTTTTCGAAACTTTTGTGGCGAATCATTAGGACTGATGATTTAGAATCGAATTTTGAAGAAACGGATAGCATAAAACAGTAAAAGAGTGCTTAAAATCGAGACCCAAATTCGGTAACCTTAATCTGGGACGTTTGAAGTACGTGATAAAAAAACCGAGTCACAGACGACGTTTTTAGAAAATTTTGTTGGGAATCATTAGGCCGAATGATTTAGAATAGAATTTCGAAGAAACGGAGTGCATAAAACAATTCAAGAGTGCTGAAAATCGAGACCCTAATTCGGAAACCTTAATGTTGGACGTTTGAAGTACGTGCTAAAAAACAGTGTCACGGACGACGTTTTTTGAAACTTTTGTTGGGAATCATTAGGCCGGATGTTTAGAATAGAATTTAGAAGAAACGGAGTGCATAAAAGAGTAAAAGGGTGCTTTAAATCGAGACCCTAATTCAGAAACCTTTGTCTGGGACGTTTGAAGTACGTTCTAAAAAAACTGAGTCACGGACGACGTTTTTCGAAACTTTTGTTGGGAATCATTAGGCCGAATGATTTAGAATAGAATTTCGAAGAAACGGAGTGCATAAAACAGAAAAAGAGTAATTAAAATCGAGAACCTAATTCAGAAACCCAAATCTGGGACGTTTGAAGTCCATGCTAAAAAACATGAGTCACGGTTCACGATTTTTGAAACTTTTGTGGGGAATCATTAGGCCTGATGATTTAGAATCGAAGAGACGGAGTGCATAAAAGAGTAAAAGAGTGCTTAAAATCGAGACCCTAATTTGGAAACCTTAATCTGGGACGTTTGAAGTACGTGCTAAAAAATGGAGTCACAGTCGATGTTTTTCGAAACTTTTGTGGCGAATCATTAGGACTGATGATTTAGAATCGAATTTTGAAGAAACGGATAGCATAAAACAGTAAAATGTGCTTAAAATCGAGACCCTAATTCGGTAACCTTAATCTGGGACGTTTGAAGTACGTGCTAAAAAAACAGAGTCACGGACGACGTTTTTCGAAACTTTTTTTGGGAATCAGTTTAGAATAGAATTTAGAAGAAACGGAGTGCATAAAACAGTAAAAGATTGCTTAAAATCGAGACCCTAATTCGGAAACCTTAATCTAGGACGTTTGAAGTACGTGCTAAAAAAATGAGTCACGGTTCATGAGTTTTGAAACTTTTGTGGCGAATCATTTGGCCTGATGATTTAGAATCGAAGAAACAAAGTGCATAAAAGAGTAAAAGAGTGCTTAAAATCGAGACCCTAATTCAGAAACCCAAATCTGGGACGTTTGAAGTCCGTAATAAAAAAACGAGTCACAGTTCAAGATTTTTGAAACTTGTTTGGCGAATCATTAGGCCTGATGATTTAGAATCGAAGAGACGGAGTGCATAAAAGAGTAAAAGAGTGCTTAAAATCGAGACCCTACTTTGGAAACCTTAATCTGGGATGTTTGAAGTACGTGCTAAAAAATGGAGTCACGGTCGATGTTTTTCGAAACTTTTGTGGCGAATCATTAGGACTGATGATTTAGAATCGAATTTTGAAGAAACGGATAGCATAAAACAGTAAAAGAGTGCTTAAAATCGAGACCCAAATTCGGTAACCTTAATCTGGGACGTTTGAAGTACGTGATAAAAAAACCGAGTCACAGACGACGTTTTTAGAAAATTTTGTTGGGAATCATTAGGCCGAATGATTTAGAATAGAATTTCGAAGAAACGGAGTGCATAAAACAATTCAAGAGTGCTGAAAATCGAGACCCTAATTCGGAAACCTTAATGTTGGACGTTTGAAGTACGTGCTAAAAAACAGTGTCACGGACGACGTTTTTTGAAACTTTTGTTGGGAATCATTAGGCCGGATGTTTAGAATAGAATTTAGAAGAAACGGAGTGCATAAAAGAGTAAAAGGGTGCTTTAAATCGAGACCCTAATTCAGAAACCTTTGTCTGGGACGTTTGAAGTACGTTCTAAAAAAACCGAGTCACGGACGACGTTTTTCGAAACTTTTGTTGGGAATCATTAGGCCGAATGATTTAGAATAGAATTTCGAAGAAACGGAGTGCATAAAACAGAAAAAGAGTAATTAAAATCGAGAACCTAATTCAGAAACCCAAATCTGGGACGTTTGAAGTCCATGCTAAAAAACATGAGTCACGGTTCACGATTTTTGAAACTTTTGTGGGGAATCATTAGGCCTGATGATTTAGAATCGAAGAGACGGAGTGCATAAAAGAGTAAAAGAGTGCTTAAAATCGAGACCCTAATTTGGAAACCTTAATCTGGGACGTTTGAAGTACGTGCTAAAAAATGGAGTCACAGTCGATGTTTTTCGAAACTTTTGTGGCGAATCATTAGGACTGATGATTTAGAATCGAATTTTGAAGAAACGGATAGCATAAAACAGTAAAATGTGCTTAAAATCGAGACCCTAATTCGGTAACCTTAATCTGGGACGTTTGAAGTACGTGCTAAAAAAACAGAGTCACGGACGACGTTTTTCGAAACTTTTTTTGGGAATCAGTTTAGAATAGAATTTAGAAGAAATGGAGTGCATAAAACAGTAAAAGATTGCTTAAAATCGAGACCCTAATTCGGAAACCTTAATCTAGGACGTTTGAAGTACGTGCTAAAAAAATGAGTCACGGTTCATGAGTTTTGAAACTTTTGTGGCGAATCATTTGGCCTGATGATTTAGAATCGAAGAAACAAAGTGCATAAAAGAGTAAAAGAGTGCTTAAAATTGAGACCCTAATTCAGAAACCCAAATCTGGGACGTTTGAAGTCAGTAATAAAAAAACGAGTCACAGTTCACGATTTTTGAAACTTGTTTGGCGAATCATTAGGCCTGATGATTTAGAATCGAAGAGACGGAGTGCATAAAAGAGTAATAGAGTGCTTAAAATCGAGACCCTACTTTGGAAACCTTAATCTGGGATGTTTGAAGTACGTGCTAAAAAATGGAGTCACGGTCGATGTTTTTCGAAACTTTTGTGGCGAATCATTAGGACTGATGATTTAGAATCGAATTTTGAAGAAACGGATAGCATAAAACAGTAAAAGAGTGCTTAAAATCGAGACCCAAATTCGGTAACCTTAATCTGGGACGTTTGAAGTACGTGATAAAAAAACCGAGTCACAGACGACGTTTTTAGAAAATTTTATTGGGAATCATTAGGCCGAATGATTTAGAATAGAATTTCGAAGAAACGGAGTGCATAAAACAATTCAAGAGTGCTGAAAATCGAGACCCTAATTCGGAAACCTTAATGTTGGACGTTTGAAGTACGTGCTAAAAAACAGTGTCACGGACGACGTTTTTTGAAACTTTTGTTGGGAATCATTAGGCCGGATGTTTAGAATAGAATTTAGAAGAAACGGAGTGCATAAAAGAGTAAAAGTGTGCTTTAAATCGAGACCCTAATTCAGAAACCTTTGTCTGGGACGTTTGAAGTACGTTCTAAAAAAACCGAGTCACGGACGACGTTTTTCGAAACTTTTGTTGGGAATCATTAGGCCGAATGATTTAGAATAGAATTTCGAAGAAACGGAGTGCATAAAACAGAAAAAGAGTAATTAAAATCGAGAACCTAATTCAGAAACCCAAATCTGGGACGTTTGAAGTCCATGCTAAAAAACATGAGTCACGGTTCACGATTTTTGAAACTTTTGTGGGGAATCATTAGGCCTGATGATTTAGAATCGAAGAGACGGAGTGCATAAAAGAGTAAAAGAGTGCTTAAAATCGAGACCCTAATTTGGAAACCTTAATCTGGGACGTTTGAAGTACGTGCTAAAAAATGGAGTCACAGTCGATGTTTTTCGAAACTTTTGTGGCGAATCATTAGGACTGATGATTTAGAATCGAATTTTGAAGAAACGGATAGCATAAAACAGTAAAATGTGCTTAAAATCGAGACCCTAATTCGGTAACCTTAATCTGGGACGTTTGAAGTACGTGCTAAAAAAACAGAGTCACGGACGACGTTTTTCGAAACTTTTTTTGGGAATCAGTTTAGAATAGAATTTAGAAGAAACGGAGTGCATAAAACAGTAAAAGATTGCTTAAAATCGAGACCCTAATTCGGAAACCTTAATCTAGGACGTTTGAAGTACGTGCTAAAAAAATGAGTCACGGTTGATGAGTTTTGAAACTTTTGTGGCGAATCATTTGGCCTGATGATTTAGAATCGAAGAAACAAAGTGCATAAAAGAGTAAAAGAGTGCTTAAAATCGAGACCCTAATTCAGAAACCCAAATCTGGGACGTTTGAAGTCCGTAATAAAAAAACGAGTCACAGTTCACGATTTTTGAAACTTGTTTGGCGAATCATTAGGCCTGATGATTTAGAATCGAAGAGACGGAGTGCATAAAAGAGTAAAAGAGTGCTTAAAATCGAGACCCTACTTTGGAAACCTTAATCTGGGATGTTTGAAGTACGTGCTAAAAAATGGAGTCACGGTCGATGTTTTTCGAAACTTTTGTGGCGAATCATTAGGACTGATGATTTAGAATCGAATTTTGAAGAAACGGATAGCATAAAACAGTAAAAGAGTGCTTAAAATCGAGACCCAAATTCGGTAACCTTAATCTGGGACGTTTGAAGTACGTGATAAAAAAACCGAGTCACAGACGACGTTTTTAGAAAATTTTGTTGGGAATCATTAGGCCGAATGATTTAGAATAGAATTTCGAAGAAACGGAGTGCATAAAACAATTCAAGAGTGCTGAAAATCGAGACCCTAATTCGGAAACCTTAATGTTGGACGTTTGAAGTACGTGCTAAAAAACAGTGTCACGGACGACGTTTTTTGAAACTTTTGTTGGGAATCATTAGGCCGGATGTTTAGAATAGAATTTAGAAGAAACGGAGTGCATAAAAGAGTAAAAGGGTGCTTTAAATCGAGACCCTAATTCAGAAACCTTTGTCTGGGACGTTTGAAGTACGTTCTAAAAAAACCGAGTCACGGACGACGTTTTTCGAAACTTTTGTTGGGAATCATTAGGCCGAATGATTTAGAATAGAATTTCGAAGAAACGGAGTGCATAAAACAGAAAAAGAGTAATTAAAATCGAGAACCTAATTCAGAAACCCAAATCTGGGACGTTTGAAGTCCATGCTAAAAAACATGAGTCACGGTTCACGATTTTTGAAACTTTTGTGGGGAATCATTAGGCCTGATGATTTAGAATCGAAGAGACGGAGTGCATAAAAGAGTAAAAGAGTGCTTAAAATCGAGACCCTAATTTGGAAACCTTAATCTGGGACGTTTGAAGTACGTGCTAAAAAATGGAGTCACAGTCGATGTTTTTCGAAACTTTTGTGGCGAATCATTAGGACTGATGATTTAGAATCGAATTTTGAAGAAACGGATAGCATAAAACAGTAAAATGTGCTTAAAATCGAGACCCTAATTCGGTAACCTTAATCTGGGACGTTTGAAGTACGTGCTAAAAAAACAGAGTCACGGACGACGTTTTTCGAAACTTTTTTTGGGAATCAGTTTAGAATAGAATTTAGAAGAAACGGAGTGCATAAAACAGTAAAAGATTGCTTAAAATCGAGACCCTAATTCGGAAACCTTAATCTAGGACGTTTGAAGTACGTGCTAAAAAAATGAGTCACGGTTCATGAGTTTTGAAACTTTTGTGGCGAATCATTTGGCCTGATGATTTAGAATCGAAGAAACAAAGTGCATAAAAGAGTAAAAGAGTGCTTAAAATCGAGACCCTAATTCAGAAACCCAAATCTGGGACGTTTGAAGTCAGTAATAAAAAAACGAGTCACAGTTCACGATTTTTGAAACTTGTTTGGCGAATCATTAGGCCTGATGATTTAGAATCGAAGAGACGGAGTGCATAAAAGAGTAATAGAGTGCTTAAAATCGAGACCCTACTTTGGAAACCTTAATCTGGGATGTTTGAAGTACGTGCTAAAAAATGGAGTCACGGTCGATGTTTTTCGAAACTTTTGTGGCGAATCATTAGGACTGATGATTTAGAATCGAATTTTGAAGAAACGGATAGCATAAAACAGTAAAAGAGTGCTTAAAATCGAGACCCAAATTCGGTAACCTTAATCTGGGACGTTTGAAGTACGTGATAAAAAAACCGAGTCACAGACGACGTTTTTAGAAAATTTTATTGGGAATCATTAGGCCGAATGATTTAGAATAGAATTTCGAAGAAACGGAGTGCATAAAACAATTCAAGAGTGCTGAAAATCGAGACCCTAATTCGGAAACCTTAATGTTGGACGTTTGAAGTACGTGCTAAAAAACAGTGTCACGGACGACGTTTTTTGAAACTTTTGTTGGGAATCATTAGGCCGGATGTTTAGAATAGAATTTAGAAGAAACGGAGTGCATAAAAGAGTAAAAGGGTGCTTTAAATCGAGACCCTAATTCAGAAACCTTTGTCTGGGACGTTTGAAGTACGTTCTAAAAAAACCGAGTCACGGACGACGTTTTTCGAAACTTTTGTTGGGAATCATTAGGCCGAATGATTTAGAATAGAATTTCGAAGAAACGGAGTGCATAAAACAGAAAAAGAGTAATTAAAATCGAGAACCTAATTCAGAAACCCAAATTTGGGACGTTTGAAGGCCATGCTAAAAAACATGAGTCACGGTTCACGATTTTTGAAACTTTTGTGGGGAATCATTAGGCCTGATGATTTAGAATCGAAGAGACGGAGTGCATAAAAGAGTAAAAGAGTGCTTAAAATCGAGACCCTAATTTGGAAACCTTAATCTGGGACGTTTGAAGTACGTGCTAAAAAATGGAGTCACAGTCGATGTTTTTCGAAACTTTTGTGGCGAATCATTAGGACTGATGATTTAGAATCGAATTTTGAAGAAACGGATAGCATAAAACAGTAAAATGTGCTTAAAATCGAGACCCTAATTCGGTAACCTTAATCTGGGACGTTTGAAGTACGTGCTAAAAAAACAGAGTCACGGACGACGTTTTTCGAAACTTTTTTTGGGAATCAGTTTAGAATAGAATTTAGAAGAAACGGAGTGCATAAAACAGTAAAAGATTGCTTAAAATCGAGACCCTAATTCGGAAACCTTAATCTAGGACGTTTGAAGTACGTGCTAAAAAAATGAGTCACGGTTCATGAGTTTTGAAACTTTTGTGGCGAATCATTTGGCCTGATGATTTAGAATCGAAGAAACAAAGTGCATAAAAGAGTAAAAGAGTGCTTAAAATCGAGACCCTAATTCAGAAACCCAAATCTGGGACGTTTGGAGTCCGTAATAAAAAAACGAGTCACAGTTCACGATTTTTGAAACTTGTTTGGCGAATCATTAGGCCTGATGATTTAGAATCGAAGAGACGGAGTGCATAAAAGAGTAAAAGAGTGCTTAAAATCGAGACCCTACTTTGGAAACCTTAATCTGGGATGTTTGAAGTACGTGCTAAAAAATGGAGTCACGGTCGATGTTTTTCGAAACTTTTGTGGCGAATCATTAGGACTGATGATTTAGAATCGAATTTTGAAGAAACGGATAGCATAAAACAGTAAAAGAGTGCTTAAAATCGAGACCCAAATTCGGTAACCTTAATCTGGGACGTTTGAAGTACGTGATAAAAAAACCGAGTCACAGACGACGTTTTTAGAAAATTTTGTTGGGAATCATTAGGCCGAATGATTTAGAATAGAATTTCGAAGAAACGGAGTGCATAAAACAATTCAAGAGTGCTGAAAATCGAGACCCTAATTCGGAAACCTTAATGTTGGACGTTTGAAGTACGTGCTAAAAAACAGTGTCACGGACGACGTTTTTTGAAACTTTTGTTGGGAATCATTAGGCCGGATGTTTAGAATAGAATTTAGAAGAAACGGAGTGCATAAAAGAGTAAAAGGGTGCTTTAAATCGAGACCCTAATTCAGAAACCTTTGTCTGGGACGTTTGAAGTACGTTCTAAAAAAACCGAGTCACGGACGACGTTTTTCGAAACTTTTGTTGGGAATCATTAGGCCGAATGATTTAGAATAGAATTTCGAAGAAACGGAGTGCATAAAACAGAAAAAGAGTAATTAAAATCGAGAACCTAATTCAGAAACCCAAATTTGGGACGTTTGAAGTCCATGCTAAAAAACATGAGTCACGGTTCACGATTTTTGAAACTTTTGTGGGGAATCATTAGGCCTGATGATTTAGAATCGAAGAGACGGAGTGCATAAAAGAGTAAAAGAGTGCTTAAAATCGAGACCCTAATTTGGAAACCTTAATCTGGGACGTTTGAAGTACGTGCTAAAAAATGGAGTCACAGTCGATGTTTTTCGAAACTTTTGTGGCGAATCATTAGGACTGATGATTTAGAATCGAATTTTGAAGAAACGGATAGCATAAAACAGTAAAATGTGCTTAAAATCGAGACCCTAATTCGGTAACCTTAATCTGGGACGTTTGAAGTACGTGCTAAAAAAACAGAGTCACGGACGACGTTTTTCGAAACTTTTTTTGGGAATCAGTTTAGAATAGAATTTAGAAGAAACGGAGTGCATAAAACAGTAAAAGATTGCTTAAAATCGAGACCCTAATTCGGAAACCTTAATCTAGGACGTTTGAAGTACGTGCTAAAAAAATGAGTCACGGTTCATGAGTTTTGAAACTTTTGTGGCGAATCATTTGGCCTGATGATTTAGAATCGAAGAAACAAAGTGCATAAAAGAGTAAAAGAGTGCTTAAAATCGAGACCCTAATTCAGAAACCCAAATCTGGGACGTTTGAAGTCCGTAATAAAAAAACGAGTCACTGTTCACGATTTTTGAAACTTGTTTGGCGAATCATTAGGCCTGATGATTTAGAATCGAAGAGACGGAGTGCATAAAAGAGTAAAAGAGTGCTTAAAATCGAGACCCTACTTTGGAAACCTTAATCTGGGATGTTTGAAGTACGTGCTAAAAAATGGAGTCACGGTCGATGTTTTTCGAAACTTTTGTGGCGAATCATTAGGACTGATGATTTAGAATCGAATTTTGAAGAAACGGATAGCATAAAACAGTAAAAGAGTGCTTAAAATCGAGACCCAAATTCAGTAACCTTAATCTGGGACGTTTGAAGTACGTGATAAAAAAACCGAGTCACAGACGACGTTTTTAGAAAATTTTGTTGGGAATCATTAGGCCGAATGATTTAGAATAGAATTTCGAAGAAACGGAGTGCATAAAACAATTCAAGAGTGCTGAAAATCGAGACCCTAATTCGGAAACCTTAATGTTGGACGTTTGAAGTACGTGCTAAAAAACAGTGTCACGGACGACGTTTTTTGAAACTTTTGTTGGGAATCATTAGGCCGGATGTTTAGAATAGAATTTAGAAGAAACGGAGTGCATAAAAGAGTAAAAGGGTGCTTTAAATCGAGACCCTAATTCAGAAACCTTTGTCTGGGACGTTTGAAGTACGTTCTAAAAAAACCGAGTCACGGACGACGTTTTTCGAAACTTTTGTTGGGAATCATTAGGCCGAATGATTTAGAATAGAATTTTGAAGAAACGGAGTGCATAAAACAGAAAAAGAGTAATTAAAATCGAGAACCTAATTCAGAAACCCAAATTTGGGACGTTTGAAGTCCATGCTAAAAAACATGAGTCACGGTTCACGATTTTTGAAACTTTTGTGGGGAATCATTAGGCCTGATGATTTAGAATCGAAGAGACGGAGTGCATAAAAGAGTAAAAGAGTGCTTAAAATCGAGACCCTAATTTGGAAACCTTAATCTGGGACGTTTGAAGTACGTGCTAAAAAATGGAGTCACAGTCGATGTTTTTCGAAACTTTTGTGGCGAATCATTAGGACTGATGATTTAGAATCGAATTTTGAAGAAACGGATAGCATAAAACAGTAAAATGTGCTTAAAATCGAGACCCTAATTCGGTAACCTTAATCTGGGACGTTTGAAGTACGTGCTAAAAAAACAGAGTCACGGACGACGTTTTTCGAAACTTTTTTTGGGAATCAGTTTAGAATAGAATTTAGAAGAAACGGAGTGCATAAAACAGTAAAAGATTGCTTAAAATCGAGACCCTAATTCGGAAACCTTAATCTAGGACGTTTGAAGTACGTGCTAAAAAAATGAGTCACGGTTCATGAGTTTTGAAACTTTTGTGGCGAATCATTTGGCCTGATGATTTAGAATCGAAGAAACAAAGTGCATAAAAGAGTAAAAGAGTGCTTAAAATCGAGACCCTAATTCAGAAACCCAAATCTGGGACGTTTGGAGTCCGTAATAAAAAAACGAGTCACAGTTCACGATTTTTGAAACTTGTTTGGCGAATCATTAGGCCTGATGATTTAGAATCGAAGAGACGGAGTGCATAAAAGAGTAAAAGAGTGCTTAAAATCGAGACCCTACTTTGGAAACCTTAATCTGGGATGTTTGAAGTACGTGCTAAAAAATGGAGTCACGGTCGATGTTTTTCGAAACTTTTGTGGCGAATCATTAGGACTGATGATTTAGAATCGAATTTTGAAGAAACGGATAGCATAAAACAGTAAAAGAGTGCTTAAAATCGAGACCCAAATTCGGTAACCTTAATCTGGGACGTTTGAAGTACGTGATAAAAAAACCGAGTCACAGACGACGTTTTTAGAAAATTTTGTTGGGAATCATTAGGCCGAATGATTTAGAATAGAATTTCGAAGAAACGGAGTGCATAAAACAATTCAAGAGTGCTGAAAATCGAGACCCTAATTCGGAAACCTTAATGTTGGACGTTTGAAGTACGTGCTAAAAAACAGTGTCACGGACGACGTTTTTTGAAACTTTTGTTGGGAATCATTAGGCCGGATGTTTAGAATAGAATTTAGAAGAAACGGAGTGCATAAAAGAGTAAAAGGGTGCTTTAAATCGAGACCCTAATTCAGAAACCTTTGTCTGGGACGTTTGAAGTACGTTCTAAAAAAACCGAGTCACGGACGACGTTTTTCGAAACTTTTGTTGGGAATCATTAGGCCGAATGATTTAGAATAGAATTTCGAAGAAACGGAGTGCATAAAACAGAAAAAGAGTAATTAAAATCGAGAACCTAATTCAGAAACCCAAATTTGGGACGTTTGAAGTCCATGCTAAAAAACATGAGTCACGGTTCACGATTTTTGAAACTTTTGTGGGGAATCATTAGGCCTGATGATTTAGAATCGAAGAGACGGAGTGCATAAAAGAGTAAAAGAGTGCTTAAAATCGAGACCCTAATTTGGAAACCTTAATCTGGGACGTTTGAAGTACGTGCTAAAAAATGGAGTCACAGTCGATGTTTTTCGAAACTTTTGTGGCGAATCATTAGGACTGATGATTTAGAATCGAATTTTGAAGAAACGGATAGCATAAAACAGTAAAATGTGCTTAAAATCGAGACCCTAATTCGGTAACCTTAATCTGGGACGTTTGAAGTACGTGCTAAAAAAACAGAGTCACGGACGACGTTTTTCGAAACTTTTTTTGGGAATCAGTTTAGAATAGAATTTAGAAGAAACGGAGTGCATAAAACAGTAAAAGATTGCTTAAAATCGAGACCCTAATTCGGAAACCTTAATCTAGGACGTTTGAAGTACGTGCTAAAAAAATGAGTCACGGTTCATGAGTTTTGAAACTTTTGTGGCGAATCATTTGGCCTGATGATTTAGAATCGAAGAAACAAAGTGCATAAAAGAGTAAAAGAGTGCTTAAAATCGAGACCCTAATTCAGAAACCCAAATCTGGGACGTTTGAAGTCCGTAATAAAAAAACGAGTCACTGTTCACGATTTTTGAAACTTGTTTGGCGAATCATTAGGCCTGATGATTTAGAATCGAAGAGACGGAGTGCATAAAAGAGTAAAAGAGTGCTTAAAATTGAGACCCTACTTTGGAAACCTTAATCTGGGATGTTTGAAGTACGTGCTAAAAAATGGAGTCACGGTCGATGTTTTTCGAAACTTTTGTGGCGAATCATTAGGACTGATGATTTAGAATCGAATTTTGAAGAAACGGATAGCATAAAACAGTAAAAGAGTGCTTAAAATCGAGACCCAAATTCAGTAACCTTAATCTGGGACGTTTGAAGTACGTGATAAAAAAACCGAGTCACAGACGACGTTTTTAGAAAATTTTGTTGGGAATCATTAGGCCGAATGATTTAGAATAGAATTTCGAAGAAACGGAGTGCATAAAACAATTCAAGAGTGCTGAAAATCGAGACCCTAATTCGGAAACCTTAATGTTGGACGTTTGAAGTACGTGCTAAAAAACAGTGTCACGGACGACGTTTTTTGAAACTTTTGTTGGGAATCATTAGGCCGGATGTTTAGAATAGAATTTAGAAGAAACGGAGTGCATAAAAGAGTAAAAGGGTGCTTTAAATCGAGACCCTAATTCAGAAACCTTTGTCTGGGACGTTTGAAGTACGTTCTAAAAAAACCGAGTCACGGACGACGTTTTTCGAAACTTTTGTTGGGAATCATTAGGCCGAATGATTTAGAATAGAATTTCGAAGAAACGGAGTGCATAAAACAGAAAAAGAGTAATTAAAATCGAGAACCTAATTCAGAAACCCAAATTTGGGACGTTTGAAGTCCATGCTAAAAAACATGAGTCACGGTTCACGATTTTTGAAACTTTTGTGGGGAATCATTAGGCCTGATGATTTAGAATCGAAGAGACGGAGTGCATAAAAGAGTAAAAGAGTGCTTAAAATCGAGACCCTAATTTGGAAACCTTAATCTGGGACGTTTGAAGTACGTGCTAAAAAATGGAGTCACAGTCGATGTTTTTCGAAACTTTTGTGGCGAATCATTAGGACTGATGATTTAGAATCGAATTTTGAAGAAACGGATAGCATAAAACAGTAAAATGTGCTTAAAATCGAGACCCTAATTCGGTAACCTTAATCTGGGACGTTTGAAGTACGTGCTAAAAAAACAGAGTCACGGACGACGTTTTTCGAAACTTTTTTTGGGAATCAGTTTAGAATAGAATTTAGAAGAAACGGAGTGCATAAAACAGTAAAAGATTGCTTAAAATCGAGACCCTAATTCGGAAACCTTAATCTAGGACGTTTGAAGTACGTGCTAAAAAAATGAGTCACGGTTCATGAGTTTTGAAACTTTTGTGGCGAATCATTTGGCCTGATGATTTAGAATCGAAGAAACAAAGTGCATAAAAGAGTAAAAGAGTGCTTAAAATCGAGACCCTAATTCAGAAACCCAAATCTGGGACGTTTGAAGTCCGTAATAAAAAAACGAGTCACAGTTCACGATTTTTGAAACTTGTTTGGCGAATCATTAGGCCTGATGATTTAGAATCGAAGAGACGGAGTGCATAAAAGAGTAAAAGAGTGCTTAAAATCGAGACCCTACTTTGGAAACCTTAATCTGGGATGTTTGAAGTACGTGCTAAAAAATGGAGTCACGGTCGATGTTTTTCGAAACTTTTGTGGCGAATCATTAGGACTGATGATTTAGAATCGAATTTTGAAGAAACGGATAGCATAAAACAGTAAAAGAGTGCTTAAAATCGAGACCCAAATTCGGTAACCTTAATCTGGGACGTTTGAAGTACGTGATAAAAAAACCGAGTCACAGACGACGTTTTTAGAAAATTTTGTTGGGAATCATTAGGCCGAATGATTTAGAATAGAATTTCGAAGAAACGGAGTGCATAAAACAATTCAAGAGTGCTGAAAATCGAGACCCTAATTCGGAAACCTTAATGTTGGACGTTTGAAGTACGTGCTAAAAAACAGTGTCACGGACGACGTTTTTTGAAACTTTTGTTGGGAATCATTAGGCCGGATGTTTAGAATAGAATTTAGAAGAAACGGAGTGCATAAAAGAGTAAAAGGGTGCTTTAAATCGAGACCCTAATTCAGAAACCTTTGTCTGGGACGTTTGAAGTACGTTCTAAAAAAACCGAGTCACGGACGACGTTTTTCGAAACTTTTGTTGGGAATCATTAGGCCGAATGATTTAGAATAGAATTTCGAAGAAACGGAGTGCATAAAACAGAAAAAGAGTAATTAAAATCGAGAACCTAATTCAGAAACCCAAATCTGGGACGTTTGAAGTCCATGCTAAAAAACATGAGTCACGGTTCACGATTTTTGAAACTTTTGTGGGGAATCATTAGGCCTGATGATTTAGAATCGAAGAGACGGAGTGCATAAAAGAGTAAAAGAGTGCTTAAAATCGAGACCCTAATTTGGAAACCTTAATCTGGGACGTTTGAAGTACGTGCTAAAAAATGGAGTCACAGTCGATGTTTTTCGAAACTTTTGTGGCGAATCATTAGGACTGATGATTTAGAATCGAATTTTGAAGAAACGGATAGCATAAAACAGTAAAATGTGCTTAAAATCGAGACCCTAATTCGGTAACCTTAATCTGGGACGTTTGAAGTACGTGCTAAAAAAACAGAGTCACGGACGACGTTTTTCGAAACTTTTTTTGGGAATCAGTTTAGAATAGAATTTAGAAGAAACGGAGTGCATAAAACAGTAAAAGATTGCTTAAAATCGAGACCCTAATTCGGAAACCTTAATCTAGGACGTTTGAAGTACGTGCTAAAAAAATGAGTCACGGTTCATGAGTTTTGAAACTTTTGTGGCGAATCATTTGGCCTGATGATTTAGAATCGAAGAAACAAAGTGCATAAAAGAGTAAAAGAGTGCTTAAAATCGAGACCCTAATTCAGAAACCCAAATCTGGGACGTTTGAAGTCCGTAATAAAAAAACGAGTCACAGTTCACGATTTTTGAAACTTGTTTGGCGAATCATTAGGCCTGATGATTTAGAATCGAAGAGACGGAGTGCATAAAAGAGTAAAAGAGTGCTTAAAATCGAGACCCTACTTTGGAAACCTTAATCTGGGATGTTTGAAGTACGTGCTAAAAAATAGAGTCACGGTCGATGTTTTTCGAAACTTTTGTGGCGAATCATTAGGACTGATGATTTAGAATCGAATTTTGAAGAAACGGATAGCATAAAACAGTAAAAGAGTGCTTAAAATCGAGACCCAAATTCGGTAACCTTAATCTGGGACGTTTGAAGTACGTGATAAAAAAACCGAGTCACAGACGACGTTTTTAGAAAATTTTGTTGGGAATCATTAGGCCGAATGATTTAGAATAGAATTTCGAAGAAACGGAGTGCATAAAACAATTCAAGAGTGCTGAAAATCGAGACCCTAATTCGGAAACCTTAATGTTGGACGTTTGAAGTACGTGCTAAAAAACAGTGTCACGGACGACGTTTTTTGAAACTTTTGTTGGGAATCATTAGGCCGGATGTTTAGAATAGAATTTAGAAGAAACGGAGTGCATAAAAGAGTAAAAGGGTGCTTTAAATCGAGACCCTAATTCAGAAACCTTTGTCTGGGACGTTTGAAGTACGTTCTAAAAAAACCGAGTCACGGACGACGTTTTTCGAAACTTTTGTTGGGAATCATTAGGCCGAATGATTTAGAATAGAATTTCGAAGAAACGGAGTGCATAAAACAGAAAAAGAGTAATTAAAATCGAGAACCTAATTCAGAAACCCAAATCTGGGACGTTTGAAGTCCATGCTAAAAAACATGAGTCACGGTTCACGATTTTTGAAACTTTTGTGGGGAATCATTAGGCCTGATGATTTAGAATCGAAGAGACGGAGTGCATAAAAGAGTAAAAGAGTGCTTAAAATCGAGACCCTAATTTGGAAACCTTAATCTGGGACGTTTGAAGTACGTGCTAAAAAATGGAGTCACAGTCGATGTTTTTCGAAACTTTTGTGGCGAATCATTAGGACTGATGATTTAGAATCGAATTTTGAAGAAACGGATAGCATAAAACAGTAAAATGTGCTTAAAATCGAGACCCTAATTCGGTAACCTTAATCTGGGACGTTTGAAGTACGTGCTAAAAAAACCGAGTCACAGACGACGTTTTTAGAAAATTTTGTTGGGAATCATTAGGCCGAATGATTTAGAATAGAATTTCGAAGAAACGGAGTGCATAAAACAATTCAAGAGTGCTGAAAATCGAGACCCTAATTCGGAAACCTTAATCTAGGACGTTTGAAGTACGTGCTAAAAAAATGAGTCACGGTTCATGAGTTTTGAAACTTTTGTGGCGAATCATTTGGCCTGATGATTTAGAATCGAAGAAACAAAGTGCATAAAAGAGTAAAAGAGTGCTTAAAATCGAGACCCTAATTCAGAAACCCAAATCTGGGACGTTTGAAGTCCGTAATAAAAAAACGAGTCACTGTTCACGATTTTTGAAACTTGTTTGGCGAATCATTAGGCCTGATGATTTAGAATCGAAGAGACGGAGTGCATAAAAGAGTAAAAGAGTGCTTAAAATCGAGACCCTACTTTGGAAACCTTAATCTGGGATGTTTGAAGTACGTGCTAAAAAATGGAGTCACGGTCGATGTTTTTCGAAACTTTTGTGGCGAATCATTAGGACTGATGATTTAGAATCGAATTTTGAAGAAACGGATAGCATAAAACAGTAAAAGAGTGCTTAAAATCGAGACCCAAATTCGGTAACCTTAATCTGGGACGTTTGAAGTACGTGATAAAAAAACCGAGTCACAGACGACGTTTTTAGAAAATTTTGTTGGGAATCATTAGGCCGAATGATTTAGAATAGAATTTCGAAGAAACGGAGTGCATAAAACAATTCAAGAGTGCTGAAAATCGAGACCCTAATTCGGAAACCTTAATGTTGGACGTTTGAAGTACGTGCTAAAAAACAGTGTCACGGACGACGTTTTTTGAAACTTTTGTTGGGAATCATTAGGCCGGATGTTTAGAATAGAATTTAGAAGAAACGGAGTGCATAAAAGAGTAAAAGGGTGCTTTAAATCGAGACCCTAATTCAGAAACCTTTGTCTGGGACGTTTGAAGTACGTTCTAAAAAAACCGAGTCACGGACGACGTTTTTCGAAACTTTTGTTGGGAATCATTAGGCCGAATGATTTAGAATAGAATTTCGAAGAAACGGAGTGCATAAAACAGAAAAAGAGTAATTAAAATCGAGAACCTAATTCAGAAACCCAAATCTGGGACGTTTGAAGTCCATGCTAAAAAACATGAGTCACGGTTCACGATTTTTGAAACTTTTGTGGGGAATCATTAGGCCTGATGATTTAGAATCGAAGAGACGGAGTGCATAAAAGAGTAAAAGAGTGCTTAAAATCGAGACCCTAATTTGGAAACCTTAATCTGGGACGTTTGAAGTACGTGCTAAAAAATGGAGTCACAGTCGATGTTTTTCGAAACTTTTGTGGCGAATCATTAGGACTGATGATTTAGAATCGAATTTTGAAGAAACGGATAGCATAAAACAGTAAAATGTGCTTAAAATCGAGACCCTAATTCGGTAACCTTAATCTGGGACGTTTGAAGTACGTGCTAAAAAAACAGAGTCACGGACGACGTTTTTCGAAACTTTTTTTGGGAATCAGTTTAGAATAGAATTTAGAAGAAACGGAGTGCATAAAACAGTAAAAGATTGCTTAAAATCGAGACCCTAATTCGGAAACCTTAATCTAGGACGTTTGAAGTACGTGCTAAAAAAATGAGTCACGGTTCATGAGTTTTGAAACTTTTGTGGCGAATCATTTGGCCTGATGATTTAGAATCGAAGAAACAAAGTGCATAAAAGAGTAAAAGAGTGCTTAAAATCGAGACCCTAATTCAGAAACCCAAATCTGGGACGTTTGAAGTCCGTAATAAAAAAACGAGTCACAGTTCACGATTTTTGAAACTTGTTTGGCGAATCATTAGGCCTGATGATTTAGAATCGAAGAGACGGAGTGCATAAAAGAGTAAAAGAGTGCTTAAAATCGAGACCCTACTTTGGAAACCTTAATCTGGGATGTTTGAAGTACGTGCTAAAAAATGGAGTCACGGTCGATGTTTTTCGAAACTTTTGTGGCGAATCATTAGGACTGATGATTTAGAATCGAATTTTGAAGAAACGGATAGCATAAAACAGTAAAAGAGTGCTTAAAATCGAGACCCAAATTCGGTAACCTTAATCTGGGACGTTTGAAGTACGTGATAAAAAAACCGAGTCACAGACGACGTTTTTAGAAAATTTTGTTGGGAATCATTAGGCCGAATGATTTAGAATAGAATTTCGAAGAAACGGAGTGCATAAAACAATTCAAGAGTGCTGAAAATCGAGACCCTAATTCGGAAACCTTAATGTTGGACGTTTGAAGTACGTGCTAAAAAACAGTGTCACGGACGACGTTTTTTGAAACTTTTGTTGGGAATCATTAGGCCGGATGTTTAGAATAGAATTTAGAAGAAACGGAGTGCATAAAAGAGTAAAAGGGTGCTTTAAATCGAGACCCTAATTCAGAAACCTTTGTCTGGGACGTTTGAAGTACGTTCTAAAAAAACCGAGTCACGGACGACGTTTTTCGAAACTTTTGTTGGGAATCATTAGGCCGAATGATTTAGAATAGAATTTCGAAGAAACGGAGTGCATAAAACAGAAAAAGAGTAATTAAAATCGAGAACCTAATTCAGAAACCCAAATCTGGGACGTTTGAAGTCCATGCTAAAAAACATGAGTCACGGTTCACGATTTTTGAAACTTTTGTGGGGAATCATTAGGCCTGATGATTTAGAATCGAAGAGACGGAGTGCATAAAAGAGTAAAAGAGTGCTTAAAATCGAGACCCTAATTTGGAAACCTTAATCTGGGACGTTTGAAGTACGTGCTAAAAAATGGAGTCACAGTCGATGTTTTTCGAAACTTTTGTGGCGAATCATTAGGACTGATGATTTAGAATCGAATTTTGAAGAAACGGATAGCATAAAACAGTAAAATGTGCTTAAAATCGAGACCCTAATTCGGTAACCTTAATCTGGGACGTTTGAAGTACGTGCTAAAAAAACAGAGTCACGGACGACGTTTTTCGAAACTTTTTTTGGGAATCAGTTTAGAATAGAATTTAGAAGAAACGGAGTGCATAAAACAGTAAAAGATTGCTTAAAATCGAGACCCTAATTCGGAAACCTTAATCTAGGACGTTTGAAGTACGTGCTAAAAAAATGAGTCACGGTTCATGAGTTTTGAAACTTTTGTGGCGAATCATTTGGCCTGATGATTTAGAATCGAAGAAACAAAGTGCATAAAAGAGTAAAAGAGTGCTTAAAATCGAGACCCTAATTCAGAAACCCAAATCTGGGACGTTTGAAGTCCGTAATAAAAAAACGAGTCACAGTTCACGATTTTTGAAACTTGTTTGGCGAATCATTAGGCCTGATGATTTAGAATCGAAGAGACGGAGTGCATAAAAGAGTAAAAGAGTGCTTAAAATCGAGACCCTACTTTGGAAACCTTAATCTGGGATGTTTGAAGTACGTGCTAAAAAATGGAGTCACGGTCGATGTTTTTCGAAACTTTTGTGGCGAATCATTAGGACTGATGATTTAGAATCGAATTTTGAAGAAACGGATAGCATAAAACAGTAAAAGAGTGCTTAAAATCGAGACCCAAATTCGGTAACCTTAATCTGGGACGTTTGAAGTACGTGATAAAAAAACCGAGTCACAGACGACGTTTTTAGAAAATTTTGTTGGGAATCATTAGGCCGAATGATTTAGAATAGAATTTCGAAGAAACGGAGTGCATAAAACAATTCAAGAGTGCTGAAAATCGAGACCCTAATTCGGAAACCTTAATGTTGGACGTTTGAAGTACGTGCTAAAAAACAGTGTCACGGACGACGTTTTTTGAAACTTTTGTTGGGAATCATTAGGCCGGATGTTTAGAATAGAATTTAGAAGAAACGGAGTGCATAAAAGAGTAAAAGGGTGCTTTAAATCGAGACCCTAATTCAGAAACCTTTGTCTGGGACGTTTGAAGTACGTTCTAAAAAAACCGAGTCACGGACGACGTTTTTCGAAACTTTTGTTGGGAATCATTAGGCCGAATGATTTAGAATAGAATTTCGAAGAAACGGAGTGCATAAAACAGAAAAAGAGTAATTAAAATCGAGAACCTAATTCAGAAACCCAAATCTGGGACGTTTGAAGTCCATGCTAAAAAACATGAGTCACGGTTCACGATTTTTGAAACTTTTGTGGGGAATCATTAGGCCTGATGATTTAGAATCGAAGAGACGGAGTGCATAAAAGAGTAAAAGAGTGCTTAAAATCGAGACCCTAATTTGGAAACCTTAATCTGGGACGTTTGAAGTACGTGCTAAAAAATGGAGTCACAGTCGATGTTTTTCGAAACTTTTGTGGCGAATCATTAGGACTGATGATTTAGAATCGAATTTCGAAGAAACGGATAGCATAAAACAGTAAAATGTGCTTAAAATCGAGACCCTAATTCGGTAACCTTAATCTGGGACGTTTGAAGTACGTGCTAAAAAAACAGAGTCACGGACGACGTTTTTCGAAACTTTTTTTGGGAATCAGTTTAGAATAGAATTTAGAAGAAACGGAGTGCATAAAACAGTAAAAGATTGCTTAAAATCGAGACCCTAATTCGGAAACCTTAATCTAGGACGTTTGAAGTACGTGCTAAAAAAATGAGTCACGGTTCATGAGTTTTGAAACTTTTGTGGCGAATCATTTGGCCTGATGATTTAGAATCGAAGAAACAAAGTGCATAAAAGAGTAAAAGAGTGCTTAAAATCGAGACCCTAATTCAGAAACCCAAATCTGGGACGTTTGAAGTCCGTAATAAAAAAACGAGTCACAGTTCACGATTTTTGAAACTTGTTTGGCGAATCATTAGGCCTGATGATTTAGAATCGAAGAGACGGAGTGCATAAAAGAGTAAAAGAGTGCTTAAAATCGAGACCCTACTTTGGAAACCTTAATCTGGGATGTTTGAAGTACGTGCTAAAAAATGGAGTCACGGTCGATGTTTTTCGAAACTTTTGTGGCGAATCATTAGGACTGATGATTTAGAATCGAATTTTGAAGAAACGGATAGCATAAAACAGTAAAAGAGTGCTTAAAATCGAGACCCAAATTCGGTAACCTTAATCTGGGACGTTTGAAGTACGTGATAAAAAAACCGAGTCACAGACGACGTTTTTAGAAAATTTTGTTGGGAATCATTAGGCCGAATGATTTAGAATAGAATTTCGAAGAAACGGAGTGCATAAAACAATTCAAGAGTGCTGAAAATCGAGACCCTAATTCGGAAACCTTAATGTTGGACGTTTGAAGTACGTGCTAAAAAACAGTGTCACGGACGACGTTTTTTGAAACTTTTGTTGGGAATCATTAGGCCGGATGTTTAGAATAGAATTTAGAAGAAACGGAGTGCATAAAAGAGTAAAAGGGTGCTTTAAATCGAGACCCTAATTCAGAAACCTTTGTCTGGGACGTTTGAAGTACGTTCTAAAAAAACCGAGTCACGGACGACGTTTTTCGAAACTTTTGTTGGGAATCATTAGGCCGAATGATTTAGAATAGAATTTCGAAGAAACGGAGTGCATAAAACAGAAAAAGAGTAATTAAAATCGAGAACCTAATTCAGAAACCCAAATCTGGGACGTTTGAAGTCCATGCTAAAAAACATGAGTCACGGTTCACGATTTTTGAAACTTTTGTGGGGAATCATTAGGCCTGATGATTTAGAATCGAAGAGACGGAGTGCATAAAAGAGTAAAAGAGTGCTTAAAATCGAGACCCTAATTTGGAAACCTTAATCTGGGACGTTTGAAGTACGTGCTAAAAAATGGAGTCACAGTCGATGTTTTTCGAAACTTTTGTGGCGAATCATTAGGACTGATGATTTAGAATCGAATTTCGAAGAAACGGATAGCATAAAACAGTAAAATGTGCTTAAAATCGAGACCCTAATTCGGTAACCTTAATCTGGGACGTTTGAAGTACGTGCTAAAAAAACAGAGTCACGGACGACGTTTTTCGAAACTTTTTTTGGGAATCAGTTTAGAATAGAATTTAGAAGAAACGGAGTGCATAAAACAGTAAAAGATTGCTTAAAATCGAGACCCTAATTCGGAAACCTTAATCTAGGACGTTTGAAGTACGTGCTAAAAAAATGAGTCACGGTTCATGAGTTTGGAAACTTTTGTGGCGAATCATTTGGCCTGATGATTTAGAATCGAAGAAACAAAGTGCATAAAAGAGTAAAAGAGTGCTTAAAATCGAGACCCTAATTCAGAAACCCAAATCTGGGACGTTTGAAGTCCGTAATAAAAAAACGAGTCACAGTTCACGATTTTTGAAACTTGTTTGGCGAATCATTAGGCCTGATGATTTAGAATCGAAGAGACGGAGTGCATAAAAGAGTAAAAGAGTGCTTAAAATCGAGACCCTACTTTGGAAACCTTAATCTGGGATGTTTGAAGTACGTGCTAAAAAATGGAGTCACGGTCGATGTTTTTCGAAACTTTTGTGGCGAATCATTAGGACTGATGATTTAGAATCGAATTTTGAAGAAACGGATAGCATAAAACAGTAAAAGAGTGCTTAAAATCGAGACCCAAATTCGGTAACCTTAATCTGGGACGTTTGAAGTACGTGATAAAAAAACCGAGTCACAGACGACGTTTTTAGAAAATTTTGTTGGGAATCATTAGGCCGAATGATTTAGAATAGAATTTCGAAGAAACGGAGTGCATAAAACAATTCAAGAGTGCTGAAAATCGAGACCCTAATTCGGAAACCTTAATGTTGGACGTTTGAAGTACGTGCTAAAAAACAGTGTCACGGACGACGTTTTTTGAAACTTTTGTTGGGAATCATTAGGCCGGATGTTTATAATAGAATTTAGAAGAAACGGAGTGCATAAAAGAGTAAAAGGGTGCTTTAAATCGAGACCCTAATTCAGAAACCTTTGTCTGGGACGTTTGAAGTACGTTCTAAAAAAACCGAGTCACGGACGACGTTTTTCGAAACTTTTGTTGGGAATCATTAGGCCGAATGATTTAGAATAGAATTTCGAAGAAACGGAGTGCATAAAACAGAAAAAGAGTAATTAAAATTGAGAACCTAATTCAGAAACCCAAATCTGGGACGTTTGAAGTCCATGCTAAAAAACATGAGTCACGGTTCACGATTTTTGAAACTTTTGTGGGGAATCATTAGGCCTGATGATTTAGAATCGAAGAGACGGAGTGCATAAAAGAGTAAAAGAGTGCTTAAAATCGAGACCCTAATTTGGAAACCTTAATCTGGGACGTTTGAAGTACGTGCTAAAAAATGGAGTCACAGTCGATGTTTTTCGAAACTTTTGTGGCGAATCATTAGGACTGATGATTTAGAATCGAATTTTGAAGAAACGGATAGCATAAAACAGTAAAATGTGCTTAAAATCGAGACCCTAATTCGGTAACCTTAATCTGGGACGTTTGAAGTACGTGCTAAAAAAACCGAGTCACAGACGACATTTTTAGAAAATTTTGTTGGGAATCATTAGGCCGAATATTTTAGAATAGAATTTCGAAGAAACGGAGTGCATAAAATAGAAAAAGAGTTTTTAAAATCGAGAACCTAATTCAGAAACCCAAATCTGGGACGTTTGAAGTCCATGCTAAAAAACATGAGTCACGGTTCACGATTTTTGAAACTTTTGTGGGGAATCATTAGGCCTGATGATTTAGAATCGAAGAGACGGAGTAAATAAAAGAGTAAAAGTGTGCTTAAAATCGAGACCCTAATTTGGAAACCTTAATCTGGGACGTTTGAAGTACGTGCTAAAAAATGGAGTCACAGTCGATGTTTTTCGAAACTTTTGTGGCGAATCATTAGGACTGATGATTTAGAATCGAATTTTGAAGAAACGGATAGCATAAAACAGTAAAATAGTGCTTAAAATCGAGACCCTAATTCGGTAACCTTAATCTGGGACGTTTGAAGTACGTGCTAAAAAAACAGAGTCACGGACGACGTTTTTCGAAACTTTTTTTGGGAATCAGTTTAGAATAGAATTTAGAAGAAACGGAGTGCATAAAACAGTAAAAGATTGCTTAAAATCGAGACCCTAATTCGGAAACCTTAATCTAGGACGTTTGAAGTACGTGCTAAAAAAATGAGTCACGGTTCATGAGTTTTGAAACTTTTGTGGCGAATCATTTGGCCTGATGATTTAGAATCGAAGAAACAAAGTGCATAGAAGAGTAAAAGAGTGCTTAAAATCGAGACCCTAATTCAGAAACCCAAATCTGGGACGTTTGAAGTACGTGCTAAAAAAACGAGTCACAGTTCACGATTTTTGAAACTTGTTTGGCGAATCATTAGGCCTGATGATTTAGAATCGAAGAGACGGAGTGCATAAAAGAGTAAAAGAGTGCTTAAAATCGAGACCCTACTTTGGAAACTTAATCTGGGACGTTTGAAGTACGTGCTAAAAAATGGAGTCACGGTCGATGTTTTTCAAAACTTTTGTGGCGAATCATTAGGACTGATGATTTAGAATCGAATTTTGAAGAAACGGATAGCATAAAACAGTAAAAGAGTGCTTAAAATCGAGACCCAAATTCGGTAACCTTAATCTGGGACGTTTGAAGTACGTGATAAAAAAACCGAGTCACAGACGACGTTTTTAGAAAATTTTGTTGGGAATCATTAGGCCGAATGATTTAGAATAGAATTTCGAAGAAACGGAGTGCATAAAACAATTCAAGAGTGCTGAAAATCGAGACCCTAATTCGGAAACCTTAATGTTGGACGTTTGAAGTACGTGCTAAAAAACAGTGTCACGGACGACGTTTTTTGAAACTTTTGTTGGGAATCATTAGGCCGGATGTTTAGAATAGAATTTAGAAGAAACGGAGTGCATAAAAGAGTAAAAGGGTGCTTTAAATCGAGACCCTAATTCAGAAACCTTTGTCTGGGACGTTTGAAGTACGTTCTAAAAAAACCGAGTCACGGACAACGTTTTTCGAAACTTTTGTTGGGAATCATTAGGCCGAATGATTTAGAATAGAATTTCGAAGAAACGGAGTGCATAAAACAGAAAAAGAGTAATTAAAATCGAGAACCTAATTCAGAAACCCAAATCTGGGACGTTTGAAGTCCATGCTAAAAAACATGAGTCACGGTTCACGATTTTTGAAACTTTTGTGGGGAATCATTAGGCCTGATGATTTAGAATCGAAGAGACGGAGTGCATAAAAGAGTAAAAGAGTGCTTAAAATCGAGACCCTAATTTGGAAACCTTAATCTGGGACGTTTGAAGTACGTGCTAAAAAATGGAGTCACAGTCGATGTTTTTCGAAACTTTTGTGGCGAATCATTAGGACTGATGATTTAGAATCGAATTTTGAAGAAACGGATAGCATAAAACAGTAAAATGTGCTTAAAATCGAGACCCTAATTCGGTAACCTTAATCTGGGACGTTTGAAGTACGTGCTAAAAAAACAGAGTCACGGACGACGTTTTTCGAAACTTTTTTTGGGAATCAGTTTAGAATAGAATTTAGAAGAAACGGAGTGCATAAAACAGTAAAAGATTGCTTAAAATCGAGACCCTAATTCGGAAACCTTAATCTAGGACGTTTGAAGTACGTGCTAAAAAAATGAGTCACGGTTCATGAGTTTTGAAACTTTTGTGGCGAATCATTTGGCCTGATGATTTAGAATCGAAGAAACAAAGTGCATAAAAGAGTAAAAGAGTGCTTAAAATCGAGACCCTAATTCAGAAACCCAAATCTGGGACGTTTGAAGTCCGTAATAAAAAAACGAGGCACAGTTCACGATTTTTGAAACTTGTTTGGCGAATCATTAGGCCTGATGATTTAGAATCGAAGAGACGGAGTGCATAAAAGAGTAAAAGAGTGCTTAAAATCGAGACCCTACTTTGGAAACCTTAATCTGGGATGTTTGAAGTACGTGCTAAAAAATAGAGTCACGGTCGATGTTTTTCGAAACTTTTGTGGCGAATCATTAGGACTGATGATTTAGAATCGAATTTTGAAGAAACGGATAGCATAAAACAGTAAAAGAGTGCTTAAAATCGAGACCCAAATTCGGTAACCTTAATCTGGGACGTTTGAAGTACGTGATAAAAAAACCGAGTCACAGACGACGTTTTTAGAAAATTTTGTTGGGAATCATTAGGCCGAATGATTTAGAATAGAATTTCGAAGAAACGGAGTGCATAAAACAATTCAAGAGTGCTGAAAATCGAGACCCTAATTCGGAAACCTTAATGTTGGACGTTTGAAGTACGTGCTAAAAAACAGTGTCACGGACGACGTTTTTTGAAACTTTTGTTGGGAATCATTAGGCCGGATGTTTAGAATAGAATTTAGAAGAAACGGAGTGCATAAAAGAGTAAAAGGGTGCTTTAAATCGAGACCCTAATTCAGAAACCTTTGTCTGGGACGTTTGAAGTACGTTCTAAAAAAACCGAGTCACGGACGACGTTTTTCGAAACTTTTGTTGGGAATCATTAGGCCGAATGATTTAGAATAGAATTTCGAAGAAACGGAGTGCATAAAACAGAAAAAGAGTAATTAAAATCGAGAACCTAATTCAGAAACCCAAATCTGGGACGTTTGAAGTCCATGCTAAAAAACATGAGTCACGGTTCACGATTTTTGAAACTTTTGTGGGGAATCATTAGGCCTGATGATTTAGAATCGAAGAGACGGAGTGCATAAAAGAGTAAAAGAGTGCTTAAAATCGAGACCCTAATTTGGAAACCTTAATCTGGGACGTTTGAAGTACGTGCTAAAAAATGGAGTCACAGTCGATGTTTTTCGAAACTTTTGTGGCGAATCATTAGGACTGATGATTTAGAATCGAATTTTGAAGAAACGGATAGCATAAAACAGTAAAATGTGCTTAAAATCGAGACCCTAATTCGGTAACCTTAATCTGGGACGTTTGAAGTACGTGCTAAAAAAACCGAGTCACAGACGACGTTTTTAGAAAATTTTGTTGGGAATCATTAGGCCGAATGATTTAGAATAGAATTTCGAAGAAACGGAGTGCATAAAACAATTCAAGAGTGCTGAAAATCGAGACCCTAATTCGGAAACCTTAATCTAGGACGTTTGAAGTACGTGCTAAAAAAATGAGTCACGGTTCATGAGTTTTGAAACTTTTGTGGCGAATCATTTGGCCTGATGATTTAGAATCGAAGAAACAAAGTGCATAAAAGAGTAAAAGAGTGCTTAAAATCGAGACCCTAATTCAGAAACCCAAATCTGGGACGTTTGAAGTCCGTAATAAAAAAACGAGGCACAGTTCACGATTTTTGAAACTTGTTTGGCGAATCATTAGGCCTGATGATTTAGAATCGAAGAGACGGAGTGCATAAAAGAGTAAAAGAGTGCTTAAAATCGAGACCCTACTTTGGAAACCTTAATCTGGGATGTTTGAAGTACGTGCTAAAAAATGGAGTCACGGTCGATGTTTTTCGAAACTTTTGTGGCGAATCATTAGGACTGATGATTTAGAATCGAATTTTGAAGAAACGGATAGCATAAAACAGTAAAAGAGTGCTTAAAATCGAGACCCAAATTCGGTAACCTTAATCTGGGACGTTTGAAGTACGTGATAAAAAAACCGAGTCACAGACGATGTTTTTAGAAAATTTTGTTGGGAATCATTAGGCCGAATGATTTAGAATAGAATTTCGAAGAAACGGAGTGCATAAAACAATTCAAGAGTGCTGAAAATCGAGACCCTAATTCGGAAACCTTAATGTTGGACGTTTGAAGTACGTGCTAAAAAACAGTGTCACGGACGACGTTTTTTGAAACTTTTGTTGGGAATCATTAGGCCGGATGTTTAGAATAGAATTTAGAAGAAACGGAGTGCATAAAAGAGTAAAAGGGTGCTTTAAATCGAGACCCTAATTCAGAAACCTTTGTCTGGGACGTTTGAAGTACGTTCTAAAAAAACCGAGTCACGGACGACGTTTTTCGAAACTTTTGTTGGGAATCATTAGGCCGAATGATTTAGAATAGAATTTCGAAGAAACGGAGTGCATAAAACAGAAAAAGAGTAATTAAAATCGAGAACCTAATTCAGAAACCCAAATCTGGGACGTTTGAAGTCCATGCTAAAAAACATGAGTCACGGTTCACGATTTTTGAAACTTTTGTGGGGAATCATTAGGCCTGATGATTTAGAATCGAAGAGACGGAGTGCATAAAAGAGTAAAAGAGTGCTTAAAATCGAGACCCTAATTTGGAAACCTTAATCTGGGACGTTTGAAGTACGTGCTAAAAAATGGAGTCACAGTCGATGTTTTTCGAAACTTTTGTGGCGAATCATTAGGACTGATGATTTAGAATCGAATTTTGAAGAAACGGATAGCATAAAACAGTAAAATGTGCTTAAAATCGAGACCCTAATTCGGTAACCTTAATCTGGGACGTTTGAAGTACGTGCTAAAAAAACCGAGTCACAGACGACGTTTTTAGAAAATTTTGTTGGGAATCATTAGGCCGAATGATTTAGAATAGAATTTCGAAGAAACGGAGTGCATAAAACAATTCAAGAGTGCTGAAAATCGAGACCCTAATTCGGAAACCTTAATCTAGGACGTTTGAAGTACGTGCTAAAAAAATGAGTCACGGTTCATGAGTTTTGAAACTTTTGTGGCGAATCATTTGGCCTGATGATTTAGAATCGAAGAAACAAAGTGCATAAAAGAGTAAAAGAGTGCTTAAAATCGAGACCCTAATTCAGAAACCCAAATCTGGGACGTTTGAAGTCCGTAATAAAAAAACGAGGCACAGTTCACGATTTTTGAAACTTGTTTGGCGAATCATTAGGCCTGATGATTTAGAATCGAAGAGACGGAGTGCATAAAAGAGTAAAAGAGTGCTTAAAATCGAGACCCTACTTTGGAAACCTTAATCTGGGATGTTTGAAGTACGTGCTAAAAAATGGAGTCACGGTCGATGTTTTTCGAAACTTTTGTGGCGAATCATTAGGACTGATGATTTAGAATCGAATTTTGAAGAAACGGATAGCATAAAACAGTAAAAGAGTGCTTAAAATCGAGACCCAAATTCGGTAACCTTAATCTGGGACGTTTGAAGTACGTGATAAAAAAACCGAGTCACAGACGATGTTTTTAGAAAATTTTGTTGGGAATCATTAGGCCGAATGATTTAGAATAGAATTTCGAAGAAACGGAGTGCATAAAACAATTCAAGAGTGCTGAAAATCGAGACCCTAATTCGGAAACCTTAATGTTGGACGTTTGAAGTACGTGCTAAAAAACAGTGTCACGGACGACGTTTTTTGAAACTTTTGTTGGGAATCATTAGGCCGGATGTTTAGAATAGAATTTAGAAGAAACGGAGTGCATAAAAGAGTAAAAGGGTGCTTTAAATCGAGACCCTAATTCAGAAACCTTTGTCTGGGACGTTTGAAGTACGTTCTAAAAAAACCGAGTCACGGACGACGTTTTTCGAAACTTTTGTTGGGAATCATTAGGCCGAATGATTTAGAATAGAATTTCGAAGAAACGGAGTGCATAAAACAGAAAAAGAGTAATTAAAATCGAGAACCTAATTCAGAAACCCAAATCTGGGACGTTTGAAGTCCATGCTAAAAAACATGAGTCACGGTTCACGATTTTTGAAACTTTTGTGGGGAATCATTAGGCCTGATGATTTAGAATCGAAGAGACGGAGTGCATAAAAGAGTAAAAGAGTGCTTAAAATCGAGACCCTAATTTGGAAACCTTAATCTGGGACGTTTGAAGTACGTGCTAAAAAATGGAGTCACAGTCGATGTTTTTCGAAACTTTTGTGGCGAATCATTAGGACTGATGATTTAGAATCGAATTTTGAAGAAACGGATAGCATAAAACAGTAAAATGTGCTTAAAATCGAGACCCTAATTCGGTAACCTTAATCTGGGACGTTTGAAGTACGTGCTAAAAAAACCGAGTCACAGACGACGTTTTTAGAAAATTTTGTTGGGAATCATTAGGCCGAATGATTTAGAATAGAATTTCGAAGAAACGGAGTGCATAAAATAGAAAAAGAGTTTTTAAAATCGAGAACCTAATTCAGAAACCCAAATCTGGGACGTTTGAAGTCCATGCTAAAAAACATGAGTCACGGTTCACGATTTTTGAAACTTTTGTGGGGAATCATTAGGCCTGATGATTTAGAATCGAAGAGACGGAGTAAATAAAAGAGTAAAAGAGTGCTTAAAATCGAGACCCTAATTTGGAAACCTTAATCTGGGACGTTTGAAGTACGTGCTAAAAAATGGAGTCACAGTCGATGTTTTTCGAAACTTTTGTGGCGAATCATTAGGACTGATGATTTAGAATCGAATTTTGAAGAAACGGATAGCATAAAACAGTAAAATAGTGCTTAAAATCGAGACCCTAATTCGGTAACCTTAATCTGGGACGTTTGAAGTACGTGCTAAAAAAACAGAGTCACGGACGACGTTTTTCGAAACTCTTTTTGGGAATCAGTTTAGAATAGAATTTAGAAGAAACGGAGTACATAAAATAGTAAAAGATTGCTTAAAATCGAGACCCTAATTCGGAAACCTTAATCTAGGACGTTTGAAGTACGTGCTAAAAAAATGAGTCACGGTTCATGAGTTTTGAAACTTTTGTGGCGAATCATTTGGCCTGATGATTTAGAATCGAAGAAACAAAGTGCATAAAAGAGTAAAAGAGTGCTTAAAATCGAGACCCTAATTCAGAAACCCAAATCTGGGACGTTTGAAGTCCGTAATAAAAAAACGAGTCACAGTTCACGATTTTTGAAACTTGTTTGGCGAATCATTAGGCCTGATGATTTAGAATCGAAGAGACGGTGTGCATAAAAGAGTAAAAGAGTGCTTAAAATCGAGACCCTACTTTGGAAACTTAATCTGGGACGTTTGAAGTACGTGCTAAAAAATGGAGTCACGGTCGATGTTTTTCGAAACTTTTGTGGCGAATCATTAGGACTGATGATTTAGAATCGAATTTTGAAGAAACGGATAGCATAAAACAGTAAAAGAGTGCTTAAAATCGAGACCCAAATTCGGTAACCTTAATCTGGGACGTTTGAAGTACATGATAAAAAAACCGAGTCACAGACGACGTTTTTAGAAAATTTTGTTGGGAATCATTAGGCCGAATGATTTAGAATAGAATTTCGAAGAAACGGAGTGCATAAAACAGAAAAAGAGTAATTAAAATCGAGAACCTAATTCAGAAACCCAAATCTGGGACGTTTGAAGTCCATGCTAAAAAACATGAGTCACGGTTCACGATTTTTGAAACTTTTGTGGGGAATCATTAGGCCTGATGATTTAGAATCGAAGAGACGGAGTAAATAAAAGAGTAAAAGAGTGCTTAAAATCGAGACCCTAATTTGGAAACCTTAATCTGGGACGTTTGAAGTACGTGCTAAAAAATGGAGTCACAGTCGATGTTTTTCGAAACTTTTGTGGCGAATCATTAGGACTGATGATTTAGAATCAAATTTTGAAGAAACGGATAGCATAAAACAGTAAAATGTGCTTAAAATCGAGACCCTAATTCGGTAACCTTAATCTGGGACGTTTGAAGTACGTGCTAAAAAAACAGAGTCACGGACGACGTTTTTCGAAACTTTTTTTGGGAATCAGTTTAGAATAGAATTTAGAAGAAACGGAGTGCATAAAATAGTAAAAGATTGCTTAAAATCGAGACCCTAATTCGGAAACCTTAATCTAGGACGTTTGAAGTACGTGCTAAAAAAATGAGTCACGGTTCATGAGTTTTGAAACTTTTGTGGCGAATCATTTGGCCTGATGATTTAGAATCGAAGAAACAAAGTGCATAAAAGAGTAAAAGAGTGCTTAAAATCGAGACCCTAATTCAGAAACCCAAATCTGGGACGTTTGAAGTCCGTAATAAAAAAACGAGTCACAGTTCACGATTTTTGAAACATGTTTGGCGAATCATTAGGCCTGATGATTTAGAATCGAAGAGACGGAGTGCATAAAAGAGTAAAAGAGTGCTTAAAATCGAGACCCTACTTTGGAAACTTAATCTGGGACGTTTGAAGTACGTGCTAAAAAATGGAGTCACGGTCGATGTTTTTCGAAACTTTTGTGGCGAATCATTAGGACTGATGATTTAGAATCGAATTTTGAAGAAACGGATAGCATAAAACAGTAAAAGAGTGCTTAAAATCGAGACCCAAATTCGGTAACCTTAATCTGGGACGTTTGAAGTACGTTCTAAAAAAACCGAGTCACAGACGACGTTTTTCGAAACTTTTGTTGGGAATCATTAGGCCGAATGATTTAGAATAGAATTTCGAAGAAACGGAGTGCATAAAACAGAAAAAGAGTAATTAAAATCGAGAACCTAATTCAGAAACCCAAATCTGGGACGTTTGAAGTCCATGCTAAAAAACATGAGTCACGGTTCACGATTTTTGAAACTTTTGTGGGGAATCATTAGGCTTGATGATTTAGAATCGAAGAGACGGAGTGCATAAAAGAGTAAAAGAGTGCTTAAAATCGAGACCCTAATTTGGAAACCTTAATCTGGGACGTTTGAAGTACGTGCTAAAAAATGGAGTCACAGTCGATGTTTTTCGAAACTTTTGTGGCGAATCATTAGGACTGATGATTTAGAATCGAATTTTGAAGAAACGGATAGCATAAAACAGTAAAAGAGTGCTTAAAATCGAGACCCAAATTCGGTAACCTTAATCTGGGACGTTTGAAGTACGTGATAAAAAAACCGAGTCACAGACGATGTTTTTAGAAAATTTTGTTGGGAATCATTAGGCCGAATGATTTAGAATAGAATTTCGAAGAAACGGAGTGCATAAAACAATTCAAGAGTGCTGAAAATCGAGACCCTAATTCGGAAACCTTAATGTTGGACGTTTGAAGTACGTGCTAAAAAACAGTGTCACGGACGACGTTTTTTGAAACTTTTGTTGGGAATCATTAGGCCGGATGTTTAGAATAGAATTTAGAAGAAACGGAGTGCATAAAAGAGTAAAAGGGTGCTTTAAATCGAGACCCTAATTCAGAAACCTTTGTCTGGGACGTTTGAAGTACGTTCTAAAAAAACCGAGTCACGGACGACGTTTTTCGAAACTTTTGTTGGGAATCATTAGGCCGAATGATTTAGAATAGAATTTCGAAGAAACGGAGTGCATAAAACAGAAAAAGAGTAATTAAAATCGAGAACCTAATTCAGAAACCCAAATCTGGGACGTTTGAAGTCCATGCTAAAAAACATGAGTCACGGTTCACGATTTTTGAAACTTTTGTGGGGAATCATTAGGCCTGATGATTTAGAATCGAAGAGACGGAGTGCATAAAAGAGTAAAAGAGTGCTTAAAATCGAGACCCTAATTTGGAAACCTTAATCTGGGACGTTTGAAGTACGTGCTAAAAAATGGAGTCACAGTCGATGTTTTTCGAAACTTTTGTGGCGAATCATTAGGACTGATGATTTAGAATCGAATTTTGAAGAAACGGATAGCATAAAACAGTAAAATGTGCTTAAAATCGAGACCCTAATTCGGTAACCTTAATCTGGGACGTTTGAAGTACGTGCTAAAAAAACCGAGTCACAGACGACGTTTTTAGAAAATTTTGTTGGGAATCATTAGGCCGAATGATTTAGAATAGAATTTCGAAGAAACGGAGTGCATAAAATAGAAAAAGAGTTTTTAAAATCGAGAACCTAATTCAGAAACCCAAATCTGGGACGTTTGAAGTCCATGCTAAAAAACATGAGTCACGGTTCACGATTTTTGAAACTTTTGTGGGGAATCATTAGGCCTGATGATTTAGAATCGAAGAGACGGAGTAAATAAAAGAGTAAAAGAGTGCTTAAAATCGAGACCCTAATTTGGAAACCTTAATCTGGGACGTTTGAAGTACGTGCTAAAAAATGGAGTCACAGTCGATGTTTTTCGAAACTTTTGTGGCGAATCATTAGGACTGATGATTTAGAATCGAATTTTGAAGAAACGGATAGCATAAAACAGTAAAATAGTGCTTAAAATCGAGACCCTAATTCGGTAACCTTAATCTGGGACGTTTGAAGTACGTGCTAAAAAAACAGAGTCACGGACGACGTTTTTCGAAACTCTTTTTGGGAATCAGTTTAGAATAGAATTTAGAAGAAACGGAGTACATAAAATAGTAAAAGATTGCTTAAAATCGAGACCCTAATTCGGAAACCTTAATCTAGGACGTTTGAAGTACGTGCTAAAAAAATGAGTCACGGTTCATGAGTTTTGAAACTTTTGTGGCGAATCATTTGGCCTGATGATTTAGAATCGAAGAAACAAAGTGCATAAAAGAGTAAAAGAGTGCTTAAAATCGAGACCCTAATTCAGAAACCCAAATCTGGGACGTTTGAAGTCCGTAATAAAAAAACGAGTCACAGTTCACGATTTTTGAAACTTGTTTGGCGAATCATTAGGCCTGATGATTTAGAATCGAAGAGACGGTGTGCATAAAAGAGTAAAAGAGTGCTTAAAATCGAGACCCTACTTTGGAAACTTAATCTGGGACGTTTGAAGTACGTGCTAAAAAATGGAGTCACGGTCGATGTTTTTCGAAACTTTTGTGGCGAATCATTAGGACTGATGATTTAGAATCGAATTTTGAAGAAACGGATAGCATAAAACAGTAAAAGAGTGCTTAAAATCGAGACCCAAATTCGGTAACCTTAATCTGGGACGTTTGAAGTACATGATAAAAAAACCGAGTCACAGACGACGTTTTTAGAAAATTTTGTTGGGAATCATTAGGCCGAATGATTTAGAATAGAATTTCGAAGAAACGGAGTGCATAAAACAGAAAAAGAGTAATTAAAATCGAGAACCTAATTCAGAAACCCAAATCTGGGACGTTTGAAGTCCATGCTAAAAAACATGAGTCACGGTTCACGATTTTTGAAACTTTTGTGGGGAATCATTAGGCCTGATGATTTAGAATCGAAGAGACGGAGTAAATAAAAGAGTAAAAGAGTGCTTAAAATCGAGACCCTAATTTGGAAACCTTAATCTGGGACGTTTGAAGTACGTGCTAAAAAATGGAGTCACAGTCGATGTTTTTCGAAACTTTTGTGGCGAATCATTAGGACTGATGATTTAGAATCAAATTTTGAAGAAACGGATAGCATAAAACAGTAAAATGTGCTTAAAATCGAGACCCTAATTCGGTAACCTTAATCTGGGACGTTTGAAGTACGTGCTAAAAAAACAGAGTCACGGACGACGTTTTTCGAAACTTTTTTTGGGAATCAGTTTAGAATAGAATTTAGAAGAAACGGAGTGCATAAAATAGTAAAAGATTGCTTAAAATCGAGACCCTAATTCGGAAACCTTAATCTAGGACGTTTGAAGTACGTGCTAAAAAAATGAGTCACGGTTCATGAGTTTTGAAACTTTTGTGGCGAATCATTTGGCCTGATGATTTAGAATCGAAGAAACAAAGTGCATAAAAGAGTAAAAGAGTGCTTAAAATCGAGACCCTAATTCAGAAACCCAAATCTGGGACGTTTGAAGTCCGTAATAAAAAAACGAGTCACAGTTCACGATTTTTGAAACATGTTTGGCGAATCATTAGGCCTGATGATTTAGAATCGAAGAGACGGAGTGCATAAAAGAGTAAAAGAGTGCTTAAAATCGAGACCCTACTTTGGAAACTTAATCTGGGACGTTTGAAGTACGTGCTAAAAAATGGAGTCACGGTCGATGTTTTTCGAAACTTTTGTGGCGAATCATTAGGACTGATGATTTAGAATCGAATTTTGAAGAAACGGATAGCATAAAACAGTAAAAGAGTGCTTAAAATCGAGACCCAAATTCGGTAACCTTAATCTGGGACGTTTGAAGTACGTTCTAAAAAAACCGAGTCACAGACGACGTTTTTCGAAACTTTTGTTGGGAATCATTAGGCCGAATGATTTAGAATAGAATTTCGAAGAAACGGAGTGCATAAAACAGAAAAAGAGTAATTAAAATCGAGAACCTAATTCAGAAACCCAAATCTGGGACGTTTGAAGTCCATGCTAAAAAACATGAGTCACGGTTCACGATTTTTGAAACTTTTGTGGGGAATCATTAGGCTTGATGATTTAGAATCGAAGAGACGGAGTGCATAAAAGAGTAAAAGAGTGCTTAAAATCGAGACCCTAATTTGGAAACCTTAATCTGGGACGTTTGAAGTACGTGCTAAAAAATGGAGTCACAGTCGATGTTTTTCGAAACTTTTGTGGCGAATCATTAGGACTGATGATTTAGAATCGAATTTTGAAGAAACGGATAGCATAAAACAGTAAAATGTGCTTAAAATCGAGACCCTAATTCGGTAACCTTAATCTGGGACGTTTGAAGTACGTGCTAAAAAAACAGAGTCACGGACGACGTTTTTCGAAACTTTTTTTGGGAATCAGTTTAGAATAGAATTTAGAAGAAACGGAGTGCATAAAACAGTAAAAGATTGCTTAAAATCGAGACCCTAATTCGGAAACCTTAATCTAGGACGTTTGAAGTACGTGCTAAAAAAATGAGTCACGGTTCATGAGTTTTGAAACTTTTGTGGCGAATCATTTGGCCTGATGATTTAGAATCGAAGAAACAAAGTGCATAAAAGAGTAAAAGAGTGCTTAAAATCGAGACCCTAATTCAGAAACCCAAATCTGGGACGTTTGAAGTCCGTAATAAAAAAACGAGTCACAGTTCACGATTTTTGAAACTTGTTTGGCGAATCATTAGGCCTGATGATTTAGAATCGAAGAGACGGAGTGCATAAAAGAGTAAAAGAGTGCTTAAAATCGAGACCCTACTTTGGAAACCTTAATCTGGGATGTTTGAAGTACGTGCTAAAAAATGGAGTCACGGTCGATGTTTTTCGAAACTTTTGTGGCGAATCATTAGGACTGATGATTTAGAATCGAATTTTGAAGAAACGGATAGCATAAAACAGTAAAAGAGTGCTTAAAATCGAGACCCAAATTCGGTAACCTTAATCTGGGACGTTTGAAGTACGTGATAAAAAAACCGAGTCACAGACGACGTTTTTAGAAAATTTTGTTGGGAATCATTAGGCCGAATGATTTAGAATAGAATTTCGAAGAAACGGAGTGCATAAAACAATTCAAGAGTGCTGAAAATCGAGACCCTAATTCGGAAACCTTAATGTTGGACGTTTGAAGTACGTGCTAAAAAACAGTGTCACGGACGACGTTTTTTGAAACTTTTGTTGGGAATCATTAGGCCGGATGTTTAGAATAGAATTTAGAAGAAACGGAGTGCATAAAAGAGTAAAAGGGTGCTTTAAATCGAGACCCTAATTCAGAAACCTTTGTCTGGGACGTTTGAAGTACGTTCTAAAAAAACCGAGTCACGGACGACGTTTTTCGAAACTTTTGTTGGGAATCATTAGGCCGAATGATTTAGAATAGAATTTCGAAGAAACGGAGTGCATAAAACAGAAAAAGAGTAATTAAAATCGAGAACCTAATTCAGAAACCCAAATCTGGGACGTTTGAAGTCCATGCTAAAAAACATGAGTCACGGTTCACGATTTTTGAAACTTTTGTGGGGAATCATTAGGCCTGATGATTTAGAATCGAAGAGACGGAGTGCATAAAAGAGTAAAAGAGTGCTTAAAATCGAGACCCTAATTTGGAAACCTTAATCTGGGACGTTTGAAGTACGTGCTAAAAAATGGAGTCACAGTCGATGTTTTTCGAAACTTTTGTGGCGAATCATTAGGACTGATGATTTAGAATCGAATTTCGAAGAAACGGATAGCATAAAACAGTAAAATGTGCTTAAAATCGAGACCCTAATTCGGTAACCTTAATCTGGGACGTTTGAAGTACGTGCTAAAAAAACAGAGTCACGGACGACGTTTTTCGAAACTTTTTTTGGGAATCAGTTTAGAATAGAATTTAGAAGAAACGGAGTGCATAAAACAGTAAAAGATTGCTTAAAATCGAGACCCTAATTCGGAAACCTTAATCTAGGACGTTTGAAGTACGTGCTAAAAAAATGAGTCACGGTTCATGAGTTTTGAAACTTTTGTGGCGAATCATTTGGCCTGATGATTTAGAATCGAAGAAACAAAGTGCATAAAAGAGTAAAAGAGTGCTTAAAATCGAGACCCTAATTCAGAAACCCAAATCTGGGACGTTTGAAGTCCGTAATAAAAAAACGAGTCACAGTTCACGATTTTTGAAACTTGTTTGGCGAATCATTAGGCCTGATGATTTAGAATCGAAGAGACGGAGTGCATAAAAGAGTAAAAGAGTGCTTAAAATCGAGACCCTACTTTGGAAACCTTAATCTGGGATGTTTGAAGTACGTGCTAAAAAATGGAGTCACGGTCGATGTTTTTCGAAACTTTTGTGGCGAATCATTAGGACTGATGATTTAGAATCGAATTTTGAAGAAACGGATAGCATAAAACAGTAAAAGAGTGCTTAAAATCGAGACCCAAATTCGGTAACCTTAATCTGGGACGTTTGAAGTACGTGATAAAAAAACCGAGTCACAGACGACGTTTTTAGAAAATTTTGTTGGGAATCATTAGGCCGAATGATTTAGAATAGAATTTCGAAGAAACGGAGTGCATAAAACAATTCAAGAGTGCTGAAAATCGAGACCCTAATTCGGAAACCTTAATGTTGGACGTTTGAAGTACGTGCTAAAAAACAGTGTCACGGACGACGTTTTTTGAAACTTTTGTTGGGAATCATTAGGCCGGATGTTTAGAATAGAATTTAGAAGAAACGGAGTGCATAAAAGAGTAAAAGGGTGCTTTAAATCGAGACCCTAATTCAGAAACCTTTGTCTGGGACGTTTGAAGTACGTTCTAAAAAAACCGAGTCACGGACGACGTTTTTCGAAACTTTTGTTGGGAATCATTAGGCCGAATGATTTAGAATAGAATTTCGAAGAAACGGAGTGCATAAAACAGAAAAAGAGTAATTAAAATCGAGAACCTAATTCAGAAACCCAAATCTGGGACGTTTGAAGTCCATGCTAAAAAACATGAGTCACGGTTCACGATTTTTGAAACTTTTGTGGGGAATCATTAGGCCTGATGATTTAGAATCGAAGAGACGGAGTGCATAAAAGAGTAAAAGAGTGCTTAAAATCGAGACCCTAATTTGGAAACCTTAATCTGGGACGTTTGAAGTACGTGCTAAAAAATGGAGTCACAGTCGATGTTTTTCGAAACTTTTGTGGCGAATCATTAGGACTGATGATTTAGAATCGAATTTTGAAGAAACGGATAGCATAAAACAGTAAAATAGTGCTTAAAATCGAGACCCTAATTCGGTAACCTTAATCTGGGACGTTTGAAGTACGTGCTAAAAAAACAGAGTCACGGACGACGTTTTTCGAAACTTTTTTTGGGAATCAGTTTAGAATAGAATTTAGAAGAAACGGAGTGCATAAAACAGTAAAAGATTGCTTAAAATCGAGACCCTAATTCGGAAACCTTAATCTAGGACGTTTGAAGTACGTGCTAAAAAAATGAGTCACGGTTCATGAGTTTTGAAACTTTTGTGGCGAATCATTTGGCCTGATGATTTAGAATCGAAGAAACAAAGTGCATAGAAGAGTAAAAGAGTGCTTAAAATCGAGACCCTAATTCAGAAACCCAAATCTGGGACGTTTGAAGTCCGTAATAAAAAAACGAGTCACAGTTCACGATTTTTGAAACTTGTTTGGCGAATCATTAGGCCTGATGATTTAGAATCGAAGAGACGGAGTGCATAAAAGAGTAAAAGAGTGCTTAAAATCGAGACCCTACTTTGGAAACTTAATCTGGGACGTTTGAAGTACGTGCTAAAAAATGGAGTCACGGTCGATGTTTTTCGAAACTTTTGTGGCGAATCATTAGGACTGATGATTTAGAATCGAATTTTGAAGAAACGGATAGCATAAAACAGTAAAAGAGTGCTTAAAATCGAGACCCAAATTCGGTAACCTTAATCTGGGACGTTTGAAGTACGTGATAAAAAAACCGAGTCACAGACGACGTTTTTAGAAAATTTTGTTGGGAATCATTAGGCCGAATGATTTAGAATAGAATTTCGAAGAAACGGAGTGCATAAAACAGAAAAAGAGTAATTAAAATCGAGAACCTAATTCAGAAACCCAAATCTGGGACGTTTGAAGTCCATGCTAAAAAACATGAGTCACGGTTCACGATTTTTGAAACTTTTGTGGGGAATCATTAGGCCTGATGATTTAGAATCGAAGAGACGGAGTGCATAAAAGAGTAAAAGAGTGCTTAAAATCGAGACCCTAATTTGGAAACCTTAATCTGGGACGTTTGAAGTACGTGCTAAAAAATGGAGTCACAGTCGATGTTTTTCGAAACTTTTGTGGCGAATCATTAGGACTGATGATTTAGAATCGAATTTTGAAGAAACGGATAGCATAAAACAGTAAAATGTGCTTAAAATCGAGACCCTAATTCGGTAACCTTAATCTGGGACGTTTGAAGTACGTGCTAAAAAAACAGAGTCACGGACGACGTTTTTCGAAACTCTTTTTGGGAATCAGTTTAGAATAGAATTTAGAAGAAACGGAGTACATAAAATAGTAAAAGATTGCTTAAAATCGAGACCCTAATTCGGAAACCTTAATCTAGGACGTTTGAAGTACGTGCTAAAAAAATGAGTCACGGTTCATGAGTTTTGAAACTTTTGTGGCGAATCATTTGGCCTGATGATTTAGAATCGAAGAAACAAAGTGCATAAAAGAGTAAAAGAGTGCTTAAAATCGAGACCCTAATTCAGAAACCCAAATCTGGGACGTTTGAAGTCCGTAATAAAAAAACGAGGCACAGTTCACGATTTTTGAAACTTGTTTGGCGAATCATTAGGCCTGATGATTTAGAATCGAAGAGACGGAGTGCATAAAAGAGTAAAAGAGTGCTTAAAATCGAGACCCTACTTTGGAAACCTTAATCTGGGATGTTTGAAGTACGTGCTAAAAAATGGAGTCACGGTCGATGTTTTTCGAAACTTTTGTGGCGAATCATTAGGACTGATGATTTAGAATCGAATTTTGAAGAAACGGATAGCATAAAACAGTAAAAGAGTGCTTAAAATCGAGACCCAAATTCGGTAACCTTAATCTGGGACGTTTGAAGTACGTGATAAAAAAACCGAGTCACAGACGATGTTTTTAGAAAATTTTGTTGGGAATCATTAGGCCGAATGATTTAGAATAGAATTTCGAAGAAACGGAGTGCATAAAACAATTCAAGAGTGCTGAAAATCGAGACCCTAATTCGGAAACCTTAATGTTGGACGTTTGAAGTACGTGCTAAAAAACAGTGTCACGGACGACGTTTTTTGAAACTTTTGTTGGGAATCATTAGGCCGGATGTTTAGAATAGAATTTAGAAGAAACGGAGTGCATAAAAGAGTAAAAGGGTGCTTTAAATCGAGACCCTAATTCAGAAACCTTTGTCTGGGACGTTTGAAGTACGTTCTAAAAAAACCGAGTCACGGACGACGTTTTTCGAAACTTTTGTTGGGAATCATTAGGCCGAATGATTTAGAATAGAATTTCGAAGAAACGGAGTGCATAAAACAGAAAAAGAGTAATTAAAATCGAGAACCTAATTCAGAAACCCAAATCTGGGACGTTTGAAGTCCATGCTAAAAAACAGGAGTCACGGTTCACGATTTTTGAAACTTTTGTGGGGAATCATTAGGCCTGATGATTTAGAATCGAAGAGACGGAGTAAGTAAAAGAGTAAACGAGTGCTTAAAATCGAGACCCTAATTTGGAAACCTTAATCTGGGACGTTTGAAGTACGTGCTAAAAAATGGAGTCACGGTCGATGTTTTTCGAAACTTTTGTGGCGAATCATTAGGACTGATGATTTAGAATCGAATTTTGAAGAAACGGATAGCATAAAACAGTAAAAGAGTGCTTAAAATCGAGACCCAAATTCGGTAACCTTAATCTGGGACGTTTGAAGTACATGATAAAAAAACCGAGTCACAGACGACGTTTTTAGAAAATTTTGTTGGGAATCATTAGGCCGAATGATTTAGAATAGAATTTCGAAGAAACGGAGTGCATAAAACAGAAAAAGAGTAATTAAAATCGAGAACCTAATTCAGAAACCCAAATCTGGGACGTTTGAAGTCCATGCTAAAAAACATGAGTCACGGTTCACGATTTTTGAAACTTTTGTGGGGAATCATTAGGCCTGATGATTTAGAATCGAAGAGACGGAGTAAATAAAAGAGTAAAAGAGTGCTTAAAATCGAGACCCTAATTTGGAAACCTTAATCTGGGACGTTTGAAGTACGTGCTAAAAAATGGAGTCACGGTCGATGTTTTTCGAAACTTTTGTGGCGAATCATTAGGACTGATGATTTAGAATCGAATTTTGAAGAAACGGATAGCATAAAACAGTAAAAGAGTGCTTAAAATCGAGACCCAAATTCGGTAACCTTAATCTGGGACGTTTGAAGTACATGATAAAAAAACCGAGTCACAGACGACGTTTTTAGAAAATTTTGTTGGGAATCATTAGGCCGAATGATTTAGAATAGAATTTCGAAGAAACGGAGTGCATAAAACAGAAAAAGAGTAATTAAAATCGAGAACCTAATTCAGAAACCAAAATCTGGGACGTTTGAAGTCCATGCTAAAAAACATGAGTCACGGTTCACGATTTTTGAAACTTTTGTGGGGAATCATTAGGCCTGATGATTTAGAATCGAAGAGACGGAGTAAATAAAAGAGTAAAAGAGTGCTTAAAATCGAGACCCTAATTTGGAAACCTTAATCTGGGACGTTTGAAGTACGTGCTAAAAAATGGAGTCACAGTCGATGTTTTTCGAAACTTTTGTGGCGAATCATTAGGACTGATGATTTAGAATCGAATTTCGAAGAAACGGATAGCATAAAACAGTAAAATGTGCTTAAAATCGAGACCCTAATTCGGTAACCTTAATCTGGGACGTTTGAAGTACGTGCTAAAAAAACAGAGTCACGGACGACGTTTTTCGAAACTTTTTTTGGGAATCAGTTTAGAATAGAATTTAGAAGAAACGGAGTGCATAAAATAGTAAAAGATTGCTTAAAATCGAGACCCTAATTCGGAAACCTTAATCTAGGACGTTTGAAGTACGTGCTAAAAAAATGAGTCACGGTTCATGAGTTTTGAAACTTTTGTGGCGAATCATTTGGCCTGATGATTTAGAATCGAAGAAACAAAGTGCATAAAAGAGTAAAAGAGTGCTTAAAATCGAGACCCTAATTCAGAAACCCAAATCTGGGACGTTTGAAGTCCGTAATAAAAAAACGAGTCACAGTTCACGATTTTTGAAACTTGTTTGGCGAATCATTAGGCCTGATGATTTAGAATCGAAGAGACGGAGTGCATAAAAGAGTAAAAGAGTGCTTAAAATCGAGACCCTACTTTGGAAACTTAATCTGGGACGTTTGAAGTACGTGCTAAAAAATGGAGTCACGGTCGATGTTTTTCGAAACTTTTGTGGCGAATCATTAGGACTGATGATTTAGAATCGAATTTTGAAGAAACGGATAGCATAAAACAGTAAAAGAGTGCTTAAAATCGAGACCCAAATTCGGTAACCTTAATCTGGGACGTTTGAAGTACGTGATAAAAAAACCGAGTCACAGACGACGTTTTTAGAAAATTTTGTTGGGAATCATTAGGCCGAATGATTTAGAATAGAATTTCGAAGAAACGGAGTGCATAAAACAGAAAAAGAGTAATTAAAATCGAGAACCTAATTCAGAAACCCAAATCTGGGACGTTTGAAGTCCATGCTAAAAAACAGGAGTCACGGTTCACGATTTTTGAAACTTTTGTGGGGAATCATTAGGCCTGATGATTTAGAATCGAAGAGACGGAGTAAGTAAAAGAGTAAACGAGTGCTTAAAATCGAGACCCTAATTTGGAAACCTTAATCTGGGACGTTTGAAGTACGTGCTAAAAAATGGAGTCACGGTCGATGTTTTTCGAAACTTTTGTGGCGAATCATTAGGACTGATGATTTAGAATCGAATTTTGAAGAAACGGATAGCATAAAACAGTAAAAGAGTGCTTAAAATCGAGACCCAAATTCGGTAACCTTAATCTGGGACGTTTGAAGTACATGATAAAAAAACCGAGTCACAGACGACGTTTTTAGAAAATTTTGTTGGGAATCATTAGGCCGAATGATTTAGAATAGAATTTCGAAGAAACGGAGTGCATAAAACAGAAAAAGAGTAATTAAAATCGAGAACCTAATTCAGAAACCAAAATCTGGGACGTTTGAAGTCCATGCTAAAAAACATGAGTCACGGTTCACGATTTTTGAAACTTTTGTGGGGAATCATTAGGCCTGATGATTTAGAATCGAAGAGACGGAGTAAATAAAAGAGTAAAAGAGTGCTTAAAATCGAGACCCTAATTTGGAAACCTTAATCTGGGACGTTTGAAGTACGTGCTAAAAAATGGAGTCACAGTCGATGTTTTTCGAAACTTTTGTGGCGAATCATTAGGACTGATGATTTAGAATCGAATTTCGAAGAAACGGATAGCATAAAACAGTAAAATGTGCTTAAAATCGAGACCCTAATTCGGTAACCTTAATCTGGGACGTTTGAAGTACGTGCTAAAAAAACAGAGTCACGGACGACGTTTTTCGAAACTTTTTTTGGGAATCAGTTTAGAATAGAATTTAGAAGAAACGGAGTGCATAAAATAGTAAAAGATTGCTTAAAATCGAGACCCTAATTCGGAAACCTTAATCTAGGACGTTTGAAGTACGTGCTAAAAAAATGAGTCACGGTTCATGAGTTTTGAAACTTTTGTGGCGAATCATTTGGCCTGATGATTTAGAATCGAAGAAACAAAGTGCATAAAAGAGTAAAAGAGTGCTTAAAATCGAGACCCTAATTCAGAAACCCAAATCTGGGACGTTTGAAGTCCGTAATAAAAAAACGAGTCACAGTTCACGATTTTTGAAACTTGTTTGGCGAATCATTAGGCCTGATGATTTAGAATCGAAGAGACGGAGTGCATAAAAGAGTAAAAGAGTGCTTAAAATCGAGACCCTACTTTGGAAACTTAATCTGGGACGTTTGAAGTACGTGCTAAAAAATGGAGTCACGGTCGATGTTTTTCGAAACTTTTGTGGCGAATCATTAGGACTGATGATTTAGAATCGAATTTTGAAGAAACGGATAGCATAAAACAGTAAAAGAGTACTTAAAATCGAGACCCAAATTCGGTAACCTTAATCTGGGACGTTTGAAGTACGTGATAAAAAAACCGAGTCACAGACGACGTTTTTAGAAAATTTTGTTGGGAATCATTAGGCCGAATGATTTAGAATAGAATTTCGAAGAAACGGAGTGCATAAAACAGAAAAAGAGTAATTAAAATCGAGAACCTAATTCATAAACCCAAATCTGGGACGTTTGAAGTCCATGCTAAAAAACATGAGTCACGGTTCACGATTTTTGAAACTTTTGTGGGGAATCATTAGGCCTGATGATTTAGAATCGAAGAGACGGAGTGCAAAAACGAGTAAAAGAGTGCTTAAAATCGAGACCCTAATTTGGAAACCTTAATCTGGGACGTTTGAAGTACGTGCTAAAAAATGGAGTCACAGTCGATGTTTTTCGAAACTTTTGTGGCGAATCATTAGGACTGATGATTTAGAATCGAATTTTGAAGAAACGGATAGCATAAAACAGTAAAATGTGCTTAAAATCGAGACCCTAATTCGGTAACCTTAATCTGGGACGTTTGAAGTACGTGCTAAAAAAACAGAGTCACGGACGACGTTTTTCGAAACTTTTTTTAGGAATCAGTATAGAATAGAATTTAGAAGAAACGGAGTGCATAAAATAGTAAAAGATTGCTTAAAATCGAGACCCTAATTCGGAAACCTTAATCTAGGACGTTTGAAGTACGTGCTAAAAAAATGAGTCACGGTTCATGAGTTTTGAAACTTTTGTGGCGAATCATTTGGCCTGATTATTTAGAATCGAAGAAACAAAGTGCATAAAAGAGTAAAAGAGTGCTTAAAATCGAGACCCTAATTCAGAAACCCAAATCTGGGACGTTTGAAGTCCGTAATAAAAAAACGAGTCACAGTTCACGATTTTTGAAACTTGTTTGGCGAATCATTAGGCCTGATGATTTAGAATCGAAGAGACGGAGTGCATAAAAGAGTAAAAGAGTGCTTAAAATCGAGACCCTACTTTGGAAACTTAATCTGGGACGTTTGAAGTACGTGCTAAAAAATGGAGTCACGGTCGATGTTTTTCGAAACTTTTGTGGCGAATCATTAGGACTGATGATTTAGAATCGAATTTTGAAGAAACGGATAGCATAAAACAGTAAAAGAGTGCTTAAAATCGAGACCCAAATTCGGTAACCTTAATCTGGGACGTTTGAAGTACGTGATAAAAAAACCGAGTCACAGACGACGTTTTTAGAAAATTTTGTTGGGAATCATTAGGCCGAATGATTTAGAATAGAATTTCGAAGAAACGGAGTGCATAAAACAGAAAAAGAGTAATTAAAATCGAGTACCTAATTCATAAACCCAAATCTGGGACGTTTGAAGTCCATGCTAAAAAACATGAGTCACGGTTCACGATTTTTGAAACTTTTGTGGGGAATCATTAGGCCTGATGATTTAGAATCGAAGAGACGGAGTAAATAAAAGATTTAAAGAGTGCTTAAAATCGAGACCCTAATTTGGAAACCTTAATCTGGGACGTTTGAAGTACGTGCTAAAAAATGGAGTCACAGTCGATGTTTTTCGAAACTTTTGTGGCGAATCATTAGGACTGATGATTTAGAATCGAATTTTGAAGAAACGGATAGCATAAAACAGTAAAATAGTGCTTAAAATCGAGACCCTAATTCGGTAACCTTAATCTGGGACGTTTGAAGTACGTGCTAAAAAAACAGAGTCACGGACGACGTTTTTAGAAACTTTTTTTGGGAATCAGTTTAGAATAGAATTTAGAAGAAACGGAGTGCATAAAACAGTAAAAGATTGCTTAAAATCGAGACCCTAATTCGGAAACCTTAATCTAGGACGTTTGAAGTACGTGCTAAAAAAATGAGTCACGGTTGATGAGTTTTGAAACTTTTGTGGCGAATCATTTGGCCTGATGATTTAGAATCGAAGAAACAAAGTGCATAAAAGAGTAAAAGAGTGCTTAAAATCGAGACCCTAATTCAGAAACCTAAATCTGGGACGTTTGAAGTACGTGCTAAAAAAACGAGTCACAGTTCACGATTTTTGAAACTTGTTTGGCGAATCATTAGGCCTGATGATTTAGAATCGAAGAGACGGAGTGCATAAAAGAGTAAAAGAGTGCTTAAAATCGAGACCCTACTTTGGAAACTTAATCTGGGACGTTTGAAGTACGTGCTAAAAAATGGAGTCACGGTCGATGTTTTTCGAAACTTTTGTGGCGAATCATTAGGACTGATGATTTAGAATCGAATTTTGAAGAAACGGATAGCATAAAACAGTAAAAGAGTGCTTAAAATCGAGACCCAAATTCGGTAACCTTAATCTGGGACGTTTGAAGTACGTGATAAAAAAACCGAGTCACAGACGACGTTTTTAGAAAATTTTGTTGGGAATCATTAGGCCGAATAATTTAGAATAGAATTTCGAAGAAACGGAGTGCATAAAACAGAAAAAGAGTAATTAAAATCGAGAACCTAATTCATAAACCCAAATCTGGGACGTTTGAAGTCCATGCTAAAAAACATGAGTCACGGTTCACGATTTTTGACACTTTTGTGGGGAATCATTAGGCCTAATGATTTAGAATCGAAGAGACGGAGTAAATAAAAGAGTAAAAGAGTGCTTAAAATCGAGACCCTAATTTGGAAACCTTAATCTGGGACGTTTGAAGTACGTGCTAAAAAATGGAGTCACAGTCGATGTTTTTCGAAACTTTTGTGGCGAATCATTAGGACTGATGATTTAGAATCGAATTTTGAAGAAACGGATAGCATAAAACAGTAAAATGTGCTTAAAATCGAGACCCTAATTCGGTAACCTTAATCTGGGAGGTTTGAAGTACGTGCTAAAAAAACAGAGTCACGGACGACGTTTTTCGAAACTTTTTTTGGGAATCAGTTTAGAATAGAATTTAGAAGAAACGGAGTGCATAAAATAGTAAAAGATTGCTTAAAATCGAGACCCTAATTCGGAAACCTTAATCTAGGACGTTTGAAGTACGTGCTAAAAAAATGAGTCACGGTTCATGAGTTTTGAAACTTTTGTGGCGAATCATTTGGCCTGATGATTTAGAATCGAAGAAACAAAGTGCATAAAAGAGTAAAAGAGTGCTTAAAATCGAGACCCTAATTCAGAAACCCAAATCTGGGACGTTTGAAGTCCGTAATAAAAAAACGAGTCACAGTTCACGATTTTTGAAACTTGTTTGGCGAATCATTAGGCCTGATGATTTAGAATCGAAGAGACGGAGTGCATAAAAGAGTAAAAGAGTGCTTAAAATCGAGACCCTACTTTGGAAACTTAATCTGGGACGTTTGAAGTACGTGCTAAAAAATGGAGTCACGGTCGATGTTTTTCGAAACTTTTGTGGCGAATCATTAGGACTGAAGATTTAGAATCGAATTTTGAAGAAACGGATAGCATAAAACAGTAAAAGAGTGCTTAAAATCGAGACCCAAATTCGGTAACCTTAATCTGGGACGTTTGAAGTACGTGATAAAAAAACCGAGTCACAGACGACGTTTTTAGAAAATTTTGTTGGGAATCATTAGGCCGAATGATTTAGAATAGAATTTCGAAGAAACGGAGTGCATAAAACAATTCAAGAGTGCTGAAAATCGAGACCCTAATTCGGAAACCTTAATGTTGGACGTTTGAAGTACGTGCTAAAAAACAGTGTCACGGACGACGTTTTTTGAAACTTTTGTTCGGAATCATTAGGCCGGATGTTTAGAATAGAATTTAGAAGAAACAGAGTGCATAAAAGAGTAAAAGGGTGCTTTAAATCGAGACCCTAATTCCGAAACCTTTGTCTGGGACGTTTGAAGTACGTTCTAAAAAAACGGAGTCACGGACGACGTTTTTTGAAACTTTTGTTGGGAATCATTAGGCCAAATGATTTAGAATAGAATTTCGAAGAAATGGAGTGCATAAAACAGAAAAAGAGTAATTAAAATCGAGACCCTAATTCAGAAACCCAAATCTGGGACGTTTGAAGTCCATGCTAAAAAACATGAGTCAGGGTCACGATTTTTGAAACTTTTGTGGGGAATCATTAGGCCTGATGATTTAGAATCGAAGAGACGGAGTGCATAAAAGAGTAAAAGAGTGCTTAAAATCGAGACCCTAATTTGGAAACCTTAATCTGGGACGTTTGAAGTACGTGCTAAAAAATGGAGTCACAGTCGATGTTTTTCGAAACTTTTGTGGCGAATCATTAGGACTGATGATTTAGAATCGAATTTTGAAGAAACAGATAGCATAAAACAGTAAAAGAGTGCTTAAAATCGAGACCCTAATTCGGTAACCTTAATCTGGGACGTTTGAAGTACGTGATAAAAAAACCGAGTCACAGACGACGTTTTTAGAAAATTCTGTTGGGAATCATTAGGCCGAATGATTTAGAATAGAATTTCGAAGAAACGGAGTGCATAAAACAATTCAAGAGTGCTGAAAATCGAGACCCTAATTCGGAAACCTTAATGTTGGACGTTTGAAGTACGTGCTAAAAAACAGTGTCACGGACGACATTTTTTGAAACTTTTGTTGGGAATCATTAGGCCGGATGTTTAGAATAGAATTTAGAAGAAACGGAGTGCATAAAAGAGTAAAAGGGTGCTTTAAATCGAGACCCTAATTCAGAAACCTTTGTCTGGGACGTTTGAAGTACGTTCTAAAAAAACCGAGTCACGGACGACGTTTTTCGAAACTTTTGTTGGGAATCATTAGGCCGAATGATTTAGAATAGAATTTCGAAGAAACGGAGTGCATAAAACAGAAAAAGAGTAATTAAAATCGAGAACCTAATTCAGAAACCCAAATCTGGGACGTTTGAAGTCCATGCTAAAAAACATGAGTCACGGTTCACGATTTTTGAAACTTTTGTGGGGAATCATTAGGCCTGATGATTTAGAATCGAAGAGACGGAGTGCATAAAAGAGTAAAAGAGTGCTTAAAATCGAGACCCTAATTTGGAAACCTTAATCTGGGACGTTTGAAGTACGTGCTAAAAAATGGAGTCGCAGTCGATGTTTTTCGAAACTTTTGTGGCGAATCATTAGGACTGATGATTTAGAATCGAATTTTGAAGAAACGGATAGCATAAAACAGTAAAATAGTGCTTAAAATCGAGACCCTAATTCGGTAACCTTAATCTGGGATGTTTGAAGTACGTGCTAAAAAAACAGAGTCACGGACGACGTTTTTCGAAACTTTTTTTGGGAATCAGTTTAGAATCGAATTTAGAAGAAACGGATAGCATAAAACAGTAAAAGAGTGCTTAAAATCGAGACCCAAATTCGGTAACCTTAATCTGGGACGTTTGAAGTACGTGATAAAAAAACCTAGTCACAGACGACGTTTTTAGAAAATTTTGTTGGGAATCATTAGGCCGAATGATTTAGAATAGAATTTCGAAGAAACGGAGTGCATAAAACAGAAAAAGAGTAATTAAAATCGAGAACCTAATTCAGAAACCCAAATCTGGGACGTTTGAAGTCTATGCTAAAAAACATGAGTCACGGTTCACGATTTTTGAAACTTTTGTGGGGAATCATTAGGCCTGATGATTTAGAATCGAAGAGACGGAGTGCATAAAAGAGTAAAAGAGTGCTTAAAATCGAGACCCTAATTTGGAAACCTTAATCTGGGACGTTTGAAGTACGTGCTAAAAAATGGAGTCACAGTCGATGTTTTTCGAAACTTTTGTGGCGAATCATTAGGACTGATGATTTAGAATCGAATTTTGAAGAAACGGATAGCATAAAACAGTAAAATAGTGCTTAAAATCGAGACCCTAATTCGGTAACCTTAATCTGGGACGTTTGAAGTACGTGCTAAAAAAACCGAGTCACAGACGACGTTTTTAGAAAATTCTGTTGGGAATCTTTAGGCCGAATGATTTAGAATAGAATTTCGAAGAAACGGAGTGCATAAAACAGAAAAAGAGTAATTAAAATCGAGAACGTAATTCAGAAACCCAAATCTGGGACGTTTGAAGTCCATGCTAAAAAACATGAGTCACGGTTCACGATTTTTGAAACTTTTGTGGGGAATCATTAGGCCTGATGATTTAGAATCGAAGAGACGGAGTAAATAAAAGAGTAAAAGAGTGCTTAAAATCGAGACCCTAATTTGGAAACCTTAATCTGGGACGTTTGAAGTACGTGCTAAAAAATGGAGTCACAGTCGATGTTTTTCGAAACTTTTGTGGCGAATCATTAGGACTGATGATTTAGAATCGAATTTTGAAGAAACGGATAGCATAAAACAATAAAATAGTGCTTAAAATTGAGACCCTAATTCGGTAACGTTAATCTGGGACGTTTGAAGTACGTGCTAAAAAAACAGAGTCACGGACGACGTTTTTCGAAACCTTTTTTTGGGAATCAGTTTAGAATAGAATTTAGAAGAAACGGAGTGCATAAAACAGTAAAATATTGCTTAAAATCGAGACCTTAATTCGGAAACCTTAATCTAGGACGTTTGAAGTACGTGCTAAAAAAATGAGTCACAGTTCATGAGTTTTGAAACTTTTGTGGCGAATCATTTGGCCTGATGATTTAGAATCGAAGAAACAAAGTGCATAAAAGAGTAAAAGAGTGCTTAAAATCGAGACCCTAATTCAGAAACCCAAATCTGGGACGTTTGAAGTCCGTGCTAAAAAAACGAGTCACAGTTCACGATTTTTGAAACTTGTTTGGCGAATCATAAGGCCTGATGCTTTAGAATCGAAGAGACGGAGTGCATAAAAGAGTAAAAGAGTGCTTAAAATTGAGACCCTACTTTGGAAACTTTAATCTGGGATGTTTGAAGTACGTGCTAAAAAATGGAGTCACGGTCGATGTTTTTCGAAACTTTTGTGGCGAATCATTAGGACTGATGATTTAGAATCGAATTTTGAAGAAACGGATAGCATAAAACAGTAAAAGAGTGCTTAAAATCGAGACCCTAATTCGGTAACCTTAATCTGGGACGTTTGAAGTACGTGATAAAAAAACCGAGTCACAGACGACGTTTTTAGATAATTTTGTTGGGAATCATTAGGCCGAATGATTTAGAATAGAATTTCGAAGAAACGGAGTGCATAAAACAATTCAAGAGTGCTGAAAATCGAGACCCTAATTCGGAAACCTTAATGTTGGACGTTTGAAGTACGTGCTAAAAAACAGTGTCACGGACGACGTTTTTTGAAACTTTTGTTGGGAATCATTAGGCCGGATGTTTAGAATAGAATTTAGAAGAAACGGAGTGCATAAAAGAGTAAAAGGGTGCTTTAAATCGAGACCCTAATTCAGAAACCTTTGTCTGGGACGTTTGAAGTACGTTCTAAAAACACCGAGTCACGGACGACGTTTTTCGAAACTTTTGTTGGGAATCATTAGGCCGAATGATTTAGAATAGAATTTCGAAGAAACGGAGTGCATAAAACAGAAAAAGAGTAATTAAAATCGAGAACCTAATTCAGAAACCCAAATCTGGGACGTTTGAAGTCCATGCTAAAAAACATGAGTCACGGTTCACGATTTTTGAAACTTTTGTGGGGAATCATTAGGCCTGATGATTTAGAATCGAAGAGACGGAGTGCATAAAAGAGTAAAAGAGTGCTTAAAATCGAGACCCTAATTTGGAAACCTTAATCTCGGACGTTTGAAGTACGTGCTAAAAAATGGAGTCACAGTCGATGTTTTTCGAAACTTTTGTGGCGAATCATTAGGACTGATGATTTAGAATCGAATTTTGAAGAAACGGATAGCATAAAACAGTAAAAGAGTGCTTAAAATCGAGACCCAAATTCGGTAACCTTAATGTGGGACGTTTGAAGTACGTGATAAAAAAACCAAGTCACAGACGACGTTTTTAGAAAATTTTGTTGGGAATCATTAGGCCGAATGATTTAGAATAGAATTTCGAAGAAACGGAGTGCATAAAACAGAAAAAGAGTAATTAAAATCGAGAACCTAATTCAGAAACCCAAATCTGGGACGTTTGAAGTCCATGCTAAAAAACATGAGTCACGGTTCACGATTTTTGAAACTTTTGTGGGGAATCATTAGGCCTGATGATTTAGAATCGAAGAGACGGAGTGCATAAAAGAGTAAAAGAGTGCTTAAAATCGAGACCCTAATTTGGAAACCTTAATCTGGGACGTTTGAAGTACGTGCTAAAAAATGGAGTCGCAGTCGATGTTTTTCGAAACTTTTGTGGCGAATCATTAGGACTGATGATTTAGAATCGAATTTCGAAGAAACGGATAGCATAAAACAGTAAAATGTGCTTAAAATCGAGACCCTAATTCGGTAACCTTAATCTGGGACGTTTGAAGTACGTGCTAAAAAAACAGAGTCACGGACGACGTTTTTCGAAACTTTTTTTGGGAATCAGTTTAGAATAGAATTTAGAAGAAACGGAGTGCATAAAACAGTAAAAGATTGCTTAAAATCGAGACCCTAATTCGGAAACCTTAATCTAGGACGTTTGAAGTACGTGCTAAAAAAATGAGTCACGGTTCATGAGTTTTGAAACTTTTGTGGCGAATCATTTGGCCTGATGATTTAGAATCGAAGAAACAAAGTGCATAAAAGAGTAAAAGAGTGCTTAAAATCGAGACCCTAATTCAGAAACCCAAATCTGGGACGTTTGAAGTCCGTAATAAAAAAACGAGTCACAGTTCACGATTTTTGAAACTTGTTTGGCGAATCATAAGGCCTGATGCTTTAGAATCGAAGAGACGGAGTGCATAAAAGAGTAAAAGAGTGCTTAAAATTGAGACCCTACTTTGGAAACCTTAATCTGGGATGTTTGAAGTACGTGCTAAAAAATGGAGTCACGGTCGATGTTTTTCGAATCTTTTTTGGCGAATCATTAGGACTGATGATTTAGAATCGAATTTTGAAGAAACGGATAGCATAAAACAGTAAAAGAGTATTTAAAATCGAGACCCTAATTCGGTAACCTTAATCTGGGACGTTTGAAGTACGTGATAAAAAAACCGAGTCACAGACGACGTTTTTAGATAATTTTGTTGGGAATCATTAGGCCGAATGATTTAGAATATAATTTCGGAGAAACGGAGTGCATAAAACAATTCAAGAGTGCTGAAAATCGAGACCCTAATTCGGAAACCTTAATGTTGGACGTTTGAAGTACGTGCTAAAAAACAGTGTCACGGACGACGTTTTTTGAAACTTTTGTTGGGAATCGTTAGGCCGGATGTTTAGAATAGAATTTAGAAGAAACGGAGTGCATAAAAGAGTAAAAGGGTGCTTTAAATCGAGACCCTAATTCAGAAACCTTTGTCTGGGACGTTTGAAGTACGTTCTAAAAACACCGAGTCACGGACGACGTTTTTTGAAACTTTTGTTGGGAATCATTAGGCCGAATGATTTAGAATAGAATTTCGAAGAAACGGAGTGCATAAAACAGAAAAAGAGTAATTAAAATCGAGAACCTAATTCAGAAACCCAAATCTGGGACGTTTGAAGTCCATGCTAAAAAACATGAGTCACGGTTCACGATTTTTGAAACTTTTGTGGGGAATCATTAGGCCTGATGATTTAGAATCGAAGAGACGGAGTGCATAAAAGAGTAAAAGAGTGCTTAAAATCGAGACCCTAATTTGGAAACCTTAATCTGGGACGTTTGAAGTACGTGCTAAAAAATGGAGTCACAGTCGATGTTTTTCGAAACTTTTGTGGCGAATCATTAGGACTGATGATTTAGAATCGAATTTTGAAGAAACGGATAGCATAAAACAGTAAAAGAGTGCTTAAAATCGAGACCCAAATTCGGTAACCTTAATGTGGAACGTTTGAAGTACGTGATAAAAAAACCGAGTCACAGACGACGTTTTTAGAAAATTTTGTTGGGAATCATTAGGCCGAATGATTTAGAATAGAATTTCGAAGAAACGGAGTGCATAAAACAATTCAAGAGTGCTGAAAATCGAGACCCTAATTCGGAAACCTTAATGTTGGACGTTTGAAGTACGTGCTAAAAAACAGTGTCACGGACGACGTTTTTTGAAACTTTTGTTGGGAATCATTAGGCCGGATGTTTATAATAGAATTTAGAAGAAACGGAGTGCATAAAAGAGTAAAAGGGTGCTTTAAATCGAGACCCTAATTCAGAAACCTTTGTCTGGGACGTTTGAAGTACGTTCTAAAAAAACCGAGTCACGGACGACGTTTTTCGAAACTTTTGTTGGGAATCATTAGGCCGAATGATTTAGAATAGAATTTCGAAGAAACGGAGTGCATAAAACAGAAAAAGAGTAATTAAAATTGAGAACCTAATTCAGAAACCCAAATCTGGGACGTTTGAAGTCCATGCTAAAAAACATGAGTCACGGTTCACGATTTTTGAAACTTTTGTGGGGAATCATTAGGCCTGATGATTTAGAATCGAAGAGACGGAGTGCATAAAAGAGTAAAAGAGTGCTTAAAATCGAGACCCTAATTTGGAAACCTTAATCTGGGACGTTTGAAGTACGTGCTAAAAAATGGAGTCACAGTCGATGTTTTTCGAAACTTTTGTGGCGAATCATTAGGACTGATGATTTAGAATCGAATTTTGAAGAAACGGATAGCATAAAACAGTAAAATAGTGCTTAAAATCGAGACCCTAATTCGGTAACCTTAATCTGGGACGTTTGAAGTACGTGCTAAAAAAACAGAGTCACGGACGACGTTTTTCGAAACCTTTTTTTGGGAAACAGTTTAGAATAGAATTTAGAAGAAACGGAGTGCATAAAACAGTAAAAGATTGCTTAAAATCGAGACCTTAATTCGGAAACCTTAATCTAGGACGTTTGAAGTACGTGCTAAAAAAATGAGTCACAGTTCATGAGTTTTGAAACTTTTGTGGCGAATCATTTGGCCTGATGATTTAGAATCGAAGAAACAAAGTGCATAAAAGAGTAAAAGAGTGCTTAAAATCGAGACCCTAATTCAGAAACCCAAATCTGGGACGTTTGAAGTCCGTGCTAAAAAAACGAGTCACAGTTCACGATTTTTAAAACTTGTTTGGCGAATCATAAGGCCTGATGCTTTAGAATCGAAGAGACGGAGTGCATAAAAGAGTAAAAGAGTGCTTAAAATCGAGACCCTACTTTGGAAACCTTAATCTGGGATGTTTGAAGTACGTGCTAAAAAATGGAGTCACGGTCGATGTTTTTCGAAACTTTTGTGGCGAATCATTAGGACTGATGATTTAGAATCGAATTTTGAAGAAACGGATAGCATAAAACAATAAAAGAGTGCTTAAAATCGAGACCCTAATTCGGTAACCTTAATCTGGGACGTTTGAAGTACGTGATAAAAAAACCGAGTCACAGACGACGTTTTTAGAAAATTTTGTTGGGAATCATTAGGCCGAATGATTTAGAATAGAATTTTTAAGAAACGGAGTGCATAAAACAATTCAAGAGTGCTGAAAATCGAGACCCTAATTCGGAAACCTTAATGTTGGACGTTTGAAGTACGTGCTAAAAAACAGTGTCACGGACGACGTTTTTTGAAACTTTTGTTGGGAATCATTAGGCCGGATGTTTAGAATAGAATTTAGAAGAAACGGAGTGCATAAAAGATTAAAAGGGTGCTTTAAATCGAGACCCTAATTCAGAAACCTTTGTCTGGGACGTTTGAAGTACGTTCTAAAAACACCGAGTCACGGACGACGTTTTTCGAAACTTTTGTTGGGAATCAGTAGGCCGAATGATTTAGAATAGAATTTCGAAGAAACGGAGTGCATAAAACAGAAAAAGAGTAATTAAAATCGAGAACCTAATTCAGAAACCCAAATCTGGGACGTTTGAAGTCCATGCTAAAAAACATGAGTCACTGTTCACGATTTTTGAAACTTTTGTGGGGAATCATTAGGCCTGATGATTTAGAATCGAAGAGACGGAGTGCATAAAAGAGTAAAAGAGTGCTTAAAATCGAGACCCTAATTTGGAAACCTTAATCTGGGACGTTTGAAGTACGTGCTAAAAAATGGAGTCACAGTCGATGTTTTTCGAAACTTTTGTGGCGAATCATTAGGACTGATGATTTAGAATCGAATTTTGAAGAAACGGATAGCATAAAACAGTAAAATAGTGCTTAAAATCGAGACCCTAATTCGGTAACCTTAATCTGGGACGTTTGAAGTACGTGCTAAAAAAACAGAGTCACGGACGACGTTTTTCGAAAGCTTTTTTTGGGAATCAGTTTAGAATAGAATTTAGAAGAAACGGAGTGCATAAAACAATAAAAGATTGCTTAAAATCGAGACCTTAATTCGGAAACCTTAATCTAGGACGTTTGAAGTACGTGCTAAAAAAATGAGTCACAGTTCATGAGTTTTGAATCTTTTGTGGCGAATCATTTGGCCTGATGATTTAGAATCGAAGAAACAAAGTGCATAAAAGAGTAAAAGAGTGCTTAAAATCGAGACCCTAATTCAGAAACCCAAATCTGGGACGTTTGAAGTCCGTGCTAAAAAAACGAGTCAGAGTTCACGATTTTTGAAACTTGTTTGGCGAATCATAAGGCCTGATGCTTTAGAATCGAAGAGACTTAGTGCATAAAAGAGTAAAAGAGTGCTTAAAATCGAGACCCTACTTTGGAAACCTTAATCTGGGATGTTTGAAGTACGTGATAAAAAATGGAGTCACAGTCGATGTTTTTCGAAACTTTTGTGGCGAATCATTAGGACTGATGATTTAGAATCGAATTTTGAAGAAACGGATAGCATAAAACAGTAAAATAGTGCTTAAAATCGAGACCCTAATTCGGTAAACTTAATCTGGGACGTTTGAAGTACGTGCTAAAAAAACAGAGTCACGGACGACGTTTTTCGAAACCTTTTTTTGGGAATCAGTTTAGAATAGAATTTAGAAGAAACGGAGTGCATAAAACAGTAAAAGATTGCTTAAAATTGAGACCTTAATTTGGAAACCTTAATCTAGGACGTTTGAAGTACGTGCTAAAAAAATGAGTCACAGTTCATGAGTTTTGAATCTTTTGTGGCGAATCATTTGGCCTGATGATTTAGAATCGAAGAAACAAAGTGCATAAAAGAGTAAAAGAGTGCTTAAAATCGAGACCCTAATTCAGAAACCCAAATCTGGGACGTTTGAAGTCCGTGCTAAAAAAACGAGTCACAGTTCACGATTTTTGAAACTTGTTTGGCGAATCATAAGGCCTGATGCTTTAGAATCGAAGAGACGGAGTGCATAAAAGAGTAAAAGAGTGCTTAAAATCGAGACCCTACTTTGGAAACCTTAATCTGGGATGTTTGAAGTACGTGATAAAAAATGGAGTCACGGTCGATGTTTTTCGAAACTTTTGTGGCGAATCATTAGGACTGATGATTTAGAATCGAATTTTGAAGAAACGGATAGCATAAAACAGTAAAATAGTGCTTAAAATCGAGACCCTAATTCGGTAACCTTAATCTGGGACGTTTAAAGTACGTGATAAAAAAACCGAGTCACAGACGACGTTTTTAGAAAATTTTGTTGGGAATCATTAGGCCGAATGATTTAGAATAGAATTTCGAAGAAACGGAGTGCATAAAACAATTCAAGAGTGCTGAAAATCGAGACCCTAATTCGGAAACCTTAATGTTGGACGTTTGAAGTACGTGCTAAAAAACAGTGTCACGGACGACGTTTTTTGAAACTTTTGTTGGGAATCATTAGGCCGGATGTTTAGAATAGAATTTAGAAGAAACGGAGTGCATAAAAGAGTAAAATGGTGCTTTAAATCGAGACCCTAATTCAGAAACCTTTGTCTGGGACGTTTGAAGTACGTTCTAAAAACACCGAGTCACGGACGACGTTTTTCGAAACTTTTGTTGGGAATCATTAGGCCGAATGATTTAGAATAGAATTTCGAAGAAACGGAGTGCATAAAACAGAAAAAGAGTAATTAAAATCGAGAACCTAATTCAGAAACCCAAATCTGGGACGTTTGAAGTCCATGCTAAAAAACATGAGTCACGGTTCACGATTTTTGAAACTTTTGTGGGGAATCATTAGGCCTGATGATTTAGAATCGAAGAGACGGAGTGCATAAAAGAGTAAAAGAGTGCTTAAAATCGAGACCCTAATTTGGAAACCTTAATCTGGGACGTTTGAAGTACGTGCTAAAAAATGGAGTCACAGTCGATGTTTTTCGAAACTTTTGTGGCGAATCATTAGGACTGATGATTTAGAATCGAATTTTGAAGAAACGGATAGCATAAAATAGTAAAATAGTGCTTAAAATCGAGACCCTAATTCGGTAACCTTAATCTGGGACGTTTGAAGTACGTGATAAAAAAACCGAGTCACAGACGACGTTTTTAGAAAATTCTGTTGGGAATCATTAGGCCGAATGATTTAGAATAGAATTTCGAAGAAACGGAGTGCATAAAACAATTCAAGAGTGCTGAAAATCGAGACCCTAATTCGGAAACCTTAATGTTGGACGTTTGAAGTACGTGCTAAAAAACAGTGTCACGGACGACGTTTTTTGAAACTTTTGTAGGGAATCATTAGGCCGGATGTTTAGAATAGAATTTAGAAGAAACGGAGTGCATAAAAGAGTAAAAGGGTGCTTTAAATCGAGACCCTAATTCATAAACCTTTGTCTGGGACGTTTGAAGTACGTTCTAAAAAAACCGAGTCACGGACGACGTTTTTCGAAACTTTTGTTGGGAATCACTAGGCCGAATGATTTAGAATAGAATTTCGAAGAAACGGAGTGCATAAAACATAAAAAGAGTAATTAAAATCGAGAACCTAATTCAGAAACCCAAATCTGGGACGTTTGAAGTCCATGCTAAAAAACATGAGTCACGGTTCACGATTTTTGAAACTTTTGTGGGGAATCATTAGGCCTGATGATTTAGAATCGAAGAGACGGAGTGCATAAAAGAGTAAAAGAGTGCTTAAAATCGAGACCCTAATTTGGAAACCTTAATCTGGGACGTTTGAAGTACGTGCTAAAAAATGGAGTCACAGTCGATGTTTTTCGAAACTTTTGTGGCGAATCATTAGGACTGATGATTTAAAATCGAATTTTCAAGAAACGGATAGCATAAAACAGTAAAATAGTGCTTAACATCGAGACCCTAATTCGGTAACCTTAATCTGGGACGTTTGAAGTACGTGCTAAAAAAACAGAGTCACGGACGACGTTTTTCGAAACCTTTTTTTGGGAATCAGTTTAGAATAGAATTTAGAAGAAACGGAGTGCATAAAACAGTAAAAGATTGCTTAAAATCGAGACCTTAATTCGGAAACCATAATCTAGGACGTTTGAAGTACGTGCTAAAAAAATGAGTCACAGTTCATGAGTTTTGAAACTTTTGTGGCGAATCATTTGGCCTGATGATTTAGAATCGAAGAAACAAAGTGCATAAAAGAGTAAAAGAGTGCTTAAAATCGAGACCCTAATTCAGAAACCCAAATCTGGGACGTTTGAAGTCCGTGCTAAAAAAACGAGTCACAGTTCACGATTTTTGAAACTTGTTTGGCGAATCATAAGGCCTGATGCTTTAGAATCGAAGAGACGGAGTGCATAAAAGAGTAAAAGAGTGCTTAAAATCGAGACCCTAATGTGGAAACCTTAATCTGGGACGTTTGAAGTACGTGCTAAAAAATGGAGTCACAGTCGATATTTTTCGAAACTTTTGTGGCGAATCATTAGGACTGATGATTTAGAATCGAATTTTGGAGAAACGGATAGCATAAAACAGTAAAATAGTGCTTAAAATCGAGACCCTAATTCGGTAACCATAATCTGGGACGTTTGAAGTACGTGATAAAAAAACCGAGTCACAGACGACGTTTTTAGAAAATTTTGTTGGGAATCATTAGGCCGAATGATTTAGAATAGAATTTCGAAGAAACGGAGTGCATAAAACAATTCAAGAGTGCTGAAAATCGAGACCCTAATTCGGAAACCTTAATGTTGGACGTTTGAAGTACGTGCTAAAAAACAGTGTCACGGACGACGTTTTTTGAAACTTTTGTAGGGAATCATTAGGCCGGATGTTTAGAATAGAATTTAGAAGAAACGGAGTGCATAAAAGAGTAAAAGGGTGCTTTAAATCGAGACCCTAATTCAGAAACCTTTGTCTGGGACGTTTGAAGTACGTTCTAAAAAAACCGAGTCACGGACGATGTTTTTCGAAACTTTTGTTGGGAATCATTAGGCCGAATGATTTAGAATAGAATTTCGAAGAAACGGAGTGCATAAAACAGAAAAAGAGTAATTAAAATCGAGAACCTAATTCAGAAACCCAAATCTGGGACGTTTGAAGTCCATGCTAAAAAATATGAGTCACGGTTCACGATTTTTGAAACTTTTGTGGGGAATCATTAGGCCTGATGATTTAGAATCGAAGAGACGGAGTGCATAAAAGAGTAAAAGAGTGCTTAAAATCGAGACCCTACTTTGGAAACCTTAATCTGGGATGTTTGAAGTACGTGCTAAAAAATGGAGTCACGGTCGATGTTTTTCGAAACTTTTGTGGCGAATCATTAGGACTGATGATTTAGAATCGAATTTTGAAGAAATGGATAGCATAAAACAGTAAAAGAGTGCTTAAAATCGAGACCCTAATTCGGTAACCTTAATCTGGGACGTTTGAAGTACGTGATAAAAAAACCGAGTCACAGACGACATTTTTAGAAAATTTTGTTGGGAATCATTAGGCCGAATGATTTAGAATAGAATTTCGAAGAAACGGAGTGCATAAAACAATTCAAGAGTGCTGAAAATCGTGAACCTAATTCGGAAACCTTAATGTTGGACGTTTGAAGTACGTGCTAAAAAACAGTGTCACGGACGACGTTTTTTGAAACTTTTGTTGGGAATCATTAGGCCGGATGTTTAGAATAGAATTTAGAAGAAACGGAGTGCATAAAAGAGTAAAAGGGTGCTTTAAATCGAGACCCTAATTCAGAAACCTTTGTCTGGGACGTTTGAAGTACGTTCTAAAAAAACCGAGTCACGGACGATGTTTTTCGAAACTTTTGTTGGGAATCATTAGACCGAATGATTTAGAATAGAATTTCGAAGAAACGGAGTGCATAAAACATAAAAAGAGTAATTAAAATCGAGAACCTAATTCAGAAACCCAAATCTGGGACGTTTGAAGTCCATGCTAAAAAACATGAGTCACGGTTCACGATTTTTGAAACTTTTGTGGGGAATCATTAGGCCTGATGATTTAGAATCGAAGAGACGGAGTGCATAAAAGAGTAAAAGAGTGCTTAAAATCGAGACCCTAATTTGGAAACCTTAATCTGGGACGTTTGAAGTACGTGCTAAAAAATGGAGTCACAGTCGATGTTTTTCGAAACTTTTGTGGCGAATCATTAGGACTGATGATTTAGAATCGAATTTTGAAGAAACGGATAGCATAAAACAGTAAAATAGTGCTTAAAATCGAGACCCTAATTCGGTAACCTTAATCTGGGACGTTTGAAGTACGTGATAAAAAAACCGAGTCACAGACGACGTTTTTAGAAAATTCTGTTGGGAATCATTAGGCCGAATGATTTAGAATAGAATTTCGAAGAAACGGAGTGCATAAAACAATTCAAGAGTGCTGAAAATCGAGACCCTAATTCGGAAACCTTAATGTTGGACGTTTGAAGTACGTGCTAAAAAACAGTGTCACGGACGACGTTTTTTGAAACTTTTGTTGGGAATCATTAGGCCGGATGTTTAGAATAGAATTTAGAAGAAACGGAGTGCATAAAAGAGTAAAAGGGTGCTATAAATCGAGACCCTAATTCATAAACCTTTGTCTGGGACGTTTGAAGTACGTTCTAAAAAAACCGAGTCACGGACGACGTTTTTCGAAACTTTTGTTGGGAATCACTAGGCCGAATGATTTAGAATAGAATTTCGAAGAAACGGAGTGCATAAAACAGAAAAAGAGTAATTAAAATCGAGAACCTAATTCAGAAACCCAAATCTGGGACGTTTGAAGTCCATGCTAAAAAACATGAGTCACGGTTCACGATTTTTGAAACTTTTGTGGGGAATCATTAGGCCTGATGATTTAGAATCGAAGAGACGGAGTGCATAAAAGAGTAAAAGAGTGCTTAAAATCGAGACCCTAATTTGGAAACCTTAATCTGGGACGTTTGAAGTACGTGCTAAAAAATGGAGTCACGGTCGATGTTTTTCGAAACTTTTGTGGCGAATCATTAGGACTGATGATTTAGAATCGAATTTTGAAGAAACGGATAGCATAAAACAGTAAAATAGTGCTTAAAATCGAGACCCTAATTCGGTAACCTTAATCTGGGACGTTTGAAGTACGTGCTAAAAAAACAGAGTCACGGACGACGTTTTTCGAAACCTTTTTTTGGGAATCAGTTTAGAATAGAATTTAGAAGAAACGGAGTGCATAAAACAGTAAAAGATTGCTTAAAATCGAGACCTTAATTCGGAAACCTTAATCTATGACGTTTGAAGTACGTGCTAAAAAAATGAGTCACAGTTCATGAGTTTTGAATCTTTTGTGGCGAATCATTTGGCCTGATGATTTAGAATCGAAGAAACAAAGTGCATAAAAGAGTAAAAGAGTGCTTAAAATCGAGACCCTAATTCAGAAACCCAAATCTGGGACGTTTGAAGTCCGTGCTAAAAAAACGAGTCACAGTTCACGATTTTTGAAACTTGTTTGGCGAATCATAAGGCCTGATGCTTTAGAATCGAAGAGACGGAGTGCATAAAAGAGTAAAAGAGTGCTTAAAATCGAGACCCTAATGTGGAAACCTTAATCTGGGACGTTTGAAGTACGTGCTAAAAAATGGAGTCACAGTCGATATTTTTCGAAACTTTTGTGGCGAATCATTAGGACTGATGATTTAGAATCGAATTTTGGAGAAACGGATAGCATAAAACAGTAAAATAGTGCTTAAAATCGAGACCCTAATTCGGTAACCATAATCTGGGACGTTTGAAGTACGTGATAAAAAAACCGAGTCACAGACGACGTTTTTAGAAAATTTTGTTGGGAATCATTAGGCCGAATGATTTAGAATAGAATTTCGAAGAAACGGAGTGCATAAAACAATTCAAGAGTGCTGAAAATCGAGACCCTAATTCGGAAACCTTAATGTTGGACGTTTGAAGTACGTGCTAAAAAACAGTGTCACGGACGACGTTTTTTGAAACTTTTGTAGGGAATCATTAGGCCGGATGTTTAGAATAGAATTTAGAAGAAACGGAGTGCATAAAAGAGTAAAAGGGTGCTTTAAATCGAGACCCTAATTCAGAAACCTTTGTCTGGGACGTTTGAAGTACGTTCTAAAAAAACCGAGTCACGGACGATGTTTTTCGAAACTTTTGTTGGGAATCATTAGGCCGAATGATTTAGAATAGAATTTCGAAGAAACGGAGTGCATAAAACAGAAAAAGAGTAATTAAAATCGAGAACCTAATTCAGAAACCCAAATCTGGGACGTTTGAAGTCCATGCTAAAAAACATGAGTCACGGTTCACGATTTTTGAAACTTTTGTGGGGAATCATTAGGCCTGATGATTTAGAATCGAAGAGACGGAGTGCATAAAAGAGTAAAAGAGTGCTTAAAATCGAGACCCTAATTTGGAAACCTTAATCTGGGACGTTTGAAGTACGTGCTAAAAAATGGAGTCACAGTCGATGTTTTTCGAAACTGTTGTTGCGAATCATTAGGACTGATGATTTAGAATCGAATTTTGAAGAAACGGATAGCATAAAACAGTAAAATAGTGCTTAAAATCGAGACCCTAATTCGGTAACCTTAATCTGGGACGTTTGAAGTACGTGATAAAAAAACCGAGTCACAGACGACGTTTTTAGAAAATTCTGTTGGGAATCATTAGGCCGAATGATTTAGAATAGAATTTCGAAGAAACGGAGTGCATAAAACAATTCAAGAGTGCTGAAAATCGAGACCCTAATTCGGAAACCTTAATGTTGGACGTTTGAAGTACGTGCTAAAAAACAGTGTCACGGACGACGTTTTTTGAAACTTTTGTAGGGAATCATTAGGCCGGATGTTTAGAATAGAATTTAGAAGAAACGGAGTGCATAAAAGAGTAAAAGGGTGCTTTAAATCGAGACCCTAATTCAGAAACCTTTGTCTGGGACGTTTGAAGTACGTTCTAAAAAAACCGAGTCACGGACGATGTTTTTCGAAACTTTTGTTGGGAATCATTAGGCCGAATGATTTAGAATAGAAGTTCGAAGAAACGGAGTGCATAAAACAGAAAAAGAGTAATTAAAATCGAGAACCTAATTCAGAAACCCAAATCTGGGACGTTTGAAGTCCATGCTAAAAAATATGAGTCACGGTTCACGATTTTTGAAACTTTTGTGGGGAATCATTAGGCCTGATGATTTAGAATCGAAGAGACGGAGTGCATAAAAGAGTAAAAGAGTGCTTAAAATCGAGACCCTACTTTGGAAACCTTAATCTGGGATGTTTGAAGTACGTTCTAAAAAATGGAGTCACGGTCGATGTTTTTCGAAACTTTTGTGGCGAATCATTAGGACTGATGATTTAGAATCGAATTTTGAAGAAACGGATAGCATAAAACAGTAAAAGAGTGCTTAAAATCGAGACCCTAATTCGGTAACCTTAATCTGGGACGTTTGAAGTACGTGATAAAAAAACCGAGTCACAGACGACATTTTTAGAAAATTTTGTTGGGAATCATTAGGCCGAATGATTTAGAATAGAATTTCGAAGAAACGGAGTGCATAAAACAATTCAAGAGTGCTGAAAATCGTGAACCTAATTCGGAAACCTTAATGTTGGACGTTTGAAGTACGTGCTAAAAAACAGTGTCACGGACGACGTTTTTTGAAACTTTTGTTGGGAATCATTAGGCCGGATGTTTAGAATAGAATTTAGAAGAAACGGAGTGCATAAAAGAGTAAAAGGGTGCTTTAAATCGAGACCCTAATTCAGAAACCTTTGTCTGGGACGTTTGAAGTACGTTCTAAAAAAACCGAGTCACGGACGATGTTTTTCGAAACTTTTGTTGGGAATCATTAGACCGAATGATTTAGAATAGAATTTCGAAGAAACGGAGTGCATAAAACAGAAAAAGAGTAATTAAAATCGAGAACCTAATTCAGAAACCCAAATCTGGGACGTTTGAAGTCCATGCTAAAAAACATGAGTCACGGTTCACGATTTTTGAAACTTTTGTGGGGAATCATTAGGCCTGATGATTTAGAATCGAAGAGACGGAGTGCATAAAAGAGTAAAAGAGTGCTTAAAATCGAGACCCTAATTTGGAAACCTTAATCTGGGACGTTTGAAGTACGTGCTAAAAAATGGAGTCACAGTCGATGTTTTTCGAAACTTTTGTGGCGAATCATTAGGACTGATGATTTAGAATCGAATTTTGAAGAAACGGATAGCATAAAACAGTAAAATAGTGCTTAAAATCGAGACCCTAATTCGGTAACCTTAATCTGGGACGTTTGAAGTACGTGATAAAAAAACCGAGTCACAGACGACGTTTTTAGAAAATTCTGTTGGGAATCATTAGGCCGAATGATTTAGAATAGAATTTCGAAGAAACGGAGTGCATAAAACAATTCAAGAGTGCTGAAAATCGAGACCCTAATTCGGAAACCTTAATGTTGGACGTTTGAAGTACGTGCTAAAAAATAGTGTCACGGACGACGTTTTTTGAAACTTTTGTTGGGAATCATTAGGCCGGATGTTTAGAATAGAATTTAGAAGAAACGGAGTGCATAAAAGAGTAAAAGGGTGCTTTAAATCGAGACCCTAATTCATAAACCTTTGTCTGGGACGTTTGAAGTACGTTCTAAAAAAACCGAGTCACGGACGACGTTTTTCGAAACATTTGTTGGGAATCACTAGGCCGAATGATTTAGAATAGAATTTCGAAGAAACGGAGTGCATAAAACAGAAAAAGAGTAATTAAAATCGAGAACCTAATTCAGAAACCCAAATCTGGGACGTTTGAAGTCCATGCTAAAAAACATGAGTCACGGTTCACGATTTTTGAAACTTTTGTGGGGAATCATTAGGCCTGATGATTTAGAATCGAAGAGACGGAGTGCATAAAAGAGTAAAAGAGTGCTTAAAATCGAGACCCTAATTCAGAAACCCAAATCTGGGACGTTTGAAGTCCGTGCTAAAAAAACGAGTCACAGTTCACGATTTTTGAAACTTGTTTGGCGAATCATAAGGCCTGATGCTTTAGAATCGAAGAGACGGAGTGCATAAAAGAGTAAAAGAGTGCTTAAAATCGAGTCCCTAATGTGGAAACCTTAATCTGGGACGTTTGAAGTACGTGCTAAAAAATGGAGTCACAGTCGATATTTTTCGAAACTTTTGTGGCGAATCATTAGGACTGATGATTTAGAATCGAATTTTGGAGAAACGTATAGCATAAAACAGTAAAATAGTGCTTAAAATCGAGACCCTAATTCGGTAACCATAATCTGGGACGTTTGAAGTACGTGATAAAAAAACCGAGTCACAGACGACGTTTTTAGAAAATTTTGTTGGGAATCATTAGGCCGAATGATTTAGAATAGAATTTCGAAGAAACGGAGTGCATAAAACAATTCAAGAGTGCTGAAAATCGAGACCCTAATTCGGAAACCTTAATGTTGGACGTTTGAAGTACGTGCTAAAAAACAGTGTCACGGACGACGTTTTTTGAAACTTTTGTAGGGAATCATTAGGCCGGATGTTTAGAATAGAATTTAGAAGAAACGGAGTGCATAAAAGAGTAAAAGGGTGCTTTAAATCGAGACCCTAATTCAGAAACCTTTGTCTGGGACGTTTGAAGTACGTTCTAAAAAAACCGAGTCACGGACGATGTTTTTCGAAACTTTTGTTGGGAATCATTAGGCCGAATGATTTAGAATAGAATTTCGAAGAAACGGAGTGCATAAAACAGAAAAAGAGTAATTAAAATCGAGAACCTAATTCAGAAACCCAAATCTGGGACGTTTGAAGTCCATGCTAAAAAACATGAGTCACGGTTCACGATTTTTGAAACTTTTGTGGGGAATCATTAGGCCTGATGATTTAGAATCGAAGAGACGGAGTGCATAAAAGAGTAAAAGAGTGCTTAAAATCGAGACCCTAATTTGGAAACCTTAATCTGGGACGTTTGAAGTACGTGCTAAAAAATGGAGTCACAGTCGATGTTTTTCGAAACTGTTGTTGCGAATCATTAGGACTGATGATTTAGAATCGAATTTTGAAGAAACGGATAGCATAAAACAGTAAAATAGTGCTTAAAATCGAGACCCTAATTCGGTAACCTTAATCTGGGACGTTTGAAGTACGTGATAAAAAAACCGAGTCACAGACGACGTTTTTAGAAAATTCTGTTGGGAATCATTAGGCCGAATGATTTAGAATAGAATTTCGAAGAAACGGAGTGCATAAAACAATTCAAGAGTGCTGAAAATCGAGACCCTAATTCGGAAACCTTAATGTTGGACGTTTGAAGTACGTGCTAAAAAACAGTGTCACGGACGACGTTTTTTGAAACTTTTGTAGGGAATCATTAGGCCGGATGTTTAGAATAGAATTTAGAAGAAACGGAGTGCATAAAAGAGTAAAAGGGTGCTTTAAATCGAGACCCTAATTCAGAAACCTTTGTCTGGGACGTTTGAAGTACGTTCTAAAAAAACCGAGTCACGGACGATGTTTTTCGAAACTTTTGTTGGGAATCATTAGGCCGAATGATTTAGAATAGAATTTCGAAGAAACGGAGTGCATAAAACAGAAAAAGAGTAATTAAAATCGAGAACCTAATTCAGAAACCCAAATCTGGGACGTTTGAAGTCCATGCTAAAAAATATGAGTCACGGTTCACGATTTTTGAAACTTTTGTGGGGAATCATTAGGCCTGATGATTTAGAATCGAAGAGACGGAGTGCATAAAAGAGTAAAAGAGTGCTTAAAATCGAGACCCTACTTTGGAAACCTTAATCTGGGATGTTTGAAGTACGTTCTAAAAAATGGAGTCACGGTCGATGTTTTTCGAAACTTTTGTGGCGAATCATTAGGACTGATGATTTAGAATCGAATTTTGAAGAAACGGATAGCATAAAACAGTAAAAGAGTGCTTAAAATCGAGACCCTAATTCGGTAACCTTAATCTGGGACGTTTGAAGTACGTGATAAAAAAACCGAGTCACAGACGACATTTTTAGAAAATTTTGTTGGGAATCATTAGGCCGAATGATTTAGAATAGAATTTCGAAGAAACGGAGTGCATAAAACAATTCAAGAGTGCTGAAAATCGTGAACCTAATTCGGAAACCTTAATGTTGGACGTTTGAAGTACGTGCTAAAAAACAGTGTCACGGACGACGTTTTTTGAAACTTTTGTTGGGAATCATTAGGCCGGATGTTTAGAATAGAATTTAGAAGAAACGGAGTGCATAAAAGAGTAAAAGGGTGCTTTAAATCGAGACCCTAATTCAGAAACCTTTGTCTGGGACGTTTGAAGTACGTTCTAAAAAAACCGAGTCACGGACGATGTTTTTCGAAACTTTTGTTGGGAATCATTAGACCGAATGATTTAGAATAGAATTTCGAAGAAACGGAGTGCATAAAACAGAAAAAGAGTAATTAAAATCGAGAACCTAATTCAGAAACCCAAATCTGGGACGTTTGAAGTCCATGCTAAAAAACATGAGTCACGGTTCACGATTTTTGAAACTTTTGTGGGGAATCATTAGGCCTGATGATTTAGAATCGAAGAGACGGAGTGCATAAAAGAGTAAAAGAGTGCTTAAAATCGAGACCCTAATTTGGAAACCTTAATCTGGGACGTTTGAAGTACGTGCTAAAAAATGGAGTCACAGTCGATGTTTTTCGAAACTTTTGTGGCGAATCATTAGGACTGATGATTTAGAATCGAATTTTGAAGAAACGGATAGCATAAAACAGTAAAATAGTGCTTAAAATCGAGACCCTAATTCGGTAACCTTAATCTGGGACGTTTGAAGTACGTGATAAAAAAACCGAGTCACAGACGACGTTTTTAGAAAATTCTGTTGGGAATCATTAGGCCGAATGATTTAGAATAGAATTTCGAAGAAACGGAGTGCATAAAACAATTCAAGAGTGCTGAAAATCGAGACCCTAATTCGGAAACCTTAATGTTGGACGTTTGAAGTACGTGCTAAAAAATAGTGTCACGGACGACGTTTTTTGAAACTTTTGTTGGGAATCATTAGGCCGGATGTTTAGAATAGAATTTAGAAGAAACGGAGTGCATAAAAGAGTAAAAGGGTGCTTTAAATCGAGACCCTAATTCATAAACCTTTGTCTGGGACGTTTGAAGTACGTTCTAAAAAAACCGAGTCACGGACGACGTTTTTCGAAACATTTGTTGGGAATCACTAGGCCGAATGATTTAGAATAGAATTTCGAAGAAACGGAGTGCATAAAACAGAAAAAGAGTAATTAAAATCGAGAACCTAATTCAGAAACCCAAATCTGGGACGTTTGAAGTCCATGCTAAAAAACATGAGTCACGGTTCACGATTTTTGAAACTTTTGTGGGGAATCATTAGGCCTGATGATTTAGAATCGAAGAGACGGAGTGCATAAAAGAGTAAAAGAGTGCTTAAAATCGAGACCCTAATTTGGAAACCTTAATCTGGGACGTTTGAAGTACGTGCTAAAAAATGGAGTCACAGTCGATGTTTTTTGAAACTTTTGTGGCGAATCATTAGGACTGATGATTTAGAATCGAATTTTGAAGAAACGGATAGCATAAAACAGTAAAATAGTGCTTAACATCGAGACCCTAATTCGGTAACCTTAATCTGGGACGTTTGAAGTACGTGCTAAAAAAACAGAGTCACGGACGACGTTTTTCGAAACCTTTTTTTGGGAATCAGTTTAGAATAGAATTTAGAAGAAACGGAGTGCATAAAACAGTAAAAGATTGCTTAAAATCGAGACCTTAATTCGGAAACCTTAATCTAGGACGTTTGAAGTACGTGCTAAAAAAATGAGTCACAGTTCATGAGTTTTGAATCTTTTGTGGCGAATCATTTGGCCTGATGATTTAGAATCGAAGAAACAAAGTGCATAAAAGAGTAAAAGAGTGCTTAAAATCGAGACCCTAATTCAGAAACCCAAATCTGGGACGTTTGAAGTCCGTGCTAAAAAAACGAGTCACAGTTCACGATTTTTGAAACTTGTTTGGCGAATCATAAGGCCTGATGCTTTAGAATCGAAGAGACGGAGTGCATAAAAGAGTAAAAGAGTGCTTAAAATCGAGACCCTAATGTGGAAACCTTAATCTGGGACGTTTGAAGTACGTGCTAAAAAATGGAGTCACAGTCGATGTTTTTCGAAACTTTTGTGGCGAATCATTAGGACTGATGATTTAGAATCGAATTTTGAAGAAACGGATAGCATAAAACAGTAAAATAGTGCTTAAAATCGAGACCCTAATTCGGTAACCATAATCTGGGACGTTTGAAGTACGTGATAAAAAAACCGAGTCACAGACGACGTTTTTAGAAAATTTTGTTGGGAATCATTAGGCCGAATGATTTAGAATAGAATTTCGAAGAAACGGAGTGCATAAAACAATTCAAGAGTGCTGAAAATCGAGACCCTAATTCGGAAACCTTAATGTTGGACGTTTGAAGTACGTGCTAAAAAACAGTGTCACGGACGACGTTTTTTGAAACTTTTGTAGGGAATCATTAGGCTGGATGTTTAGAATAGAATTTAGAAGAAACGGAGTGCATAAAAGAGTAAAAGGGTGCTTTAAATCGAGACCCTAATTCATAAACCTTTGTCTGGGACGTTTGAAGTACGTTCTAAAAAAACCGAGTCACGGACGACGTTTTTCGAAACTTTTGTTGGGAATCACTAGGCCGAATGATTTAGAATATAATTTCGAAGAAACGGAGTGCATAAAACAGAAAAAGAGTAATTAAAATCGAGAACCTAATTCAGAAACCCAAATCTGGGACGTTTGAAGTCCATGCTAAAAAACATGAGTCACGGTTCACGATTTTTGAAACTTTTGTGGGGAATCATTAGGCCTGATGATTTAGAATCGAAGAGACGGAGTGCATAAAAGAGTAAAAGAGTGCTTAAAATCGAGACCCTAATTTGGAAACCTTAATCTGGGACGTTTGAAGTACGTGCTAAAAAATGGAGTCACAGTCGATGTTTTTCGAAACTTTTGTGGCGAATCATTAGGACTGATGATTTAGAATCGAATTTTGAAGAAACGGATAGCATAAAACAGTAAAATAGTGCTTAACATCGAGACCCTAATTCGGTAACCTTAATCTGGGACGTTTGAAGTACGTGCTAAAAAAACAGAGTCACGGACGACGTTTTTCGAAACCTTTTTTTGGGAATCAGTTTAGAATAGAATTTAGAAGAAACGGAGTGCATAAAACAGTAAAAGATTGCTTAAAATCGAGACCTTAATTCGGAAACCTTAATCTAGGACGTTTGAAGTACGTGCTAAAAAAATGAGTCACAGTTCATGAGTTTTGAATCTTTTGTGGCGAATCATTTGGCCTGATGATTTAGAATCGAAGAAACAAAGTGCATAAAAGAGTAAAAGAGTGCTTAAAATCGAGACCCTAATTCAGAAACCCAAATCTGGGACGTTTGAAGTCCGTGCTAAAAAAACGAGTCACAGTTCACGATTTTTGAAACTTGTTTGGCGAATCATAAGGCCTGATGCTTTAGAATCGAAGAGACGGAGTGCATAAAAGAGTAAAAGAGTGCTTAAAATCGAGACCCTAATTTGGAAACCTTAATCTGGGACGTTTGAAGTACGTGCTAAAAAATGGAGTCACAGTCGATGTTTTTCGAAACTTTTGTGGCGAATCATTAGGACTGATGATTTAGAATCGAATTTTGAAGAAACGGATAGCATAAAACAGTAAAATAGTGCTTAAAATCGAGACCCTAATTCGGTAACCATAATCTGGGACATTTGAAGTACATGATAAAAAAACCGAGTCACAGACGACGTTTTTAGAAAATTTTGTTGGGAATCATTAGGCCGAATGATTTAGAATAGAATTTCGAAGAAACGGAGTGCATAAAACAATTCAAGAGTGCTGAAAATCGAGACCCTAATTCGGAAACCTTAATGTTGGACGTTTGAAGTACGTGCTAAAAAACAGTGTCACGGACGACGTTTTTTGAAACTTTTGTAGGGAATCATTAGGCCGGATGTTTAGAATAGAATTTAGAAGAAACGGAGTGCATAAAAGAGTAAAAGGGTGCTTTAAATCGAGACCCTAATTCAGAAACCTTTGTCTGGGACGTTTGAAGTACGTTCTAAAAAAACCGAGTCACGGACGACGTTTTTCGAAACTTTTGTTGGGAATCATTAGGCCGAATGATTTAGAATAGAATTTCGAAGAAACGGAGTGCATAAAACAGAAAAAGAGTAATTAAAATCGAGAACCTAATTCAGAAACCCAAATCTGGGACGTTTGAAGTCCATGCTAAAAAACATGAGTCACGGTTCACGATTTTTGAAACTTTTGTGGGGAATCATTAGGCGTGATGATTTAGAATCGAAGAGACGGAGTGCATAAAAGAGTAAAAGAGTGCTTAAAATCGAGACCCTAATTTGGAAACCTTAATCTGGGACGTTTGAAGTACGTGCTAAAAAATGGAGTCACAGTCGATGTTTTTCGAAACTTTTGTGGCGAATCATTAGGACTGATGATTTAGAATCGAATTTTGAAGAAACGGATAGCATAAAACAGTAAAATAGTGCTTAAAATCGAGACCCTAATTCGGTAACCATAATCTGGGACGTTTGAAGTACGTGATAAAAAAACAGAGTCACGGACGACGTTTTTCGAAACCTTTTTTTGGGAATCAGTTTAGAATAGAATTTAGAAGAAACGGAGTGCATAAAACAGTAAAAGATTGCTTAAAATCGAGACCTTAATTCGGAAACCTTAATCTAGGACGTTTGAAGTACGTGCTAAAAAAATGAGTCACAGTTCATGAGTTTTGAATCTTTTGTGGCGAATCATTTGGCCTGATGATTTAGAATCGAAGAAACAAAGTGCATAAAAGAGTAAAAGAGTGCTTAAAATCGAGACCCTAATTCAGAAACCCAAATCTGGGACGTTTGAAGTCTGTGCTAAAAAAACGAGTCCAAGTTCACGATTTTTGAAACTTGTTTGGCGAATCATAAGGCCTGATGCTTTAGAATCGAAGAGACGGAGTGCATAAAAGAGTAAAAGAGTGCTTAAAATCGAGACCCTACTTTGGAAACCTTAATCTGGGATGTTTGAAGTACGTGCTAAAAAATGGAGTCACGGTCGATGTTTTTCGAAACTTTTGTGGCGAATCATTAGGACTGATGATTTAGAATCGAATTTTGAAGAAACGGATAGCATAAAACAGTAAAAGAGTGCTTAAAATCGAGACCCTAATTCGGTAACCTTAATCTGGGACGTTTGAAGTACGTGATAAAAAAACCGAGTCACAGACGACGTTTTTAGAAAATTCTGTTGGGAATCATTAGGCCGAATGATTTAGAATAGAATTTCGAAGAAACGGAGTGCATAAAACAATTCAAGAGTGCTGAAAATCGAGACCCTAATTCGGAAACCTTAATGTTGGACGTTTGAAGTACGTGCTAAAAAACAGTGTCACGGACGACGTTTTTTGAAACTTTTGTAGGGAATCATTAGGCCGGATGTTTAGAATAGAATTTAGAAGAAACAGAGTGCATAAAAGAGTAAAAGGGTGCTTTAAATCGAGACCCTAATTCAGAAACCTTTGTCTGGGACGTTTGAAGTACGTTCTAAAAAAACCGAGTCACGGACGACGTTTTTCGAAACTTTTGTTGGGAATCATTAGGCCGAATGATTTAGAATAGAATTTCGAAGAAACGGAGTGCATAAAACAGAAAAAGAGTAATTAAAATCGAGAACCTAATTCAGAAACCCAAATCTGGGACGTTTGAAGTCCATGCTAAAAAACATGAGTCACGGTTCACGATTTTTGAAACTTTTGTGGGGAATCATTAGGCCTGATGATTTAGAATCGAAGAGACGGAGTGCATAAAAGAGTAAAAGAGTGCTTAAAATCGAGACCCTAATTTGGAAACCTTAATCTGGGACGTTTGAAGTACGTGCTAAAAAATGGAGTCACAGTCGATGTTTTTCGAAACTGTTGTTGCGAATCATTAGGACTGATGATTTAGAATCGAATTTTGAAGAAACGGATAGCATAAAACAGTAAAATAGTGCTTAAAATCGAGACCCTAATTCGGTAACCTTAATCTGGGACGTTTGAAGTACGTGCTAAAAAAACAAAGTCACGGACGACGTTTTTCGAAACCTTTTTTTGGGAATCAGTTTAGAATAGAATTTAGAAGAAACGGAGTGCATAAAACAGTAAAAGATTGCTTAAAATCGAGACCTTAATTCGGAAACCTTAATCTAGGACGTTTGAAGTACGTGCTAAAAAAATGAGTCACAGTTCATGAGTTTTGAATCTTTTGTGGCGAATCATTTGGCCTGATGATTTAGAATCGAAGAAACAAAGTGCATAAAAGAGTAAAAGAGTGCTTAAAATCGAGACCCTAATTCAGAAACCCAAATCTGGGACGTTTGAAGTCTGTGCTAAAAAAACGAGTCCAAGTTCACGATTTTTGAAACTTTTGTGGGGAATCATAAGGCCTGATGCTTTAGAATCGAAGAGACGGAGTTCATAAAAGAGTAAAAGAGTGCTTAAAATCGAGACCCTACTTTGGAAACCTTAATCTGGGATGTTTGAAGTACGTGCTAAAAAATGGAGTCACGGTCGATGTTTTTCGAAACTTTTGTGGCGAATCATTAGGACTGATGATTTAGAATCGAATTTTGAAGAAACGGATAGCATAAAACAGTAAAATAGTGCTTAAAATCGAGACCCTAATTCGGTAACCTTAATCTGGGACGTTTGAAGTACGTGATAAAAAAACCGAGTCACAGACGACGTTTTTAGAAAATTCTGTTGGGAATCATTAGGCCGAATGATTTAGAATAGAATTTCGAAGAAACGGAGTGCATAAAACAATTCAAGAGTGCTGAAAATCGAGACCCTAATTCGGAAACCTTAATGTTGGACGTTTGAAGTACGTGCTAAAAAACAGTGTCACGGACGACGTTTTTTGAAACTTTTGTAGGGAATCATTAGGCCGGATGTTTAGAATAGAATTTAGAAGAAACAGAGTGCATAAAAGAGTAAAAGGGTGCTTTAAATCGAGACCCTAATTCAGAAACCTTTGTCTGGGACGTTTGAAGTACGTTCTAAAAAAACCGAGTCACGGACGACGTTTTTCGAAACTTTTGTTGGGAATCATTAGGCCGAATGATTTAGAATAGAATTTCGAAGAAACGGAGTGCATAAAACAGAAAAAGAGTAATTAAAATCGAGAACCTAATTCAGAAACCCAAATCTGGGACGTTTGAAGTCCATGCTAAAAAACATGAGTCACGGTTCACGATTTTTGAAACTTTTGTGGGGAATCATTAGGCCTGATGATTTAGAATCGAAGAGACGGAGTGCATAAAAGAGTAAAAGAGTGCTTAAAATCGAGACCCTAATTTGGAAACCTTAATCTGGGACGTTTGAAGTACGTGCTAAAAAATGGAGTCACAGTCGATGTTTTTCGAAACTGTTGTTGCGAATCATTAGGACTGATGATTTAGAATCGAATTTTGAAGAAACGGATAGCATAAAACAGTAAAATAGTGCTTAAAATCGAGACCCTAATTCGGTAACCTTAATCTGGGACGTTTGAAGTACGTGCTAAAAAAACAAAGTCACGGACGACGTTTTTCGAAACCTTTTTTTGGGAATCAGTTTAGAATAGAATTTAGAAGAAACGGAGTGCATAAAACAGTAAAAGATTGCTTAAAATCGAGACCTTAATTCGGAAACCTTAATCTAGGACGTTTGAAGTACGTGCTAAAAAAATGAGTCACAGTTCATGAGTTTTGAATCTTTTGTGGCGAATCATTTGGCCTGATGATTTAGAATCGAAGAAACAAAGTGCATAAAAGAGTAAAAGAGTGCTTAAAATCGAGACCCTAATTCAGAAACCCAAATCTGGGACGTTTGAAGTCTGTGCTAAAAAAACGAGTCCAAGTTCACGATTTTTGAAACTTGTTTGGCGAATCATAAGGCCTGATGCTTTAGAATCGAAGAGACGGAGTGCATAAAAGAGTAAAAGAGTGCTTAAAATCGAGACCCTACTTTGGAAACCTTAATCTGGGATGTTTGAAGTACGTGCTAAAAAATGGAGTCACGATTTTTGAAACTTTTGTGGGGAATCATTAGGCCTGATGATTTAGAATCGAAGAGACGGAGTGCATAAAAGAGTAAAAGAGTGCTTAAAATCGAGACCCTACTTTGGAAACTTAATCTGGGACGTTTGAAGTACGTGCTAAAAAATGGAGTCACAGTCGATGTTTTTCGAAACTTTTGTGGCGAATCATTAGGACTGATGATTTAGAATCGAATTTTGAAGAAACGGATAGCATAAAACAGTAAAATAGTGCTTAAAATCGAGACCCTAATTCGGTAACCATAATCTGGGACGTTTGAAGTACGTGATAAAAAAACCGAGTCACAGACGACGTTTTTAGAAAATTTTGTTGGGAATCATTAGGCCGAATGATTTAGAATAGAATTTCGAAGAAACGGAGTGCATAAAACAATTCAAGAGTGCTGAAAATCGAGACCCTAATTCGGAAACCTTAATGTTGGACGTTTGAAGTACGTGCTAAAAAACAGTGTCACGGACGACGTTTTTTGAAACTTTTGTAGGGAATCATTAGGCCGGATGTTTAGAATAGAATTTAGAAGAAACGGAGTGCATAAAAGAGTAAAAGGGTGCTTTAAATCGAGACCCTAATTCAGAAACCTTTGTCTGGGACGTTTGAAGTACGTTCTAAAAAAACCGAGTCACGGACGACGTTTTTCGAAACTTTTGTTGGGAATCATTAGGCCGAATGATTTAGAATAGAATTTCGAAGAAACGGAGTGCATAAAACAGAAAAAGAGTAATTAAAATCGAGAACCTAATTCAGAAACCCAAATCTGGGACGTTTGAAGTCCATGCTAAAAAACATGAGTCACGGTTCACGATTTTTGAAACTTTTGTGGGGAATCATTAGGCCTGATGATTTAGAATCGAAGAGACGGAGTGCATAAAAGAGTAAAAGAGTGCTTAAAATCGAGACCCTAATTTGGAAACCTTAATCTGGGACGTTTGAAGTACGTGCTAAAAAATGGAGTCACAGTAGATGTTTTTCGAAACTTTTGTGGCGAATCATTAGGACTGATGATTTAGAATCGAATTTTGAAGAAACGGATAGCATAAAACAGTAAAATAGTGCTTAAAATCGAGACCCTAATTCGGTAACCATAATCTGGGACGTTTGAAGTACGTGATAAAAAAACCGAGTCACAGACGACGTTTTTAGAAAATTTTGTTGGGAATCATTAGGCCGAATGATTTAGAATAGAATTTCGAAGAAACGGAGTGCATAAAACAATTCAAGAGTGCTGAAAATCGAGACCCTAATTCGGAAACCTTAATGTTGGACGTTTGAAGTACGTGCTAAAAAACAGTGTCACGGACGACGTTTTTTGAAACTTTTGTAGGGAATCATTAGGCCGGATGTTTAGAATAGAATTTAGAAGAAACGGAGTGCATAAAAGAGTAAAAGGGTGCTTTAAATCGAGACCCTAATTCAGAAACCTTTGTCTGGGACGTTTGAAGTACGTTCTAAAAAAACCGAGTCACGGACGACGTTTTTCGAAACTTTTGTTGGGAATCATTAGGCCGAATGATTTAGAATAGAATTTCGAAGAAACGGAGTGCATAAAACAGAAAAAGAGTAATTAAAATCGAGAACCTAATTCAGAAACCCAAATCTGGGACGTTTGAAGTCCATGCTAAAAAACATGAGTCACGGTTCACGATTTTTGAAACTTTTGTGGGGAATCATTAGGCCTGATGATTTAGAATCGAAGAGACGGAGTGCATAAAAGAGTAAAAGAGTGCTTAAAATCGAGACCCTAATTTGGAAACCTTAATCTGGGACGTTTGAAGTACGTGCTAAAAAATGGAGTCACAGTCGATGTTTTTCGAAACTTTTGTGGCGAATCATTAGGACTGATGATTTAGAATCGAATTTTGAAGAAACGGATAGCATAAAACAGTAAAATAGTGCTTAAAATCGAGACCCTAATTCGGTAACCATAATCTGGGACGTTTGAAGTACGTGATAAAAAAACCGAGTCACAGACGACGTTTTTAGAAAATTTTGTTGGGAATCATTAGGCCGAATGATTTAGAATAGAATTTCGAAGAAACGGAGTGCATAAAACAATTCAAGAGTGCTGAAAATCGAGACCCTAATTCGGAAACCTTAATGTTGGACGTTTGAAGTACGTGCTAAAAAACAGTGTCACGGACGACGTTTTTTGAAACTTTTGTAGGGAATCATTAGGCCGGATGTTTAGAATAGAATTTAGAAGAAACGGAGTGCATAAAAGAGTAAAAGGGTGCTTTAAATCGAGACCCTAATTCAGAAACCTTTGTCTGGGACGTTTGAAGTACGTTCTAAAAAAACCGAGTCACGGACGACGTTTTTCGAAACTTTTGTTGGGAATCATTAGGCCGAATGATTTAGAATAGAATTTCGAAGAAACGGAGTGCATAAAACAGAAAAAGAGTAATTAAAATCGAGAACCTAATTCAGAAACCCAAATCTGGGACGTTTGAAGTCCATGCTAAAAAACATGAGTCACGGTTCACGATTTTTGAAACTTTTGTGGGGAATCATTAGGCCTGATGATTTAGAATCGAAGAGACGGAGTGCATAAAAGAGTAAAAGAGTGCTTAAAATCGAGACCCTAATTTGGAAACCTTAATCTGGGACGTTTGAAGTACGTGCTAAAAAATGGAGTCACAGTCGATGTTTTTCGAAACTTTTGTGGCGAATCATTAGGACTGATGATTTAGAATCGAATTTTGAAGAAACGGATAGCATAAAACAGTAAAATAGTGCTTAAAATCGAGACCCTAATTCGGTAACCATAATCTGGGACGTTTGAAGTACGTGATAAAAAAACCGAGTCACAGACGACGTTTTTAGAAAATTTTGTTGGGAATCATTAGGCCGAATGATTTAGAATAGAATTTCGAAGAAACGGAGTGCATAAAACAATTCAAGAGTGCTGAAAATCGAGACCCTAATTCGGAAACCTTAATGTTGGACGTTTGAAGTACGTGCTAAAAAACAGTGTCACGGACGACGTTTTTTGAAACTTTTGTAGGGAATCATTAGGCCGGATGTTTAGAATAGAATTTAGAAGAAACGGAGTGCATAAAAGAGTAAAAGGGTGCTTTAAATCGAGACCCTAATTCAGAAACCTTTGTCTGGGACGTTTGAAGTACGTTCTAAAAAAACCGAGTCACGGACGACGTTTTTCGAAACTTTTGTTGGGAATCATTAGGCCGAATGATTTAGAATAGAATTTCGAAGAAACGGAGTGCATAAAACAGAAAAAGAGTAATTAAAATCGAGAACCTAATTCAGAAACCCAAATCTGGGACGTTTGAAGTCCATGCTAAAAAACATGAGTCACGGTTCACGATTTTTGAAACTTTTGTGGGGAATCATTAGGCCTGATGATTTAGAATCGAAGAGACGGAGTGCATAAAAGAGTAAAAGAGTGCTTAAAATCGAGACCCTAATTTGGAAACCTTAATCTGGGACGTTTGAAGTACGTGCTAAAAAATGGAGTCACAGTCGATGTTTTTCGAAACTTTTGTGGCGAATCATTAGGACTGATGATTTAGAATCGAATTTTGAAGAAACGGATAGCATAAAACAGTAAAATAGTGCTTAAAATCGAGACCCTAATTCGGTAACCATAATCTGGGACGTTTGAAGTACGTGATAAAAAAACCGAGTCACAGACGACGTTTTTAGAAAATTTTGTTGGGAATCATTAGGCCGAATGATTTAGAATAGAATTTCGAAGAAACGGAGTGCATAAAACAATTCAAGAGTGCTGAAAATCGAGACCCTAATTCGGAAACCTTAATGTTGGACGTTTGAAGTACGTGCTAAAAAACAGTGTCACGGACGACGTTTTTTGAAACTTTTGTAGGGAATCATTAGGCCGGATGTTTAGAATAGAATTTAGAAGAAACGGAGTGCATAAAAGAGTAAAAGGGTGCTTTAAATCGAGACCCTAATTCAGAAACCTTTGTCTGGGACGTTTGAAGTACGTTCTAAAAAAACCGAGTCACGGACGACGTTTTTCGAAACTTTTGTTGGGAATCATTAGGCCGAATGATTTAGAATAGAATTTCGAAGAAACGGAGTGCATAAAACAGAAAAAGAGTAATTAAAATCGAGAACCTAATTCAGAAACCCAAATCTGGGACGTTTGAAGTCCATGCTAAAAAACATGAGTCACGGTTCACGATTTTTGAAACTTTTGTGGGGAATCATTAGGCCTGATGATTTAGAATCGAAGAGACGGAGTGCATAAAAGAGTAAAAGAGTGCTTAAAATCGAGACCCTAATTTGGAAACCTTAATCTGGGACGTTTGAAGTACGTGCTAAAAAATGGAGTCACAGTCGATGTTTTTCGAAACTTTTGTGGCGAATCATTAGGACTGATGATTTAGAATCGAATTTTGAAGAAACGGATAGCATAAAACAGTAAAATAGTGCTTAAAATCGAGACCCTAATTCGGTAACCATAATCTGGGACGTTTGAAGTACGTGATAAAAAAACCGAGTCACAGACGACGTTTTTAGAAAATTTTGTTG